>NC_136749.1:25014291-25674291 GCF_936440315.1 Barbus barbus | reverse complement strand
TTGACAATCACATATAGCTTGTGTCTGAGAAAAACTGGACTTGCTCAAAATAGTATAACAACCCAACAGTGGCAGAGAGGATTTTTTTAATGGGATCTGATGCAAAACTAAATTGTTCTTCAGCTGATTCACATCTTAATCTTAATGGGCAAAATGTTAAACTATCCCTAAAATGAAATTGGTATTTTCTGGGCATCTGAGGTCAGTATACTGTAGAACTGTAGATTTTTTTTTAAATGATTCTACTTCACTAAAACAACCGACTCATGAGAGTTTTTCACTTATGATTTGATCAGTCTTTAAGTTTTGATTCACTGAAAAGAATCATTAGTTCAAGAATAAAATGTAACTGATTGTACTGTATGTTTTGATTTCATATAAAAAAAGGGCTCATGAGAGTCATTAGGCCAGGAATCAGACTTCAGTTCAAACTGTATGTTTTGGATTCACCAAAATAGTTTTTTTGAAAAATTTGAGAAATGTTTGTAAAAATGTTTTTGATTAACCAAAAAAGTGTATCATAAGAATCATTTGCTTGGGAGTAGGGGTTCACTGGTCGTGCTGTATGTTTTTGTCATACTAAATAGAACCGATTCAAAAGAATCATTTGTTCAAGAGTCAAATTTCACTAATTGCTCTGTATGTTTTGAATCGATTTTAAAAGAAAGGGCTCATAAGAGTCATTAAGGGATAGTTTACCCAAAAATGAAAATTCTGTCATTAATTACTCACCTTCATGTCGTTCCAAACCCGTAAGACCTTCGTTCATCTTCGCAACACAAATTAAGATATTTTTGATGAAATCCGAGAGCTCTCTGACCCTCCGTAGACAGCAACACAACTTCCCAGACACATTAACGTAGTAAAGGCATCAATAAAACAGTCCATGTGAAATCAATCTACTTTGCAAAGGTAGGAGAATACTTTTTATGTGCAAAGAAAACAAAAATAACAATTTATTCAACAAGTCTTCTCCCCAACTTAACATCTTCTGCCATTTTGGAGAGTACCACGACGCATGCGCATGCTTTCTCCTGAACATAAACAACGCTGATGAGGGTGAGTAATTAATGACAGAATTTTCATTTTTGGGTGAACTAACCCTTTAAGTCAGGAATCGTACATAAGGGCACAGTATATATTTTTGATTGTGAATCAGACCTTACTGATCTCGCTATTTATTTTGATTCACTAAAAAGAAATGTTTGACTCTCAGGAGACGGGCCTGGTCACACTGTACAGTAGAAAAGTGTTTAGTACTGTGTTCAGTCACATCGCATTTTTGTAAATGGAGCAGGTTCTGAATAAAAACTGAAAAAAAGAATGATTGAAGAACATTGGCGAGTAAATGAAAACAATATTCATTTTAGATGATGTTTAGATCACTTCGGCGAAGTTATCTAGGAAAGTGATACTGTCATACATAGCGAGTTTTAGAATGCTATAATCCTTACAATAACGCCGTCCTCTTTACAGGCAATTTGTCAGTCACAGTCACTTTCCCCTTCCACTAAAAATGCATCAACAAAATCATGCAGTTCCTGTTAACCACGAGCAATGGATTGGATTGCTTTACGAAGCCGTGTGAAGTTTGTAGGAGACCTCTTTTACTCACGCGTACAGATTTTAATGGGAGACAAATTTGCATCTCAACACCTTAACTGCACAGGAGTCTGACAAATAAAAGAGGCCACCTGGGATTTGTGGAAGCTGCCCGAATGGCTCTAATGAGAATGAATTCAGCTGTTGGGATGCAGTCCTGACAAACACAGCCTACTTTTTGCATGAATGTTTTCTTCTAAATCATCCTCTACTCGTCAATATAATGCTCTTCTGCTCCTTTTATCAGCTGATGTTGAAAGAAGATCTGGCAGCTGATTGCTGTTAGCGTTTTACCTGCTAACAAATCTGGGAAATCTTCTACAAAAGTTTCTGTCACGAAAAATTAAAAAGGAAAAATGAAAGACACAAAATAGTATAAAAGATAGGTATACATTTTTGGCATTTGTCGAAATACCTCAGAGTATTATATAAAGACCATGGTGCATGAATAATGTTATGTGAAGGGAAGTAGGCATTTATTTATTTAATATACTATTTATTTTTGAAAAATGCACACAATGTTCCCTGGACAATTTATTTATTTATTTTTAAATGTACCATGGGGATCTGTATTTATTTATTTTGTTTGTTTGTTTTGCTTGTTAGGGGCAAAATTGTTTAAAATGTCTTACAAAATACCTAATTTTACAGTAACAAACCGTACTTTGCTACTATGTTTTTTGTTTGTTTGTTTGCTTTTATTTAAACATACCATGGTGATACAATGGTACTTTTTTGAAGTACACTGGTAAATACCATAATACACAAAAACAGTCATTCTATACAATACAAAGTATATTATATACAAAGTACTATGGTAATACAATATGTTTTGTATATACACCATTTCCAATATCTTTTTGTCTATTTTATTTTTTTAGGGAATGGATTGGATGAAATGCTGTTGAGGGGCCGACATTGAGAAACATGTAAGTGGAGTGTCTTATACCCTGGGGGTCTGTGGTTTAACACAGGGATCATGGCGTTTAGGAAACGGCTGCTTCCTTACCTGGCTTGCCGACAATCACATCTGCATCCTGCGTTAACGGGGCAGTCCAGAAATCTGCACACCGCCAATGCGCCGTTAATTGCACTGGAAGCCACTGAAGTCACCGTTACAGATAGCGGCCAGTTTTATTTCACTGCTTATCATAAAGGTTCCACATGTCCCAGTTCCAACACTAATATAAAAACAGATAATATTGTCTTAATTGCATCCCTTCAACAATGATGTTCGACAGCCAAACACATCAAATTAAATTTTGTTTTTGTCCGGCGAAAGGCTAGTCAATGTCTTATATTTCCATTGCAGGTACATTGTCTGATAAACAGGGGAACGAAAAGAGTAATTACAGGGAGGAAATTACATCAGAAATGAAGGAAGTCGTGAAAGGATTGGTGCTTAAATGGGTTTGAGCAGAGCGTTAAAAAGGCCATTAGCGTGACTCCACACAGGTGTTACTCGCTCCTACCAAAACAAATACTCAATAAAACAGACTTTTAAATAAACATTTATCACATCGTTCAAAATAAGTTCTCGTTTCACACTTGGACCACTTGCCAAAGAAATTACAACATTCTCATTCTGACTAAAGGCCAAAAATATCCAGAAAGTGGGTTGTTGTTTTTTTCTTTGTATTTTATCTGCTGATAACCAATGCAGTTTGATCTTTTCAAATTAATACTATTATTATTATTATTATTATTACTATTATCACTTTATTTCACTAAATTGACCACTCATCTTCAATCAGTTTTGTTGAGTCTTTTACAGACTGATTCAAATATATATGTGAAAAAAATGAGTTTACTAAAGGCTGTATTCATTTAGCTATAGAATTACATATTAGGCATTTCATTTTATTTTTTAATTCATTAAAGGTGTGGTGCAGTATAATCTAAAGGCCAGAAAAAAAATAACAAAAGTTCAATAGCAATTAAGCACGTTATCAAGGTGAAGGTAATTAAAGCGTTTGGTGCTGGTAGACTGATGGCTTTGGAGTCGGGGTTAAGTCTTGGATTTCTCGTGCTCTCTTTCCTTCTCTCTTTTTAGCCGAAACATATTTCATTCCTGACAGAGAACTTAAGAAATCTCTGTATCATTGCCTAGGATTCTGAAGCTGATTAAATGTTTCATTATGGAAATTAATTAAGCAATACTAGAGACCAGAACATTTGAATAAAGAACCTGTGATTAGAGCATTAGCTTGGGATTTTGACCTTTGTGAGGGAGAAAAAATCCCATATTTAATATCTCAGGAATATCTAAATACTGAGTTATAGATTTTTTCCTCCAATGTGGCTAAAATTAAATCTCTGCATTCTCATTAAAGTCTCACATAGCAAAAGTTTTCATTATCTTCATAAAGTCTGGCACAGTTTACAGCTGAGATTACTATCTTGTCTGAAATGTCATGAATTTGTCCTACTATGTGTTTTTATTAGGGCCCAAGCCAGTAAGGCGCAGGGCCCTATTGTTCTTCTAAGGATTATTAGGGCCCAAGCCAGTAAGGCGCAGGGCCCTATTGTTCCCCTAAGGATTATTAGGGCCCAAGCCAGTAAGGCGCAGGGCCCTATTGTTCTTCTAAGGATTATTATTTTTTTTTTTTTTTTTTTTTTTTTTTTTTTTTTATTTCAATCATCCGGGCACTTTTGGGGGCCTTAACGTGCCCGAAAACTCTCGAAAATTGGCACGCACGTTGGAACCTGCGGCCATTAGGACGCCGCTGAGGCTGGGACCCGGGCGTGGCACAGGGGCTCTACGGCGCCCCCTGGAAAATTGTCAGAAAACACGATGTATAGCTCACACATACTTGCACGTATTCATATGAAACTCGGTACACATATAGAACTCATTGAGCCGAACAACTTCCGCGCAGCATGTCTTAGGCTCCGCCCAACAGGAAGTCGGCTATTCAGGGCTGTTTAAAAAGCGCATGCTCTGGAATTTGATATACTCCTCTGAGGATTTCCATACGATTGCCACCAAACTCGGTGAACATGATCTCAAGACATTGGGGACGCTAAATTGCGAAGATATTTTTGATATGTCGAACGGTTTGCCCGTGGCGAGGCGATGAAGTTATGGCGAAAAATGAGACCCAGGAAATGCCTAATAACGTCCACATACATTGTATGATGTAGATCAAACTTCAGTGATTTGTTCGTTGTATGATGCCGATCGGATAGATGTGACTATTATGACTGAAAGTTATAGCGCCACCAACTGGCTGCAGGAAGTGTGTCGTTTTCAAAATGCTTTGAATTCAGCATCTTATTTTTACTCGATTTGCTTCAAACTTCACCAGAATAATGTCAAAACACGGCCGATGTAAAACTGTGAAGGGAATATTGATATCTAAAATTATGTTGCCATGGCAACGTGTCAAAGTTGAAAATTTGTTTCTGGTGATTTTGAGGCAGATAACATGTTTAGAATGTCATGAAACTCAACACACATATGAGTATTAATGATAGTTAGACACTGGAAAAAGCTCATAAACGGGCATGGAAGAGGCACTCTATAGCGCCACCTTTTGTCAAAAATGGGGGGGTTAGTTTTAGCTACAGACACCAAACTCGGTACATAAATTGTTCTTATTAATCCGGACAACTTTCTAATTTACAGTCATTAGCTACGACCAACAGGAAGTCGGCTATATTTATTTTAATGTGGGTTTTTTTAAAAAACAGGCTGTAAACAAATTCATACTCCTCCAAACAGAAACACGGAAATCACACCAAACATTTTTTCTCATGATGCCAAAATACTGAAGATGCTAAATTGCGGACGGATTTAGGATATCTTGAACGATGATTTAATGGCAATTTATTAAAGTTACAGTAAAAAAGAGAATTCTTTTTTTTTTTTTTTTTTTAAGGAGCAGCTTTCAAACACTTCATAAAAAATTACATACACAGAACAATACAGTCTGACGATATGTGATTAATTTAATGAATTTACAATACACTATGCAGAGGAGAAAATTTTAAAACTATCAGAGCTGCTTCTGAGTGAGAGGTCCTGTCACTGCATCTGAGTGAGGGGTGGGGGTGGGGTGGGCTGTCAGTGACTGTGTGAGTGACTGTGTGGATTGAGGCAGTGGGTGAGAGAGAGAAAGAGAGAGAGAGGGTCTGTTTTTTAAAATCTTAAAAAAATGCTTATAAATCATTAAAGATTTTGATAACACTTTATAATAAGGTCTCATTTCTTAACATTAGGAAATGCATTATTTAACATGAACTAACAATGAAAAATATATTTTTACAGCATGTTAATTCTTCCATGATAGTATGAACTAACAAAGAACATTTTTTTTAAAAGCATTTATTAATCTTTTTAATGTTAGAAAAATAGTCATGTTCAAAAGATAAACTTTAAAATTTAATAATATATTAACACATTTTGGAATTAATATTGATCAACATTAAATGGTATATAATTATTAATGATTATATATATATATATATATATATATATAAAATGATAGCTACAGACACCAAACTCGGTACATAAATTGTTCTTATTAATCCGGACAACTTTCTAATTTACAGTCATTAGCTACGACCAACAGGAAGTCGGCTATATTTATTTTAATGTGGTTTTTTTTTAAAAACGAGCTGTAAACAAATTCATACTCCTCCAAACAGAAACACGGAAATCACACCAAACATTTTTTCTCATGATGCCAAAATACTGAAGATGCTAAATTGCGGACGGATTTAGGATATCTTTAACGGTGTTTTAATGGCAATTTATTAAAGTTACAGAAAAAAGAGAAAACTTTTTTTTTTTATCTTTTAAGAGCAGCTTCCAAACACTTCATAAAAAATTACATACACAGAACAATACAGTGTGAGGATATGTGCTTAATTTCATGAATTTACAATACACTATGCTTAGGAGAAAAATTTAAAACTTAGAGATCTCCTGTCACTGTACTTCTAATGTTTGCGGTGGGTGACTGGGTGGGTGACTGACTGTGTGAGTTCAGTGAGTGTGGAGGGGGAGAGAGAGAGAGAGAGAGATAGAGAGAGAGAGAGAGAGAGTGAGTCTGTTTAAACTTCTCAATCAAATCCTTAAAAAATGCTTATAAAGCATTACAGGTTTTGATAACACTTTATAATGAAGTCTCATTTGTTAACAGTAGGGAATGCATTAATTAACATGAACTAACAATGAAAAATATATTTTTTACAGCATGTTAATTCTTCATTGATAGTATGAACTTACAATGAACTAACAATGAACAAAATATTTTTAATATTAGAAAAATAGTCATGCTCAAAAGATAAAACTTTAATTTTTTTTAATATTGATCACCATTAAATGGTATATAATTATTAATGATGTAAATTAACAACAGTTAAATAATGTTGTTTTTTAACATTGGTTAATTCACAAATAACATTAAATATTAACAATATATTTTTTACTTTATTTATTTGTGTTAGTAAAAATTATTCATGTTTGTTAATGGAAAAATAAATCATTAAAAAATGCTTATAAATCATTAAAAGCTTTGGTAACTAATAATTTCTCATTTGTTAACATTAGTAAATGCATTAACTAACATCAACTACCAATGAAAAATATATTTTGACAGAATTTAAAGTTTTATATGTTGTTCTGTGTGTCTGTGTTTCACTGAGTTGATGGTTTGGATTAACCCTTTAATTGCCGTATCCCTTAAAACCAAACTGCCAGAGGGTTACTGTATTGTGTGTGCTCGCTGGGCACCGTTTTTCGATGCCACCGGGGTGGCGTATGCACTGGCGGCTTGGGCCCGTCATCGCTGCTCGCAGCTATATTTATTTTTAGGGCCCAAGCCAGTAAGGCGCAGGGCCCTATTGTTCTTCTAAGGATTATTATTTTTTTTTTTTTTTTTTTTTTTTTTTATTTTTTATTTCAATCATCCGGGCACTTTTGGGGGCCTTAACGTGCCCGAAAACTCTTGAAAATTGGCACGCACATTGGAACCTGCGGCCATTAGGACGCCGCTGAGGCTGGGACCCGGGCGTGGCACAGGGGCTCTACGGCGCCCCCTGGAAAATTGTCAGAAAGCTTGATGTATAGCTCACACATACTTGCACGTATTCATATGAAACTCGGTACACATATAGAACTCATTGAGCTGAACAACTTCCGCGCAGCATGTCTTAGGCTCCGCCCAACAGGAAGTCGGCTATTCAGGGCTGTTTAAAAAGCGCATGCTCTGGAATTTGATATACTCCTCTGAGGATTTCCATACGATTGCCACCAAACTCGGTGAACATGATCTCAAGACATTGGGGACGCTAAATTGCGAAGATATTTTTGATATGTCGAACGGTTTGCCCGTGGCGAGGCGATGAAGTTATGGCGAAAAATGAGACCCAGGAAATGCCTAATAACGTCCACATACATTGTATGATGTAGATCAAACTCCAGTGGTTTGTTCGTTGTATGATGCCGATCGGATAGATGTGACTATTATGACTGAAAGTTATAGCGCCACCAACTGGCTGCAGGAAGTGTGTCGTTTTCAAAATGATTTGAATTCAGCATCTTATTTTTGCTCGATTTGCTTCAAACTTCACCAGAATAATGTCAAAACACGGCCGATGTAAAACTGTGAAGGGAATATTGATATCTAAAATTATGTTGCCATGGCAACGTGTCAAAGTTGAAAATTCGTTTCTGGTGATTTTGAGGCAGATAACATGTTTAGAATGTCATGAAACTCAACACACATATGAGTATTAATGATAGTTAGACACTGGAAAAACCTCATAAACGGGCGTGGAAGAGGCACTCTATAGCGCCACCTTTTGTCAAAAATGGGGGGGTTAGTTTTAGCTACAGACACCAAACTCGGTACATAAATTGTTCTTATTAATCCGGACAACTTTCTAATTTACAGTCATTAGCTACGACCAACAGGACGTCGGCTATATTTATTTTAATGTGGGGTTTTTTTTAAAACGGGCTGTAAACAAATTCATACTCCTCAAAGCAGAAACACGTAAATCACACCAAACATTTTTTCTCATGATGCCAAAATACTGAAGATGCTAAATTGCGGACGGATTTAGGATATCTTGAACGATGATTTAATGGCAATTTATTAAAGTTACAGTAAAAAATTGATTTTTTTTTTTTTTTATCTTTTAAGAGCAGCTTCCAAACACTTCATAAAAAATTACATACACAGAACAATACAGTCTGACGATATGTGATTAATTTCATGAATTTACAATACACTATGCAGAGGAGAAAATTTAAAAACTATCAGACAGTTGTTACAATGCTTCTATGAGTGAGAGTTCCCTGTCAGCCTGCAGCTGAGTGAGGGGGTGGGGGTGGGGTGGGGTGTGAGTGACTGTGTGGATTGAGGAGCTGGGTGAGAGAGAGAAAGAGAGAGAGGGTCTGTTTTTTTTTAAATCTTTAAAATATGCTTATAAAGCATTAAAGGTTTTCATAACACTTTATAATTAAGTCTCATTTGTTAACAGTAGGGAATGCATTAATTAACATGAACTAACAATGAAAAATATAATTTTTTACAGCATGTTAATTCTTCATTGATAGTATGAACTTACAATGAACTAACAATGAACAAAATATTTTTAATGTTAGAAAAATAGTCATGTTCAAAAGAGAAACTTTAAAATTTAATAATATATTAACACATTTTGGAATTAATATTGATCAACATTAAATGGAATATAATTATTAATGATTATATATATATAATGATAGCTACAGACACCAAACTTGGTACATAAATTGTTCACATTAAGCCGGACAACTTTCTAATTTACAGACATTAGCTACGACCAACAGGAAGTCGGCTTTTTTTTTTTTATGTGTTTTTTTTTTTCAAAACGGGCTGTAAACAAATTCATACACCTCCAAGCAGAAACCACAAATTCACACCAAACACAGAACAAGACAGTCTGAGGATATGTGATTAATTCCATGAATTTACAGTACACTATGGCGAGAAGAAAATTTTAAAACTTATCAGAGATATCCTGTCACTGTGCTTCTAATGTGTGCGGTAGGTGACTGGGTGGGTGACTGACTGTGTGAGTTCAGTGAGTGTGGAGGGGGAGAGAGAGAAAAAATATATTTTCATAGAATTTAAAGTTTTATATGTTGTTCTGTGTGTGTGTGTTTCACAGAGTTGATGGTTTGGATTAACCCTTTAATTGCCGTATCCCTTAAAACCAAACTGCCAGAGGGTTACTGTGATTTAGGATTTAGGATATCTTTAACGGTGTTTTAATGGCAATTTATTAAAGTTACAGAAAAAAGAGAAAACTTTTTTTTTTTTATCTTTTAAGAGCAGCTTCCAAACACTTCATAAAAAATTACATACACAGAACAATACAGTGTAAGGATATGTGCTTAATTTCATGAATTTACAATACACTATGCTTAGGAGAAAAATTTAAAACTTAGAGATCTCCTGTCACTGTGCTCCTAATGTGTGCGGTAGGTGACTGGGTGAGTGACTGACTGTGTGAGTTCAGTGAGTGTGGAGGGGGAGAGAGAGAGAGATAGATAGATAGAGAGAGAGAGAGAGAGAGAGAGAGAGAGAGAGAGAGAGAGAGAGTGAGTCTGTTTAAACTTCTCAATAAAATCCTTAAAAAATGCTTATAAAGCATTACAGGTTTTGATAACACTTTATAATTAAGTCTCATTTGTTAACAGTAGGGAATGCATTAATTAACATGAACTAACAATGAAAAATATATTTTTTACAGCATGTTAATTCTTCATTGAAAGTATGAACTTACAATGAACTAACAATGAACAAAATATTTTTAATATTAGAAAAATAGTCATGCTCAAAAGATAAAACTTTAAATTTTTTTAATATTGATCACCATTAAATGGTATATAATTATTAATGATGTAAATTAACAACAGTTAAATAATGTTGTTTTTTAACATTGGTTAATTCACAAATAACATTAAATATTAACAATATATTTTTTACTTTATTTATTTGTGTTAGTAAAAATTATTCATGTTAGTTAATGGAAAAATAAATCATTAAAAAATGCTTATAAATCATTAAAAGCTTTGGTAACTAATAATTTCTCATTTGTTAACATTAGTAAATGCATTAACTAACATCAACTACCAATGAAAAATATATTTTGACAGAATTTAAAGTTTTATATGTTGTTCTGTGTGTGTGTGTTTCACAGAGTTGATGGTTTGGATTAACCCTTTAATTGCCGTATCCCTTAAAACCAAACTGCCAGAGGGTTACTGTATTGTGTGTGCTCGCTGGGCACCGTTTTTCGATGCCACCGGGGTGGCGTATGCACTGGCGGCTTGGGCCCGTCATCGCTGCTTGCAGCTATATTTTTTTTTTTTTTTTTTTTTTTTTTTTTTTATTATTTTTTATTTCGACTATCCGGGTACTTTTGGGGGCCTTAACGTGCCCGAAAACTCTTGAAAATTGGCACACACATTGGAACCTGCGGCCATTAGGACGCCGCTGAGGCTGGGACCCGGGCGTGGCACAGGGGCTCTACGGCGCCCCCTGCAAAATTGTCAGAAAGCTTGATGTATAGCTCACACATACTTGCACGTATTCATATGAAACTCGGTACACATATAGAACTCATTGAGCCGAACAACTTCCGTGCAGCATGTCTTAGGCTCCGCCCAACAGGAAGTCGGCTATTCAGGGCTGTTTAAAAAGCGCATGCTCTGGAATTTGATATACTCCTCTGAGGATTTCCATACGATTGCCACCAAACTCGGTGAACATGATCTCAAGACATTGGGGACGCTAAATTGCGAAGATATTTTTGATATGTCGAACGGTTTGCCCGTGGCGAGGCGATGAAGTTATGGCGAAAAATGAGACCCAGGAAATGCCTAATAACGTCCACATACATTGTATGATGTAGATCAAACTTCAGAGATTTGTTCGTTGTATGATGCCGATCGGATAGATGTGACTATTATGACTGAAAGTTATAGCGCCACCAACTGGCTGCAGGAAGTGTGTCGTTTTCAAAATGCTTTGAATTCAGCATCTTATTTTTACTCGATTTGCTTCAAACTTCACCAGAATAATGTCAAAACACGGCCGATGTAAAACTGTGAAGGGAATATTGATATCTAAAATTGTGTTGCCATGGCAACGTGTCAAAGTTGAAAATTCGTTTCTGGTGATTTTGAGGCAGATAACATGTTTAGAATGTCATGAAACTCAACACACATATCCATTTTAATGATAGTTAGAAACTGGAAAAAGCTCATAAACGGGCGTGGAAGAGGCACTCTATAGCGCCACCTTTTGTCAAAAATGGGGGGGTTAGTTTTAGCTACAGACACCAAACTCGGTACATAAATTGTTCTTATTAATCCGGACAACTTTCTAATTTACAGTCATTAGCTACGACCAACAGGAAGTCGGCTATATTTATTTTAATGTGGGTTTTTTTTTTAAACGGGCTGTAAACAAATTCATACTCCTCCAAACAGAAACACGGAAATCACACCAAACATTTTTTCTCATGATGCCAAAATACTGATGATGCTAAATTGCGGACGGATTTAGGATATCTTGAACGATGATTTAATGGAAATTTATTAAAGTTACAGTAAACAAGAAAAAACATTTTTTTTTTTATCTTTTAAGAGCAGCTTCCAAACACTTCATAAAAAATTACATACACAGAACAATACAGTCTGAGGTTATGGGATTAATTTCATGAATTTATAATACACTATGCGGAGGAGAAAATTTAAAAACTATCAGAGCTGCTTTTGAGTGAGAGCTCCCTGCCAGCCTGCCTCTGAGTGAGAGCTCCCTGTCACTGCTGCTGAGTGAGGGGTGGGGGTGGGCTGTGAGTGACTGTGTGAGTGACTGTGTGGATTGAGTGTGGATTGAGCCAGTGGGTGAGAGAGAGAAAGAGAGAGAGGGTCTGTTTTTTAAAATCTTAAAAAAATGCTTATAAATCATTAAAGATTTTGATAACACTTTATAATAAGGTCTCATTTCTTAACATTAGGAAATGCATTAATTAACGTGAACTAACAATGAAAAATATATTTTTACAGCATGTTAATTCTTCCATGATAGTATGAAATAACAAAGAGCAATTTTTTTTAAAGCATTTATTAATCTTTTTAATGTTAGAAAAATAGTCATGTTCAAAAGATAAACTTTAAAATTTAATAATATATTAACACATTTTGGAATTAATATTGATCAACATTAAATGGTATATAATTATTAATTTGTATATATATATATATATATATATATATATATATATATATATGATAGCTACAGACACCAAACTCGGTATATAAATTGTTCTTATTAATCCGGACAACTTTCTAATTTACAGTCATTAGCTACGACCAACAGGAAGTCGGCTATATTTATTTTAATGTGTGTTTTTTTTTTTTAAACGGGCTGTAAACAAATTCATACTCCTCCAATCAGAAACACGGAAATCACACCAAACATTTTTTGTCATGATGCCAAAATACTGATGATGCTAAATTGCGGACGGATTTAGGATATCTTGAACGATGATTTAATGGAAATTTATTAAAGTTACAGTAAAAAAGAACACTTTTTTTTTTTTTATCTTTTAAGAGCAGCTTCCAAACACTTCATAAAAAATTACATACACAGAACAAGACAGTCTGAGGATATGTGATTATTTCATGAATTTACAATACACTATGGCGAAAAGAAAATTTTCAAACTTATCAGAGTTCTCCTGTCTCTGTGCTTCTAATGTGTGCGGTAGGTGACTGGGTGGGTGACTGACTGTGTGAGTTTAGTGAGTGTGGAGGGGGAGGGGGAGAGAAAGAGAGAGAGAGAGAGGGTCTGTTTAAACTTCTCAATAAAATCCTTAAAAAATGCTTATAAAGCATTAAAGGTTTTGATAACACTTTATAATAAGGTCTCATTTCTTAACATTAGGAAATGCATTAATTAACGTGAACTAACAATGAAAAATATATTTTTACAGCATGTTAATTCTTCCAGGATAGTATGAACTAACAAAGAACAATTTTTTTTTAAAGCATTTATTAATCTTTTTAATGTTAGAAAAATAGTCATGTTCAAAAGATAAACTTTAAAATTTAATAATATATTAACACATTTTGGAATTAATATTGAACAACATTAAATGGTATATAATTATTAGGGCCGGGACTCGATTAAAAAAATTAATCTAATTAATTAGAGGCTTTGTAATTAATTAATCGAAATTAATCGCATTTTAATCGCATATAAATATTTGAACTGAGAACAGTGAGAAGTAAGTTTTTTTTATATGGATTTTTAAATTTCCCATCCACAGGGCCAACCAAAGCGGTCTCATCAGCTTCTTTGTCCATGTTCACTGTGATTTGTTTTTGGCTGTTTCTCAATATGCATTCTTCAGCGATCTTGCGTCCTTGTGTTCTCGTTCTACGTCATCATTAACCACCGAAGTTCAGTTCCAATTCTCAAGAATGCAAGTATAGAGGATGCATGAAAGTGCCCGGATATGTTCTTGAAACTGAGGATGCATCGAGTGCAGACTTGAGAGAATCGAGCCGTTAGAAATCCCAGAAAACGCTGTGGGCGGCCAGTGTACGGAAGCCTGTAAGCTTTAAAGTCGCTCTCACAAATACTTAACGGCTCTTCAAGTTGAAATTTGATATGCATGTTAAGAAGCTATGTAGAACAAATCAAAACAAATCTGAATTGTTTTTACATGATTAGACCATATATATCCTTGAAAGCAGCCAAGTTATACATGCATGCAATGATTTTATCACATTTATCTTACTGTGTGACCGTCTGGAGTCAGGTTTCTCAACTGACTATTAAACCTGTCAGATCCCTATATAAACAAACACTAAAAGTTTTGGATAAGAAACCAACCAGATGGCATCACTGTAGCATTTTACAAAAATATAGTTTGCTTAGTTTTGAAAATTTTATAAATTCATCTTTTATTAAAATGTTTTTTAAATGTTTAAATAATCTTGCGCCAAAAGTTATATGCAAATTAATATCAAAACAGAGTAGTAAGGGGATCGCTACAAGAGGTGCAACTACACAGAACTGTATAATACCACAGAGAAAAACTAAATTTGCACAATCTACATTTTCAGTTCAAGGTACGTTGTTATGGAACAGCCTGTCAGCTGAATTGAAAATGGAAACACAGTTGAATATTTTTCAAACAAAACTGAAAAAGTGGTTCAAACAAAAGCAGATATGTGAACATTGATGGTGGTACATAGTTTTAGTTGTTTATTTTATTTTATTTCATTTGTGTTTTTTTTTTGTTTTTTTTAGCCCAACCAGGGACTGGGGCTGCAAATTAGCCTCCGGCTAGAAGCCTATATGTAGAGCATCGGCTGCATGAAATTGTAGCAATGTTATACTGCATTGTCCCTGTTAAATAAAAATAAAAAAGTAAACATTTATCGTTTTGTTTTGGTTAATTTTAATAAAATTATAAGACCCGGAGAAAGTCTGCATTTTTATTGGCATATTAAAATTAATCTTAACAGTAAAACATATAACGCTGTAAAATAAAACACAATACAATTATATGAAAGTAATATCTATAATAGTATGAAATGTTTTAATAAGTTATGACATTTTGTAATATTGATTGTTCATTGGCCGTTTCTTATGCTGAGACTATGTGGTCAGTTAAGCAGGAACGCAGTAAGTTACATCTCAGTTCTCATAAGTGTGCGTTCTGTGTTCTCGTGTCCTTCCGAGTTCGTTCTTCCAAGGAAGCTCTCTCTCGCGCACTCTCCCCGTGTTCGCTTGACTTTTGTCAAGCCCGGCGCCTCATAGGCAAGACCGGTCTCCACGAGAACGCAAGTCCGTTCTTTGCGTCTTTTGTCTGAACGCTAGTAGGTGCTCCAGTATAATCGGTCCGCCGAAACTCATCCAGTGAGAAACGTTCCGCGGTGCAAAAATAAGTGCGATTAAAATGCGTTAAAAAAATTTAACGCGTTATTTTTGTGTAATTAATTAATCTAAATTAACGCGTTAAAGTCCCAGCCCTAATAATTATTAATGTTTATATATATATATATATAATGATAGCTACAGACACCAAACTCGGTACATAAATTGTTCTTATTAATCCGGACAACTTTCTAATTTACAGTCATTAGCTACGACCAACAGGAAGTCGGCTATATTTATTTTAATGTGGGTTTTTTTTAAACAGGCTGTAAACAAATTCATACTCCTTCAAGCAGAAACACAGAAATCACACCAAACATTTTTTCTCATGATGCCAAAATACTGAAGATGCTAAATTGTGGACGGATTTAGGATATCTTGAACGATGATTTAATGGCAATTTATTAAAGTTACAGAAAAAAGAGAACTTTTTTTTTTTTATCTTTTAAGAGCAGCTTCCAAACACTTCATAAAAAATTACATACACAGAACAATACAGTCTGAGGATATGTGATTAATTTCATGAATTTACAATACACTATGCGGAGGAGAAAATTTAAAAACTATCAGAGATCTCCTGTCACTGCTTCTAATGTGTGCGGTGGGTGACTGACTGTGTGAGTTCAGTGAGTGTGGAGGGGGAGAGAGAGAGAGAGAGAGAGAGAGAGAGAGAGAGAGAGAGAGAGGTCTGTTTAAACTTCTCAATAAAATCCTTAAAAAATGCTTATAAAGCATTAAAGGTTTTGATAACACTTTATAATTAAGTCTCATTTGTTAACAGTAGGGAATGCATTAATTAACATGAACTAACAATGAAAAATATATATTTTACAGCATGTTAATTCTTCATTGATAGTATGAACTTACAACGAACTAACAATGAACAAAATATTTTTAATATTAGAAAAATAGTCATGTTCAAAAGATAAAACTTTAAAATGTAATAATATATTAACACATTTTGGAATTGATTTTGATCAACATTAAATGGTATATATTTATTAATGATGTAAATTAACAACAGTTAAATAATGTTGTTTTTTAACATTGGTTAATTCACAAATAACATTAAATATTAACAATATATTTTTTACTTTATTCATTTGTGTTAGAAAAAAATATTCATGTTAGTTAATGGAAAAATAAATCATTAAAACCTTTGGTAACTATAATAATTTCTCATTTGTTAGCATTAGTAAATGCATTAACTAACATCAACTACCAATGAAAAATATATTTTCACAGAATTTAAAGTTTTATATGTTGTTCTGTGTGTGTGTGTGTTTCACAGAGTTGATGGTTTGGATTAACCCTTTAATTGCCGTATCCCTTAAAACCAAACTGCCAGAGGGTTACTGTGATGCTTGTGCTCGCTGGGCACCGTTTTATCGATGCCACCGGGGTGGCGTATGCTGACGGCTTGGGCCCGTCATCGCTGCTCGCAGCTATATTTAGGGCCCAAGCCAGTAAGGCGCAGGGCCCTATTGTTCTTCTAAGGATTATTATTAGGGCCCAAGCCAGTAAGGCGCAGGGCCCTATTGTTCTTCTAAGGATTATTATTTTTTTTTTTTTTTTTTTTTTTTTTTTTTTTTTTATTATTTTTTATTTCGACTATCCGGGTACTTTTGGGGGCCTTAACGTGCCCGAAAACTCTTGAAAATTGGCACACACATTGGAACCTGCGGCCATTAGGACGCCGCTGAGGCTGGGACCCGGGCGTGGCACAGGGGCTCTACGGCGCCCCCTGCAAAATTGTCAGAAAGCTTGATGTATAGCTCACACATACTTGCACGTATTCATATGAAACTCGGTACACATATAGAACTCATTGAGCTGAACAACTTTCACGCTGCATGTTTTAGGCTCCGCCCAACAGGAAGTCGGCTATTCAGGGCTGTTTAAAAAGCGCATGCTCTGGAATTTGATATACTCCTCTGAGGATTTCCATACGATTGCCACCAAACTCGGTGAACATGATCTCAAGACATTGGGGACGCTAAATTGCGAAGATATTTTTGATATGTCGAACGGTTTGCCCGTGGCGAGGCGATGAAGTTATGGCGAAAAATGAGACCCAGGAAATGCCTAATAACGTCCACATACATTGTATGATGTAGATCAAACTTCAGTGATTTGTTCGTTGTATGATGCCGATCGGATAGATGTGACTATTATGACTGAAAGTTATAGCGCCACCAACTGGCTGCAGGAAGTGTGTCGTTTTCAAAATGCTTTGAATTCAGCATCTTCTTTTTACTCGATTTGCTTCAAACTTCACCAGAATAATGTCAAAACATGGCCGATGTAAAACTGTGAAGGGAATATTGATATCTAAAATTATGTTACCATGGCAACGTGTCAAAGTTGAAAATTCGTTTCTGGTGATTTTGAGGCAGATAACATGTTTAGAATGTCATGAAACTCAACACACATATGAGTATTAATGATAGTTAGACACTGGAAAAAGCTCATAAACGGGCGTGGAAGAGGCACTCTATAGCGCCACCTTTTGTCAAAAATGGGGGGGTTAGTTTTAGCTACAGATACCAAACTCGGTACATAAATTGTTCTTATTAATCCGGACAACTTTCTAATTTACAATCATTAGCTACGACCAACAGGACGTCGGCTATATTTATTTTAATGTGGGTTTTTTAAAAAAACGGGCTGTAAACAAATTCATACTCCTCCAAACAGAAACACGTAAATCACACCAAACATTTTTTCTCATGACGCCAAAATACTGAAGATGCTAAATTGCGGACGGATTTAGGATATCTTGAACGATGATTTAATGGCAATTTATTAAAGTTACAGTAAAAAAGAGAAAACTTTTTTTTTTTTATCTTTTAAGAGCAGCTTCCAAACACTTCATAAAAAATTACATACACAGAACAATACAGTCTGAGGATATGTGATTAATTTCATGAATTTACAATAGACTATGGTGAGAAGAAAATTTAAAAACTATCAGAGAGTTGATATAATGCTTCTGAGTGAGAGGTCCTGTCAGCCTGCAGCTGAGTGAGGGGTGGGGGTGGGGTGGGCTGTGAGTGACTGTGTGAGTGACTGTGTGGATTGAGGCAGTGGGTGAGAGAGAGAAAGAGAGAGAGAGGGTCTGTTTTTTTAAAATCTTTAAAAAATGCTTATAAATCATTAAAGATTTTGATAACACTTTATAATAAGGTCTCAATTCTTAACATTAGGAAATGCATTAATTAACGTGAACTAACAATGAAAAATATATTTTTACAGCATGTTAATTCTTCCATGATAGTATGAACTAACAAAGAACTTTTTTTTTTAAAGCATTTATTAATCTTTTTAATGTTAGAAAAATAATCATGTTCAAAAGATTAACTTTAAAATGTAATAATATATAAACACATTTTGGAATTAATATTCATCAACATTAAATGGTATATAATTATTAATGATTATATATATATAATGATAGCTACAGACACCAAACTCGGTACATAAATTGTTCTTATTAATCCGGACAACTTTCTAATTTACAGTCATTAGCTACGACCAACAGGAAATCGGCTATTTTTTTTTTTATGTGTTTTTTTTTTTTTTTAAACGGGCTGTAAACAAATTCATACTCCTCCCAAGCAGAAACCAACAATTCACACCAAACATTTTTTCACATGCTTCCAAGATACTGAAGATACTACATTGCGGACGGATTTAGGATATCTTGAACGGTGATTTAATGGCAATTTATTAAAGTCACAGTAAAAAATAACACTTTTCTTTTTTTTTATCTTTTAAGAGCAGCTTCAAAACACTTCATAAAAAATTACATACACAGAACAATACAGTCTGAGGATATGTTATTAATTCCATGAATTTACAATACACTATACAGAGGAGAACATTTTCAAACTTATCAGAGTTCTCCTGTCTCTGTGCTTCTAATGTGTGCGGTAGGTGACTGGGTGGGTGACTGACTGTGTGTGAGTTCAGTGAGTGTGGAGGGAGAGAGAGAGAGAGAGAGAGAGAGGGTCTGTTTAAACTTCTCAATAAAATCCTTAAAAAATGCTTATAAAGCATTAAAGGTTTTGATAACACTTTATAATTAAGTCTCATTTGTTAACAGTAGGGAATGCATTAATTAACATGAACTAACAATGAAAAATGTATTTTTTACAGCATGTTAATTCTTCATTGATAGTATGAACTTACAATGAACTAACAATGAACAAAATATTTTTAATATTAGAAAAATAGTCATGTTCAAAAAATAAAACTTTAAAATGTAATAATATATTAACACATTTTGGAATTGATTTTGATAAACATTAAATGGTATATATTTATTAATTATGTAAATTAACAACAGTTAAATAATGTTGTTTTTTAACATTGGTTAATTCACAAATAACATTAAATATTAACAATATATTTTTTACTTTATTAATTTGTGTTAGAAAAAATTATTCATGTTAGTTAATGGAAAAATAAATCATTAAAAAAAGCTTATAAATCATTAAAACCTTTGGTAACTATAATAATTTCTCATTTGTTAGCATTAGTAAATGCATTAACTAACATCAACTACCAATGAAAAATATATTTTCACAGAATTTAAAGTTTTATATGTTGTTCTGTGTGTGTGTGTTTCACTGAGTTGATGGTTTGGATTAACCCTTTAATTGCCGTATCCCTTAAAACCAAACTGCCAGAGGGTTACTGTGATGCTTGTGCTCGCTGGGCACCGTTTTATCGATGCCACCGGGGTGGCGTATGCTGACGGCTTGGGCCCGTCATCGCTGCTCGCAGCTATATTTATTTTTTTTATTATTTTTTATTTCGACTATCCGGGTACTTTTGGGGGCCTTAACGTGCCCGAAAACTCTTGAAAATTGGCACACACATTGGAACCTGCGGCCATTAGGACGCCGCTGAGGCTGGGACCCGGGCGTGGCACAGGGGCTCTACGGCGCCCCCTGCAAAATTGTCAGAAAGCTTGATGTATAGCTCACACATACTTGCACGTATTCATATGAAACTCGGTACACATATAGAACTCATTGAGCTGAACAACTTCCGCACAGCATGTTTTAGGCTCCGCCCAACAGGAAGTCGGCTATTCAGGGCTGTTTAAAAAGCGCATGCTCTGGAATTTGATATACTCCTCTGAGGATTTCCATACGATTGCCACCAAACTCGGTGAACATGATCTCAAGACATTGGGGACGCTAAATTGCGAAGATATTTTTGATATGTCGAACGGTTTGCCCGTGGCGAGGCGATGAAGTTATGGCGAAAAATGAGACACAGGAAATGCCTAATAACGTCCACATACATTGTATGATGTAGATCAAACTTCATTGATTTGTTCGTTGTGTGATGCCGATCGGATAGATGTGACTATTATGACTGAAAGTTATAGCGCCACCAACTGGCTGCAGGAAGTGTGTCGTTTTCAAAATGCTTTGAATTCAGCATCTTATTTTTACTCGATTTGCTTCAAACTTCACCAGAATAATGTCAAAACACGGCCGATGTAAAACTGTGAAGGGAATATTGATATCTAAAATTATGTTACCATGGCAACGTGTCAAAGTTGAAAATTCGTTTCTGGTGATTTTGAGGCAGATAACATGTTTAGAATGTCATGAAACTCAACACACATAGCAGTATTAATGATAGTTAGACACTGGAAAAAGCTCATAAACGGGCGTGGAAGAGACACTCTATAGCGCCACCTTTTGTCAAAAATGGGGGGGTTAGTTTTAGCTACAGACACCAAACTCGGTACATAAATTGTTCTTATTAATCCGGACAACTTTCTAATTTACAGTCATTAGCTACGACCAACAGGAAGTCGGCATTATTTATTTTAATGTGGGTTTTTTTAAAAAACGGGCTGTAAACAAATTAATACTCCTCCAAGCAAAAACAAGGAAATCACACCAAACATTTTTTATCATGATGCCAAAATACTGAAGATGCTAAATTGCGGACGGATTTAGGATATCTTGAACGATGATTTAATGGCAATTTATTAAAGTTACAGTAAAAAAGAGATTTTTTTTTTTTTTATCTTTTAAGAGCAGCTTTCAAACACTTCATAAAAAATTACATACACAGAACAATACAGTCTGAGGATATGTGATTAATTTCATGAATTTACAATACACTATGCTTAGGAGAAAATTGAAAAACTATCAGAGAGTTGATATACTGCTTCTGAGTGAGAGGTCCTGTCAGCCTGCAGCTGAGTGAGGGGTGGGGGTGGGGTGGGCTGTCAGTGACTGTGTGAGTGACTGTGTGGATTGAGGAGCTGGGTGAGAGAGAGAAAGAGAGAGAGAGGGTCTGTTTTTTAAAATCTTTAAAAAATGCTTATAAATCATTAAAGATTTTGATAACACTTTATAATAAGGTCTCAATTCTTAACATTAGGAAATGCATTAATTAACGTGAACTAACAATGAAAAATATATTTTTACAGCATGTTAATTCTTCCATGATAGTATGAACTAACAAAGAACAGTTTTTTTTAAAGCATTTATTAATCTTTTTAATGTTAGAAAAATAGTCATGTTCAAAAGATAAACTTTAAAATTTAATAATATATTAACACATTTTGGAATTAATATTGATCAACATTAAATGGTATATAATTATTAATGATTATATATATATATATATATAATGATAGCTACAGACACCAAACTCGGTACATAAATTGTTCTTATTAATCCGGACAACTTTCTAATTTACAGACATTAGCTACGACCAACAGGAAGTCGGCTATATTTATTTTAATGTGGGTTTTTTTTAAAAACAGGCTGTAAACAAATTAATACTCCTTCAAGCAGAAACACAGAAATCACACCAAACATTTTTTCTCATGATGCCAAAATACTGAAGATGCTAAATTGCGGACGGATTTAGGATATCTTGAACGGTGTTTTAATGGCAACTTATTAAAGTTACAGAAAAAAGAGAAAACTTTTTTTTTTATCTTTTAAGAGCAGCTTCCAAACACTTCATAAAAAATTACATACACAGAACAATACAGTCTGACGATATGTGATTAATTTCATGAATTTACAATACACTATGGAGAGGAGAAAATTTAAAAACTATCAGAGATCTCCTGTCACTGCGCTCCTAATGTGTGCGGTGGGTGACTGGGTGGGTGACTGACTGTGTGAGTTCAGTGAGTGTGGAGGGGGAGAGAGAGAGAGAGAGAGAGTGAGAGAGAGAGAGAGAGGGTCTGTTTAAACTTCTCAATAAAATCCTTAAAAAATGCTTATAAAGCATTAAAGGTTTTGATAACACTTTATAATTAAGTATCATTTGTTAACAGTAGGGAATGCATTAATTAACATGAACTAACAATGAAAAATATATTTTTTACAGCATGTTAATTCTTCATTGATAGTATGAACTTACAATGAGCTAACAATGAACAAAATATTTTTAATATTAGAAAAATAGTCATGTTCAAAAGATAAAACGTTAAAATTTAATAATATATTAACACCTTTTGGAATTGATTTTGATAAACATTAAATGGTATATATTTATTAATGATGTAAATTAACAACAGTTAAATAATGTTGTTTTTTTAACATTGGTTAATTCACAAATAACATTAAATATTAACAATATATTTTTTACTTTATTCATTTGTGTTAGTAAATTATTCATGTTAGTTAATGGAAAAATAAATCATTAAAAAATGCTTATAAATCATTAAAACCTTTGGTAACTATAATAATTTCTCATTTGTTAGCATTAGTAAATGCATTAACTAACATCAACTACCAATGAAAAATATATTTTCACAGAATTTAAAGTTTTATATGTTGTTTTGTGTGTGTGTGTGTTTCACAGAGTTGATGGTTTGGACTAACCCTTTAATTGCCGTATCCCTTAAAACCAAACTGCCAGAGGGTTACTGTGATGCGTGTGCTCGCTGGGCACCGTTTTATCGATGCCACCGGGGTGGCGTATGCTGACGGCTTGGGCCCGTCATCGCTGCTTGCAGCTATATTTAGGGCCCAAGCCAGTAAGGCGCAGGGCCCTATTGTTCTTCTAAGGATTATTATTTTTTTTTTTTTTTTTTTTTTTTTTTTTTTTTTTATTATTTTTTATTTCGACTATCCGGGTACTTTTGGGGGCCTTAACGTGCCCGAAAACTCTTGAAAATTGGCACACACATTGGAACCTGCGGCCATTAGGACGCCGCTGAGTCTGGGACCCGGGCGTGGCACAGGGGCTCTACGGCGCCCCCTGCAAAATTGTCAGAAAGCTTGATGTATAGCTCACACATACTTGCACGTATTCATATGAAACTCGGTACACATATAGAACTCATTGAGCTGAACAACTTTCACGCTGCATGTTTTAGGCTCCGCCCAACAGGAAGTCGGCTATTCAGGGCTGTTTAAAAAGCGCATGCTCTGGAATTTGATATACTCCTCTGAGGATTTCCATACGATTGCCACCAAACTCGGTGAACATGATCTCAAGACATTGGGGACGCTAAATTGCGAAGATATTTTTGATATGTCGAACGGTTTGCCCGTGGCGAGGCGATGAAGTTATGGCGAAAAATGAGACCCAGGAAATGCCTAATAACGTCCACATACATTGTATGATGTAGATCAAACTTCAGTGATTTGTTCGTTGTATGATGCCGATCGGATAGATGTGACTATTATGACTGAAAGTTATAGCGCCACCAACTGGCTGCAGGAAGTGTGTCGTTTTCAAAATGCTTTGAATTCAGCATCTTCTTTTTACTCGATTTGCTTCAAACTTCACCAGAATAATGTCAAAACATGGCCGATGTAAAACTGTGAAGGGAATATTGATATCTAAAATTATGTTACCATGGCAACGTGTCAAAGTTGAAAATTCGTTTCTGGTGATTTTGAGGCAGATAACATGTTTAGAATGTCATGAAACTCAACACACATATGAGTATTAATGATAGTTAGACACTGGAAAAAGCTCATAAACGGGCGTGGAAGAGGCACTCTATAGCGCCACCTTTTGTCAAAAATGGGGGGGTTAGTTTTAGCTACAGATACCAAACTCGGTACATAAATTGTTCTTATTAATCCGGACAACTTTCTAATTTACAATCATTAGCTACGACCAACAGGACGTCGGCTATATTTATTTTAATGTGGGTTTTTAAAAAAAACGGGCTGTAAACAAATTCATACTCCTCCAAACAGAAACACGTAAATCACACCAAACATTTTTTCTCATGACGCCAAAATACTGAAGATGCTAAATTGCGGACGGATTTAGGATATCTTGAACGATGATTTAATGGCAATTTATTAAAGTTACAGTAAAAAAGAGAAAACTTTTTTTTTTTTATCTTTTAAGAGCAGCTTCCAAACACTTCATAAAAAATTACATACACAGAACAATACAGTCTGAGGATATGTGATTAATTTCATGAATTTACAATAGACTATGGTGAGAAGAAAATTTAAAAACTATCAGAGAGTTGATATAATGCTTCTGAGTGAGAGGTCCTGTCAGCCTGCAGCTGAGTGAGGGGTGGGGGTGGGGTGGGCTGTGAGTGACTGTGTGAGTGACTGTGTGGATTGAGGCAGTGGGTGAGAGAGAGAAAGAGAGAGAGAGGGTCTGTTTTTTTAAAATCTTTAAAAAATGCTTATAAATCATTAAAGATTTTGATAACACTTTATAATAAGGTCTCAATTCTTAACATTAGGAAATGCATTAATTAACGTGAACTAACAATGAAAAATATATTTTTACAGCATGTTAATTCTTCCATGATAGTATGAACTAACAAAGAACTTTTTTTTTTAAAGCATTTATTAATCTTTTTAATGTTAGAAAAATAATCATGTTCAAAAGATTAACTTTAAAATGTAATAATATATAAACACATTTTGGAATTAATATTCATCAACATTAAATGGTATATAATTATTAATGATTATATATATATAATGATAGCTACAGACACCAAACTCGGTACATAAATTGTTCTTATTAATCCGGACAACTTTCTAATTTACAGTCATTAGCTACGACCAACAGGAAATCGGCTATTTTTTTTTTTATGTGTTTTTTTTTTTTTTTAAACGGGCTGTAAACAAATTCATACTCCTCCCAAGCAGAAACCAACAATTCACACCAAACATTTTTTCACATGCTTCCAAGATACTGAAGATACTACATTGCGGACGGATTTAGGATATCTTGAACGGTGATTTAATGGCAATTTATTAAAGTCACAGTAAAAAATAACACTTTTCTTTTTTTTTATCTTTTAAGAGCAGCTTCAAAACACTTCATAAAAAATTACATACACAGAACAATACAGTCTGAGGATATGTTATTAATTCCATGAATTTACAATACACTATACAGAGGAGAACATTTTCAAACTTATCAGAGTTCTCCTGTCTCTGTGCTTCTAATGTGTGCGGTAGGTGACTGGGTGGGTGACTGACTGTGTGTGAGTTCAGTGAGTGTGGAGGGAGAGAGAGAGAGAGAGAGAGAGAGAGAGAGAGAGAGAGAGAGAGAGAGAGGGTCTGTTTAAACTTCTCAATAAAATCCTTAAAAAATGCTTATAAAGCATTAAAGGTTTTGATAACACTTTATAATTAAGTCTCATTTGTTAACAGTAGGGAATGCATTAATTAACATGAACTAACAATGAAAAATGTATTTTTTACAGCATGTTAATTCTTCATTGATAGTATGAACTTACAATGAACTAACAATGAACAAAATATTTTTAATATTAGAAAAATAGTCATGTTCAAAAAATAAAACTTTAAAATGTAATAATATATTAACACATTTTGGAATTGATTTTGATAAACATTAAATGGTATATATTTATTAATTATGTAAATTAACAACAGTTAAATAATGTTGTTTTTTAACATTGGTTAATTCACAAATAACATTAAATATTAACAATATATTTTTTACTTTATTAATTTGTGTTAGAAAAAATTATTCATGTTAGTTAATGGAAAAATAAATCATTAAAAAAAGCTTATAAATCATTAAAACCTTTGGTAACTATAATAATTTCTCATTTGTTAGCATTAGTAAATGCATTAACTAACATCAACTACCAATGAAAAATATATTTTCACAGAATTTAAAGTTTTATATGTTGTTCTGTGTGTGTGTGTTTCACTGAGTTGATGGTTTGGATTAACCCTTTAATTGCCGTATCCCTTAAAACCAAACTGCCAGAGGGTTACTGTGATGCTTGTGCTCGCTGGGCACCGTTTTATCGATGCCACCGGGGTGGCGTATGCTGACGGCTTGGGCCCGTCATCGCTGCTCGCAGCTATATTTTTTTTTTTTTTTTTTTTTTTTTTTTATTATTTTTTATTTCGACTATCCGGGTACTTTTGGGGGCCTTAACGTGCCCGAAAACTCTTGAAAATTGGCACGCACGTTGGAACCTGCGGCCATTAGGACGCGGCTGAGGCTGGGACCCGGGCGTGGCACAGGGGCTCTACGGCGCCCCCTGGAAAATTGTCAGAAAACTTGATGTATAGCTCACACATACTTGCACGTATTCATATGAAACTCGGTACACATATAGAACTCATTGAGCCGAACAACTTCCGCACAGCATGTCATAGGCTCCGCCCAACAGGAAGTCGGCTATTCAGGGCTGTTTAAAAAGCACATGCTCTGGAATTTGATATACTCCTCTGAGGATTTCCATACGATTGCCACCAAACTTGGTGAACATGATCTCAAGACATTGGGGACGCTAAATTGCGAAGATATTTTTGATATGTCGAACGGTTTGCCCGTGGCGAGGCGATGAAGTTATGGCGAAAAATGAGACCCAGGAAATGCCTAATAACGTCCACATACATTGTATGATGTTGATCAAACTTCAGTGATTTGTTCGTTGTATGATGCCGATCGGATAGATGTGACTATTATGACTGAACGTTATAGCGCCACCAACTGGCTGCAGGAAGTGTGTCGTTTTCAAAATGCTTTGAATTCAGCATCTTCTTTTTACTCGATTTGCTTCAAACTTCACCAGAATAATGTCAAAACACGGCCGATGTAAAACTGTGAAGGAAATATTGATATCTAAAATTATGTTGCCATGGCAACGTGTCAAAGTTGAAAATTCGTTTCTGGTGATTTTGAGGCAGATAACATGTTTAGAATGTCATGAAACTCAACACACATATGAGTATTAATGATAGTTAGACACTGGAAAAAGCTCATAAACGGGCGTGGAAGAGGCACTCTATAGCGCCACCTTTTGTCAAAAATGGGGGGGTTAGTTTTAGCTACAGACACCAAACTCGGTACATAAATTGTTCTTATTAATCCGGACAACTTTCTAATTAACAGTCATTAGCTACGACCAACAGGACGTCGGCTATATTTATTTTAATGTGGGGTTTTTTTAAAAACGGGCTGTAAACAAATTCATACTCCTCCAAACAGAAACACGTAAATCACACCAAACATTTTTTCTCATGATGCCAAAATACTGAAGATGCTAAATTGCGGACGGATTTAGGATATCTTGAACGATGATTTAATGGCAATTTATTAAAGTTACAGTAAAAAAGAGAGTTTTTTAATTTTTTTTATCTTTTAAGAGCAGCTTCCAAACACTTCATAAAAAATTACATGCACATAACAATATAGTCTGAGGATATGTGATTAATTTCATGAATTTACAATACACTATGGAGAGCAGAAAATTAAAAAACTATCAGAGAGTTGTTAAAATGCTTCTGAGTGAGAGATCCCTGCCAGCCTGCAGCTGAGTGAGGGGTGGGGGTGGGGTGGGCTGTGAGTGACTGTGTGAGTGACTGTGTGGATTGAGGCAGTGGGTGAGAGAGAGAAAGAGAGAGAGAGGGTCTGTTTTTTTTAAATCTTTAAAAAATGCTTATAAATCATTAAAGATTTTGATAACACTTTCTAATAAGGTCTCATTTCATAACATTAGGAAATGCATTAATTAACGTGAACTAACAATGAAAAATATATTTTTACAGCATGTTAATTCTTCCATGATAGTATGAACTAACAAAGAACAATTTTTTTAAAGCATTTATTAATCTTTTTAATGTTAGAAAAATAGTCATGTTCAAAAGATACAACTTTACATTTTAATAATGTATCAATACATTTTGGACTTAATATTAATTAACATTAATAAATGGTATATCATTATTGTTGATGTTAACTAACAACAGTTAAATAATATAGTTTTTTAACATTGGTTAATTCACAAATAACATTAAGGATGAACAATACATTTTTACTTCATTTATTTGTATTAGTAAAAATTATTAATGTTAGTTCATGGAAAAATAAATCGTTAAAAAATGCTTATAAATCATTAAAGATTTTGATAACACTTTATAATAAGGTCTCATTTCTTAACATTAGTAAATGCATTAACTAACGTGAACTACCAATGAAAAATATATTTTCACAGAATTTATTAATGTTTGTTGATGTTAGTTAATCAAAATGTTTATGTTAATTCACAGTGCATTAACTAATGTTAACAGATAAAACTTAAAATCTTAATAATGTTTCAGTTTTGAATATTAACTAACACTAATAAATACGGTAACACTTTCTATGAAGCCCGTATTTATAATACATTATAAGGGTATTCTTAAGGCATTATAGTGAACGTATAATGGATTATAAAAAACCTTATAATGTGTTATAAAATCTCATGAATAATCATAACAACAATTATAATACATTATAGGGTAACACTTTATAATAACTGCATGCTATGAATCATTAGGTAAACATTAGTGAATAGTTAGTTCATCCTTTATAAAGCATTGTGGCAACATTAATAGTCATTAGTAAGCAGTTTTTAAATACAGCTATAAATGGCTTGTTCTTTATTTATTAGGCATATCTATGACAAAGGAGATTGAAAGGCTCAGTCATCTTCCTAACAGAAAAAATAAACAAACACAACACAGAGGGAAACAGAACAGAAATATTTTTTCAAGATGCAAAAAATGAAACTGTACAACTGTACACTTTAATTTGTATTTATTTACTTTTTTCAATGAAATTGCAGAGGTTTAGTTTTCTGTTTTTTATCAAGTGTAAAGTTTTCATTTTTTGCATCGTGAAAATATTTCTGTGTTCTGTATCTGTCATGAATCTGGTCCATGCATTTTCGGTTAATCACCACCAGAGGTCACCCACTCACTGCATGGACTCTTGCACTTCACTACTTCAATGTTCACACTAATCACTCAGGCTTTATAAACCATGGACTTCCTTTTGCTAGATGCCGAGTATTGTTCTCGTATATCCTAGCAATAGCTACTCTACAGAGCCCTCTCAGTGATTATAGCCTTGCCTTGCCTTTTCTAGTGTTTTGATATCTGCCGTGTTTCCTGGATTCACCCTTTGCCTTACCGTTTGGACTCTGTTTGCATCTCGTTTGGATTATTGCTTGTGTACTTGGATTATCTCTCTGCCTTGCCCTATTGGATATTGTTCGCCGATCGTCGACACGCTTGCCCAGATGTCTCTTGTGTCTTGCCCATGCCATATCTATTTGGCTGTGTCTTGACTATGTTTATAAATAAAAGTTAGCACATGGATCCGCATGTCTCACGTCTTGTTCGCCCCGTTACAGTATCCCTCTGTGTTGTGTTTAACTTTTCTGTTTGGAAGATAAATGAGCCTTTAAATCTGCTTTGTTTATATAAAACTATTTGTATTAGTAGACTTAGGTAGGGTAGGTAGAATATTCACATACTTGCAAAGTATCCTATACTCAGTTTGTCTGTTGAGGAACCATCAAAATAAAGTGTTAGCATACAGTATATTCATCAGACGCACTACTAATACTCTCATGACTGCTAGTTGATATGTAATTGCAGAGTTACTTATGTTATTTATAATGCATTATGCATTCATTATAATGCCTTAAGAATACCTTTATTACGTGTTATAAATACGGGCTTCATAGAAAGTGGTACCATAAATACTAGATACTTATTGTTCATGTTAATTAATATAGTTAATGTTAAAAACTGAAACCTTATTTTAAAGTGTTACAAATTTATAAAGTTTTATATGTTGTTCTGTGTGTGTGTGTTTCACAGAGTTGATGGTTTGGATTAACCCTTTAATTGCCGTATCCCTTAAAACCAAACTGCCAGAGGGTTACTGTGATGCTTGTGCTCGCCAGGCACCGTTTTATTGATGCCACCGGGGTGGCGTATGCTGACGGCTTGGGCCCGTCATCGCTGCTTGCAGCTATATTTAGGGCCCAAGCCAGTAAGGCGCAGGGCCCTATTGTTCCCCTAAGGATTATTAGGGCCCAAGCCAGTAAGGCGCAGGGCCCTATTGTTCCCCTAAGGATTATTATTAGGGCCCAAGCCAGTAAGGCGCAGGGCCCTATTGTTCTTCTAAGGATTATTATTAGGGCCCAAGCCAGTAAGGCGCAGGGCCCTATTGTTCTTCTAAGGATTATTATTATTTTTTTTTTTTTTTTTTTTATTATTTTTTATTTCGACTATCCGGGTACTTTTGGGGGCCTTAACGTGCCCGAAAACTCTTGAAAATTGGCACGCACATTGGAACCTGCGGCCATTAGGACGCCGCTGAGGCTGGGACCCGGGCGTGGCACAGGGGCTCTACGGCGCCCCCTGCAAAATTGTCAGAAAGCTTGATGTATAGCTCACACATACTTGCACGTATTCATATGAAACTCGGTACACATATAGAACTCATTGAGCTGAACAACTTTCACGCTGCATGTTTTAGGCTCCGCCCAACAGGAAGTCGGCTATTCAGGGCTGTTTAAAAAGCGCATGCTCTGGAATTTGATATACTCCTCTGAGGATTTCCATACGATTGCCACCAAACTCGGTGAACATGATCTCAAGACATTGGGGACGCTAAATTGCGAAGATATTTTTGATATGTCGAACGGTTTGCCCGTGGCGAGGCGATGAAGTTATGGCGAAAAATGAGACCCAGGAAATGCCTAATAACGTCCACATACATTGTATGATGTAGATCAAACTCCAGTGGTTTGTTCGTTGTATGATGCCGATCGGATAGATGTGACTATTATGACTGAAAGTTATAGCGCCACCAACTGGCTGCAGGAAGTGTGTCATTTTCAAAATGCTTTGAATTCAGCATCTTATTTTTACTCGATTTGCTTCAAACTTCACCAGAATAATGTCAAAACACGGCCGATGTAAAACTGTGAAGGGAATATTGATATCTAAAAGTATGTTGCCATGGCAACGTGTCAAAGTTGAAAATTCGTTTCTGGTGATTTTGAGGCAGATAACATGTTTAGAATGTCATGAAACTCAACACACATATGAGTATTAATGATAGTTAGACACTGGAAAAAGCTCATAAACGGGCGTGGAAGAGGCACTCTATAGCGCCACCTTTTGTCAAAAATGGGGGGGTTAGTTTTAGCTACAGACACCAAACTCGGTACATAAATTGTTCTTATTAATCCGGACAACTTTCTAATTTACAGTCATTAGCTACGACCAACAGGAAGTCGGCTATATTTATTTTAATGTGGGTTTTTTTTAAAAACAGGCTGTAAACAAATTAATACTCCTCCAAGCAGAAACACGGAAATCACACCAAACATTTTTTCTCATGATGCCAAAATACTGAAGATGCTAAATTGCGGATGGATTTAGGATATCTTGAAAGATGATTTAATGGCAATTTATTAAAGTTACAGTAAAAAAGAGAATTATTATTTTTTTTTTTTCTTTTAAGAGCAGCTTCCAAACACTTCATAAAAAATTACATACACAGAACAATACAGTCTGAGGATATGTGATTAATTTCATGAATTTACAATGCACTATGCTTAGGAGAAAATTAAAAAACTATCAGAGAGCTGTTAAGACTGCTTCTGAGTGAGAGATCCCTGCCAGCCTGCATCTGAGTGAGGGGTGGGGGTGGGGTGGGGTGGGCTGTGAGTGACTATGTGGATTGAGGCAGTGGGTGAGAGAGAGAAAGAGAGAGAGGGTCTGTTTTTTTAAATCTTAAAAAAAATGCTTATAAATCATTAAAGATTTTGATGACACTTTATAATAAGGTCTCATTTCTTAACATTAGGAAATGCATTATTTAACGTGAACTAACAATGAAAAATATATTTTTACAGCATGTTAATTCTTCCATGATAGTATGAACTAACAAAGAACATTTTTTTAAAAGCATTTATTAATCTTTTTAATGTTAGAAAAATAGTCATGTTTAAAAGATAAACTTTAAAATTTAATAATATATTAACACATTTTGGAATTAATATTGAACAACATTAAATGGTATATAATTATTAATGATTATATATATATATAATGATAGCTACAGACACCAAACTCGGTACATAAATTGTTCTTATTAATCCGGACAACTTTCTAATTTACAGTCATTAGCTACGACCAACAGGAAGTCGGCTATATTTATTTTAATGTGGGTTTTTTGTTTTTTTAAACGGGCTGTAAACAAATTCATACTCCTCCAAACAGAAACACGGAAATCACACCAAACATTTTTTGTCATGACGCCAAAATACTGAAGATGCTAAATTGCGGACGGATTTAGGATATCTTGAACGGTGTTTTAATGGCAATTTATTAAAGTTACAGAAAAAAGAGAAAACTTTTTTTTTTTATCTTTTAAGAGCAGCTTCCAAACACTTCATAAAAAATTACATACACAGAACAATACAGTGTGAGGATATGTGCTTAATTTCATGAATTTACAATACACTATGCGGAGGAGAAAAATTTAAAACTTAGAGTTCTCCTGTCACTGTGCTTCTAATGTGTGCGGTGGGTGACTGGGTGAGTGACTGACTGTGTGAGTTCAGTGAGTGTGGAGGGGGAGAGAGAGAGAGAGAGAGAGAGAGAGAGGGTCTGTTTAAACTTCTCAATAAAATCCTTAAAAAATGCTTATAAAGCATTAAAGGTTTTGATAACACTTTATAATTAAGTCTCAATTGTTAACAGTAGGGAATGCATTAATTAACATGTACTAACAATGAAAAATATATATTTTACAGCATGTTAATTCTTCATTGATAGTATGAACTTACAATGAACTAACAATGAACAAAATATTTTTAATATTAGAAAAATAGTCATGTTCAAAAGATAAAACTTTAAAATGTAATAATATATTAACACATTTTGGAATTGATTTTGATCAACATTAAATGGTATATATTTATTAATGATGTAAATTAACAACAGTTAAATAATGTTGTTTTTTAACATTGGTTAATTCACAAATAACATTAAATATTAACAATATATTTTTTACTTTATTCATTTGTGTTAGAAAAAAATTATTCATGTTAGTTAATGGAAAAATAAATCATTAAAAAATGCTTATAAATCATTAAAACCTTTGGTAACTATAATAATTTCTCATTTGTTAGCATTAGTAAATGCATTAACTAACATCAACTACCAATGAAAAATATATTTTCACAGAATTTAAAGTTTTATATGTTGTTCTGTGTGTGTGTTTCACAGAGTTGATGGTTTGGATTAACCCTTTAATTGCCGTATCCCTTAAAACCAAACTGCCAGAGGGTTACTGTGATGCTTGTGCTCGCTGGGCACCGTTTTATCGATGCCACCGGGGTGGCGTATGCATTGGCGGCTTGGGCCCGTCATCGCTGCTCGCAGCTATATTTTTTTTTATTATTTTTTATTTCGACTATCCGGGTACTTTTGGGGGCCTTAACGTGCCCGAAAACTCTTGAAAATTGGCACGCACATTGGAACCTGCGGCCATTAGGACGCCACAGACGCTGGGACCCGGGCGTGGCACAGGGGCTCTACGGCGCCCCCTGGAAGATTGTCAGAAAGCTTGATGTATAGCTCACACATACTTGCACGTATTCATATGAAACTCGGTACACATATAGAACTCATTGAGCTGAACAACTTCCGCGCAGCATGTCTTAGGCTCCGCCCAACAGGAAGTCAGCTATTCAGGGCTGTTTAAAAAGCGCATGCTCTGGAATTTGATATACTCCTCTGAGGATTTCCATACGATTGCCACCAAACTCGGTGAACATGATCTCAAGACATTGGGGACGCTAAATTGCGAAGATATTTTTGATATGTCGAACGGTTTGCCCGTGGCGAGGCGATGAAGTTATGGCGAAAAATGAGACCCAGGAAATGCCTAATAACGTCCACATACATTGTATGATGTAGATCAAACTTCAGTGATTTGTTCGTTGTGTGATGCCGATCGGATAGATGTGACTATTATGACTGAAAGTTATAGCGCCACCAACTGGCTGCAGGAAGTGTGTCATTTTCAAAATGCTTTGAATTCAGCATCTTATTTTTACTCGATTTGCTTCAAACTTCACCAGAATAATGTCAAAACACGGCCGATGTAAAACTGTGAAGGGAATATTGATATCTAAAATTATGTTGCCATGGCAACGTGTCAAAGTTGAAAATTCGTTTCTGGTGATTTTGAGGCAGATAACATGTTTAGAATGTCATGAAACTCAACACACATATCAGTATTAATGATAGTTAGACACTGGAAAAAGCTCATAAACGGGCGTGGAAGAGGCACTCTATAGCGCCACCTTTTGTCAAAAATGGGGGGGTTAGTTTTAGCTACAGACACCAAACTCGGTACATAAATTGTTCTTATTAATCCGGACAACTTTCTAATTTACAGTCATTAGCTACGACCAACAGGAAGTCGGCTATATTTATTTTAAAGTGGGTTTTTTTTTAAAACAGGCTGTAAACAAATTCATACTCCTCCAAGCAGAAACACGGAAATCACACCAAACATTTTTTATCATGATGCCAAAATACTGAAGATGCTAAATTGCGGACGGATTTAGGATATCTTGAACGATGATTTAATGGCAATTTATTAAAGTTACTGTAAAAAATAGATTTTTTTTTTTTTTTTTATCTTTTAAGAGCAGCTTCCAAACACTTCATAAAAAATTACATGCACATACACAGAACAATACAGTCTGAGGATATGTGATTAATTTCATGAATTTACAATGCACTATGCTTAGGAGAAAATTAAAAAACTATCAGAGAGCTGTTAAGACTGCTTCTGAGTGAGAGATCCCTGCCAGCCTGCATCTGAGTGAGGGGTGGGGGTGGGGTGGGGTGGGCTGTGAGTGACTGTGTGGATTGAGGCAGTGGGTGAGAGAGAGAAAGAGAGAGAGGGTCTGTTTTTTAAAATCTTAAAAAAAATGCTTATAAATCATTAAAGATTTTGATGACACTTTATAATAAGGTTTCATTTCTTAACATTAGGAAATGCATTATTTAACGTGAACTAACAATGAAAAATATATTTTTACAGCATGTTAATTCTTCCATGATAGTATGAACTAACAAAGAACATTTTTTTTAAAAGCATTTATTAATCTTTTTAATGTTAGAAAAATAGTCATGTTTAAAAGATAAACTTTAAAATTTAATAATATATTAACACATTTTGGAATTAATATTGAACAACATTAAATGGTATATAATTATTAATGATTATATATATATATAATGATAGCTACAGACACCAAACTCGGTACATAAATTGTTCTTATTAATCCGGACAACTTTCTAATTTACAGTCATTAGCTACGACCAACAGGAAGTCGGCTATATTTATTTTAACGTGGGTTTTTTGTTTTTTTAAACGGGCTGTAAACAAATTCATACTCCTCCAAACAGAAACACGGAAATCACACCAAACATTTTTTATCATGATGCCAAAATACTGAAGATGCTAAATTGCGGACGGATTTAGGATATCTTGAACGGTGTTTTAATGGCAATTTATTAAAGTTACAGAAAAAAGAGAAAACTTTTTTTTTTTATCTTTTAAGAGCAGCTTCCAAACACTTCATAAAAAATTACATACACAGAACAATACAGTCTGAGGATATGTGATTAATTTCATGAATTTACAATACACTATGCTTAGGAGAAAATTTTAAAACTATCAGAAAGCTGTTAGACTGCTGAGTGAGAGCTCTTGCCAGCCTGCATCTGAGTGAGGGGTGGGGTGTGAGTGACTGTGTGAGTGACTGTGTGGATTGAGGCAGTGGGTGAGAGAGAGAAAGAGAGAGAGAGGGTCTGTTTTTTAAAATCTTAAAAAAATGCTTATAAATCATTAAAGATTTTTTATAACACTTTATAATAAGGTCTCATTTCTTAACATTAGGAAATGCATTAATTAACTGAACTAACAATGAAAAATATATTTTTACAGCATGTTAATTCTTCCATGATAGTATGAACTAACAAAGAACTGTTTTTTTTAAAGCATTTATTAATCTTTTTAATGTTAGAAAAATAGTCATGTTCAAAAGATAAACTTTAAAATTTAATAATATATTAACACATTTTGGAATTAATATTGATCAACATTAAATGGTATATAATTATTAATGTTTATATATATATATATATTGATAGCTACAGACACCAAACTCGGTACATAAATTGTTCTTATTAAGCCGGACAACTTTCTAATTTACAGTCATTAGCTACGACCAACAGGAAGTCGGCTATATTTATTTTAATGTGGTTTTTTTTTTAAACAGGCTGTAAACAAATTCATACTCCTTCAAGCAGAAACACAGAAATCACACCAAACATTTTTTCTCATGATGCCAAAATACTGAAGATGCTAAATTGTGGATGGATTTAGGATATCTTGAACAGTGTTTTAATGGCAACTTATTAAAGTTACAGTAAAAAAGAGAAAACTTTTTTTCTTTTTCTTTTAAGAGCAGCTTCCAAACACTTCATAAAAAATTACATACACAGAACAAGACAGTCTGAGATATGTGATTAATTTCATGAATTTACAATACACTATGGAGAGGAGAAAATTTAAAACTTATCAGAGATATCCTGTCACTGTGCTTCTAATGTGTGCGGTAGGTGACTGGGTGGGTGACTGACTGTGTGAGTTCAGTGAGTGTGGAGGGGGAGAGAGAGAGAGAGAGAGAGAGAGAGAGAGAGAGAGAGAGAGAGAGGTCTGTTTAAACTTCTCAATAAAATCCTTAAAAAATGCTTATAAAGCATTAAAGGTTTTGATAACACTTTATAATTAAGTCTCATTTGTTAACAGTAGGGAATGCATTAATTAACATGAACTAACAATGAAAAATATATTTTTTACAGCATGTTAATTCTTCATTGATAGTATGAACTTACAATGAACTAACAATGAACAAAATATTTGTAATATTAGAAAAATAGTCATGTTCAAAAGATAAAACATTAAAATGTAATAATATATTAACACATTTTGGAATTGATTTTGATAAACATTAAATGGTATATATTTATTAATGATGTAAATTAACAACAGTTAAATAATGTTGTTTTTTAACATTGGTTAATTCACAAATAACATTAAATATTAACAATATATTTTTTACTTTATTCATTTGTGTTAGAAAAAATTATTAATGTTAGTTAATGGAAAAATAAATCATTAAAAAAATGCTTATAAATCATTAAAACCTTTGGTAACTATAATAATTTCTCATTTGTTAGCATTAGTAAATGCATTGACTAACATGAACTACCAATGAAAAATATATTTTCACAGAATTTAAAGTTTTATATGTTGTTCTGTGTGTGTGTGTGTTTCACAGAGTTGATGGTTTGGATTAACCCTTTAATTGCCGTATCCCTTAAAACCAAACTGCCAGAGGGTTACTGTGATGCGTTTGCTCGCTGGGCACTGTTTTATCGATGCCACCGGGGTGGCGTATGCTGACGGCTTGGGCCCGTCATCGCTGCTTGCAGCTATATTTATTTATTATTTTTTTTTTTTTTTTTTTTATTTCAATCATCCGGGCACTTTTGGGGGCCTTAACGTGCCCGAAAACTCTCGAAAATTGGCACGCACGTTGGAACCTGCGGCCATTAGGACGCCGCTGAGGCTGGGACCCGGGCGTGGCACAGGGGCTCTACGGCGCCCCCTGGAAAATTGTCAGAAAGCTTGATGTATAGCTCACACATACTTGCACGTATTCATATGAAACTCGGTACACATATAGAACTCATTGAGCCGAACAACTTCCGCGCAGCATGTCATAGGCTCCGCCCAACAGGAAGTCGGCTATTCAGGGCTGTTTAAAAAGCGCATGCTCTGGAATTTGATATACTCCTCTGAGGATTTCCATACGATTGCCACCAAACTAGGTGAACATGATCTCAAGACATTGGGGACGCTAAATTGCGAAGATATTTTTGATATGTCGAACGGTTTGCCCGTGGCGAGGCGATGAAGTTATGGCGAAAAATGAGACCCAGGAAATGCCTAATAACGTCCACATACATTGTATGATGTATATCAAACTTCAGTGATTTGTTCGTTGTATGATGCCGATCGGATAGATGTGACTATTATGACTGAAAGTTATAGCGCCACCAACTGGCTGCAGGAAGTGTGTCGTTTTCAAAATGCTTTGAATTCAGCATCTTCTTTTACCTCGATTTGCTTCAAACTTCACCAGAATAATGTCAAAACACGGCCGATGTAAAACTGTGAAGGGAATATTGATATCTAAAATTATGTTGCCATGGCAACGTGTCAAAGTTGAAAATTCGTTTCTGGTGATTTTGAGGCAGATAACATGTTTAGAATGTCATGAAACTCAACACACATATCAGTATTAATGATAGTTAGACACTGGAAAAAGCTCATAAACGGGCGTGGAAGAGACACTCTATAGCGCCACCTTTTGTCAAAAATGAGGGGGTTAGTTTTAGCTACAGACACCAAACTCGGTACATAAATTGTTCTTATTAATCCGGACAATTTTCTAATTTACAGTCATTAGCTACGACCAACAGGAAGTCGGCTATATTTATTTTAATGTGGGTTTTTTTTAAAAACGGGCTGTAAACAAATTAATACTCCTCCAAGCAGAAACACGGAAATCACACCAAACATTTTTTATCATGATGCCAAAATACTGAAGATGCTAAATTGCGGACGGATTTAGGATATCTTGAACGATGATTTAATGGCAATTTATTAAAGTTACAGTAAAAAAGATAATTTTTTTTTTTTTTTATCTTTTAAGAGCAGCTTCCAAACACTTCATAAAAAATTACATACACAGAACAATACAGTCTGAGGATATGTGATTAATTTCATGAATTTACAATACACTATGCTTAGGAGAAAATTTAAAAACTATCAGAGAGCTCTTAGACTGCTTCTGAGTGAGAGATCCCTGTCAGCCTGCAGCTGAGTGAGGGGTGGGGTGGGGTGGGGTGTGAGTGACTGTGTGAGTGACTGTGTGGATTGAGGAGCTGGGTGAGAGAGAGAAAGAGAGAGAGGGTCTGTTTTTTAAAATCTTTAAAAAATGCTTATAAATCATTAAATAAGGTCTCAATTCTTAACATTAGGAAATGCATTAATTAACGTGAACTAACAATGAAAAATATATTTTTACATCATGTTAATTCTTCCATGATAGTATGAACTAACAAAGAACAATTTTTTTAAAGCATTTATTAATCTTTTTAATGTTAGAAAAATAGTCATGTTCAAAAGATAAACTTTCAAATGTAATAATATATTAACACATTTTGGAATTAATATTGATCAACATTAAATGGTATATAATTATTAATGTTTATATATATATAATGATAGCTACAGACACCAAACTCGGTACATAAATTGTTCTTATTAATCCGGACAACTTTCTAATTTACAGTCATTAGCTACGACCAACAGGAAGTCGGCTATATTTATTTTAATGTGGGTTTTTTTTTTAAACGGGCTGTAAACAAATTCATACTCCTCCAAACAGAAACACGGAAATCACACCAAACATTTTTTCTCATGATGCCAAAATACTGATGATGCTAAATTGCGGACGGATTTAGGATATCTTGAACGATGATTTAATGGAAATTTATTAAAGTTACAGTAAACAAGAAAAAACATTTTTTTTTTATCTTTTAAGAGCAGCTTCCAAACACTTCATAAAAAATTACATACACAGAACAATACAGTCTGAGGTTATGGGATTAATTTCATGAATTTACAATACACTATGCGGAGGAGAAAATTTAAAAACTATCAGAGCTGCTTTTGAGTGAGAGCTCCCTGCCAGCCTGCCTCTGAGTGAGAGCTCCCTGTCACTGCTGCTGAGTGAGGGGTGGGGGTGGGCTGTGAGTGACTGTGTGAGTGACTGTGTGGATTGAGTGTGGATTGAGGCAGTGGGTGAGAGAGAGAAAGAGAGAGAGGGTCTGTTTTTTAAAATCTTAAAAAAATGCTTATAAATCATTAAAGATTTTGATAACACTTTATAATAAGGTCTCATTTCTTAACATTAGGAAATGCATTAATTAACGTGAACTAACAATGAAAAAATATATTTTTACAGCATGTTAATTCTTCCATGATAGTATGAAATAACAAAGAGCAATTTTTTTTAAAGCATTTATTAATCTTTTTAATGTTAGAAAAATAGTCATGTTCAAAAGATAAACTTTAAAATTTAATAATATATTAACACATTTTGGAATTAATATTGATCAACATTAAATGGTATATAATTATTAATTTGTATATATATATATATATATATGATAGCTACAGACACCAAACTCGGTATATAAATTGTTCTTATTAATCCGGACAACTTTCTAATTTACAGTCATTAGCTACGACCAACAGGAAGTCGGCTATATTTATTTTAATGTGTGTTTTTTTTTTTTAAACGGGCTGTAAACAAATTCATACTCCTCCAATCAGAAACACGGAAATCACACCAAACATTTTTTGTCATGATGCCAAAATACTGATGATGCTAAATTGCGGACGGATTTAGGATATCTTGAACGATGATTTAATGGCAATTTATTAAAGTTACAGTAAAAAAGAACACTTTTTTTTTTTATCTTTTAAGAGCAGCTTCCAAACACTTCATAAAAAATTACATACACAGAACAAGACAGTCTGAGGATATGTGATTATTTCATGAATTTACAATACACTATGGCGAAAAGAAAATTTTCAAACTTATCAGAGTTCTCCTGTCTCTGTGCTTCTAATGTGTGCGGTGGGTGACTGGGTGGGTGACTGACTGTGTGAGTTTAGTGAGTGTGGAGGGGGAGGGGGAGAGAAAGAGAGAGAGAGAGAGGGTCTGTTTAAACTTCTCAATAAAATCCTTAAAAAATGCTTATAAAGCATTAAAGGTTTTGATAACACTTTATAATAAGGTCTCATTTCTTAACATTAGGAAATGCATTAATTAACGTGAACTAACAATGAAAAATATATTTTTACAGCATGTTAATTCTTCCAGGATAGTATGAACTAACAAAGAACAATTTTTTTTTAAAGCATTTATTAATCTTTTTAATGTTAGAAAAATAGTCATGTTCAAAAGATAAACTTTAAAATTTAATAATATATTAACACATTTTGGAATTAATATTGAACAACATTAAATGGTATATAATTATTAATGTTTATATATATATATATATAATGATAGCTACAGACACCAAACTCGGTACATAAATTGTTCTTATTAATCCGGACAACTTTCTAATTTACAGTCATTAGCTACGACCAACAGGAAGTCGGCTATATTTATTTTAATGTGGGTTTTTTTTAAACAGGCTGTAAACAAATTCATACTCCTTCAAGCAGAAACACAGAAATCACACCAAACATTTTTTCTCATGATGCCAAAATACTGAAGATGCTAAATTGTGGACGGATTTAGGATATCTTGAACGATGATTTAATGGCAATTTATTAAAGTTACAGAAAAAAGAGAACTTTTTTTTTTTTATCTTTTAAGAGCAGCTTCCAAACACTTCATAAAAAATTACATACACAGAACAATACAGTCTGAGGATATGTGATTAATTTCATGAATTTACAATACACTATGGAGAGGAGAAAATTTAAAACTTATCAGAGTTCTCCTGTCACTGCTTCTAATGTGTGCGGTGGGTGACTGGGTGAGTGACTGACTGTGTGAGTTCAGTGAGTGTGGAGGGGGAGAGAGAGAGAGAGAGAGGGTCTGTTTAAACTTCTCAATAAAATCCTTAAAAAATGCTTATAAAGCATTAAAGGTTTTGATAACACTTTATAATTAAGTCTCATTTGTTAACAGTAGGGAATGCATTAATTAACATGAACTAACAATGAAAAATATATATTTTACAGCATGTTAATTCTTCATTGATAGTATGAACTTACAACGAACTAACAATGAACAAAATATTTTTAATATTAGAAAAATAGTCATGTTCAAAAGATAAAACTTTAAAATGTAATAATATATTAACACATTTTGGAATTGATTTTGATCAACATTAAATGGTATATATTTATTAATGATGTAAATTAACAACAGTTAAATAATGTTGTTTTTTAACATTGGTTAATTCACAAATAACATTAAATATTAACAATATATTTTTTACTTTATTCATTTGTGTTAGAAAAAAATATTCATGTTAGTTAATGGAAAAATAAATCATTAAAACCTTTGGTAACTATAATAATTTCTCATTTGTTAGCATTAGTAAATGCATTAACTAACATCAACTACCAATGAAAAATATATTTTCACAGAATTTAAAGTTTTATATGTTGTTCTGTGTGTGTGTGTGTTTCACAGAGTTGATGGTTTGGATTAACCCTTTAATTGCCGTATCCCTTAAAACCAAACTGCCAGAGGGTTACTGTAATGCTTGTGCTCGCTGGGCACCGTTTTATCGATGCCACCGGGGTGGCGTATGCTGACGGCTTGGGCCCGTCATCGCTGCTCGCAGCTATATTTAATCTTGCTTTTTATAGTCTCTAAAACTATACTGCATCTCATTCTCAGATATTGATCCTCTTTTCAGACTGTCAAAACCAAACCTTTAGGTTTCTCTTAGCTAACTTCAGTGAGTCCATTGGTTTCTGCATGGGTTTCCTGAGAGTGTTCTCAGTGTTTTAGTTCTACGGCAGAAGCACATAATTGTTAAGTGTTCACTCTTTCCACAGGTGTCCTGCCGTGATAAGATAAATGGAGAGCAGTGAGTCGGAGCTCTCTATATTACACTACTACAGGCCTCCAGGGCTGATCATCTTATAGAGAGAGAAACACTGGGGAAAATGCAGAATTTATTTAATGGAACAAACCTTTGTGTATTAAAAATGAGAAAACATACCTTAGTAACATGTTTTGCTTTTTGATGTTGATGTTGAACAATGGCCTGTAAATGAATGCAACATAAAGCTAATGTGAAGGGAAATAGATCAGAGGATTAAAATGAGTTTTGTGTCACATACTGGGGGTGAATCTAATGAACAGGTCATAGTTCACTCCAAATCAGAAAGGAAATATGTATTTAAAGCTATGCATTTATTATATTACACTTTAGAATTTATAGTTGCAGTATTATATAAATATGTAACATTACTCTTCCTTAAAATAGGATTAATTTTCTTTGTATAAAAATACATTATTGTGATTTTCAGGTGAAATATGTTTTGTGAAATTCACCTATTCACCAAATATAATGAACTCCTCTTTCAATTAGGTTCAAAATTAAAACAACAATAGTAAGAAATTGACAAAGTAACAAAGGATGACTGGACAGGTTGATACATAATAATAATAATAATAATAATAATAATAGCAATAATAAAAACAATAATAATTTAAATGTATTTAATTTTATTTACAAATTTATTCATAATTAAATAATAATAATAATAAATTATATAATAATAATAATAATAAATAAGTATGAATATGAAAGAGAGAGAGAGAGAGAGAGAGTATATTAATAAATTTAGTGAAATAAATTTGAAAAAAATCACAAATTTGTAAAAAATTATACATTTGTACAGGTACGAAATAATAATGTCCAGGTGTCCAGATATGTTTTATTATTATTATTATTATTATTTATTTGTTTATCAGTTACAATTTTCATCAGATTCTCATCAGTGTAATACTTTTTACTTTTTTAATGTTTTATTTATTTAGTAATTTATTTACAAAATGAGAGTTTAAGTGTTTAGATGTTAGATTTTAATGTTCCTTAAAATACAGTATGACTCATTTCTTTCACATTATTTTTTCTTTTGATTTTGGGGTGAAATGTTTTTTGTTTTTTTAAGGTGGAACTATTAGCCTTATTGTACCCTATTTTAAAATAGGACTAGAATGAAGGCAGTGTTTATAAATTATAGATTCAAGAGTTTTATTTGTCACATACACAATTATACAGAGTATAATTGTGTATGTGACAAAGGGAGTATAATTGTGTATGTGACAAAGGGAGGAGGTGAATGGAAAAATTTGTCTCTTTTCCTGTAGTTCTGGATGGCATGAAGGTTGACGTGGCTGCGGTCCAAAATCATCGTGCCTGAGACCACACAGATGGGGATGAGATAAAACTTCTGTGAGTCGCTCTCTCTCTCTCACACACACACACACACACACACACAATGCGTGCTCAGTGAGGATGACTGGACAGGTTGTAAGCGTGTGATTGGTTGTTTAGCGGTTAGGGGAGGGGTTAGTGAGCCACCTGCGGCAGTGACATCAGCGCGGCAGAGATCAGGGGCCCCGTGGTCTCCGTCCCCTACACCCACCTCGTGTCCTTTTATCTGTGATCATGTATCACCTGCAGCTACACGTCCAGCCGGAGGAGACAGATTTCATCTGTCATCTGCGAGTGGATCTCAATACCCAGAACTAAGCCTATCCAGAAGGCCATGTCCAGCGGCCGGCCTGACAGAGCTAATCTCACAGATGAAGCGTCTCCTTTTCTGCTCAGTCATGTACCTGTGCAGGGGGGGAAAGAGACGAGGAGGCCTCGCGATCAGATCCATCTCCTATTAGAACATGCGTCTGAGGTTAAAGGGACAGTTCACCCAAAAATACAAATTCTGGGATCATTTTACTCAGCTTCAAGTCATTTTAAACCCGTAGAGAATGAGAAGATTCTCTATTTGCAATTGCAGTTAATGGTTAATCAAGTGTTCAAGCTTCCAAAAAGACACAAAAGCACCATAAAAGTGGTATTTCACTCACCCTCAGGTCATCCAAGATGTAGATGAGTTTGTTTTTTCATTGAAACAAATTTAGCATTACATCACTGATGACTCATTTGACATTAAAAACATTTTAATGACACATTTGTTTATAATAAACAGCTTTTTGCTTCAAAAGACATTAATTGATCAATGTGGAGAAGATTCATTGAAAAAAAATTGATTCAAAAGAATGACTCATTTATCATTCCAGAGACCAACGTCCCTCATGAACTCTCTTAAACATGCCAAGAGAAATAAAGAAGTCATGATTTTGTGTGAATATTGCCTATGAACAATGATAAGAGAATAATTACTCCACTTTTTGAGAGACTTAATTTGCGTAGACTTCATTAATATGAAAGCAATTCTCGTTGAATTCTTCTAAGACCAAACAATCTGCTCTACAGTATCCGCATTCATTTTATAGCTTCAGATGTTGTCTTACACTCTTAAAATAAAGGTTCTTTATTGGCACTGATGGTTCCATGAAGAACCTTTAACATCCATGGATCTTTTCCACTGAACAAAAGGTTCTTTATAGTGAAAAAAAGTTAGCTTTAGATTAGTAAAATGCTCTTCACACTAGGAAAAAAAAGGTACTTTTAAGAAGTGTTCACTAAAATGTTCTTTGGGGGATATTTAAAGTGTCTATTTTGATGTATAAAAGGGATTTTAGGTGCAAAACTTTAGACAGAGATACTTGACCGTTACTTTTCCACACAAACTATGAATAGAGTTTGAGCACCGCCACACCAACACTATACGTCATCTTAATATAGGGCTGTAGTTCGACATCTTTCGTACAAACACCCCCCCATATGACTGCATGCAAGCCTTGAGTTCATGTATCGCTGGTGTCAGGGGAGCGTGCTTTAATTAGAGAGACTAATCAGCGTTAACGTCTTCATATTGCAGACAGGAGACTGACACGTCTAAGACTCAGACTCGCTCTAAACTCATCTATAGATATTGTGTTAACGTGCTTCGATGCAGTCGGAGATGCCCACCCACATATCTGCTAATTGCAGGTCTTTGCCCCTGAGCGTCCTCACAGACACAGAGACAACAGAAAAATTTGGTCGTTTTAGCTCTGTCGCTTGGAATGAAAAACCGATGACACTTTTGCCTCTTCCACCCTCCCTTTTCTTTATTTAGATTTTTGTGTTCAGTTAAATATTTGTTCCTCCAAAGTTTTGAGTGAATATGCACCCAAACATATTACATCTAGATTTTTTTCTTTTTTTTAAGAAAATGTGTGGGGTGCAAAAATAGCTAGCACGGTGCTGAAATGTTGTTAGTGGTTGCTTTCAACAGAGTTTGGCATTAGCATCTTGCTAAACAAAGGTTTGCTAAAATAGTTAATTTTAATTAGATTTAAAAATGTTAAGTGATTTTTTTTTATTATTGAATATTTAAATATTTGGTATTAGCATGTTACTACGTTAATGGTATTATACTCAAGCAAATGCTAAGCAATTTTTAATTAGACTGAACAGTTATTGAACAGAACATTATTTATTTTTATTAATATATATTTTCATTTTTAAAAATATTTGTATATATTTTTAATTATATGGAGTAAAATATATTACCCATATATGAATATGTATTTTTCACAATTTTTTATTGATATCTATCTATCTATCTATCTATCTATCTATCTATCTATCTATCTATCTATCTATCTATCTATCTATCTATATTTGGGTAAACTAGTTTGTTTATTTATTTATTTAGATTGAACACTTCTATTTGATTTATTATTTTAGAAAATTTTTCCAATTTCAAATCTATCCACTCAAACTATAGAGTTCTATCTATCTACAGTATAAATCTATCTATCTATCTATCTACACTGTAAAAAAAAAAAAATGTTGGGCAAACTTAAAAGTTTAAGGCAACCAGATTCAGCAGATTTTTTAGTTTTCTCAACTTGTTTTTGTTGGAGATTTCTGAGTTCTCTCAACTTTTTGTTGTATAAATTTAAAACAACAAGTTGAGAAAACTCAAAAATCTGCTTAAGCTGGTTGCCTTAAACGTTTAAGTTCTCTCAACTTTTACATTTTTACAGCACTGTAAAAAAATAAAATAAAAAGTAGAGCAAACTTAAAAAGTTTAAGACAACCAGCTTCAGCAGATTTTTTGAGTTTTCTCAACTACTTGTTTTAAAGGTCCCATATTGTCAAAACTGATATTTCCTGTCTTTTTTCATGATAACTGAGGTCTAGGGGCTATGTAATTACCGTATAAATTTCAAAACAGTCAGTCCACAGTAAAATGCACACAGCCTGCATAAAGTAGCTGTGCTTTTTCAGAGCCATTGTAACTTTCATAAAAATGTGACGTCCCTATAGTCACCACCCCGAGCACCGCCCACCGTCCCATCCATCCTCCAGCCACAATTAATCAAGACAATGTATATTCAATTACAAATTATTTTAAATCGTCAGTTTGTTGTTTTACACACATGCACACAGACATTATTTCACACACAACACAGTCGTGAGATTCAAGAAATCTTCAGATGCGTCCATAACAACAAAAGACAATACTTTATTGAACCTTTTCTGATAAGAAGTGTGAGCTGCAAACGCAAGCATTTTTGACCATCGTTTCTGTCCGGTCCGCTCATTTTATTGTTTTTTTTTGTCTGGCAGTGGCAGCAGGTATGCGATCAAATTTCTAATTTGAGGCTGTTTTACATCGATTCTGGCACCCAACATCACAACAAGATGATGGTGACCAGCTAAGATGACAAGCTAAGATGGCGCCGCACATGGCAGCCACAGTGCTTTGCTCTCCAGGGTTTGTACTGTTTTTGATAGTTTTTCCTGTTTTTGTTTCTCAAACACGATCAGTTTTACAAGGGATGAACTGCTGAACATTCGGCAGCACACACCACAAAATCTTTTACCGGATTTACAGTGGTGTGAAAAAGTGTTGTCCCCCTTCCTGATTTTTTATTTTTTTGCATGTTTGTGACACTTTAATGTTTCAGATCATCAAACAAATTGAAATATTAATCAAAGATAACACAAGTAAACACAACATGCAGTTTTTGAATGAAGTTTTTTATTATGAAGGGAAAACAAAATCCAAACCCACATGGCCCTGTGTGAAAAAGTGCTTACCCCCTAAACCTAATAACTGGTTGGGTCACCCTTAGCAGCAACAACTGCAATCAATCGTTTGCGATAACTTGCAATGAGTCCGTTACAGCGCTGTGGAGGAATTTTTGCCCACTCATCTTGGCAGAATTGTTGTAATTCAGCCACATTGGAGGGTTTTCGAACATGAACCGCCTTTTTAAGGTCATGCCACAGCATCTCAATAGGATTCAGGTCAGAACTTTGACTAGGCCACTCCAAAGTCTTCATTTTGTTTTTCTTCAGCCATTCAGAGGTGGATTTTCTGGTGTGTTTTGGATCATTGTCCTGCTGCAGAACTCAAGTTCGCTTCAGCTTGAGGTCACGAACAGATGGCCGGACATTGTCCTTCAGGAGTTTTTGGTAGACAGCTGAATTCACGGTTCCATTTATCACAGCAAGTCTTCCAGGTCCTGAAGCAGCAAAACAGCCCCAGACCATCACACTACCACCACCATATTTTACTGCTGGTATGATGTTCTTTTTCTGAAATGCTGTGTTACTTTTACGCCAGATGTAATGGGACACACACCTTCCAAAAAGTTCCAACTTTTGTCTCGTCAGTCCACAGAGTATTTTCCCAAAAGTCTTGGGGATCATCAAGATGTTTTCTGGCAAAACTGAGACGAGCCTTTATGCTCTTTTTGCTCAGCAGCGGTTTTCGTCTTGGAACTCTGCCATGCAGGCCATTTTTGCCCAGTCTCTTTCTTATGGTGGAGTCATGAACACTGACCTTAACTGAGGCAAGTGAGGCCTGCAGTTCTTTAGATGTTGTTGTGGCGTCTTTTGCGACCTCTTGGATGAGTCGTCGCTGCGCTCTTGGGGGTAATTTTGGTCAGCCGGCTACTCCTGGGAAGGTTCACCACTGTTCCATGTTTTCACCATTTGGGGATAATGGCTCTCACTGTGGTTCGCTGGAGTCCCAAAGCTTTAGAAATGGCTTTATAACCTTTTCCAGACTGATAGATCTCAATTACTTTCTTTCTCATTTGTTCCTGAATTTCTTTGGATCTCAACATGATGTGTAGCGTTTGAGGATCTTTTGGTCTACTTCACTTTGTCAGGCAGGTCATATTTAAGTGATTTCTTGATTGCGAACAGGTGTGGCAGTAATCAGGCCTGGGTGTGGCTAGAGAAACTGAAATCAGGTGTGATAAACCATAATTATCTTTTAACGGGGGTAGGGGGGATGGGGGGGCAAACACTTTTTCACACAGGGCCATGTGGGTTTGGATTTTGTTCTCCCTTCATAATGGAAAACTTCATTCAAAAACTGCATGTTGTGTTTACTTGTGTTATCTTTGATTAATATTTAAATTTGTTTGATGATCTGAAACATTAAAGTGTGACATGCAAAAAAAAAAAAAAAAATCAGGAAGGGAATCCTGATCCATCTTTTCCATCCCGTCTATCAGGAAATCTGTAGATTATTCCTACGTTTTGCTGAACGTTGTAGTTCGTGGAGCTGTGGCGCTGATCAAACGCTTCAGGACGTGCAGACGGGGGAGCTTTGGGGCTCTCTGATCATTTTTTAGTTCATCTCATACAGACCTACAGGCAGAAACTGAAATCAGCTAACCCTGTATTAAGGAGTGTAAAAAGATGGAAGCAGAGTGGGATTTACAAGCCTGTTTCTCTCTCACTGATTGGACTGTTTTTCAAGCTGCTGCCACCGATCTAGACGAGCTCACAGAGACTGTACATCATATATCAGTTTCTGTGAGGATATGTGCATCGCTACCAGGACAAATTTAACTTACAACAACGACAAACCATGGTTCAATGCAAAACTCAGCCAGCTCCGTCAGGCCAAAGAAGATGCTCGCAGGAATGGGGACAGAGTCTTGTACAAACAGGCCAAATACACACTGGTTAAGGAGATCAGAGTGGCAAAGAGGAATTATTCCGAAAAGCTACGCATTCAGTTCTCTTCTAGTGACACGGCTTCGGTGTGGAAAGGTCACAAAGACATCACCAATTGTTTGGTGATGTCTTTGTGCAGACTCCATCCCCCAGCACTGTGGAGAATCAACAACTGGCAGACGATTTGAACGAGTTTTATTGCATGTTTGAAAAAACACCATTCACACCTCCTGCAACCCCCGTCTCCCCCACACCTGCAATTCAGTTCAGTGAAGATGACGTGCGCCAGGTCTTCAGAAAGAACAAGAGAAGAAAGGCACCAGGCCCAGACGGTGTGACACCAGCCTGTCTGAAAACTTGTACTGACCAGCTGGCCCCCATCTTCACACAGATCTTCAACAGATCACTGCAGCTGTGCGAAGTCCCCCCATACCTTCAAACGCTCCACCATCATCCCTGTCCCAAAGAAACCCAAAATTACTGGACTTAATGACTTCAGACCTGTGGCTCTAACGTCTGCGGCCATGAAATCATTTGAAAGACTGGTTTTGGCTTATCTGAAGGACATCACTGGACCCTTACTGGACCCCCTGCAGTTTGCCTACAGAGCAAACAGGTCTGTGAATGATGCAGTCAATATGGGACTGCATTATGTTCTGCAGCATCTGGACAGACCAGGGACTTATGTGAGGATCCTGTTTGTAGACTTCAGCTCAGCTTTTAACACAATCATCCCATCACTCCTACAGCCCAAATTAACTCAGCTCTCCGTGCCCACCTCTGTCTGTCAGTGGATCACCAGCTTCCTGACAGACAGGCAGCAGCTAGTGAGGCTGGGAAAATTCTCACCCAGCACCCGCACCATCAGCACTAGTGCCCCTCAGGGCTGTGTTCTCTCTCCACTACTCTTCTCCCTGTACACCAATGACCGCTTCTCTAAAGACCCCTCTGTCAAGCTCCTAAAGTCTGCAGATGACACCACACTCATCAGCCTCATCCAGGACGGTGATGAGTCTGCTTATAGACAGGAGGTTAAAGAGCTGGCTATCTGGTGCAGTCTCAACAACCTGGAGCTGAACACACTCAAAACTGTGGAGATGATCGTGGACTCATGGATGATCGTGGAGAAACCCCCCTGCTCTCCCCCCACTCACCATCATGAACAGCACTGTGGCTGCAGTGAAGTGATTCAGATTCCTGGGTACCACAATCTCCCAGGATCTGAAGTGGGACAATCACATTGAGTCCATTGTGAAAAAGGCCCAGCAGAGGCTGTACTTCCTTCACCAGCTGAGGAAGTTCAACCTACCACAGGAGCTGCTGAAACAGTTATACTCCGCCATCATTGAATCCATCCTCTGCACTTCTATAACTGTCTGGTTCAGCTCAGCTACCAAATCTGACCTCAGAAGACTACAGAGGGTAGTCCAGACTGCTGAGCCAGTCATTGGTACAACCCTCACCACTCTCCAAGAGCTGTACTTATCCAGAGTGAGCAAAAGGGCTAAGGAAATCACTCTGGACCCCTCACATCCAGCATACTCCCTCTCCAGTTCTCCCTTTGTTTTTGTTTTTTCAGCTTAGCGCGGTGACTTAATTGTGACGTCGACCCTAACTGGTTAGCTGTGGTTGGCCTAGCTGTGCATCACTCAGAAAACAACAGGCCAATCAGAAGAGAGGCTCATGAATATTAATTAGACAGACCAAAATCGACCTGTTTTTAGCAGAGCTCCTGAAAGAGGAGCTGTAAAAATATATTGAGATGGCTTTAGGTACTTATACCTAAGGACATCAAAACCTAAAATAAAGCTTCAGAAAGGTGTACAATATGGGACCTTTAAGTTTATACAACAAAAAGTTGAGAAAACTCTATCTATCTATCTATCTATCTATCTATCTATCTATCTATCTATCTATCTATCTATCTATCTATCTATCTATCTATCTATCTATCTATCTATCTATCTATCTGTCTGTCTATCTGTCTGTCTGTCTGTCTGTCTGTCTGTCTGTCTGTCTGTCTATCTGTCTGTCTGTCTGTCTGTCCGTCCGTCCGTCCAGAATTTAAAGATTTTGAAAAATGTTCGATTTTGGTACATTATGCACAAAACTAATCAGAAACTACATATTAATATTCTTTGTGACACTGATAGGAGTCATTTTACACGCTCTTAGGTGAACCATCAAACTTTCAGTCAAGGGGAGCCAAGCAAAGCTTCATAACTTCATTTATTTTCTCATTTTATCAGACTGATGAATATTTTTGAATTGCTAAATGCCATTTCCATCCTGAAGCCTAAATGCCGTAGAGTCGAAACAGATGCTTATTTTTCTCTTCTTTCATGACTTTCCTGAGCAGTGGAGGTCTTCAGATAGTAGCCAAGCAGAAAGCCATGAGCTGATGAGTGGAAATCCCTCTGCTTTCTAATTAATGGAGGTACACAGGGCCAGAGGATGAGGCGGATCAGGGAAATGACATCAGGAGAGAGATAGCATCACTCATTTCTCCGGTCCATTGTCGCCCCACGGGATCGGCTGAAATGAACCGCTCAAGCATTCGCTGATACATTTGAATGGTGGAGAAAAATTCATTGTCCAGTGGAGAGTTTTCGATAAGGATCTCATCCACTCTCTCTTTTCTATTCTGCCTCCACTTCTGCTCTTTGTCAGAGAGCGTCCCGATCAAAACACGGAATCGAGGCATCGGCAACCGGTGCGGTACATCCCTCAAAGCTGCAGGAATCTTGCAAATGAACTGAGGAGATTTGGTCTCGCTTAACCCTGGCTTCATTCATCTGCTGGTCTGTGTCAAAAGGGGTAGACGTGAGGTGTTTCAGGAAGGTGGAAGAGGCACATCTTAGCAGGCGAGAGAATTCAATGCAGTCAAAAAACTGAGATTTGCAACCGGTGACTGAATAGTGTTGCTATACAAGAGTAAACACCAGTTAGATGAATGCAGATAAAGAAACATTGAAGATAAACTGAAAGTAGTGTTTTGGAAAGTAGTCTGAACACTCAAGACAGTTGAAAATGGTCAAAAAAATAGTAAAAGGGTTTATTGTGCATGACAGTGTGCTATTTTCCAAGACGTATTTCAATATATTAAAAAAAAAAAAAAAAATGTTAGAAACATGTTTGTTAGTAACATTTTTCACGGAACATCCCCCTCTGCAATTCTAAAATGTCACCAATGGGAAAAAAGGAATGTGTTGCAGTGCTTTTATTGTAAGTAAACTTTTTATGTAAAAACCGATTATGTAACTAAATCTACAGACAAATAGACAAAAATATACATAAAGAAAATCTTTAATTCAATATTTAAAAATATTTAAATGATGCTAAAATGTGATGCTACCGACAATAAAAATTGTCTCAACAATGTCACGTGACTGATGTTGAATATGATTTCTTTTTTCTTAAAAAATTATGTTTTGTGTTTTACAGCATGGGAAGATGAGGGTGAGTAAATACTGAAACAATTGTCCTTTTTTGGTGAACTATTCCTTTAAACGCATTTCTTTCAGCTTTACAGAATGTCTATTTTGTTCATTCTTTCACAGTGTTGCGCTCAACACCATTTGCAGAGAAGAAAGACATGGAGAAGAAACCACAACCAAACTTCATCAGTTCTCGCGTGTATCGCTAACATGCCAGGTGAATGAAATTTCAGACTTTTAAGCTTTTTTAGAACTATTGGGTCAAAGGAACTCACAAAGCATTGTGGGAATGCTTTGTTCCACCATTTAATTCAGTTGATTTGCTAAAATGTAAAAGTTTGGAAGGGTCACGAGCAAGAAATGTATTTGCAAGGAGTCTCTTTTGAAAGCTACTGGTGTTTGCTGGTGAAAGGACAGCGAATGAAGTGTTGAAACTTCCATGATCCTTGCATTTGTAGTCGTAATAGTCATTCCGGCTCAAACGACGGAACAACAAAACTGGAAACAGAGGTATCTTCAACAGAACGAAAGAAACACAGCAGAAATCAGGGTCTTTTTTGGATTGAGCTTATTCCTTATTCCTGTTCCTTGCAACACCAAACGGTATCAGGAACAAAGAGCTTTGCAAACGTTACTGCAAAATCCCAGTCTTCTAAACGCAAAAGTGGAAATGACCCATCATTCGGCATTATTCGCCATATCGCTTTAGCGAAAACACCACCAAAGGTCCACGTGCCAGAATCACACATGCTCTGTTGGGATTTGCGCAGCCTATCCATTGACGTTCCCTTCAAAGTTTCCCGTGATAAGTGAGAACTGAACGCAGCGGAGCATATATTCCCTCCCTGCTTGCCTGCGGTAAATAAACGGGCGTCTCTGAGCTCCGCTAGCTTTGTCTTTCCTGGCTTTTAAATGATAATTTAAGTTTTCCTGGCTAAGTACTTCCACCCATCCCAAGAGACCTCCATCCCCGTGGAAGATGGTGTGTGTGTGTGTGTTTTAATATATATACCCCCACCTCAGCCCTTATAGCCCTTGCTAATATTTAACACATAACCACTCATAGTCTGCCTATGAGATATGAATATAATTGTATGTTAGTTTTTAATTTACAGGAAGAATCTAACTTGTAAGACGATGAGCTGGAAGGTGCCACCGCATTGTTATATTTTTTCATCCTGGTTTTTCTGATTATGTGAGCTGGGCTCCTTTGCTAAGCGTTGATAAGCAGAATTTCCATGTTCCCTGCATAATTAATCCATCTCTGCCTGCCTTCCATGCCAACTCCTCCGTTATCGCCCGCACATGCCTGAATTGCAAAAGAATTCTCTCTTCAATTGGAACTTATTGATATTCCAAAAAACTGGAAATCCTTAAATTTTAAGCCACAGATTGTTAAATGGATTAATTTCGCGGCAATCTCGGGCATCTAATGCAGGAAGACAGGCAAGGCGAATCCAAAGTGTCTCCCGTTTGTAGACTTTGAGTCCCAAATGATAGGGTTTATTGGCACCCCCCCCCCCCCCGCTTCTCCTCCATAGTCAAAAATTACCATTCATTTGCATCGTATAAAACACTTTTATATGGTCTGAAATTCAGAGGAATGTCTTTCAATGCCTGTCGTTTGGCTGCCCGATAACAACTCCGGCCCGGCACATCTGGAGCCTTTTGATACTGGGTGAAAGGAACGCCTGAATATTTAATATTTTTATCTGTTTTTCATCGAAGGTTTCACTATTAAGGATGGCGGCGCTATTTGCATGGAGGCTGGCAGATGTAGATTCACTTCTCAGAGCTGTCTACACCCAACCTCTCAGTGAAAATATACACAGAGATGTGTTTTTCTTCTCTTTCTTGTCGCGCTGCTGCTTCTGCAGATATACTGACCAAAACCATCACGCCGCAAAACAACCTAGGAATAACTAGCACCAAATCCAAACGTTCTAGTCCAGATGTTTCAGATGAAACGGCATGGATCGGACAATTATATTAGGCGCATTAGAATAAGGGTCTCTGATTAACTGGCAGCTCTGCTCAGAAATGTGATATTATGCAGTTATTGTTACATCTGTCATGGGCACAAGTGCTCCCTGCAAGCATGTAATTAACCGCAACTGTTGTGGACTGTGCCCGGCCGTTTGTAATCTAATAATTATAGATTAATCAACTCGATATTCTGTGTATTTTCCTCCCTTGGCAGCCTTTAATGAAGGTATTGCAGAAATAGTGTGCAGCTGTATTTCAATGCAATTATTTTGTCAGAGTGAACAGCCAGTTCATGTGCTGTTTGTGACTGATATCCACTGAATATTATCCTCGCAAACCTAAACGGAAGGGAAGACTGCAAATAAATCCCCTCGGAAGGATATTATGCTCAATGCTGGACATAATAATAGGATTTAGATCAAAATAAAGATGTTGATCATTTGGTTGTAAAATACAATAAAAATGGACTATATTATGTAAAAAAAGCTCTAAAACACCAGTGATCTGCTGGTTATTCATTAAAAATGATTCTCTCTAATGGTAAGGATGCATTTACAATTGAACATTTAGTCCATGCAATACACACATTTACTTGATCACCAGCAAAAAGAAGTCTTATAAGAAGTGGTGATTAAATATGTATTAAATGTGCATAACAATTGTTGTTGTCCTTGAAAACTGTCAGTTACGTAACTGTAAAAGATCTGGTTCTCTCTTAATGTGTCTACACGCTGTTTCACAAGCTGTACAGTGCTTAAATGTTGCAATATTTCACAGCTCTTGCTGTCATTTCTTTGAGCCTGCACTGTAAAAAATGTTTTGTCAGGTAACCTAAAATAATCCGCTTAATTCGCAAACATCTAAAATAACTAGTCAAAATCAGAAATGTTATTAAATATGATTGAATCAACCTGACAGCAACAAAAGTCATTTTATGGGTCAGAGCAGGTATAAATAACTCATTATGGTAACAATAGCGCCTTTTTACTTTTTAGTACTGTATGTGTGAAGAGGTTATTAGATTAAAACTAATCCAATTAGCATTTTTGTGTCATCTTTACTGCAAAGAGGTTCGCATGTAATAGTTGATCAGCATAGTCTGTCTGTGCATATTTGAGGCTTAGTGTTAAATATCACTTATTTTATATTTTATTTTAATAGAATTGTATAGTTATGACAACAGGAATGAACTATGTTTGATGCAATATTTGAGTTATTCTTCAAATTAGGGTAAATGCTGATTAGTGGAACTGGTTCTAGTTTAATTAATGTAGTATTTTTTTATGATAATTATTAATAATAATTTATATTAGCAAGATAATCCAAATAATCTTGATAATTTCCCTACAATTTTCTTAATTGTTTAAGTGCATATGTAACAAATATTCGAAAATCCCGAAATTTGAAAGACTGTTAAAAAATTAAAAAAAATTTTTTTTTTGAAGAATCAGTAAAATATTACATTTATCATTGATTGATTGATTGATTATTTAAGTTTCAGTGAAAATCTGGGGAATATAAATATCTTAAATAGTGATAATATAAATAAAATCAATAATGGGGGGGGGGTGTTGTGAAGAGAAACATCAAGGAATATAAATTTGTAAAAAAAAATCTTAGAACATGGGTTGCATTATCATTTGCAAAACACACACAGAAGTCCTCACAAAGTCAAGAAAAAATGAACTAATTTCTAATTATTCTAACAATTTCATGTATTTACTAAGTCCTCTTTCACAGAATGTCAAATGATTTTTAACCTCTGTCTCTGTGTGTTTTACTTGTTTTCAGCTCCTAGACAGCAAAACACAAACCGAAGACGAGCTTCAAAATGGAGGGATGGAAATCAGCAGCGAAAAGAGGAGAGGACGAGTGCAGAGAAAACAAAGAAATGGAGGAAGAAGGGAAGAAAAAAGGCAGAGAGAAGAAGGTGTGGAGGAGAAGAAGTGTGGAAGTGTGTTGCTGGGCAGAGAGCTGGCGCTGAACGCGGGGTTGGCAGGCAGGGTGGAGAAGCGGGCACGCTCACAGACATCTGTTGGCACGCTGCGGATGCTGGAGGGGGCACGGTGCCATGACCAGCGGGAACATGGCACTCTGATAATGCTGTAGCTATACTCAGATACACACTGCGTCTCTATAGAACACCACACACACCAGCACTAATGATAAAATAATCTCACACTATCGACACGAGCGACGCAGGACACACATGTTGTGGTTCAAAATATCATAATTGGCAGCTTTCAGTTTTTAGTCTGGGCAAAATACTTTTTTATGAGAATCTAAGAGAAATTATCCTGCAGAATAACAAGTGAATTTACACTCCTAAAAATAAAGGTTCATTGTCATTGATGGTTCCATGAAGAACCTTTAACATACTTTCCACTGCATGAAAGATTCTTTATAGAGGAAAAAAGTTCTGTAGATTATTAAAATATTCTTCACACTAAGAAACTGTTCACCGAAAGATTCTTTGGGGGAAAAAATGTTCTTCTGTGGCATTCATTCTTACAAATAAAAGGGTGTTTTCACAGTAATGCAATGGAATAGCCATTTTTTTCTCAAAGAACATTTCAATTACACTGTAAAAAAAATTAAAAAAGAAGTTAAATAAAATAATTAAACTTAAAATAATTTGTTACCCCACTGACTTAAAATTTTTAGTTTATTTAACTAAATTATTCCACTTGTCCCTTAAATTAACATTGAGTAACTTAACATTTCAAGTTGTCTAAACTAAAAAGACAAATTATTTTAAGTCAAAAAGAACTTTTTGGAACTTTTTTTTTTTTTTTTTACAGTGTATGGAAAAGTCTTGAAAATACAGAAAAAGCTATTAATTAATTAATTCAAACAATATTCACAAGAATACAATTTAAATACATTTCCAGTTTCTCTATGTTAGAAGTAGAAAACAAAAATAATTATCACATCCTTCAAGGATTTTAAAGTTCAACCATTTGTTTTTTCATGATATTATTATAAAATATCATATTTAAAACATTAAAAAAATTACATATATTTTACCAGACATGATGGGAACATGAAAATGTAATGCAAAGTAGGAATTTAAATAAACATATTTTTCTCAAACCTTTAACATCCATGGAACATTTCTATTTTACGAAAGGTTCTTTATGAGGACTGTTTATATATTTATTAAAATGTTCTTCACACTAAGAAAATAAAAAGATATTTTAAGAACTTTTCACCGAAAGATTTTGGGGGGCAAAATGGTTCTTCTGTGGCATTCACTCTTAAAAATAAAGGTTCTAAAAGTGTGTTTTCACAGCAGTGCCACAGAAGAACCTTTTTTTTTTTTTTTTTTTTCAGTGAACAGTTCTTAAAAGGACCCTTTTTTAGTCTACATACATTTAAAAAAATTAAAAAACATTTTTCTACTACAATATAAGGAACCTTTTGTGGAATGCAAAGATTCCATGGATGTTAAAGTTTCTTTCAAATACTGTAGTAGTGTAAAAAAGCTTCTTTAATAGTGTAATTTGATCATTACTAATGACTTTCTATGGTGCAATCTGATCGATTCTGTCATAAAATTCTTACTAATACACTTGACTTCAATAAAACCAGTCAATTTAGATGTCACCACATTTTTAGGTTACCTGACAACACATTTTTTATTCTGTGCGTCATTTCATAGCAATTTTATTCCCCGTATCTTCTGGCCTTTATTAATTTCATCATTATCAACACTAGACCTTCCATCTCTTTTCAAGCAGATGGACATGAATGCATGGCCTTGATGCTCGTCCACTCCTCCAGCTGTCTAACAGCACCCACACACACAGTCACAGTCAGCTCCTCTGGATAGCAGCCAGTCCCATAATGCCAGTTGGTGTGGCATCATACAGCAGAAAATCAGTCTTGCAACTTCAAGAGCCGCCGTTGATGCTGATGCTGAAGTTCAGACGGCAGTAAATCATATTTAAATGTGCTGCAGGCAGACGTGGATATATTTAGCTGCACACACACACACACACAACTCGTTTACAGTGATTTTGCAATATGAAAAGCAAAAACGTGCCATTGTTAGCGTCTTTTACTTGACTCGATCCATTATAAATGACTTTCATTAGCGTAACCTGTGTAGTCAGGTTGATATTGTTGACTTCATTTAGAAGTTACCTCATTTTATAGGTTACCAGGCAAAGATTATTTTGACAGTGGACAAATATCGGCTTGATTTTCAACAGTGAAATACATATTTTGCTGTAAGTCTATGATTGTGCATTTTTTATCATCACAGCACAATCCCATATGTCTTCTAAATCCCTTCATTTAACGTTACCGTTAAACTCCTCACTGTATGTGTGTTAAAGCAGCAGCGGCATGATCTCCATGCCACTGATTTCCCCTGCGATGAGAACAGCATCATGTTAATTATTTCAACCATCTGCTGCAGCCCGTGATGGAGGCGCCCTCCACCTCACACAGATTTGTACCTGTCAGTCAAATTGCGGGACCAACACGAGGCGCCGTGGCGGCGAGAGTAAGATCCAACGCAGGCCAAGGTCCTGAGGGATTGAGCTGTGGTGTGAAATTAATCTGGAGTTCACAATTTAGCTGGACTCTCTGAATTTACGCTCAAAGAAGCCTCAACATCTGGCTATTTTTGGAGTGTTTTGGCATGAAAAAAGCAGAACTTTAGGAATTTCTGCAGCTCCTTTTGACTGAATGAGATGTTTCGTGATACACATTTCTGTAAATATTTATGTAAAAATATTCTTTGAATTCATGAGCACCCACCAAAAATGATGACACTTCCTGGAAGATGATGTAATTAAGTAACTTACCTTTGTTAGTTTCAGAGGAATTTAGAAACATTTTAGGATGAAAAAGATATTGAAGATAAATAAAAAATACAGGATCTTATCAATTTCAATAAATTTCAAACATTTCAAATTGAAATGTTTGGAATGTTTAAAAAAAAAAAGAAAAAAAAAAAATTAAATAGTTACTTCCTGGATGATGATGTCATTAAGAAACTGGCTTTTGTTAGTTTTTAAGAGATTTAAAAAAATAAATAAAAAGAAACATAACCAGGATGAAAAAGAACATGAAAAAAACAGTGGAAAAGAAAGAAAGAAAGAAAGAAAGAAAGAAAGAAAGAAAGAAAGAAAGAAAGAAAGAAAGAAAGAAAGAAAGAAAGCTTTCTATGATGCCACTTCCTGGAAGATGATGTCATTAAGAATCTGGCTTTTGTTAGATTTAAAGGGATTTAAAAAAAAGAAAAGGGAATTAAAAAAAACAAAGAAAGAAAATCAGGATGAATAGGATGTTTACAAAAAATATTTTGAAATATTGATTATCAGTTTAAAAAATATTCATAGTAAAATGTTTTGTTTGTTTGAAACGTTGATTAGATTAAAAAAAAACAACACTTGGAATATATTTAAATAAAGTTTTTCTATGTAAAAAAAAAAAAAAAAAAAAAAAAATGCTTCTGTCATGTTTGCCATGTATGATTTCCATCTTTGAAAATTACATTTAATATTTTGCGAAAACAATAGACAGAGTCACCACTTTTAATCAGGCAGTCAAGCAGATTGATAACCTCATAATTATATAATCTGATAAATCAGTCTAGAAATTGTATTGGTCTCTCTGTAAATGGAAGTAATTAAATTCAATAATGCACTGCTACCAAATGCAACTATATTTGATGACATGCATGGAGCAGTGGCTGCCTCTGTGTGCTTTGAATTTGGGATGAACAACACCTTAGCAATCATTATTATACAGCACATTACTATACAATATTTTTCAGCCATATTTATTATCTGACCTAGTGTGCCTGGATTAATTTAATCTGCCCCTGAAACAAAATACAAGGTTAAATTAAGAAAGAGCAGCGTTTCCTGATCACTGCGACTGATATTGTGTCGCATATGTCCTCCTGCAGTTATATCTCCTGCAGCAAAACACTTTGATTCAATTATTGATTGAAACATTGTTAAAACAGCCTTTAATTCCTTGCATATGTGCAGCTTTTCGAAGAAATGAAACATGTTTCCAAATGTAATATAACCTTGAACGATATGAAAAGACAGCACAGAAAGGACAGAGTGGCCCTGCACTTGCCTGGGGTCACTTAATTAATTTGGAGGTGCTTGTTAATACAAACCACACGCGCTGCCGATGACCTGCCACAGGAGCTCAAAGAGGGTCAGAGAAGTCATACTCGGCCCTATTCAGAATTACACAAAACAACAGACTGTGACACCTGTGGCCTTGGAATTATGTGAAAACCATGTGAGCGCACAATAGAAATGAGCATATATGCAACATATTACTCTTATTTACAAGGGGTGCAGAGTTCAAGGGAACAGCTGTGAATGAATTGAGGATAATGTGTTTTTTAACATGGAAATGAATAGCTTTTTATGGAAGAGTCAGAATGAGTGTGAGCCTAATTAAGTTTTCTGGAAGTCTCATGCACATACTGGACATCTATAGAAATTCGGAATTATAAAACTGCCATGTTTTATTGCGAAAAACTAATTTTAATATTTTCTGGAAAAATCATTTACAAATCCTGATTTATATTTGGAGTGATGAAATAACATGATCAGACATTCATTACAATAGGAAACAGGAGATGAGCTGTGAAAATATTGGATGAGAAGATGTATAACAAAATAGACAAATATTCAGAAATGTTCGTTTAACATTGAAAAGCATAAATCACTGAATCACCTAATATAAAATCAAGAGAGGCATGTATGGTATGCTGAAGTAAATTATCTGTTTCTTACAAACGCACAGCTTCATTTCATAAGATGTTAATTGATGGACTGGAGTGTTGGGGATGTTTTTATCAGCTGTTTGGACTCTCATTCTGACGGCACCCATTCACTGCAGAGGATCCATTGGTGAGCAAGTGATGTAAGGCTAAATTTTTCCAAATCTGTTCTGATGCAGAAACAAGCTCATCTACATCTTGGATGGCCTGAGGGTGAGTACATTTTCAGCAAATCTTCATTTATGGATGAACTATTCCTTTAAAATCAACATGAAAAATATTTTGTATGTGATTTATGTGTTTTAATATCTATTTAATAAGAAATTGCACGGTATTACATTACATTTACAAAATATATGCACAAAGAAGTCATGTATAAGACCAGCAACCTGCTTTAAGAAGGTAAAACGGCTCAGTTTTGGTTTCATGTTGGCATGAGCCTCAGTATGCCACTAATAGCAGCAAGTACTGGAAAAATAATGACTGCCTGCCATTGGTTCGGCTAAATATTTAGTTCCACCCCAAACTCAAGTCATTGGTTGAACAGGAAGGCTGCTCAAATAATGTTTGAATATGTCATAAGAATGACACAGTTGTAGTTTATAGACAATGAACATCAGCTTTAAAACATTACACATAATAAGTGACACAAATTTGATATAGATTTTCACCATCATTTAGATCTGAAGCAGAACTAGAACTCAGCTGTGAATCGCTAACGTTATTCTCCTTCATGGCTGGAGCTCACAGCCCGCCAGCGCTGGAGCAGAGGACGCTGGGAAGAGCACACTTCTTGCCAGAGTGTAATGGCTGGTGAAAGCAGAAGCAAACTGCACAGAGGCAGATAAAGGTTTCCTCAAGGTGCAGCTCCGTTGACTAGTTAACCCCTTGAAATTATGCCGTAGTTTCAGACTCCATTCCAAAGTCCCGGAATTGGGTTACAAGATAATTTCACAGGCGACTTGCTTGTCTTACTTGGCAGTTCAACTGGCTAATTGAAGAAGGCGATTTCCGGGCCCTGAAACTGTTTAAGAAATGATACTTCAAATTTGAGTAAAGGGATTTTCTGTGATGTGGAAGTTGCAGAAGTTTTGAATATATATGAACGTATTTTTCACCAAAAATGCATGCTGAAAGTAGCACATTGAGTTAGTTGAAGATCACTTTTTAATTCAAACATATGCCCTTTTTTCATTCTGAAAAAGTCAAGGACATTTGTATGTAGTTTTCTATTAAAAAAAGTTTAACATAAAAATTTAACATATCTTCTTTTATCTGCTTTTTATATAAAACACTTTTTTGATTGCTTTATTTCAAATTTTAAAAGTCTGAATAGGACAAACTACAATTGTATAACTGCTTTAGAGTTTTTTTATTGGGCTCTACAAATAAATTGAACTGCACTGAATTCATAACATTTTAAATTCTTTCACAAATACACAGAAAAAAAAGTGCTATCAAAGAAGACCCCCCCCCCACAGATCAAATGTGTTGGTACAAGGGTGCTTTACTGATGCAAGGAAACTGCATATGAATCTACAATCAGGGGTCAAAATAAAAGAGTTATAGAAATGTAGCCTGTTAGTCAAAACATCATCATTTCTCTATTATTTTTAGACATCAAAGTATAAAACTATTAAATAACCTATTATATGTTTAATATATAATATATATATAAACATTAGATGTTTATATTTGTCATAAACTCATCTATTAATGATTAAAAATTGAATTAAAATGTTTTGTAAATTCACACAATAGCCACTACATTTGTGACCCTGGACCACAGAACCAGTCTTAAGTCGCTGGAGTATATTTGTAGCAATATCCAAAAATACAATGTATGGGTCAAAATTATAAATTTTTCTTTTATGCCAAAAATCATTAGGATATTAAGTAAAGATCATGTTTCATGAAGATATTTTGTAAATGTTCTACCGTAAATATATCAAAACTTAATTTTTGATTAGTAATATGCATTGCTAAGAACTTCATTTGGACAACTTTAAAGGTGATTTTCTCAATATTTAGATTTTTTTGCACCCTCAGATTCCAGATTTTCAAATAGTTGTATCTCAGCCAAATATTGTCCTCATAAACCATACATCAGTTGAAAGCTTATTTATTCAGATGATGATGATGAATTTTGAAACATTGACCCTTATATGACTGGTTTTGTGATCCAGGGTCACATTTGTCAAGAAAAATAATTTCAAGCATTTAAACACAATTCTTTACATGTTTTTCAAGTTTATAAAAATCATAAATTAAGTCAAGTGTGTGACAATAAATATACAGTAAACATCAATACAAGACAATATAATACATAAATTGTTTATGATTACTTCAAGTACTCAATGATATTTAAAGTAGGCTATTATCTGTCTTTTTCACTTCAACCACACCTGTCCCAAACCCCGCCCTCCAAAGAATGGCAGCCAACCCGATTTGACCAAACCTGAACACAGATAATGATTGGCAGGTAATTTACGTTTTTGATTGGCTAAGAGAAACTTGGGTAGTTCTCCTCACTAGGGCTGTTGGTGTAATTTCCGAGGACGCATATAGAAACGCTTTATACTCGATAAATTAAGTCATTAATGCATAAATAAGTCTATTTTATTCGGGATTTCCATCTATCAAATCTTTTAAATAAGTTTTTTGCAAAAAGGCAAAAAAGAATGAACACATTTGGCCTGAGTGTAGCGCTTTTCGGAACAATAGTCCGCATGAACAGAGAAGTTTAACAGCATTATATGTGAGAGATTGTGTGTGTACGGCGACCGCGGTGGATCAAACTTCATGTTCAAACAAAAGCGCGAAACGCCTTCCCCTCCGCCGTCAGTCCGAGCGGACCGCAGCTCCGCACACACACACACACACACACAGACACACACAGACACACACTCGTGCGCACGCACTGAGCGAGGGGGACGCGTGTGTGACAGCAAGAGCCTGTGAATAATTCTCATTCCTTCTGCGACCCGTTCGGCTTTTGGATGATCCATAATAACCTCTCATAATAACCTATAATATCAATTAATAATCAATAATCATCCGGATCAACATGTCCCGCAGAAAGCAGAGCAACCCCCGGCAAATCAAGCGTAAGTTACTCTGTTTATTATTATCATTACTGTTATTTGTTTCAAAGCCAAGCGGAGTAAAGTTGGATGAAAGGGAGATTGAGAGAGATCAGTTTACGATGATAACTGATCGTAGAAGCAGGTGCAAATGTTCTTCTTTAAATCTTGTTTGATGCTTCAGTGTTTTTGTCTTTAACGAGGCTTGTTTTTCGCGTGAATGTAACATTTTGAAGACTTGTTTGTTATGCTTTCATTTTGCATTTACTTATTCTTAGATTGCTGTGCCTTCTTTGCTTATAATATGTATGCACGTGCTTAGGCTATTTCATTCTTAAAGTTTCATATAGTGACGATCACAGAAACTGAGTAAAGTAGATGATGTTAAGCTGATTCTTTCAAAGCCCCAGGAGGGTCTGTTTACAGTCAGTCCTTTTTTGTATTTGTTGAGGCATGTGGAGATGTTTTTCATAATAGTCACATTTGAAGTCTTGTTTATTATGTTTTCATTTTTGCTTTTATTTTTTATTTATGCATATTGCACGTTTATTATTGGCTATCAAACAGAATTCAAAATAAATAAATAAAATGCAACTGTTTTTCTAGAAGTGCTTTTGTAATAGTTATGCATGTTTGTTTAGCGCTGAACGTTTTATATTCTGTAGTGAGAAGCTCTGATTCAGTGTTTTAGTTTAAAGTAGTTTTAGATTTGAAGACGTTCAGCTGATTCTTTAAAAAGGTGTAAATAGTGAGTCTGTTCATCTTTCAGTCTTTTTGTATTTGACCATGTTTCAACGATTAACAGGCAACACATTTAGCACATTTCAATGTCATGTTTTTATTCTTGACATTTATTATAGCGTTATTGTTGTTTGGCAAGCTGTATAAAATTATAAGAGCTGTAAAGGTTTTAAGGGTCTGTTTCGAGTCAGATGTGGATGTAAAAAAAAAATCGCCCAGAAACCCTCATGCATGCAAATAAAGACTGAAATATAGTTTGTGTATTTATGTTAAGGCATTTAGAAAAAAAGTGTGAATGAATTAATTGCATTTTTAGTCAGTATCCAAGTGTGCAAAAACAAAACCTATTTAGTTGTTGCAATCTTTAAATGCATTCTTCCAAAAAGTATTTCTGTGGTCTAAAATAAATTTAATATTTAATAAATATGACACATCTCAGCCTAGAATAATCTGCAGAGCTCTACAGAGTTAAATAAATAATGTGTTTCATAAAATATACACCATCAGTAGCTTGAGCATTTCCATTTTTCAGGGCCTATTTTTAGGACACTGTTATGATATAGTACCTGAATATTTTCAGCGCCTCACAAAGTGAAAAGTTCAGACAGTAAAATTGCAGTTCTGTCTTTTATACAATAATTAAATAGGCTGGCTTTTGTTACATTCATCTTTTGTGAATGAAAGAGCCGAAGTGCGATCGCTGGTCAGGGCCTTTAGATGCAGCATGTGTGTGTGTGTGTGTGTTTGGACCGCAGGGAGGAAGGACGAAGAATCTTCTTCCTCTGTTGTGAAATGTTGTTTTGTTTTTTAGGAACAGGTTAAACTGAGCCAAGGAGAAGGGATCAAGCGAGATTGCACACTTCTAAAAGCCATATGTCTTTTTATCGCCGCTCGATATTTGTATGTGTTTGTACTAGTGAAATGAAATGTTTCTGTTTGAGTGTTTGTGCGTGAAATCATACGTGCTTCCGTTGAGCTCATGTACATAAAGTTCAATTTAACTTAAAAAAACTGTATTCCTTTGAAAATGGTTTATTTTGACCATCCTGTCACTTGGGTGACACATTGAGATGTATTCTGTCAGATCAAATATTGTTTGACTGTACTACTATGCAGTACAGTAAATACAAATATGTTTGAAGGCTTTCAGTCAGTGCAAAGCAATCTTTGCGTATTTTGTTTGATGTGGTACTTTCTGTTATCTCATTCGACAAGCATGACAGCTTCTGAATACCCGAAATGAGCTTGAGTCATTAAACTGTTGACCGAGGCGTTTGCATGCAAATCGATCTCTGTCGATTTCCTTCTGAAATGCATCTGAGATGTCCAGGAACTGAGTTATCTAACGGCTCTCACAGCTCCGTTACTAGAGCATTCATAATATCAGGGTATTGTCTCTGGCTCCGAAAGGTCACGCGAAGCCTGTAGTTCCTCTCTTCGGCACTTCAGGAAGAGGAAGAGAGAAGAAGAGACCGTCTGATCCAGTGCACAGAGAGATCGAGAGTCATTCTAAAGGACAAAAAGGTTGTTGGCCCCCCCTCCCTCCACCGCCATACGTTGGTCGGTTATCTAAAATTGTGATTTATGCAGTATTTTAATATTTTGCTTATTCTCTCTCCTTGGGTGCTCTCTGAGCAATGATAAAAAGGCCGTGCTGAAAAAGCACCATTAATTTGCACCGATGCCTGTGAGATAGGGCCAGATAATGGGAAAGATAAGGCAGGGAGATATACCATCAGAGCTGCGATTATTACCATTAAAATTCCAACCCAGCAATCTGCAGCCGGCTGATAATTCCCTCTCCGTTTCCACCACTTTGGATGATAAGGCAAAAAATAGTCATCCACTGCTCCTTGATTAGGCTGCCTGGATATCCTGATAATGCGGTGATAAATTATGTATTTCTCCTCCTTGTTTTTTAGCCCTGAAAAGTTACATCTGATTTCATTTTTTATTCATATTTATTTTGCGTTGGTTTTGGTCCCCACCCCCATGGGTGAATCGAAGACCCCTCTCGCCCTCTCCTCTTTCAGTTCTTCTCATCGTAATAAGAGTTTGATAGAGAGGTGATGGAGGGTGAGATGTTTTGTATGAGAGCTCATATCTGCGTTATCAGCTCATCTCCACGAGCGGCTGCTCGCCGCTGTTGTTTTTAGCCCTTATCACCTCATGCCAATATGCCAATAAATTGGTCCGATTGTTAACCGGGCTGAGCCAAGGCCAGTGAAAATTTATGACAGGAAGAGATGAAAATATCGCTGATGCGTTAGGGATGAAGCACGATTAGCTTCGCAGGAGAGCATGATGTCTCAGTCTGTGCTGAGGAATGCCTGGTGCTTTAATAGGCAGGGCAGATACAAGGGTTGGCGAATGGAAAGCGTGCCCCGTGGTGTAATTTGTCTGTAAAATAGCCCCTCGAGTTGCACGTGTGGGCTTGGAGAGCAGGCGGGTTGATGGGAAAGGCCTCTCTCCATCTGTTTACGCTCGCTGCAGGTCTGTGCGCTTCTAAACGCCACTTTGCTTTGTGGGATGCTAAACTGTACGGTTTTTCTTTCATCTCTCTTTCAAAAGCTAGTGAGCTATCTTGTTGTCTATTGCCTGCATAGGAATCTTCATTAAAACATTTACATTTACCTCATGCTCTTTCAAAAGCCCACCGTCTATAATTTGAATGGCCAACTACATAATTTTGACACTGATGAGCACTGTGAGATCGCTGAGGCAGGACAGCCTAAAAATGTAACTTTTAAAACTTGATTCGGATTCTGATTTATGAATTTGGCAGATGCTTTTATTCAAACTGGCTTTAATTGCATGTAAGGTATGCATTTTATCACTACATCCACTCCCTGGGAATCAAACCCATGACCTTGACCAAATTGCTCCCCCTGATATTTGATATTCTTGACGGTGCTCTGCTGCACTTCCACCCTGTTTGTTATTTGGATGACTGAAAGTTACATTTTTAGCCTGGTCTTCCTCAGCGATCTCACAGTGCACGTCAATGTCTAATGATTGAGATGGCCAATCAAATCAAAGAAGGCGGGCTTTAATGTTCACAGAAACAGAACATGAATTCCAGCGTGACGCTTCAGTTTTTAATGGTTAGTGTGAGGTAAGATGCATAAAAGACGTTTAATATTTGACATTATATTTATATTTGTTTCACAACAGGCATGTTAAATAACCAACAGTAATACCTAGTGATTCAAACTTTTTTTTGTTGCAAATTTTGATGCAGTTTTTTTAAATTTTGAATTTAAATTATAGGCTTTTGATTCATGTTAGACGACAAATTTTCGGACAATTAGGTGTACGTTAAATGAGAGAAAATGTGCATATTTTAGAAAAATTGATTACATCATATCATATACAATAAATTATACTCTTTTCCTGGTCTTCTTTCTTTTCTTTATTCCCTTAAAGTCTTTTAAATCCTTTCATTTTTTATATTTCTTTAAATGGTTAAAGAAAGTATTCAAGACAAGGTCTACAGACATTAGCATGATACTTCATAATAAGCGTTTTATTTATACAACAGTACATTTTTAAATAGGTTAGTCTTTTAGTATTTACTTTTTTATCAACATTTTTTTAGACTGAGCTTATCGCAGTGCATTCTGGGATTGCCTTATCCCATATGAGCGACCCAAGGGGTGTTCACACTGCCAGCAGTTTGTAGCAACCCAAAGTCCTTTCAGACAAACTACAGGTGATGTCACTTTATGCAAATGAGCAGCAGTAACATGCTGTTTAGGTAGGATGTTTGCTAGAGAAACTAAGTCTAACCACTAGGGGTTCAACAACACAGGCAAGTGCAGTTTTGTTTCAAACCAGTCAATTTTCAGCTGACATTTGACAAAGGAAACACATCTGACTGAACACATCTACTTTTAAAGTGACTTTTTTGAGTTCCAGAGCTGATCCAAATGATTATTACGCTCAAACTGAAGTATATGGAGGATTTGCCAGCATTCGGTGCTGGAAAATGGTAGTCAGAGATCTCGGGTGGAGGTTTGTTGTTGCTCTTTGTGAATGTGTGTATAATCGACTTTCCGTATGACTTCATAATAACTGTGTGATTATCATCTTGGCTCCGCCCAGTAGATGATGATGATGTCATACGAGAGCTCCGTCAGGCCTATCAGGTGACACGTCTATCTCTGGACGGGGTTTATCACAGTCTCAACTTATAATGGTGCAGTGAGAGTGTTTGCTGACTTGGCTGCCAACATGTCAGTGTGTGTGTGTGTGTGCATGGATATGTTTATGTTGGAGATGAAACAGGATGGTCTGTGTGGTTTGAATTCTGTGGTTTACCAGTCAGTCTGTTTACTATATTCTGTTCTATTTTTATGCCTTTTTATTTTATCAAATTATTGAATGTATATGGAGCCTACATATTTATGTCTGCGGTCTACTCAGTGTGTTTCAGTGAAATTTTTGACACCGTAAGTCTGGGTGTGTGTTGTGTTCTAGTGTGTGTATCAGCTCAAACATTGTCCAAACCAGCTCAAGCCTCCAATGGTTTTGGAGGAGAACGTTGTTGTGATAATAATGAAATTCGAGACCTTTTTTTCCACTGATGAAAGTGTGCAGCTTTTTTTGTGTTCCTCATAGATTTGTCTCATGACGAATGGCTGCTGGATGCCAACTTTCCTTTTCAACATCTGTTGGCTGCCAATTACAGCTTGCGTTGTTTTGCCTTGTCTAAGCTGAAGGGGCCATTTGACTTCACAAACTTATAGAAATCAAATGCTCTGATAGATAGACAAGATTTGAATCATCTGCTTTTATCAAGTATGCAAATGCTTGACCAATGTCTGCATATGCTTGATTGCGTTCTGAATACTTTCTTGCATTGCTATGCTATACCAAACCTCAATACTTAAAGGGATAGTTCATCCAAAAATTTAAATTCTGTCATTAATTACTCACCCTCATGTCGTTCCAAACCTGTAAGACCTTCATCTTCGGAACACAAATTAAGATATTTTTGATGCATTCTAAGAGCTCTCTGACCCTCCCATAGACAGCAATGTAATTAACACGATCAACATCCAGAAACGTAGCAAGGACATTGGTAAAATAATCCATGTGACATCACGGGTTCAACCGTAATTTTACGAAGCTACGAGAATACTTTTTGTACGCAAAGAAAACGAAAATAACGACTTTATCCAGCACTTTGTCTCATCAAAAATATCTTAATTTGTGTTCCGAAGATGAACAGAGGTCTTAGGGGTTTAGAACGACATGAGGGTGAGTTATTAATGACAGAATTTTCATTTTTGGGTGAGTTACATTCGAATGTCTGAGCCGTTACACTGGATCTGATAATCATAAAACTAGCGGTAAATATTGACTTTAACTAGCTAGTAGCTGCTCTGAAACCTTGCAATTTCTGGCGCATTTTTACATAGACATACATTATTGCAATAGTTATTACTGTCAGGATTGAAAAACAGTAAAGCAAAAGAGTAGGGTTTTTTTAAAGAAAGAAAACTAATAAAAAAGGTTTATCAACAGTTCCATGTGTAGCAAATATCATACTATATAATAACAATATACAAAGTATATAAAGAATCAAAAATAGGTTTCAATCAAGGCTTTCCCATTTTTTTTTTTTTTATATATAGTATGATGTTTGGTACTCATGGAACTGTTGATATACCCTTCTTTTATTAGTTTTCTTTCTTGTTCTCAACTGGATGTTTACCATGTTGTTCATAAAAATAAAAATAAAAACACTGTTTCTCAGTAATTCTATATATATAATGCCTATATACAGTTGACCTGAAAGTCAAAACTGGCTATAAAAGAACAGTTAATGTTTGCAATAGAACCCCCTTTGCATCAGTGTTGAAAATGAAAACTTGGGTTGCAATATGAATTACAATAAGACCCATTTCCAAATGGAACAATACACACAATTGAGCTTGTGCAGCTAGAAGCATTTGCATTTATGTACTTGTGTAGTGTATTTTTCATGTCTTGTTGTTATTATCACTGGTTGCTGGAGAAATTAATTCATGTTGTGTTTCTATTTAAGCGTCACAGTTGTAGTTCCACTGAGTGAGTGTGCATGTAGAGTGTCCGTTTGGAAAATACAGATGTGTGTGAAGAGTTTGCACATCCATTATTAGAGAAGAGGAATGCTGTCATTTCTGTCTCTGATCCATCCTTTCTCCCAAACATTCCCCTTTTTCCTTTGCTCTCTCGCTGTCTGTTTCTCTCGCTGTGTTGGAAAACAGTCTATGATACATCAGGGTTAGTGGTTTCAAAAGGTGGAGGTCATTTCCTGCTGAAGTTTCCTCTTTATCTTCCTTTTTCCTGAATTCCTCACAGATGATTCCAGAGCTGACAGTTTGCCTTTCTTTGCTCTGATATTTGTGCAGAAAGAAACACTGTAAACAATATATTCATCTCAAGAGAGCAACTCATCAATTTACGGTTGTCACTTCAGATTCACATTAGTTTCAACTCTGAATTCATTCATTCTCACAAGCCTGGTAGTTGTTAATCATTCAGTCATTTCTTAACAGTTGATGAAAAGAATAGTTTACACAACAATGAAGATTGTGTCTCGAATTAAAAATTAAATTATAAAAATTATTAAGAATTAAAAACGTATTAAATGTGATAGCAAAGACTTTTATATTGCTACAAATAATTGCTGTTCTTTTGAGCTTTCTGTTCATCAAAGAATCCTGCATTAAAAAATATCAAAGTTTCCACAAAAATATTAATCAGCACAACTGTTTTCAACATTGATAATAATAAGAAGAGCAGCAAATCAGCATATTAGAGTGATTTCTGATGGATCATGTGACACTGAAGAGACTGGAGTAATGATATGGAAAATCCAGCTTTCCATCACAGGAATAAATTGCATTTTAAAATATATTCATTTAGAAAACAGCTATTTTAAATTGTAATAATATTTCCATTTGTACCATATTTTTGAAAAAATAAATACAGCTTTTGTGAGCATTTTTCAAAAAACTTTTGAGGAGTAGTGTATTATATAGACTCATCTGAGTTATTTTAATTGCTTTTATAGTACTTTTCAATTGGGTTCTTCTTCTTTGTTCAACATGAGGGTGAGTAAATGATTTTTGTGTGGACTGTCCCTTTATTCAACTTTTTCCTTTGACTCTGTCTTGAAGGACCTAACAAGATCAAATCGCAGAAATTGTGCTTGACTAATCTGTGTCGTCTGTTGTTTAGTTTATTTGGCTGTGATATCAGTGATCAGTCTATTGAGCTCCAGGTAACAATTGACTTTCAGCCTTAGAGTTAATAGCCTTGTTGTCTTGCTTGTACAGATCAATATTGGTATTAATTAATCAGCGTTATCGGCCACGCGATCTGGTTCTATTTGTTGTTACATCAGCGCAATATCAATAGGGAAAGTGTACTCCCTGATCGCCATGGCAACTTCATCGCTCAGGTCAAAGAAAGTTTATCTTATCTTGCTGCCGAGAGTGGCAAACTGCTTAGAAATCTAGTTTAGACTCTCAGATCATCGATTGGGCCCTTTCTGCTCTGTCTGTCTCCTTACTCTCCCTGGCCTGCATTCTGATCAAGACAGAAATGGAAGGATGGATCATCAGTATTTAAAGTCTGATACTGCCCTCAGGAATGAAAAATCACAAATGAGATCTCTTTTACATCTCAATTGTTTCTTCAAGACACCAATGAGATTAAACAGCAGGGTTTTTTTCTTTTGAGAAAAAGACCCAGTAATCTTACGTGTGTCCTCTAGAATTCCCTCTATAGAAAACATCTCAAACTTTTTTCAGATTAACCGAGATAACAAAGTTTATTATTAAGAGTTTTTCTCAGATCATTCCAATAACAAATTATCTGAGACATGCTATCAATGTTTCTACAGTATCTCTATCCTCTTCCGGCATGTCAACAATTGTCTCAATTTGTGTGTAATTTATATTTTTTATTTTAGGGAATTTTTAAGGAATTTCTATTTTTTAAATCCTCCGACCAATACATTTTTTTCCTTTTGAATGGAGGGTCTTAAAACGTGAAATAGGGGCTTTTATAACTAAAATAAAGCTATGATTATCAGATAAAAATATATTTACTGTATATGACAAAATATTCCTATAAAATCACTTTTTTTATATTGCATTGTATTATATATTAATTTATTATTGTTAACATTTTATATAAATTAATTAATATAAAATATGTTTAATTAATTTAAAATTTTATATATTTCAAATATTTTATATAAATATAAAAATTAATTTTTTATAAATGACATTCTTATAAGTCAGACCATGTATTTGCCACAAAAACAAATGAATTAGATTGACAGTGTTACCAGCATTAAATATATAAAAAATTAAAACTAATGAGACTTAAATAACATAATGATAAATAATGAAGATAAGTTAGTTGTTAATGTAGTTAACTTTTAGTTAGTTACGCCCCAGTACTAGTACCGTCTGCAGAGTACAGTAACTTCTCTGTCTTTCCCACTTGTTCTCCCAGAGGTCCCAGTTGCAGCCCAGTTTGCGGTTTGGTTCCAGCATGGTTATATACCTCATCAGGCTCAGAATAGCCCCCGGGGAGCCTAACACACAGACGCTTGCGTTTTTTCCCCCCTACTCCTGCCTGGGGGACACAATCGCTTCATTTACCATTCTCTATTTGGCCCCTGCCAAAAGGAGAAACCGAGAGAGAGAGAAAGAGAGAGAGAGTGAAGGGGCCACATCATGAATTCACTCATTTCACTCGCACGTCTCCTTCACCTTGGCTCCGAACATCACCACCATGGAGATACGGCTCAATTAAGTGTGTTTCACGGGTTAGACCGCCAATCTGCCCGCCAAAATGTTATCAGCGGAAATCTTAGCATGTAATGAATATGGATATCGACTTGTGTTAAGCGTGTTTGTGTGTGTGTGTGTGAGAGACACGGAGATGAACACAAACACACACTCCAGTGCTTCCCAGAATGAATGAGACTTTAGCCAGTATCAGTTTCAGAAAGAGATTCAGGAGCCCAGAGGACATTTGCTGTTTTTTCAGAGCTCATGAGACTTAATTGAGCCATATAAATTTATAGGGCCCTATGATACACCCAGCGCAATGGGCGGCGCAAGTGTTTTTGCTAGTTTCAGCCCAACGCAGTTCTCATTTTCACGTCCTGTGCTGCGTTGTTTAAATAGCAAATGCATTTGCGCCCATTTCTGCGCCCATGGGCGTGCTGGTCTAAAAAAGAGGATTGAGGGAAATGAAAATAGATTGCGGGACTCAAACCTAGTCTAAATGGCGCAATATTTGTTTTGTTATTTAAAGAGCACGTTAGTTGAAAATGTGCCTCTGGGTGGGTCCACAATATGCGTTCACTTTGCTTATTACACACAGGGACACGCAGCAGCACACAAACATGCCAAATATGAAAAATTAAAGGATTGCAGTGTAAAAGAATATTATTGTGTAGGCTACATAAATATAAAAATGCCATACATGTCATGACTATAATGGATAGTCATTCCGTGTATCAGAATTAGCCTACCTATTTGCTCGCGCATAAGCAGATCCGTTTGCTCTCTGGAGATGCGTTCGGCCTGTGTGCCTTAAAATTCCGCCGTTTAAATAGCGAATCTGCCATCTGCAACTCACTCTTAAAGGGAATGGGAGATGAGACTCTGATTGGTTTATTGCACGTTATGCCCCAAAACACACCCATTACTAATTAAGAGAATAGGGACAACTCTTAGACCATGCGTCAGGAGCGCCAACCATTTTTCCTGTCGTTATACTAGAAAAAGTCGATTCGGGAACGCCCTAAGTGCTCCTGCGCCGTGCGCTTTAGACCATGCACTTAGATCATTAAAATAGGGCCCATAGCTATAAAAATATATATTTTAATGCACTTCACTATTTTAATGTGCTTTAATGCACACAAGCTTTGTTGAATTGAAGTTTCAAATTTGTCTGAGACGTTTCCCCATTTTTGGGGGGAATTTTATGAGAAATTTGTGCATTCTTATTGAGAGATATTTGACTTCTGATTGCAGACTTGATATCTTGAGAAATCTGAGCACAGATATCCTAAATTAAAGATTTACTCTGGTCTTTTTCTTGGGAGGAAAAATTTTGTACTCCAGTTAATGTCACTGGTGTCTTAAAGAAACAACTGATGTTAAATTTACATTTTACACTTTAGATTCAGTTTAATTTCCTTTTTGTCTAGGAGAAATAAGTGAGATTTTAAGGAGATCTAAGTTTTGTGATTTTCTGTTCCTTTGCAATAGGAAACGTTGACTGCACTCAAACTCACTTCATGAGCTCATGATGATGATGATGAGGATATTAGTTTTTTTTTGCTCGTGTTAAGATCCTTTACAGGAAATATTTTTTTCATAAGCACTGACCTTAAGCTGATGACAGAAATATTGAAGTGTGAGTTTCTGGCAGGAATTAGTGCAGCTCGTTTCTATCTGATGGAGGGGTTTGGGCATTTCCCTGGCATTTCTTGGGAAACATCATTAAGGAAAAGGTGCTGGGGAGGATTAAACATCAGGCCTTTCACTTCAATTTGTACATCAGCATTGCTTCAAGCTTGTAATATAAAGCGGACATCATGTTTCAGACTGGCTGGAAAATCACTGGAGACAAAGCTCTGGAAAATAAACAGATCAACAATTTACGTCAGATAAGTAAGAAATAAGAAGTAAACCTCCAGAACATGTTAAGGCTTTAAGGGCAAAGCTGTGCGTTGATTTGACAGGGCCGCATGTCTGAGGTTTGTCATGAGATGGACTTTCTGTAAAACTCTGTTTTATCCTCTGATTCACGCATATCTGTCCTTTTGCGTTCATATGTGTCAGTACACACAGAACGTGAGCCAGGATTTGACTTTAAAGGGAAAGTTCAAACAAAAATGATAATTCTGTCATCATTTACTCACCCTCATGTTGTTATAAACCTGTATGACTTTCATTCTTAAAATAAAACCTTTTATTCTGAATAAATTCAGTTAGAGAACAAAAATGTAACAACTCAACATTTTGTTGATACTAGTTCAAAAATGGATTGAGTATTGCTCTGTTTTTTCTTATGTATATGAGTGTGTATTTGTGTATAAGTGTGTGTATGTTTGCTAGGATTTGCAGAGGCGCACATTTGACCAGCATCAACCTTCTTAAGCCACTGAAACAGGATAACGCATGGGTCAAATGATAAGAGAGTCAAAAAATTAGAAAGTGCTGATTGATTGATGTCTGGCTCTGCGTTTGACAGCGAGTTTCGGATCAGTGTGTGTTTGATTCCCTCTCTCAGATTGAAGCTCAGCAAATGTGAAGGACAAAAAGGTCACAGATATTCGTCGTCTTCTTTCTCATCTCCTACTGGTCTCGTGAAGCTAGTCATAGCACAGTGGTCAAGTGTGGCAGCTTCTGCTGAGGTGATTTACAGGTTTTGTCCATGTCTGTTAGCTTTGAGGATAGTATATGCTTCTTTACTCCTAAAGTTGATCAATTAACTTTAAACTGAGGTAAAATACGTTAAAATGTATTGTCTTTCTTTGTCAGGTTTAGAAGCAACTCTTCTTTTAATCAACAAGTCAAAATGACTTGCAAATCAGTGTTGAATTAGTCTAATGTCTCACTCACTAATTGAATCACTTTCGTGGCTCACTGAATCACTGAAAATCAATCATTACTTTTGTCATATTCAACTAAAAATATTGCTGTGTTTGTGTGCTTATGGCTTGAGGTTGACACAAGAAAGTAAGTATACAAATGTAAAGGACCCCATGTTTTTCCTTTTGTGCTAAAGGAACTGTTTAAGGAACCAGAAGTGTGGAATCAGAAACAGAATTGTTTCTCTCCTTAGAAATCTTTTAGAAAAAAGGAAAAATTTATGTGTCAATGAAGAGAAACTGAAGATGAATTTATAATGTATCATAACCAACATTCATTGAGCATTAACCTGAACCATTGCACTTCAAATGGAGGACAGAAACCCGGTTTGATCGCGATACGGGAGGGTTTGTGAATGCAGTAATGTGTGAATGAAATGCACCATCGATTGTTTGAAAGGACTGATATCAAGGACGTGTCCTGCCCAGTTCATAGACGGTTTAATCATAATGATCTCCGTGTCTATTCATTTCTCATGCTTTCCTGAAGATTAGCTCCTGGTGGTGGTCAGAAATGTACATTTGAAAGGACTTTAATGAATGTAGTAAAATGACTTTCACCACATTATCTCCAAACAAAACGGCCCTTGTTAGATAACAGCTCCACAGAGAAGATTGCACACGTCTATCTGTGTTAAAAGAGTTTTTTTCCTTACCTATACCTTTTTCTTTGTTTCTTTCTCTCTGACTTTCTTTAGTTATGGCTGTTTAAAAGATACAGAGAGATAGAAACATGGGAAATGCCCCCCGAGGTTTAAAGACTCTTTCATACTCCAGTTACCTATAATGATATGGCCTGACTGCAAGTTAAGTGGTAAAGGTTTGGCTGGTTCTCTATTGATGGCCATTTATGTGTAACCGTGTATTTTTATGATATTTTTGCAATATATTACTTATTATGCAATATTTAGTGGTGCACCGATAAGGTCATTTTGGCTAATGATCTACAAAAATTGTAATTCAGAAATTGCTAGTAAAATTGACCAATAATTACAGTAAGTAGCTCGTTAAAGGCAACGTGAAGTAGAAAGACTGTAAAACATACTTAAATATTTTTTTAATAAAAAAATCATGTTTTGCAGGGAATGCTGACAGACTGCTTTCTTATTACAGATGTCCCAGGTGTGGTCATAACAGACTTTAAAACCTGAAGTGAATATGGGAAAACACAAGCCTCTCACTAACAACTATCCTGGTCTGTGAGGTCAAAAAACAGCAGACTGAGAAAAATAGTCCATATGCTTCTGAATTCGCATGCATTTGAATGGAAGTGTGACCAGGCCTTTATCCGGATCTAAGGTGTGAACGGGTCAGTGGCTGCATGTTCACAATGAATAGGCCTCAGTGTGTGATTGCATGTGTCTCTGATGTTCAGGCGTGTGTGGGTTCGTGCGGTTCCCTCTGGACTCTGTTCAGCACCTATCGGCATATCAGCAGAGAGTCCTTCAGCCCAGGCCTCTAATGCACCATGTATGGCTTTGTAGAAGCAGCCAGGATTGTCGGCAGTGCTGGGCAGCAGGATAGCTGCAGGCCTTCTCTGCAGTCAGTGGATTAGAGGTGGCCTGCTTTCTCACACACACACACACTTACACCGGTGTGAAATCGGGCTCTGCTCTCCTCCCCTCAAATGCTAAAGCCTCTTCCCGACCATCTGTAAAATCCCCCAACTCTGTGTCTAAGTTGAGTTCAGAGTCCAATCTCTACTGCCAAAGCCTGAGAGAGAGAGAGAGAGAGAGAGAGAGAGAGAGAGAGAGATAGCTGAGTGACCGAGGATAGAAAGGAAACAGAAAGAGTGATTGAGGTTATGTTTGGAATGGTATACTAGCCCTTGCTAAACACATTGTGTACTGTATACTGCCTAGTTTAGATATCAGAAGTGCCTGTAATTTGCTACCAAATGTAACAATATCAGTGTTTGTATCCATATCAGCAGGTACAGACTTGATCTCTGTGTACAAAACTGAGAAATGCTTGAGGGCTACAGGATATTTGATACATTTTATTCATTAATAATAGGGCTTGGAAAGTTAACTCGTTATCTTTAATTTACACCGACAATTATTTTATCACGCATTAACACAGTTTATTATTATTATTATTATTATTATTATGAAAGCACATTGCTCACTGGCTCTGAATTCTCATACAGACAAACCATGGGTCACAGGAGGGGTGGGATATTGATCAGTACTGGCTTGGGATGGGCATCATAACGCGTCTCAACCAATGAGAGTATTTGGGGAGGGCATAAGACTATGGCAGCGCTCACATGAAGCTAAGCATAAATTATTAAGGCTAAGCATCAACATTCACAAACCACTGTTCACTGTTATTTTTAACAGTAAATAATGTAACATGCTAGTAATCACAACTTCATAAGTGGGAAACGGGAAGTTTCCAATAGCACACGAAGACAGCAGAGAAGCGCTTTCAAGTGCATCGTTTTGTTAAAGGGGACCTATTATGCTCCTTTTTACTTGATATAAAATAAGTCTCTGATATCATAGTATGTATGTGAAGTTTTAGTTCAAAATATCCAACAGATATTTTTTTATAGCTTGTTAAAATTGCCACTTTTTGGGTATGAGCCCAAACGCTCTGCTATTGAGTATGTTTCTTTAATGCAAATGAGCTGGTGCTCCTGGAGAAGAGGGCGGAGCTTCAAGAGCTCACGCTGCGGCATTAGCATTGCTAGCCTTTGCAAATAAACATTCCACGATTAGTACAAGCCTGTTATCTTTACAGAAAACATACTCAAAGTCAGTCATCTGATTATACTGTGCATAATAAATTCGCGTTTATGAATTACACAGACGGGAGCACGGCAGGATAAAAATAACAACATAGCTGGTCTCATGGTGCATGGCATGCTATCACAAACTTTATAAGTCCCACTCGTGATTATGAGCTCAACAAACTCAAGCGATCGACTCACATTGCTTTCATATGCAACTTTTAACTACCACATTCCTATTCACAATCATTCATGGGCAGCACCAGTGAGAACAGACAGAGTAGCTTTAGCATCATTAGCTTTACAGAGTGCCAAGTAGCTCTTTCAGAAGGGCAATTTGAAAACAAACGCGTGACACTTACTTTGTCTGGAGCTGACGTTCGCGCACAAAGCGTTGGTATTGATCCCTACACGTTTTGGAGACTTTACCGATTTTTTTCTGGGACACTTCCTTAGACAATGAAACTTAACCACAGCTTCCTCAGGCTCAGAAGTAGGGAGTCTATGGAGACTCCTATGTTCGTTAGTGCATCCCAAAACACAACACTTGAAAAGCCTGTTTGGTGCTGACATTGTATATCTCCAGCAGCTACAGCAAGTGATCGGTAATGGCGGAGGCGGACCGCAGCTTCTCACTCAGGGCTGTGTCTATGCTTATAGGACAGCGTCACAAATGGGCAGGACTTTTTCCCCTCGGTGACGTGAACAGAGGGAGAACCTGAAACAGCTCGTTCTGAGAGACTGTTTATGACTTTATTAGATTCTAAATGAATGAGTGGGTGGGTTTTTACCATTATAGGCTGGATGTTTTCACACACTGCAGCCATACAACTGTGTTCAAACACCTTATAAAAGTGATTTTTGCATAATAGGTCCCCTTTAAATTTGTGCTTTATTGTTTTGAGTTGTTTGGGACTTGGTGACACATGGCCCTCTCACAATATATAGTCACTTCAAGCACTGACTATGTTTAAATGAAAAAAGTGCACAATACACTACTTTTGAATTAATTATTGAATTTTGTGCATAAGAATGACTAATGATTACCATTTTTAATTGCGATTAATCACATGATTTTTCTGCGATTAATCGTGATTAATCGCAATTAAAAATGGTAATCGTTGCCCAGCACTAATTAATACTAATTAATGTTTCATTTGTTAATTAGTCTGTTCAATAACTTACTGGAATTTGATATCAACCCTATTGCCTAATTTTTTTTTAAAGTATGCAACTATAAAAAAAATTGCCAGTAGTATCTAGCATTTTATTTGATCTTTTTTGTCCCGTGATTGCAGTTTAATTCTAATTCAGCAAGATAATTCATTAATTTAATTAGTAATTAATTGAATTAATCTTTTATGCTTGTAATCAAATGTTGTGCATAAATGTCTGACTTTTTAGCAGTCTGAGAAATGAGATTAAAACAAGTTTAAAAAATTGCAGTTTATAGACCTTATGTAGCTCTGCCACTTTTCAGTACTGCGGTTGATATGTTCTGTCTTCCAGTTTGTATCTCCACAGGGTTTAGGTAGGGTTGTACAAATTTATGAATGAACTGCTCATTTTTTAAATCTTCCCAGTCTACTGACACTTGTTATGAAATTCGCGTCGAACATTACAATGCATGTAATAACTTTCGTTTAACGCTACACTAAATATATCCACCAGCTAGGCCTAATTACACTTCAATGGTAATGCTATAAAAAAAATGTTTTCTTGCAATAGTGAGTTTATCTTGCAATTCCGACTTTTCTTCTCAGAATTGTTCATATCTCACAATGCATAAACTTACAATTCTATGTTTATATCTGGTAATTCTGAGTTCATTTCTCACAAATCTGACTTTATATCTCACACTCAGTGTTGTGGGGAAAAAAAGATTCAATACAAGCTTCCATAGTTTTCTCTTGAAAGTCTAGTGTGACCCGCATAGGACTTCATAATTTCTGTGTAGGCTAGTTATAAACTGTAACTAATAACTAAGCCAAAATAGTTTAAAGCGCTTGCAGTTTAACCGTACAGTTTACAAAATTACATTTTTTTTGTTTGTTTCTCCTTATGCGCATGCTCACTGATTTGTTTAAAATGTTGTTCATAATGGTGTTGTATTTCATAATCGTCTAAAAATCTAGATCTGTGCTTGAAAGCATACAGAGATGAGTAGCTAAAACGAGTACGACATCTTTTCAGACTCTCGCATCCGTTTCACGGTGCTTTGGCAGTCAGTCTTATTCTGTGGTTAAGATGGGTGCATTTTTTCCATATTTTGACATTCAGTCAATGGTAACACTCCTCAACGTCAGCTCTCTCTGCAGCTGTGTCGAGAAGTGGAATAAAAGAGTCTATCATAATCAGGACACAAATTATGTCCTCTGTTTTTTTTTTTGTTCTGTGGCTTTGGAGTTGAGATGCATGTCTAATCTCTGGTGATTGTGTGGCATTTCGGAGGGGGCTGGGGGGAGGAGGGGGTCGACAGGGAACATTGGCCTTCGTCTCGGCCAGCACATCAGCTTTCCATCCTCGATGTGAATCACGCTGTCGCCGGACTCATCAGAGATGGAACGTTGATTGCTTTTTGACGCCCCTCCAGCATGGACTCAATCCTGCATTCATCATCCAATTTGAACACACCCAAAGTTGAGTTTGTGTGTGTGTGTGTTACTTTGTCTCTCTCTCCTTAAAGACACTGATTCTGAGTGCTCTGACAGTCTGTATGTGTGTGTTTTAGGTGGTGCGGTTGATATTACTGTTGTTTTTTTTTTTTTTCTCAGTAAATTGCAAGAAATTTTCATGCCACATTTGTCCTTTTTGTAAGTGAAAGCAGAATGTGTTTGTCACATCTATCACCTGTCAGACAGCTGAGGAAAAATATATCTGTTTTGAACTTGTCACAGAGTGGTGTTTTTTCATGAAAAGCATTTTTAAATCACATATGAAACAAGTTATGTAATGTTTAGTGCTCTCTCACTGAAAGTGTTGACTCATTGGTGGTTTATTAGACTGATGTCACATTTCCAATGCTTTTACTTGTAAAATTATATTTTATTATATTTTGTTTGCAAAATTCAAGTCAAAAGTATGAAAGCTTGTTTCCACCATATTAAAAAAATTAAATCTTACAGTTATATATAATCTCAGAATTGCAAGATATAAACTCGCAACAATTGCAAGATGTAAACTGAAAAAAGTGAAAATTGAGAATTCAGAGAAGAAAGTCAGAACTGCAAGGTAAAAATAAGAATTCTGAGAAAAAAATCACCCCGCCCCCCAAAAAAAGAATCTGACAAAAAAGCCAGAATTTCAAGATATAAACTTGAGATATAGACTATTGTAGGATGTACACTCAAATTGCAAAAGAGAACGGGCAGATTTCTGAGTTTATATTTCGAAATTTGGCTTTTATCTTAGAATTTCAAGAAACAATTGCTTTTTTTTTTTTTTTTTTATCCTGTGGCAGAAACGGCCTTCCATACAAAATGGATATTTGGTAGGCATAGTTGATTATTTGCATTGATAAATTTTATTAATTGCTAAAATTTTATGGGATAATAACATTCAATTTAAAGGCAACATGTATGTTTTTTATTGCACACAAAACAGTAAGCACACTGTTCTCTATGAAGATCTAAGATACCCAGAAGATCTGCTATATTTCCCAAAATGAACAGTACACAGAACACACTTTATGAGATATGAATGTACCCCATGGTACAATGCACTAAACTTGACTTTCCATTTCCAGTGTGATGAATAAACCAGAAGTATCAGCTGCAGTTTTAACATTTTATCAGTTTTTTAAATCATTATTTGATCAGACTGCCAAAAGACATTTTTGTATTCTAAAACTGAATTAGAAATTCAAACTCATATTTTACTCATTGAATTAGACATACAACCTAATGAGGTCATGTGACTATTAACGCTTCATACTGTTGTTTGAAGCGTTTATCATTGCAAGAGGAAAACATAGAAAGTGGTACAGTAGTTTAGAAAGTAGCTGAAAGCATGTATCGCGTCTGATTCGGATGGTATTTAAAGAGAGTTCAATTAGGAGAAGAGAAGAATTAGGTTAATACCACAGGGCTTAACAACAAACATCTGTTTTATTTTAAGCGTTGACCAACGGGACATTGAGCTTTGAATGAGTTCGAGAGCTTAATTTGAGTTTCCTCCTATGTGTGTCCCCCAGGTATGCAAATGAGCTCTTTGTAATTGGTGGGCGTAACAAAGGGGAGGAGTGTTGTTTAATTAGGCAGCACAAATGAGCGCATGTTATCCAGCCTGCTTTAATAAAATTACTGCAGACTGACAGCATGTCACGCCTCGCTCATGCAAAGAACACGAGCAGGACAGTTTGTACCTTTTGTAATTCTGCACAAAAATTGTACTCTTTATCAGTATCTGCATTTTATTAACTTTTATTCATTTAGCTAATGCTTTTATCCAAAGTCACTTATAGATGAGAAATGCTACAACACAGGTGATTTATCCTAAGGAGACAGAAGTGCTGCAATACAAGCTTTGCTCTTTGCTCAGGTCAATGTAATTTATTTATTTATTTAAATATCAAAGATGTAAATATCAGATGTTTTAATATGCTTGATGAAGGTCATGAGACCGAAAAGTTGTCAATAAATTACAATTTTTGATACTTTTTCAAGTATTGGTATAGTGTGTTGGATTTTCTTTTGTTTCATAATTTATTTTTTCTTGTTTTTTTTTTAGTTAATTATATAGTACATAAAATATAATTGACTTAAATATAAAACAGCAAAATATTATATTGTATTGTATTGTACTGTATTATATCATGTCATATCATATATCATATCATGTCATATATTACATTATATTAAACATAATATATAAATATTATTAGTAGTTGTATTATTTAATGTCTATATTCAACTTAAAATTTCATCACATTTGATAAAATATCAAACCAAGTGGAATTTATTTTATAGAAAGACTACACATTTCACCAAAATTAGTTTAAGAACAATCAATATTCAAAATGCCAACAAAAGAACAAAATACTTTTTTTTTGGTTGTCAAACATGGCATTGTGCACTGAAAAAAAAAATATTCACTCAGATGTTGCTAATTGCCAAGAAATTGCTACAATTGCAAAGAAATTGACATTGAATTAAACAAATTTTGAAGAACAAAACTTTTTATTTGAAATGTACTCCAATAATCTTTGTTTTATTTACAACTTTGAAAAGACATTTTTTACAGTGTGGGATATTAAAGTGTGGCTGCACAATCCTGAATCCCAGTGGATGTTGTAGGTCATCCAGGTATTGTTCACCTTCAGTATCATGAATACTAAGTAGTATCCTTAGACGTTTGACATACTGCTTTTTGCATACTTTGTAGCAGGTGCACAGATTCTGATGCAGGGCTTGACACCAGTTGGTTAAAAGTCATTGCAAAAATGTCTCAGAAAAGTGAAGTTAGTTCAGAGTTCGTTTTATGCAGATGCCACTTGTTTTGATGTTTTGTTATCTAATGCAATGAGATTCACTCATTTTTAAGCGTGGCTTAAGTGTCCAAAGAGTTTTTTTAAAGGCCGCTGATCTGCACATCTCAGGTCTGTTACTAAAAGCTTTTGCAGGAGCACAGGTGCTGTTCTCTGAGCCGCAGCCCTGTTTTTGTTACTCCACGTGTTAGAAACCAGAAAAAAATAATAACACAAAGTGTAATATCGGCTTCAACAGGAATCATACTGCTGTTTCTCCTCTTAATCTCGACACTGATCTTAATTCCAATAAAACGTTTCCTTTTTTCCGGACCAGGAGGCACTCCAGTCGTGTTTCTGTGGTCATACTTTATTGAATATCATTTTAGATAAGAATATAATCCTTTCAGCCAGATGATGTATATTGACCAGCTTTTTTTTATCAATAATAGTGTACAAGGCTAGAGACCTTTAAAGTGGAGTGTGAGTTCGTATCGGTGCGTATTTGTGTGTCATTTCGTACTCTTGACTTCTGATCTATTGCCATAAACCCTCATGATCTGGTAAGGAGGGTCTTGCATCAACCTGAAGGGGTTTATTTGATGATAATGATCCACTGACCGTTCATTTGTCCTGCTTATTATAAGCCAATGATTTCCTCTGATTATGTGAGAAGAAAGACATGATTCAAGAAACATAAAACATGTCAATTATACAGTTTAACAGTCATAACAAAAAGTATCAGGCCACAAGATGAAAAATTTATCTTTTTTTTTTTTTTTTTTTTGAAGTGAGAGTACCTGTCTATCTGTCTGTATAATAAATATGATTACTTTTTACCATATTTTTTTAATAAAAATATTATTATCGATATATTATGTACAGTATTTATTTTTTAATGTAGATCTTATGCTGATCAAGGCTGTATTTATTTGGTCAAAATGCAGAAAAAACTGTAATATTGTGAAATTATTGCAATTTCTAATATTGGTTTCCTATTTTAATATACTTTAAAATATAATTTAGCCTATTTCTGTGAAGTAGCTTGGATTTTCATCTGCCATTACTCCAGTCTTCAGTGTCACATGTTCCTTCAGAAATCATTGTAATATGCTGATTTATTATCAGTGTTGAAACTGTTAATATTTTTTTGGAACCAGTGATACTTTTTTATTTGATTCTTTGATGAATAAAAAGTTTAAAAAGCATTATAATAAATAAATAAATAAAAAGCATTTATTCAAAATAGAAATCTTTTCTAACAATATAGTCATTTTTTATCCATTTAACACATCCTTAAAAAACATTACTGACCCCAAACGTTTGAATAGTAGTGTATGTATATTGTAACACAAAATTTCTATTTTTGAATAAACTCTTAACAAATAGCTGTCCTGTTATCAGAGTCTGGGGAGCATAGAAAGCTTGATCGACTGTTGGTTGAGTGAAAATCAAGTTTGTTGTCCTAAGGGATGGCAACATGTCTGTAGTGTTACTGTTAATGTGACTACACAAAGTTGAGCATGGTCTTCTTGGATGTGACCGCAGGACCTTGTTTTATCATCCAGTGCTTTTGCTGACTCGTAGAAAAGAAAAAAAAAGAGTAATATCTCAAATGTTTCTCCTGGCCAGAAATGAGATGAGATTGAGAGCAATTGGAGTGAATGTTGATTGTGATGTTGTGGATCAGTCCGTGTAGTTGGCGTGAGATAGATCCAGATTGGAGAAGTTCTTGGTGGCAGATGTCCACATGAGAGCCCACACTGAGGTGACATCTCACCCCAAAACTTCACCCAGGAGGAGGCCAGAATGTGTGTTTATCTCCAATTTACATCAAAATCTGTTCACCAAACTCTGTAGTTCTCCCGTAACCCCGCTCACACCTGCTCATATCTCTCCTACTCTGTTTTCCTCTTTTATGCCACTATTTGATCCGTGAGACCTGCCTGGTATTAAGCGATGCAACCTGAAATTCCCAGTATTGGCATCTCAGTGCATCTTTGTGGATTTTGGGCACAGAGAGCTTTTTCTAATGCTGTTATCCTGTGTTTCGGAGCGCTGCCGTTCTCTACCCTCAGACGACTGAGGCTTGTAGACCCGGCGTGTTATCAGCACCAGATGAGCATTGACTTCAGCCTTTTAATGTACGGTAGAAAGAGAGCGAGAAACTAATGAGAGCCATAAAGCTCCTACTGGATAAATAATTAGGCTGCTTCACAAAAAATCCTGCCTTAAAGAAAAAAACAACTTTCTTTTTCTTCTGAAGTCAACAGTGTCAGTGATTTCTGAGGTGTTTTTTCTTCTTTCATTTCTACTGTGGAGGATATTCTTCAGTGTATTTTCGTCTAAAGACTCTGAAGGTTGACTGCATTGAATAATGAATGTGTATCGCTAACAAAAGCACATTTAATCTGAATATCTCCAGCTCTGAATAGTCACGCAGGGAAATATTTCCCTTTGACATGCCACTTATGAGCTAATCCTTCAGAAAGATGGTTATTAAACATTTAGATTAAAGATGTTTGGAACATGTCTGTATATCCTGTTGCAATTGTTCGGATGATAAATATTATATCTTCATTTCTCAAACTAGATTTGCATGTCCTAAAGGATATACAGTATCAGCATTTGCAAGGCAGTAAAGGATTAATGTTAAAGTTTTATAAGTAGAACTTCTATATTTTTCATAGTATTCTGAGTGTCATGACAGCTTGTGATGGACCTTATATCAAGCAGGCATATTAATTGCAGTTATTGGAGCATCCTTTTTCTGTGTCGTATTGATGAACCGTGGTTGTTTCGCCTTATGCAAGTTACAAAATATTAAAGTTTTTAATGTTGTGCTTTTATGCTTAAAAAAAAAAGTGTAATAAATATTGTGTAAAGTAGGTGTTCATTAAGTCTTTTTATTTCCTGTCATTGAGATTAAGTTGCAGGAGTGATCAATCATCAAAGAGATGATCAGTTTTTACTGAATTCGAAATTCACTAATTACTATCAACGTTTCCAAAAGTGGCCACATTTTACATTTTGTGATTTTTAGCAGTACCTTGATGTACAATTAATCAGATATGCATTTTTAAAAGTATTTTTAGACACATTTTTGAAACATGATTTTTAAAAGTACTTTTTTTTATTAAAAAGAAATGCACAGTAAGTTAGTTAAAGAGAGTTAAATTGAAAGGTAAAGAGGTTTTGTGAAAGTTTGTTCATTCTAGCATTTCTTAAAACATAAGGCATGTAGGATTTGTCATTATGTCGAGTTCACAGTTTTATGCTGTTTCCATTCCCTGAGTTCACTGTTCCCATTGTTCTAATACTCTTAGTCAACATTAATGATAACAGTAAAGTCTAAGGCAGCTCTAATGCTCCATGACATTTATACAGAAAAGACCAATCAGTATGCAAATATTTCAGAGATGTCATTAATTTTAGATGGAGTTCTAGAATTCTAAAATTGTTTATCTTAACTATCCTGAAAGAATAAGCAATGGTCTGCAAAACAATGTTTGGAGTCCGTAGATTAAGCGATTCAAGCTGAATTAATTGGGGGGAAAAAATAAAAGAATAAGGAGTTTCAGTGCAGTCCTGCTTTGCAAGCACTCTATTGAGCGTACTGTTTACAGTGCTCACAAATACAAGAAAGGATAAATAAGATTGTTTTATCAGATTATTTTGATCAAAAGACTTCTAACTGTTAACATGTGATCTGTACAAGCTTAATATGCATCGTGTTCAGAGTGTTTTTTTGTTTTTTTTACGTGTGCCGGGTCCCTCAGGATGGGCTGCTATTGTTGTCACGCTCTACGGAGCGTTCGCCTTCCCATTGTTCTAATACTCTTCCGATGTCTTCAGAAGCGGGGGATAGAAGGGAGAGAAAGAGTGACATTATCCTCGCCGTCTTTGATGGAGACTCGTGTTTCGGCACTAGCTAATCTGCTGCTCTAATCTCCCCGGAAGATAGAAATAAACAAGCAGGTCTATGAATGAGGCACCACGCATGGGTGAACCGCAGGAGGATTATGCAAATTTTTAAGGGATAAGTAGAAGTATTTGAAACATGGCCGTTCTAATAGGGAACTTGCAAGAATTTCTTCTTGCATGAAAAACCTCTTTTTGCAGATTGTCAAATGCTTTTCGATATCCTTTGGCCTCCACAATGCCAGCTGGCCAGTCGAAGGACAGGAAAACATGTTCAAAATTTGGAAAGTGGGAAATCAATTACGAGTTGCAGCTCAAATGAAAGGCAAGGCAGCGTTCGACTTAAAAGTCAGCCTGGCTCGCCTTTAACCGGGTCCATTACAAAGGGAAAAGGAAATCACACCGCATACCTGATCCACCAAAAAAGCCCTTTTGAAACGGGTTGCTGGGTGGCATCCAGCCTGGCAAACGCAGCGGGCATCGATGGCGCAGCCCCTGGGCGCGAGGATGCTTGGCCCGAACGCGGCGGTCCTGGGCACGTATCAATGGGCACTGGCCCATCCGCTGGGAGCTCCTAAGCCATGCTGTCTGAAGGAGAACCGATGGGCTTGGCAGCACATGTGGGCATGCGGCGCCTGCCTGCGTGGGCACCCGATGTTATCGCCTTGAGCCACCGAACACGCTGCCCACCTCTCTGAGCCCAGCCCAGCTGACCTCCCTGACTGTGCCTCACACAAAACGCCTCCCTCAGAACTTTGCAAACAAGCTCTGCTTTCGTGCGTTTATTTCAGTGTACTTTTCCTTTTGGTGCATGAATAAACACGAAATGCAAAACAGTCCAAACGGCCTTTAGATGCAAAACTAAGCGTGTCATGTGTCACGCTAGCTACGCGCTTTCCTCGCATTGGATTCGCTTCGAAGCGACCGTGAATGTTGACTTTCAATGAAAATACATAACCTTTGCTGAGAAGCCAACTAGTTTTTTTTTTTTTTTGAACCGCACAAAAACCTGGATGGAGAGCGAGCCGATGAAAGCATCAGGCGGTGGGCGGGTGAAAGCGTGGCCCCACGTTCGCTTTAAAAGAAACTCTGGGCGGAGGTGAGGGGCGTGCTCTCTCCGCTCAACTGTCTCTGGAAGACTGCTGCCAGGACATATCTTTTGTCTTGACTTCCATTATCTTTATTTTCTTATTATTTAAAATGGCCGGATTTTTCCCCCTCCTTTGCTCCAGCGGTCTTTTTTGATATCCATTTAGATTGGAGCTTCATTAAAAAAGCTCAGACAATAGAGTGACTTCTAATTAAGAGCAGCAGCATCTGGCCTCTGGCACTGTATCCCAGTGTTCCATCTCTTTTGCTGGGGAGAATTCATTTGTTTCTTAATTAAGAAAAACACCAATAGCGTGAAAAATCTGCTTATGTTACCTGAATCCTAATTAGTTAAATAGTGAGTGGAAAAACACATTCCAGTAGCCCTAGAAATGAACTCGACGCTGATAAAAATGAACTAACCTCGCATAAATCGAAGCCGGATGGAAAGTGTGCCGTCATTATGGCTAAGACAATATGCAAACTATCTTCAAAGAAATCAAATTGCCGGAATGTTTTCATTTGCATGCATTAACCATTAACATAATGAGGGGAAGTGACACCGGACCTGGATCGCGCGTCTGGTCGGATTGATAACTCCTACGTCTGCAAATAGTCTTTTCCGCCGAGCGTGAGCAGCCAGCTCGGCTCTGAACCGCGAGCGTGTGTATGCAAACGAATAAACCCGCGTGCCTCCGTCTCCGGGAGGAAAGCGAGGGTCTGCGGACATGTCGCGCGGAGCACTTATCAATCCCGTGGCGGGCAGGCGGCCAAAGCTGGCACAGCGTGCGCAGAACGCCACCGTTTTCAAATCCAAAACCGTTTTTTCCTTGCTACATGCTATTGCGGGCGATCAGCCTCTCAGGTCAAATGATTCAATTAAGTGTCTGTTTATGGCTGATACCAAAGCTGGGTGTCGTCTTCACTTATCACCTTTTTTGCAGATCAGTGTTCTCCCAGAATGCCACAGGAGAGATTGCTGGGGCTGTAATTAAAATGGCACGGAGACAAATTTGACGTAGGGGCTAACAAGCGGGAGACGGAGCTGACGCGGAGGGGGGAAGGAAGGAGGAAGCTTTTAGAAATGCTGTTAGCCAATTAGGAAAAAGAGCAGGTTTGGAAGAGCTGGTGCAGTTGAACCATGGATCCGACAGGCTTATTGGCTGTTTACAATGTCGACATGTGATCGGTCCTTTAGTTTAACTAGTCTAATACCTATTGAAGAAGGTCAGAGACTTTTGATAACGCCTAACTGGGAATCTAGCTTAAAGCCCGGTTTTGGGCGGTTGATGTGTGTGGCCCCGTTCGGATGTGGCCGAGTACCCCGCTGTGCCACATTTAATGCTCGATTGGCAGGAAACAGACCCGTGTCTCGTGGCAGCCGTACCTTTCACCACGTGACTTCTTTGGGGAGTCTGAAAAAAGAATTCAAATGCACCAATAAGCAGCAGAAATGCGAGATGAAAAAGAGACAGAATAACAAGAAAGAGCTGTTACAAAAAGCGACTTTGGATTTCCAGCCCGAAATCTTCTGCAGGCTTTTGACAATTTGCATTGTTATCGCTGATAAGGCTGATGTTTTTCCTCGGCTGTACATTTTGGTGTGAAATATTTCAAGTGTAAACCGAGCGAGCGTTCCCTTAATGAGCAGGGGATCCGGTCTCTTGCCGGGATGGAGTCTTAAGCAGCGGCTTGCTGCTTTGGATGTCTGATATCTGAATATTTAAAAGAGTTTCAAGCTCATCTGCAAATGTGATTTGCACATATCACACTTCTGCAGTCGTCAGGCTGCCACATCGGCAGGCTTCTGAGCAAAGACTAGAACACAGGGAGAGAGAGAGAGAGAGAGAGTCGAGGGGGAGATGTTGCACATATGGGTTGCTATTGATGTATTCCAGTCCTGACCTAATTTAACTCCCTGCCAGCGAGCTCATATGCATACTGTACATTTGCTAAATTAGAGAGTGCAAACCTCGCCTTTCTCCCAGAGACAGGTGTAAACAGCATTGTTGTCATAATGCGGCCGCAGTAAATATGATAATTGTGTCGCGATGCAACGGAGCACAAAATAATTTGGCCATCATTTTGATGCCCGGGGGCCCAGGGGATCGCCCTCCGGAAGGAAGACGGCCCATTGACATGCGGCACACGCGACGATATAATTATGGCTGCCCATCTTTGTTCCTCGCTGGCGTCTTCTCACTGCACTAGTAATTTTCTTGTAATACGGAAGCATTTAGTAAAAAAGGAGGCTGTGATATTTAGGTTGGAGGATTCTCAGCATGCCGGAGATTGATGGCATTATAATGCAATGGGTCTGTCTCACAAAGCTCAAAGCTGTTATATAAGAACACAGTTACATGCAAATGTAGATTCTATCATTGTTACAGCAATAATCATTTTAAATAATAACTATTTGTTATTTACTTCAAAAATAATAATACAAATAATTATAATTATTATTATATATTTATTGATTTGTAGATATATAGATTATTATATTAGATTTGCTTTTAATTTACATATTATTTAATAACATTATAAAATTCGAAAAACTAAATTATGGATTTCTATTAGGAAATATAATATTATATTTTATAAAAAAAATTAAATGTACTTATTATATACACCATTTTAACAGCATTGACAGCAACAACAACAATAATAATAATAAATAACAACTATCAGTATTATTATTAATTAAATGTATTATTATTATTTAATTTAATATAGATGTTAACTTCAAAGACAGTTATCCAGCAAGCTTAATTTATGGCTGTTAAAGTTAAGGACAATGTCGCTGGACACTTTTATTTATTTTCTATTTTAATATTTTTGCATTCCCATTGATGTATGTTAATTATCTCCCATGGACTTACGTTAATCCATTTCTAAGGCGTTCTCAGGGTTTGCTGTAGTATTTTATGTAACTGTGTTACTGTGCATGCGTTATTTAAATAAATGGTTATTTTGTATTCTAAATTACAAAGCTTGTCATTTAATTTAGTAAAAATATGGTGTAAAACATGGAATTTTCTTCTTATTTAACATACATAGATATTTCATTAAACATTAGGTCATGAATATTTACCTCAAAGTCATGGAATTTTATTGGTAAAAATACAAACCCTGAATATTAGTTTATATTCTATTAGTAAGTATAATATAACAAAATATAATAAAATTAATATAATATGTTTTTAATAAAACAACAACAATAATAATAACATTATGCATAATTACTATATTCTATTAATATTAAATGTTTTTTCAAATTAAGTATAGAGAAAATTAATACAATACAAAAATATATGGGATAGAATAGAATACAATAGAAATGGAATATGGAGTAGATGTTAGTAGAATGGTGAAATGAGACTGTTTCTAATGTGCTGTAGTGAGAGTGATATGTAAACATGGCTCATACAGTGTGCAGTGCTGCAAAGCTACACTAAGACTTTAATTGCAAACATTGATCAGGCACATCTTTTGCTGTCTTATGAATCTGTCGAGTAGGCTGCAGTAAGAGCTTCTGTTAGTGTGTGTGTGTGTGCCCTGTCAGGAGGGGTGTCTCTCATGAAGTTTTTTGACAGAGGTCTCTCTCCCAGCTTTAGTTAAAGGTCAATGCGCTGTCTTCTGTGTGTTACTGTGGGAGTGTCCGTTTCTCCCTCTGGAGGTGACGTCTCTCTCCCTTCACATTCGCTTCTGCTGCCAACTAACAAAATGAATAATACACATAGAGACTGCATGCTGTTCCACATGGGTTTGTAGTTGAACTAAGTAGGGTTCTGGACACTGGGATTCATATGTAATGATCTGTTTCATCTGACAGTGTATTTAATTTTCCCAAAATATTATTAGCCAGTAATACTAATTATGATTTAATTCAGTCTTGATTGCTACCCTGTTGTTCACTAAAGATTCTGTTTCACTGAATTTAATGCACATTGACGTGTATATATAGTGTGTGTAATGTAACATGCAACCCAGATGTATTTTTGTATTATTTTAGCATTATATTTCTACAGTAAGTATCGGGAGTTCTGTCCTCTGTGAAAAACCATATTCTGCTGAGTCATTTAGAAGAGTGACGTAATTACTCACGGTTAAACAATGACTATTTCCTGTGGTTATTACACATCACACATGGATGGCATTTATTGCGCTATTATGGAGCTTTTCTAAAACCTTATGCAGCCTTCATAGACTACATATTAATATTTAAATATTTTTCAATATGTTTTCTTGTTCAAATTGGTCAGGAAGGAAGTAAATGTATCTTGTTTTAATTTGTGCTGCCTGTTATTGAGTATTTGGTAACACTTTACTTAAAGCCTTGAAGTATAATGTATTATAAAGGGTTATTAAAGGGGATAATGCATTATAATTATTCATACGCTGCATTGTAATGCATTCTATCTTGTCGTAAATTATTGTTTTACAATCTCTAACAATGAATTGATAAGTGTTATAATGTATTAACTGTAGATTCTACAATGCATTATAAGGTGCATTACAAGGCAAAATTAATTAATTACAACTTCTTTTATAATGCATTATACATAAAGGCTTTAAGTAAAGTGTTACCAAGTGTTCAAAATTTTCCACTTATGAGGTGCCTTAGAAGCCAGCAGGCAGTAGAAAGCCAGACAGCTCACTAGGTTTTGGAACAGAGCCGATGCATTCCTAACTCTCTGACGACATTAAATGAGTAACATTGTAATACAGGAAGACGCGTCTCCCCGCGAGTCTCATCGTCAGGATCATTAGAAGTGACACTGGTGCTGCTCTATAAAAGCTGAGTGTAAATACCCTCTGGAGACGCTGTGGAGACAGTAGGTGAGGCCTCCAAGGGCCCCCGGCTCCGCTGTTTCAGAAACATTAGGGTGTAACACTGCAGGAGCATCTCCAAGTGCTCTGATACATGATGAAATCAACACGAAACCTGAGACTTCATCTTCGGTGAGCAGCTCGCGTAAGTGTCTACCCATAGGAAAGAAACATCACAGATGAAATGGCTTTAATATCATGCATTTTAGGCTTTTGTCCTGAGAAAAAGAACCCCCAGTAATCTCATAAGTTTCCTTGAGAGTCTCAACAGTATCTCCAACTGAACTTGAAGATTTCTTAGATTATCTGAGCCATGCAATTATTTTATTCCTCCATATGCTTTCTGTACATCAGCAGTTACCTCATTTGTGCCTATTTTTAATTTTCCTAGGGATTTTAAAGCTGAAGCGTGTAATTCCAGGGTGAATGGAATCACTCATCTTCCATTGGTCTGAAAAAAGGTAGTCCGCCCCAAACCCATGCCATTGGACAGATTGGTATCCTCAAACAAACAGCAATGTTTTGACATATCGTTAACAGTACAGCCCCCCCCCCCCCCCCCCCCCGTTAACAGTACAGTCCCCCCCCCCCCCCAAAATGCCTTAATTTACTTAACTTGACTTTCTTTCTTCTGTGGAACAAAAAATAATATATTTTGAAGAGTGTTACATTCCAAAAAGTGAGTAAATGATGACAGAAATCTTCGGAACACAAATTAAGATATTTTGGATGGAATCTGAGAGCTCTCTGATTCTCCATAGACAGCAATGATATTATCACGATCAAGACACCGAAACGTAGTGAGGACATCTGTAAAATAGTCCATGTGACATCAGGGGTTCAACTGTAATTTTACGATGCTACGAGAATACTTTTTGTGCGCAAAGAAAAAAATAATAACATAATTTATTCAGCAATTCTTCTCCCCGAGTTACCGTCTTCCGCCATTTTGGAGAGTACTTTAATGAAAATGCAACCTCTGGGCAATATAATTTCTTTCTAGGTTAGAAACAGGGCAGCCCGAATTCACTGAGATGTTCCTTCGGTGTGTTATCATAGAAATAGAAAATGTAGTTCACACTTGACCCACACGTTAAACAGTTAGACCATCAGTGAGATCAAATAATGATCCAGGAGGACTCCACAGATTTGGCCGCCCAATAGAGGCCTTGTTCCCCAGCGCAGAGCGTCTTCAGGAGGCAAAACGGGCCCTTCTGCCTCGGCTTCTGATGGAATTTTAATCTCTCTCCATAAGCTTCACACGACCACATCAAGACTTAAGAGCCGGCAAGAAAAACCCCCCCGCCCTCTGTCTGTTTTAAAGGACAGCACTTTGAATGTCATTTGACAATTTCCTTTTAATTAGAACTAATTTACAGAAAGATGCCCACCAGCTAATCTTTACAGGATAATTAGCTTCTATTTTCTTTACTTTTAATTAAAAAGTGGAAAAGATTTAGCTGATCCATAAATAATTGTTCTTTTGAAATGTTCATCAAACTTCACACTTCTCTTTGGCATGAGTAATATTTAGATCTTATCATGGATTCTGTCTCCTTAGAGTTAGAGCAGCGATTTTTTTTTTTTTTGTATTATTATTTTTATCTGGGGTATTAAGAAGTGGAACTATCAATAATAGAAATAGGAACCAGAGGCAAATTAGAATTGAATTAATGAGGAATTTATTGCTTAAAAAAAAACTGCTGCCTCTTTCTTGCTGGAGTGAAATTGGAATCGCGGGTATATCCGTTTCAGAAATTGTTCCTTGATGGAGAAACATTGTTTTATCTCCAAGTGTTTAAGACTCCAATCACTTTCCTCTGAAAGCGCCTCATTTATTTCCTTGATATAAAATGGTCTTGATTTAAAACTAAAGCACTGAGAGCTCTAGAGCATTCATTCTCATTTACCTCAGAAGACATCAGCTTTTGGATGGTGACAGAAATAATGTCCTAACCAGGCACGAAACAACAACTACATGTGCTTTCACAATGACAGAGAAAATGCTGGACCTGACAGGCCAGTCAGAACATATTTGATGATTAATGTTACAGTTATAATTTCAAAGTGCCAAAAGATATTTGAATGATTTGATATACAGTATTTAAAGTGCCATTTACATCCCATTTTTTTCTGGTGTATTTTCGTCACAACCTAATATATTCCATAATGTGGTATATTTTAAAGATGTTCAGAACAAATGGGAGAGGACTTGCTTTTATCCATCGAAAATTGATTTGGATTGTGAAAAATGAGTGTTACATACTACAGTTGAGCCAAGTTGAGGGACTGAAAAGTCAGAGGAAAATTGTTGCGTATATGGAGGAAGACAAAGATTACGAAGACAAACATTGATTTTACTTTGAATATTGTCCACCAAAAAATAGTTTGCAACAAGACCATAAATGTTCATTTAAAAAGTAAAATGTGTCAATTTGAAACATTTTCATTCTGCTGTTATTAGTTTTTTATAATCCATTTTATCTTAAAAACAGAAGGCCAAAAGTGCAACATTCTGTTAACCCTTATTTGTTGCGAGGCTGAAGTGATTTGGTGTGATTAAAGTGTAGTGTGGCTTCACCTCAGGCTCAGAAATCCAGTGCAGAAGGCCGTTCACTTGTAAATGTCTCTCTCTGGAGCTCACTGGAGTTGATGTGGAGCAATCAGAGTTTTTCTGAAAGACGGCCCAGTCCAAATTGGGACAGAGCACAGGAGCTAATGAGAACTCACACCTGAGCTTCAGAGAGCAGGGTCTCTGTGATTGGTGTTGAACATTTGGAGGACGACCCTCAGCCTTTAATAGGCCTGTGGCACTGCCAGTTGGGTGCAAGGAGAGAGAGAGAAAAGTAGAGGCTCTGAGATTCTGGCATCTGTTGAAGCCCATCAGCTCGCTCAGAAACGCCTCCAGCATTTTAATGGCCTTGTCAAATGCCAGTCCTGTTTTTATGCCACTCCAATTCCGGTCTACTAGATGCTGAACACAGGATGTCTCACTTTCATATGCACACAATCCAGTAACTCTGCAAACTCAACAGCTCAGAGAGGCTTTGCTGTTTGTTAGCATGTACATGTGTGATTTTTCACAGTGCTTATGAAACTCTCTGTTCTGATTTGATCTTTATGGACTTTAGCTGCTATAGTAATTGAATCTTTTAATCATGGATCTGTGAGTTTAAACACATTAAACGTGCAACCCAGAAAACATGACCTAATTAAGATATAACCAGATGTTTTGGCCTCATTAACCATGAATATATTCAGATGTTTAGCTTTGAAAAACACTATATAGTGATTTTATGTATAAAAATATTTTAAACTCAAGGAAAAGGTTCCCATGGGCATGTAAATTCAGAAATATTAGCTTTCTGAGTGCAATTTCTATAAAAAAAAAAAAAAAACTATTTTGAGATTTTTTTGGTTAAAACCTGTGAACCCTGATTCTTTAATTTTAATTTTAAATATAAACACACATATATTATTTTTTAATATATTGTTAAGAGGTTGCACTTTAATGTCTTTGTTATATATTTCATTCCAGTATCAACTTTGTCTCGTTTCTCCTTACATTTGAGTTCACTTTCATCTCTGTGATATCTTGATAAATCTGAGCACAGTTTGAGACATTGTTGAGATCTCTTCTCAAACTCTAAAGATAACAGATCACTTTTTCTCAGGAGAAATATCTGAAAAAGTCTCCATTTGATGTACATTTGTTCTCCATTTAATCTCATTGATGTCTAGGATAAAAACATTCTGTGGTTATATTAGTTGACTCTCTATATGTTTTGGTAAAGATGTTCTACCAGCTGCTTTTCAGTAGTAGTTCAATCAAAATATGAATATGTGTGAATCTAATGGAGGTTAACCGAACAATTTAGCAGCTTCAGAAGAGTTGCGCTGAGACGTGTGTGTGTGTGTGTGTGTGCATGTACTTTCAAACCAGAATGTCCCAACACCACACCAGAATCTGTCTTTGGCCCACAAAAGGCAGGTTTCCGTCCAAGTCTGGCAGGGTTTGGGTTGGTCTGGATGTCCCTATAGGCCTTCACGCGGCATTATGTATTCGTGTTGGGTCTCAGGTGCTCGCTGTGTGTTTTATCCTCGGGCCAAGCTCGATCCCGTTTTCAATGGCACAGCCAGATGAAAAAACGACTGCTGTAGGTGCGAGCAGAATGATTTCCACGCTTGTAGAGATCTGCTGCTTTGTTCTATGCGATTCAATTACCTCTACCCTAATTAGGAGCCATAGAGAAGACCCAGACTGTGATGGGACTCCACACTGTGGCTCCTGCTGATAAAGTGTGCTATCACCATCAGAGGCCCCAGATGAGCCCCGGCCCACCTCCAAACGCGTGTACGCGGCCCCACCGCCGGCCAATCCCCAACACCGACCAGTTTTTTTTTGAAGTTTAGAATTCAATTTCAAAATAATTTAATGTTTCTCCTCTTACTTGTTAAGGCTCGTCGGGGTTAGCCAGAGTTTAGATTTGAAGTGCGGTGACATGTTATGAATGATCAATTTAGCAATGACTTTTTGATTTGCGGCTTCCCTTGTGCATATTTCCAGCACGTGTCTTGTTTAGAGACAGCGAGCAGACGTATCTTTGCATCTCTGGGCTGATGTTTATCTCGCAGGGTTCGCTGGGTGAATAGAGGATCATGTGAATGTGAGGTAGCGCTGTGCTATATTAGTATACACTGCTGCAGCTTGAGTGGTGGAGTTTTATTATGACTTCTTAAAGCAGGGATTCACAAACTTTTTTTGTCAGCCGAATACCTTGGACCTAAAATATCTACTTGAATATTTTAAGTTAACCCATGTTTCTAAGGGCTCTATATTGTCAAAACTTTGCTGAAAAAACTGTTGTATGCAATCTGATAGATGCCTTCTGTCACGAGTTTTATAGTTTAGATTTGGTTTTGTAAGTAAAATACCTTTTAGTATAATTGTAAAAATGTCCACCTTTAAAAATATCCACAGATTTTTAGAAAGTCAATGTAAGAATAACTTTTATATTATTGGTAATATTTCAAGATGAACACTTACTGAACTGAAGTAGCTTACGTTTGTTTATCGAATCCATATGTCATTTTTTTTTTAAATAATGTTTAAATGTCAGTCATATCAAATATACATATATACATTACTCTTTTGAGGAATGTTTATTTCTCTCAATAATTATTGTATTGCATTGCAATAAATGTTTTAGATATACAGTACAAGATATCGAGTGACCTGATATTTATTTTTCCTTCTTAAGTATATTCAGCTCCATATTCTCCTATAAAGCCTGATGTATCAAGTATGATACTCCACAAAAAAACACATATGGCATTAAAAAAAAAAACTTTTTTTTTTTTATTTCATTTTATTAATTAGCTTTTTATCAACTCACAAAGTCTAGTTCGGGAAACCCTGTCTTACAGTTCACCCAAAAATGAAAATACTGTCAAAATTTCTTCCATATAACACAAAAGCAGAATGTTAAAGCAGCTCTTTTTTTATACAGTGAAAGTGAATGGTGACCAGGGGCTTTCAAGCTCAAAAAAGGATCAGAAAAGTAGTCCATATGACCTTAAGCCCTATATTTCAAGTCCCTGAGATGAGGATGAATAGCTGATGACAGAATTGTTGTGTTTGGGCTTGCTATGCCTTGCAACATGCGCTAAATAAGTTGCATTCATAAACAGTTTTTCAAATGTTTTACCTATGCAGTAAATTGAATTCACTGTAGTATTTGTGCTTTTATGCATACATCCAACAGTTCTGTCAGCATATGACTGACACAGAGACAAATTTCTGTTAGCTTAACAACACAGATCAATTTTCCACCGCTAGCTGAAAAGCTGCAGTTCGCCAATAGACCATCAAAAAGCGTTTTGTGTAAAATGGATCACAAAGCCTGCGGTTTTCACATGACTTTCATTTTCAAAGAATCTTCATCTAACGAGAGTCTCTCTCTATCTCGTAATATATCTGGTCTCATTGATTTTCTCTCTCGGGTTCAAGCGATTCTCTGATGGTGTCAGAGGGCGGCGTCTGGCGCATTTGGCCCCTCTGAGCATCTGCAAACCGCAGCCAGTGTTCAGCCGTCAGGAGATTGATTATGACAGACTTTTAAACAGTACACAACTAAATATAGCGCGCTACAGCACTATCAGAAAATGAGCTAGGAGTGCGGGCCTAGTCGTTTAGAAAGTCATTATTCTTATCGTTTGCTGTCTCTGAAATTATTTCAGGTCTCTTCATGCAATGAATGCAGTATAATAAGCCAAACGTGCAAAGGGCTTGAACTTCGGTAATCGAAGCAGGTCAGTGAAGTAGCCTTTTAAAACACGACTTCGATGCAAGGATCCAATGGATTTGAAGTGAGCGTTCAGACTGTTGTGATACATTTCATGTATCTGTAAAATGTCTTTCTTGTGAATGGTAATCATACAGTACCCTAAAACTTATGTTTCTCAGAGATCTGACGCTTAAATATGACTTATACTGATGTGTCCTTATGTAATCAGCTTTGATTCAGACAAAGTAAATCACATGTTTTGATATTTGTGATGAAAACAGGGCATTCAGTTATTACCTGAAGGTTTGGATAGATACTAGCAGACGATTCCAGTCTCTCATACCATGTAATAATACGAAATGGAGGTATCAGTATTTTAATGTCACTCATTAGTGATGAATCGTAATTTATTTCTCATTAATGCATTAAAAGACAATCTGTAACTGCACGTCTGGTAATTCATTTTAATGACAAATGTAGCAAAATATATGCGGAGATGCGCAAAAAATAGATTTTCATAACTGCACTGCAGACTGGAATAAGGATGCTGAAAAATCAACTTTGCATCACATGAATAAATAACAGTTTTAAATATATTTAAATAGAAAACATATATTTTAAGTTGTAATAACATTTCACAATATCGCTGCTTTTACTGCATTTTCAATCAAATAAATGCAGCCTCGGTGTGCATAAAAGACTTCTTTCAAAAACATTCAAAAAATCTTACCAGTTCCAAACTTTTGAATGGTAATATGTCATATTTACACTTTGTTTGTATTTCTCGAGTCATTTAAAGACATTTAAAGCTGTGGGTGATGGTTTTTCAGGACACCTCCCCATCAGCTTTTGTTTGAACAGTGTTTTCAGAAACCCTTCTCCCAGTCGCTCCTCATCCTCTCAGGGAGAAGTGTCAGGCCTCAGCGGTTCAGAGCGGATGATATCTCTCTGCCCATCTGCTTTTAGCATATTGAGAGAACGCCAGGCGCCGCTTCCCTCCGTGAGTCGGTGAAAGGCCCGAGTGCGATTAGATCATAAAACTGTAGCCTAATTTAAACGCCGGCTCTCCATCGCTTCACACCGTGTCTATTAGAGATCTGTGCACTAATTCTTTTCATGTAGCATGAGTCCTGCAGATGTAGCACACTATAAATGAGTCATTTAGCAGTCTTAATGAACAGAGACGGCCGTTTGGGAAGATCAGGCAGTGCTCGACGGTGCTCTGTGCAGGAAGAAAGGACTCTTCACGGAATTTATTGCTTTATTAAAGTGAACGTCTCGACTGTTACAAATGAACAAAATGACACGTTAAGTGGTGTACTTAGGATGTCAACTTCCCTAACTTGAGAATATATGGGAATTTTGACGTGCAAAAGGTCATTTGTGCTTATTATGATGGTTTGATAGAGAAACTGAATGTCAGGAAGCTAAATTTTTTACATTTCCTGATTTTTTGGCATTTTGAATGGTTGCAAAAGTGTTTCCAAGATGATTTGAGTGGTTGTTAGCATGTTGCTATACAGTTGCTATGTCGTTCTAGGTAGTTGCATTGCTAGGTATTATTATAATGTATTTTTGAGGAAAAATCTCTCACATTAAGTATATGATCGATAGATGGTACAAGTAGTATGTGCTGTATAATGCTGAGATACACTACTATTTTTTATAATTTTGAAAGTCAAAATGTAATTTATTCTCCTGATGGCATTTTTCTGATGGCATTTTTCTTTAAATAGATAGTTCAAAAGGTTTGAATTTGAAATCTTTTGTAACATATTAAATGTATTTACTGTAGCAACCTTGTTGAATAAAAGTATTAATTTCTTTCTTTCTTTCAAATGAATAAAACCATTGAAAAGAAGTGTATACAAAAAAAGTATTGGTGCTAAATGCACTGAGTATTAAATTAATATTTATTTTACATATTCTTTTGCAGAGAAAAAAACATTTCAAATGCAGTCTGACCCTTTCCCCCCCCCCCCCCCCCCCCCTATACAATTTTACATGGAAGCAATTCCACCAATGCCTTTGATTGTAGCAAAATCATAATATGCAAATACCCCCCCCCACACACACACAAAAAGTACAGCTACAAGCTAAAGTCAAGAAATCATTCAGATTTAAAGAAATAACATTGCACAGTGCAGAGAAAAAAATTAATCAATGGAAAAAATGTCTCCTTTAAGATTGCACCGGTGTATTACCTGGAGGCATGAAATGTAAATGGAAAATCAACATTGTATCCTGTGATAAGACGGACAAATTAATAAAGGCATTTTCTGTCCTCCGCTCCTGCTGACGTCGGTGTTAAAAGTCAGTAGGTCGTGCGAGAGGAACTTTTCTCGCAGATGAAGAGGGTTTCACAGGTTTGACATCGGCTGAGAAGCGGCAGTGCTCCACACGTGCAGCAGCGGTCATGAGGATACTCAGTCAAGTGGGCCACAGGAAACACTTTCCTGAGGAGAGATTATGTTATGAATACTAGTGTACAGCATACGGCGCAGCATGTACTGTATTCTGCCTACTATTTCACAAAAATATTATAGGAAACAGTATTCAGTATGCAGCAGTGCTGCTACATTGTTGCATTTGGAATTCAGGGAATGCCAGCCAGTTGTCATCTAGGAAATACTTATCATTACTGTTTGTTAAAAAAAAAAAAAAAAAGAAGTCATTGGGTGGTCTGATCAAATAATCAGTCTAATAAAATACAGTATTGCTTTCAATTCAGTTAGCTGGTCAAATTAAGTGTACTGCATTGTGGAATACAGTTTGCAAGTATAAAATTTAGTGTATAAACTGCATTCTGGAAAACTACTTTTAGTAGCGTGGTACTATTTCATTTTGAACATATAGGTGTTGTTTGATGTAGAAAAATGAGTGCAAATGCAGTTTGTATAGTGAAATTCTGTGGCTTTGTTTCAAAAGCCGAAAGCTGCCTTTCTATTAAGAATCCTAACTAAGTAGAACCTCAGCATTGACTTGGATTTGTACTGTGTGTGTCAGAGGAATAGTGCTTAAAGGGTTAGTTCACCCAAAAATGAAAATTCTGTCATTAATTACTCACCCTCATGTCGTTACAAACCTGTAAGACCTTCGTTTATCTTCGCAACACAAATTAAGATATTTTTGATGAAATCTGAGAGCTCTCTGACCCTCTGTAGACAGCTACGAGAACACATTTTGTGCGCAAAGAAAACAATAATAACAATTTATTCAACAATCCTTCTTCACCTAAAAAGTAACATTGGATCAAACATGAATTTTTTTTAAAGAAAAAATTCTTGTAAAACATACTCAACATAATCAACTTCGAAAGTTCCTGAAACATGCGCTATACAAGTGTAAGTGTTCCTGCCTGGCAGCGTCTCACTTAAACAGTCTGATTGTGCTGTGTTCTGTGTGTAGGTCCACTAGATGGAGGTCTGGAGGAGGAAGAGGAGGAGTGCATATCAGACGCAAATGAACTCAGTGCTAAAGAGGAGTTTTCAGTGGAGGAAAACTTTCCTGCTGACTTTGAGCCAGACAACCTCACCTGTGAGGACATGGAGTACTTCTGCGGCAAAGGTCAGATATTTCTGACGCTTCTACTTCTACCATATATAGCACAACCTCTCATGTAGAAGATGTATAAACCATGAATTGTTTAGATATTCATCACAGTGCATATCCTAGTGAAGTGAATTGTAGCATTTGAAGAAATTCAGTTTTGCTAATTGATTCCCAGCTGAAGTCTGATTCGGAGGTGTCTCTGATCACTGGTTTGATGGCAGTTTTAAACCAAAGCTTGAACACACACTGTTTTGGCTGGGCTCTTAGAGGCGTGGGAAAATCTCCAGCAACCTCTACGTCCAGGTTTGGATTGGCTCCCTTTGATATCCGATTCTCACTATGTACCTGAAAACAGGAGTTTGATCTAGGCAACGGCAACCAGTGCGCTGGCTAACCTTTAGTCATGTTCTAGCCAGGATTTACCATGGGGAATGAAACATACTTGAGCTTTTATCGCTTAAAGGCATAGTTCATCCAAAAATAAACATTCTGTCCTCATTTGCTCACCTTTATGTTGTTCCAAACCTGAATGCCTTTATACATACAAATAATGAGCTTGTTTAGCAGAATGTTGACACTGCTCTTTTTCATACTACAAAAAGGGATTGGTACAAAATGAATAGAAGAAAACATAAAAGTTGTCTATATGACTTGTATGCTATATTTCAAGTCTTCTAAAGGCATACTCGTTGGTTCCTGTCTGTCTCCTGATCAGTATTGATATGATGCGTCTTGAGACTTTACAGTTAATTTTCAGGACTTATTTTATGGTGAGATAATTCAGACATGTACTACCATTCAAATGTCTAAGTATTTTTACGTAGAATGTAGTATTTATTCAACAAAGATGCATTGAAATGATCAGAAATGACATTAAAGCAATTTATAATGTTACAAAATATTTATATTTAAACAAATTATGTTCTGAACTTTGTATTCATCAAAGAATCCTGAAAAAGAATGTATCACCGTTTCCACAAAAATTAATAAGCTGAACTATTTTCAGAATACAGTAATACTTAAAAATGTTTTTTTGAGTAGCAAAGCAGCATATTAGAATGATTTCTAAAGGATCATGTGACACTGAAGACTAATGATGCTGAAAATTCAGCTTTGCATCACAGGAATTAATTACATCTTTATTAAAAAAACAGTTATTTTAAATTGTAATAATATTTCACAGTATTGCTGTTTTTACTGTATAGGTTTGATCAAATAAATGCAGCCTTGATGAGACTTCTTTGAAATACATTAAAATCTTGCCGACATCAAACTTTTGAACAGTAGTGTACACACTTTTTAAAATGTACTAGTTTTTTTTTAAGTCAGAATTATTTTTCAGCTCAATTTCTTCCTTGCTGTAGAAACAGTTTAAAGGGGAATCTTGCAGAACAAGTAGGTTAACCTTTAGTTAGCATTTGGTTTAATAGCACATGATTTGTTATGCATGTACAATAGTACAGCTCGCTTGAAATGTGTTGGTTAAGCATTTGCATGTGTTTGCTGGGTGTTTTGGGACTGATGTCTGTCTCATACCAGTTCAGTCAGTTTGTGCCTTTTCTATGATCTTATTCCTTTTATGTATTGGTCACACCTGACTGATTTACAGTGTGTTTTAGTTCAAAGTTGTGAGTATGTGTGGACCCCAGCACACCCCTCAAGAAACCCTTCTCAGAGTTGGTGCTTTGAATGTCCCTCTGCCTCAAACAGAAATGTTTTTAAATTACGTTTCTTTTACAACCCACGTTGCCCAGAGGGATTTCATACAAGGTTTGTCTTTGAGGAGCAGAATCTTTTTATGTCTTGCGCAAGGTGGGCTCCGTTTTAATGGTTTTCCTTTTGTTCTACCCGTAAAGGTGTAACAGGCGTGAAACGCGTGAACCTTAGAACTAATGGCAGTTTGGCAATATTTGGTTTCAGGGTCAAATGAAAATCTTCATATGTGCTTTTGTTTCCCGCTGCTGGATTGAATGTGCTTGGAGAAGGCCTGCTGATGAATACAGTTTTACTTTGTTTTGTTTGTGGAGCTTTAATGCAGATTCTCAATGGATAAAATACAGTATTGAGATGCTAAATTCAATTACTATTACTAAAAGATCCCAAGGTCATTTATTATATTTAGAAATTAATTAGGGAAAATGTAAAGACGTCATGTATAGTAGATGTCTATATAAATGTGTCGTTTTCATTGGTGGGATTCATGAAAGAACCACTTTGGTGAATCTACAGATTCAATTTAAGTATTCAAATGAGCCCTTAAGTTACAAAAATAATTAGTAGGGTTTGACAGGGGTCGCAAACTTTGTCACAATTTGTGTTTTAGTACCATGATATTATTTATTTTTGCCTTTTCTTTGTATTTGTTTATTTACTGTATATTTCTTATTTTATTTTTATCTATATTGTTTTTTGTTTTTTTCATTTCTGCATACTAAATGTTTTTTGCACATAGTATTCTTTTAAGTATTTCATCATAGTACTCTGGAAATACCATCAGTCCCATGGTAAACATTTAAGTACCATAGTAACACACTTTTATACGGCTTGGTCCAAGTTTTTGAGTATGTACTTATATCAAAGCCATTCGATGGCCTCTTTTGTCTCAAGCACCACCAAGTTTTAGAAAATCTCCTCCTTTGAACTTTTTTGATGGCTTTGCTAAAACGAAGACCAACAGTGGTCCAAATTTTCAACTCTTTTACTTCCGAGATGCTTTAGTAATCTTCCCGTCGTCATATGCGAGGGGTTTGCGTCAGATTTCTCAAGCTCCCTATCAGCTGCAATTCGGCTCTAAGTCTTTCGTGTCCTCGAATTCTTCGGACAAGTTCCCATTCTCTTCCCGTTAACGCACAGTACAAGCTCATCAGGTGTATTCATTTCCCTCTGATCCTCTGCTCAATTAGATCTCTTTAAAGCGCATTTAGCCCAGCGTCTGAGTGGCTTAAATTCACTCCACTTACGCAGAAGTGCTATGAATTGAAGGCAAACGCAATCCTGGTGGCATTAAACGGTTTATGTGTGTTATTCCTCAGCTATAGGACGGCAGAGAGGGTTCTCTTGATTAAGTAAACCCTCTCAAATGAGATGGCGGGCTGTAATTAGCCCGAGCAGAGTCAAACGTTAGAGCTTTAAAAAGCAGTCACTCATCCCTGGGCCTTTATCTGTTCTGGAGAATAAGGTCTGCTGTGTGAAGTTCCTCGCTGGCAGGCGGGTGCTCCATGGCTGGCTCGTAGTTCAGTGGTCGTGTATCTTTGTCGGCATTTGCCGACAACTAGCTTGTCAGGAGAACCTAAAACCTCCATTAAAAGTTTCATCCTATAATAGGCATTAAAAAGCTGTCTGAACAAAAAGAGGAATCACCCGTCTTCATTAACTCACCAAGCCCTTATTAACTGTGATCGGACGACGGTGAAGGAGCAAAGAAGCTTAAATTCACAGAGGTCAGGTGGTTGGACACCAATAAAGCATCATCCATCTGCTTGAGTTTGAATCTATTGCACCTTACAGCTCACGGTTTGAAATGGAATTAAGCAGAATTGTTAAGAGAAATCAGAATTGGTAAATGCCTTACGATTCCCATTCCTTGTCAAATGGGCTGAAGATCCAGACATCTTCAGGTCATACAAAAAGGGATGGGAACCATAAAGTATTATTTGTAATGTTTAGGATTCTTTAAAGGTTCCATTAACGATTCTTTTGAAAAATAAGCAAACTTACCACACCAGTCTGTTGACACTTCAACTGATTTGTAATCATTGATTCACTAAAAAGAATTGGTTCATAAGAATCATTCACTTGGAATTGGATAACACTGGTCACACTGTATGTTTCTACAGCAGGTACAGCAAGAACGGGCATGTAATGAAAGTATTTTTTTTTTTATTAAACCAGATAAGAACTGCTTTTTATTCACAAATTCGCAATTCACTTAAAATTCACTTAAATTTGTTCAGGAATCGGATTACACTTTGCTCTGTTCTGTATGTTTCTACAGTGTTCCTTCTGCATTAGCAGCGTATTACACATTCAGGAACCATTTCATAATGAAAATATTAATTTCTGTATTTTTAATTTTTTTTGTCAAACTCTATAAGAATTGGTTCTTATTCATAAGTATTTGATTCACTATAAAGAAGTGGTTCATAAGAGTAATTTATTTAGTAATTGGATTACACTTGTAGCGCTGGACTGTATGTTTCACAATGCGGCATTACATCATAAAAATATGTTAATGTCTTTATTTTATTTAATCTAAGAACTGGTGCTTATTCTTACTGTATGTGTTTAATTCGCTGTAAAGAAGTGGCTCATAAGAGTCATTTTTTCAGTAATTGATGTTCCTTCTGCATTAGCAGTGTATTACATGTTATACATTCATTTCTGTATTTTTTAAATCAAACTGTAATAGAATTTATTCTTATTCATAAGTATTTGTAAAGAAGTGGCTCATAAGAGTCTTTTGTTCAGTAATCGGATTGCGCTGTCCTGTATGTCTCTACAATGATCCGTTTGCCTTGCTATATTCAAAAACTGTTACTTAATGAAAATAATTTGATTTCTGTATTTTTAATCTTTGTTTAATTGAATATATGTACTTACAGTATCTATGACTCTTCAGCACACTATAGCTTGAACTTTCAATGTCCAACACCATTGATATGCTCTGATGACATCATTCATAACGTTGTGAAAAACCACACACACAAAAAAACTAGCTGTTTGGTTTATAACAGTAAGCGCTCACAAAAACCATCATGCATTATGATCAGTAAATCTTTTTGAAGCGTCGACTCTTTGCACATCACTCATTCCAATTCCCACCAGCCTCTGTGGAACCAAATACCCTGAAACAGCAGAGTGGTTCCTCTCTGCGCCGACCCTAAACTGTTTGGAGAGGGTCTCGGCTTCAGTGGCATCGTTGCGCACTCATGTACCATGAAATGATTGAGACGCTTCCGTCAATGGCTTCATACGAAATGGTTTCGAAACAGCATAGGCGCACTGTGAAATGAAGTCCCTGCCGATGAATAGAGTGAGTCTAGCGCACAAACGTGAATAAACATGAAACCTGAGGCCTGTCGGAAGAGATGGGCCTCCTTATTTGAAATAGAAGATGGAGGGAAATAAAGAGAAAAAAGGCACCCCTGATAGTCCAGAGAGACAACCTTGTTGTCTCCTTGACAATTGAAGCAGCCCCCCTCCAAACAACTTCCTTTTCACAGTCAATTTCACATTTATGGGCGCTGCGCTTGTGAACAAGTTTCAAACTGAAATTTACAAGCCGCTGTCACACTCGCTGCTATAATTGTGAGAATGCTGGTGTTATATTTTTTTTGTAGTTTTACAGAAATTGTGAAATTCGACCTTGCTTCCGTTTTTCCATTCTTGTAAATGTTTATTTTGGGAGCAGCTGAGTTGGTCTGCTTTTTTTGCGGTTGTGAACTCTTCAAACCAATAGCGAATGTTGGCTTTACTAATCAGAAGAAATCTCAAGAAAGCTGCAGAATAAACATGTTCAATATGAATTAATTGATCTTAATGACAGCATCAAGATTCCATTCTGGTCTGATGGTATCACAGCGGAGAAAGACTTGAATAATTATGAGTCATTTTAGCCCGTAGCAAGGTGCCACTTCCGAACAGATCCTTTGAATTTGGGCGGCCTTACGACGCGAGCCAGTAAACAGTGCACAGTAGAATTAATTACGCTCTTCTTTGTGCCGCTTCCTCTCTAATCGGGATCTTCGGCTGCAGAAAGATCTATTCACTACATTTCTCCCGGCGCTGATGGTAAAGCGAGGAGAATATGGGAAAATGCTCATTTGCGCAGCGATAAGATGAAAGACGCATCCCTTTAGCCCTGTTTGACTCTGTGCAGGAAATCATTCATTAATGTTTGTTAAGTATGACAATCTAGCCTGGCCAGATCTACATACTCCAGACGGCATCGCATGGAGAGATAACGCAGGCCAGCAGCAGCCAGAAGAGAGCACAGCCAGTTCCTGTAATGATGGGGAATTTATGGGCCTTTAAAGAGATAGTGCCGAGGCCTTCCACTAATCACACACTCCACCGGGGTGCTGGGTGGGATTTTGCTGGGTTATTTTCCTTTTTTCTTGTCCGTACTGGAGGCATTTGAATTTTTTTGTAATCAGCTTCCGAGAGCTGCATGCCACTGCAGATTATTGGGCGGAAAAGTGAAACTGCAGACTTTGTTTGAGTATTTGTTGTACAGCTGTCTCTAGTTTTTACAGGGAAATCTGTTTATTTAACAGCAGTTCACTTTATAAAGTCCTCAATTACCACTGCTTTAAATGGAGGGGAAATATTGGCTTCCTAAGTGGCCACCCATCACCAAGCATAACAAAATTAGCACTTTATCTTCAAAACACACAGGATACATAATTCAAAAGTTCCCATTATTAGAAAACAATTCAACGAGGCAGTTTTGGTCATGTAATAGCTAGAGCCGTTTTTCTCTTTTTGCTCACACTAAGAAAGTCTTTCGCTTTATTAAACATACAGTACACACAGAGGGAACAGAAATGGGTAAATTGCTAACAACAGACACTTCCAGTCTTACTGGAAAAATAATTGTTGTACTCTTGATAAATGGATACCCAAATCCTTTACAAACAATTACTGTGGTACATTAATAGCATCAAATACTTCGATATATTCAGAACCATGCTACTTAAAGTGAGCATGAAATGCTCTTTATAACTATTTTAATTTATAATCTGATGTTTTGTTTTCTTGGAATAAAATAGGTGTTCAATGAGAAAAAAATTGGGTAGATCCTTTGGGAATTGATTGGATTGTGAAAAGTGGGTGTTATGTACCAGAATGGAGGAGAAATAATAAAAAAGAGAAAAAAGAAATGAATAACTGAAACTAAGAGGTACTCATGACACCAGCCAAAAACAATAAAAATGTTGTTTAATTTTACTAAAATTTATTTATTTATTTAAATTAATGTGTACTGCAAATTTTATTTAATGTTTTTTTTTTTTAATTATTATTTCTATTGCTATCAAACAATTAATTGCGATTAATCGCATCCAAAATAAAAGTTTGTTTACATAATATATATGTGTGTACTGTATATATTTATTATGTATATATAAATACACACACATGCATGTATATAATTAAGAAAACAATTATATTTGTATATAAAATATATTTATATATAATATAAATATATACATGTGAATGCATGTAAATATTTTAAAAAATATATACTGTATGAGTGTGTATTTATATATGCATAATAAATATACACAGTACACACACATATTATGTAAACAAAAACTTTTATTTTGGATGCGATTAATTGTTTGACAGCACTAATTATTTCTATATCTGTACTCCAAGGTGGGTGGAAAAAAAATGTATGGTACCATCACAGTAAAAAAAAAAAAAATGAGGAAAACAAAACATGGTACCATATATTTGGTGCAAAATAGTATATGCAAGGATATGACCATTGAAATAGTTATTTTCAGTGAGAGTAATAAGAAATATTTATCATAGTCTATTCTTTTAGTCACGTTGTTATACCATTAGAATACAAAATAATGTTTTAGCATACTAAATGCTTTTTTCATTTCTTGCACAGATATTGTGTTTATAGGTGAATCTTTCTGTGGATGTCTAGACTATAGTATTTGTCCATTTGATCTCAGTTTGTTGGGATTAGAAAGCTCAGATCACCCTCACCAGATTGACATTTTCAAGGGCTTCCTTGGTAGAACAATGCTGAGAGGAAGAGAAAAGCCAATATGACTTTGTGTCTACCTTGCTGCAGGAGCTGTTTGTGTAAATCGCCTATAAGCTTATTGACCCGCATGCGTGTCACTGCCATTAGACAGAACAGAGGAGCTGCGATCTGATTGGCTGATTTCTCACTAATTCTATCCTAATGTCTGACATATGCATGCATGCATATGCATCAATCTCTTACTCTTTTTCTTTTTTAGACCAGTGAGCAGAAGGGCTGTAAACCTTATGTCTGTCCCACCTCATTTGACACGGATTTAAACGAACCGGTTTCGGACCCTAGTGAGCTCTACAAAGGCAGCTACCTTCCTAGGCAGCATCCTAATTGTCAGAAGTGACTGATTTGAAACGCTTTTCACAAGCAGCAATTCATTCAACGGTCACTCACACTGCATCACACAAAAGTCTTGGCAAGCTCAAAGTTAATTCCAATTCGATTATAGGCATTAGCATGTTGCTAAGCTAATGACTCAATGCTCTAATTAACATAAAAACACATGGCACACAAAAATATTGGATTAAATACTGTATTTTAATCTGATATCCAAATGAGTAAATCCGTCCAAATAAAGATGCTTTTAGATGTGTTTTCCATGTATGTATTTTTAAAATAATTTGAATAGTCCTTTTCTCTTTCTGATCAAGTTTATTTAATCTTGGCATTGTGTACTATGAATATGGTTGGTTCTAATGATAAATTGTTTGTGATGCTACACATATTTCTAAGTTGCTTTGGATAAAAGTATCTGGTAAATGAGTAAATGTAAAGGGACAATTAATTTTTTTTAAGGATAGCGAATATGAAACTGTCTGACCAATGAAGTATGGAATTGATCTTGTGGGCTTTTTATGCATTTTTTATGAGTGCATGTATTTTTTTCTAGCCATATATAACAAAAATGCAATGTAATGTCCATGTATGTCAAGTGTTATTCATCAGATGAATCAATCAATTAATTCTTTCTTATTCTGAACAATTTTGATTATTACTTCTAAATGTAAAAAATGTCAAATACACAGTAAACGATATGTTAATATTATAATTGAAATACAAAAAGCTTGTCATTTATTTTTTTAATCCAATAAATTCAGCCTTTGTGAGCATAAACGCCTAAAAGAAAAATTAGCGAAGCCAAACAATTTTAAAATAATTGGCTGGTCGCATGGTTTCATGCTTCAACAATTAAAAAACACGTCTTTACATCTTTTCCAAAAGCACTTTCTGTCTAACTATCTAGCTTGTTCTGCTCTAGCATTTAGCTTGTATTGGTTTTCTCTTGAATGAATTGTGTTATTCTGATTTGTAAGTCACTTTGGATGAAAGTGCTAAATTAATACATTTAGAAATGGGAATGTTGGAGTGAATATCTGGGGCATTTTGCCCTGAGCCCTGGTTAATTTCTGACCCTGTTATTTATCTGCCTGCTGGGAAGCAGGATGGATATTTATATAAACTGCATACAAGAGTGACAAAGGAGGGATGCAAAAATACAGGCAAGATGTGCACTAAACAAAAAATAAAAGGTATATGTGACTCCTGACTTGAATTAAAAAAAAGTCAGAATATATTCTTTTGCATGTAAGTCTTCTTCATTTTCTACAGGTCATTTCTGTTGCACTGTACCTGCTTGGCGCAATATTTTCCCGGCGGATTCCCTCCATGTTCCTGAAATAAACTTCATCAAGCGGCTGTGACACTTGTTTCCTGCGAGGTTGCCTGGGCGATTGTGTTTAAAATGCATTGCAAACGGTGTTAGATAGAAGGCAGAAAATCCTTAATCACTGCTTAATTAACGAATCATCTTGTAGCTTCATTTCCTGAGCGGTAATTAAACAGTTCCAAGACGGTTCGTTACAGGGCTTAACATGTTCGCCGGAGATCAAGGTAGAGCCTTTAATGTTATCTCGCTGCCTTCCCAAACTCGCTACACTAGAAAGGAACTGTTGATATTGCCTTTTGTTATCCTTATGGTAATGCTCAATGAGTATGCTAAGGAGCTTCTCAAGGCCTGACAATACAAATAGTGAGGCACTTTTTAACGGGAGAGTGAGGAGGACAGAATGAATATAAAAAGCTGAGCCCTAGCAGGAACTTGCATGCAGGAAAATAGGTCAGAATGACCTCATGTGCAGTAAGTAGGGCAGCGTGGCCCTCTCCTCTCGCCCGGGTGTGCAGAGGCAAGCAAGAAGCTGCGATCCTTTTGGCCATGTTTACTGCCTGCCTTTGAAGTGAACCACGTCTTAACTGGCTTAAACACACCGTGGCGAGAGAATTTGATCTTTAGATTAACCCATCTGGATGGACCAGTGTGTGTTTGAGGACCATGGTGAAGGCCGTTCCGCCGCGTTAGAGGGTCGCTGAGACACTGACACGAAGCATCTGTACTCAAACTGTGACGCCAGTGTGCTTTGTGGGACAAAATGACCATCTATCTATCTATCTATCTATCTATCTATCTATCTATCTATCTATCTATCTATCTATCTATCTATCTATCTATCTATCTATCTATCTATCTATCTATCTATCTATCTATCTATCTATCTATCTATCTATCTATCTATCTATCTATCTATCTATCTATCGTATAAGTGTAAACAAAACGTTTACAGCTTCTGTTAAATGTACAATCACAAATATATGATTTATTTATTGTGTTTTTAGGGGAAGAGAACGGCAACAGAGAAACAGGAGAGACAGAGATGGAAACAGACAGTGGGAAGACCAGACACCCCCCTCTGGAGCCAGAGGAATGGGACGGTCCACGTAAGTGCATCATCTGATCGTGTTAAATCACATGTGTTTGTGTTATAGAACCATGAATCTTGACAATATGTTTCATAATTGTGATTTTATATCTCCAGTTCTCACTTTACATGAAGTATCTGTACAGACAATATGTTGTCTGATTTATTGTTATTTCCTTTTGTATGAAAGCCCTTTTCAAACTGACTGTGATGGACAAGAAAGATAATTTTGTGACATTGGCAATATCAACTTGTAAACCAAAAGTCACCATGGGCTTTTAGTACAAAATCTGTTGACTTTGAGGTATCTGTATGCTAGTATTCTCCCAAATGTTGACTAGTTGAACTTTTAACCAGTGATATTTAATATATCATTGAAATACTCTTAGGCTTTTTTAAAAACTTTTCCATATTCATTTTAATTTAAAATAAAGTTTTTTTTTTTTTTTTTTTAATATATTTTTTTTCAATGTAATTGTAGTTTGTATTATTTTTTTTAATTGTATTTATTTATTAATTTCATTTTATTTTTATTTCAAGTAAAATAAAACTTTATTGTTTTAGTTTTGGTTCTAGTTAACTATAATAACCCTGCTTTTAACAGATATACACATTTGGTAAAAACTGACCAAATATATTGACAAATCATCTTGCATTCAGAGGTGCATCCAAATGTTTTTTCAATAAAATACTCTTTAGAATGAGAATGCCCCTCCACCAATACAATATCCTTCTGACTAGCATTAGCAAGAGGCAAATCATGGTTTAGGCCGTGATGTAAACTAAAGTCTATGTAAAAAAGAACAAACACTTTGATGTAATATCGCAATTGTTAAAATGCATATGAACAAGAATTTAAATCATAAGTACACTATTAAAAGGAATGTTCCAAAAGATGGGTTTTGCATTGATGCCATAGAAGAACCATTTTGGGTTCTCCAAATGAAACCATCAATGCCTTTATTTTTGAGAGTGTAATTTTTTAATGGATAAATAAGTTGTTTATTAGGCATTTAAGTAATTCTGAGAAATAAAGTCACAGGTGTGAGAAATAAAGTCAAAATTAATCAACAAGTAGCATGTTTTTAAGTGTTGGGCCTCCATTGGTTTCTTAGCATGAGCACCTAATGACCTGGTCCAAAGCCCTTCTTGGATTGGTTTTCATCTCCTGGAGACTTTCTGCACCACAAAAGCTTCCTGATTTTATATGCTGGAGAACAGAAATATCAGAGAGGAAAACCAGTGCTCAGTGCCCCTCTGATATGATACTCAATCCTGAAGGTCCAATCCAGCACGCGATCATTCCTGGCCCTCCTTTAACCGTTTAGCCCATTAGCTAGCGGCCAGTAATCACTTGTAAGCGGCTCATTATGACACGTTTTAAATGAATCCATCTGGGATCAGGGGATTTCAGACGCTCAATAGCAGGACATCTAAAGATATCCTTGACAAGGCCACCCGACAGAGGTAAAACTCTCGGCTGCTTCTGAAGACTTAATGAGCTCTTGAATTACGAAGAGCGTATTTTTTCTAACTTATGTTGAATTGTGATGTGGTGATCTGCTTTTGATCACAGTCTCATTGTATTAACATAAAGAAAAAACAGTGACCGTGTTACTAAGGAAAGGAGGCAAAATGGTGCACAGCAGCATTTACTACACTTTTTGTGCTTGCTTTTTTAGCATGCTGTCTACTCAGTATTTCATGGTTGGAAGTGCATGATGCAACTGCTAATATATTTTATGAAATGAGGAGATTATTATATAATCTGATGTGTTTTGCATCTGACAATAATTAGTGTTTTGTTGTTCCCATGTGACATGTACAATTCCTATACATGAAAGAAGTTCTGTCATCATTTATTTTCTCTATCGTTGTTCCAAGGCGTATGGCAAACCTGCGTTTTTTAAAATGTTAAACTGAACGTCTGTTTTTTTTTCTTTTCGTGTACAGTAAAAGCATACAGTAACCGGGTGCCATCAAACTTAAAAAAAGGACACTATAAATCACTATAAAAGCACTGTAAAAATAGTCCATATTACTCATGTGTTATTTTCTGATGAAGTCATTATATGGAAGAGACCAATGTTCTCCTTTTAGATAGGAGGCCATACAGGTTTGGAATGACACGAGGTTGAGAAAATGATGACAGAATTGTCATTTTTTGGATAAACCATCCCTTTAAACTTCAGTAGAAAGCACACAACAGACGTAAAAACAGATATCTTTTCTTTTCCAAGAGTCTCGCCTTACCATGCAGATTTTCCCTCACCGTCTCTCGGTAGCGAAAAAAAAATCTGTTTTATCTGTCTTTTTGCACTTCTTAAAAGTCACTTCATCAAAGTGATGGATAATACATCCAACAAGATAGCAACGGCAGCAATTACTGTTCAGCCGTGGCATCACATCGCAGAATACACAAAATATGATTCCCTTTTAATGCATATGACCTCCAGAATTTATTGCAGGTACGTACATTTACAAGAAAGTGGATTTTGGCAAGTTGGCACCGGTGAACCCCCTGGGGTGTGTATTTTATACTGACAGCAAATCAGAGTTATCAGCACCTATCAGATAATGCATTTATCATTAAATTTCACATTTGCATTTCAATCTGGAAAGGAAATAAGCATTGGCGGCGTAAGATAAGAGCGGTAGGGACGATGGTAATAAACGGTCCCTGTGATCAGTCAGCCAGCAGGGCTGAGGGGGTCAGTCACACAACGATGGGGGCAAGCGCATACAAAAAGAGGCATCATAGACCAGTTAAGGCTTTCCAGAAGAAAATGCTGAGCTTTAAACTCCTGCTTTAAAAAAAAGAAAGAAGGGGGGCTAAGCAGCCCACTGTCTCTCTGATCATCCATCCTGTAATGCTGAGAGAGAGACAATTCCCTCCCTATTTGTTTTGAATGAATGATTTTTGTTGGTTGTGTTGCTCATCTGTGAAAGTAGCACACACAAAAAAACATATTCCATAACAACACTAGAATTCTGTATTTTCTGATGGAAATGTGAGTGGTGCTTGAGGTCTCCAGATATGTCGCGAGTGTTAGTCGGTGGGATTCTTTTCACCTGTTTTTTTGCCTGCTGGGTGAAAATTGTAAATCTGATCTCTTAGAAAAAGGACTATACAAAAAGCTCATTGATTTCTGGTGTCACTCAGGTTTGGAGCATAAATGGAGCCGGGTGTGTTACATGCTGAAGTTCAATATTTTGTGTTAGAGGTATAAGCACGGTTGCCTTAGCAAACACTGATAACTAGTCTGATATCAGTCGAGAAGTTGGTGTTGGTGTTTCTGATGCATGATACTGTACATTTACACTTATCTAATTACAATCAGACATGTTTTTGTTATTATTTATCACCATGTATAGCATGCTATAGCATGGGCAAGCTCACTTTCTCTCTAGTTTTACATTTACTTATTTTTAGAGATACTTTTGTCATTTAACACAAAATGAGGTGCTTTTCTGAATATCCAAGTTACAGAATTTGATTTATACTGTCAGTCAGAATCCTGACAGTTAAAACAGTTACAAAAAGAACAATAATCACCATAAAAGAAAACATGAAAGTAGACCATATGAATCGTGTGCTATATTCCAAGTCCTCTGAAGTCATACAATAGCTTTGTATGAGCATCAGACTGACATTTAAGACGTTATTCACTGAAAATCTTGCCACCAGCTCTCAAATCTCATTGGAGCCACATGAAGGCGAGTAGATAATGACAGAATTTTCATTTTTGCCTGAACTATCCCTTTTAATCTAGTTTGTCAGATTCATCTCGCTGCTGAATTCCATATTTACCTCCCACCACGATCCTTCTGATAGCGCCGACGGTTGCTAATGCTGCTGATAATCTTGTTACATTACACAGATACCATCTATTCTACATGCCCCATTCGCTCCTCACAGAGACATTACTGTCAAACCCCGGCAGGAATGTGGATTTCTGGCAAAATAGAATGCAAATGAGAAAATCGCCCAACAGGAAACAACCCTCTCAGAATACAGGATATGACATCGCTCATGCAGCTGCATCACTGTCTCTCGGGGAGCTGTACAGTGGACATTAATCTCCACACGTAATAACCGCATTCACTTTCATGTCATGTCTTCTTCTGAAAGGCCATTTCCCCCTTTCATTCCTCCCATTGTGTTGGAAAAGTCAGATGGGCCTGTTATAATTTAAATAAAGATGGGAATCACACCATCAAATATGAACATCTCAAATGACATGACTTCCTGTTCGCAGCGATTAAAAGCAGATTTATTTAGTTTAATCAGTGGTGTTTTACGTAGTACCCAACCAGTGTTATTTTATTATCACTGAGATACTGTTATAGTTTTTATTAATATTTTGAATTAGATTTTTTTTATATACATATTTTCTGGTTTCATTTTAAATTTAATTAAAGTTTTAGTCAGTTTGTTGTGCGTTTTTGTATTTTTTATTAGTTTTTGTTGTTTTTAAATATGCCTACATAGCTTTTATTAATTATATTTCGATTTTAGTATTAAACCAAATGAAAATGAAAAATGTTGTCTTCGAAACGAGCTGAAATTATATAATTTTAATATATTTAATTTTAGTTTATATTTAATTTTATTTCAGTTAACATTTATTTCAAGTTTCATTTTATATAGTTTAATTTTAGTTAACTAACCATGTACCTAACAGTGTTATTTTAGTATAATTGAGATTCTAATATTTTCATGTTTATTTTTTCGTTTTTCATTTTAGTTACATGTTTTTACGGAAGTTCTAAGCGGCCATGCATTATTATAATTTTTCTGTCTTGTTTTCTCGTGATCACGACTTAATTTTCTCGTGATCTCGACATAACGAAAGTTGTTTTGTCGTTATCACGACTTAATTTTCTCTGTGTATTCGGCATGAGAAAATGCTATAGAAGCAGCATCATGGATGATCGTATTCGCTTTTACTTTGATCAGGGACTCACTCAAACTGAAATAATAAAAATAAAAATATGGTATAAGTACCATCCCAAATATTGAAGGTGTTGTGTGTGTGACCGACTACATTGATCTATGATAGAATACTTGTCATGCATATTCATACTCGGACATTTTAGCTCTGTGTCTGTCAGTGATTGACGACTTACACATAAGAGTTCGACACTTGAGAAGGAGGCTGTCGGGTCTGCCACTTTATCGTCGAAGACAATATAGCGACCCTGATTTTCTCACGATAGCTACAATTACGTCGTGAGAAAACGTTTTTTAGGTTGAGACCAACAACTTTCGTTATGTCCAGATAACCACAAAACAAATTTCGTTATGTCGAGATCACGAGAAAATTAAGTCGTGATAACGACAAAACAACTTTCGTTATGTCGAGATCACGAGAAAATTAAGTCGTGATAACGACAAAACAACTTTCGTTATGTCGAGATCACGAGAAAATTAAGTCGTGATAACGACAAAACAACTTTCGTTATGTCGAGATCACGAGAAAATTAAGTCGTGATAACGACAAAACAACTTTCGTTATGTCGAGATCACGAGAAAATTAAGTCGCGATAACGACAAAACAACTTTCGTTATGTCGAGATCACGAGAAAACAAGACAGAAAATTTATAATAATGCATGGCCGCTTAGAACTTCCGTATGTTTTAGTTGTTTTGTTGTGTACTTTTGTCATTTTCATTAGTTTTTTGTTTAATATGTTTATATAGGTTTATTTTTATATTAAATCTATTATATTTATATTATGAGGTTATTTTAGTTTTGGTTATTTTAGTGCATCAAGTTAAACTTAATGAAAATAAGAAATGTTTAAGCCAAGTTTAAGATTTTTATATTTATTTAAAACATTTTTTAATATTTATTTCATATATATATATATATATATATATATATATATATATATATATATATATATATATATATATATATTAAATATATATGTAGCTCATAATGAGTTAGTGATGTTGGGCCCTCTCAAGTAAAGTCATGTGAAAATTAGTCTGGCGCAGACTGACGGCAAAAGGTCTGGAATAGATGTCCGCTTTCATTGGCCAAGGCCCGCCCATGAGGCCGTTTGACCGACATGTCAAACAACCAATCATAGTTCATTTCGTTTAGCGTTACGTTTTGGGGCGTGGAAATGTTGCCAAAATAACAAACCGGTGTGTCAAACTCTCGGATGTATTTTAAAGATTCTATGCCGCGAACTTTAAATATTTCACATACTTTTGAACATCCAGCATTTAGTTGACCCTGATAAGCATTCGTCGTCACAGTTGTAAACACAACGGCTTATTTCTTTTTCGTGAGGGAGTTTAGCACCACAGCATCTTTGTTTCCTGGCGGACAGAAAATAAACGCGACACTCGCGTCTCCCGGAATTCTGGTTTAATTCAACCAGTCAGATAACGACTTCGACATTCCTGAAGTGTTTCCATAAAAGTGTGCCATATGCATCAGACGTTTAGCGAACGGTCTGTGGGCGTGACGTCTGAGGCTGAGACTATGTCAGAATCAACTTTAACCAGCCATTAGTGTATTTAGTATTTTCTACACTTGATGAGGAGGATCAACTAATCCATTGCCACCAGATAATGTTTATGACGAAGCTGAAGATGTCAAATGCTAAAATTATGATAGTATTAAATTATTTAAATTAATTTCAAAGTCAGAGTATTTCTTATTCCTTCTTAAAGAAGCTGTTTGATTGAGTTTACCCATAAATGTTAATTAATGCATTAACTATCAAACATGTACTAACATGTAGTTAAGGCTGCCGTTATTCATGCATGAATCCATATGACTCCAGTCGTAGTTAAGGATAGGTCATAATTAGTAAACTCCTTTAATAATCATTAGTATGTGATGAATTAAGTATTAATTTAGGCATTAGTACATGATTAATCATGTACCCTTATTGTAAAGTGTTACCTTTATTTGTGTTGCATATAACTGCTCACTAATGAAAATAGCAAAGCTAACAAAGTAATTTTTGTGAATGAACGTTTTAGGTGAATGAATGATTCTCATTCATGCCCATGCACTGACTCTGAGCACAAAACATTTGTGAGGCAAAATATGATTTGACCCCTATAAGCACTTGAGTTCCACAAAAGTTCACTTCTAGCTTCCTTCTAGTCCGTAAGCATGTTCTGTGAAGGCAGGAGAGCATCCCTGAGATTAAAGGAACATCCACTTTCAGCTCATAAAGGCGGTGCTCTGTTATCTGCTCCTCCGTCTCCTTCATTCTCTCTCATCATGGGCTTCTGTATATTAGTGGTAATAGCCTGTACAGCTATTTTGTTAATTATCATGGACGTCTTTGATACATATCTTGACACGCTCCTCAAGGCATAAAGAAAGTGCATGTGCAGGAACAGAAAGGGAAGGAAGCTTTTATGGATTAATGAACTTCTTTTTTGTACTTATCACTGTGCCTGCCTTTAAATAGAAGCCTTTAACTTTAACTTAAAGTTACTTTAACTTAACTTTTGATCAATTTAAAGCACCCTTGCTAAATATAAGCATTCATTTTTATAACCCCCCCCCCCCCCACACACACACACACAAAAAAAAAAAAAAAATAATAATAATAATAATTTTATATATATATATATATATATATATATATATATATATATATATAAATAGTGTATATATATATATAAAATATATATAGGCATAGTGTATAATGTTTTTTTGTAAAAAGCTTTTTATTTCAGATAAATGCTGGATCAAATAAATGCAGGCTTGGTGAGCAGATGAGAATTCTTAAAAACCATTAAAAATCTTACTGTTAAAAAACTTTTGACTGATAGTGTATATATTAAAAATGTATTTTTAGAAAGGTCCATGCATATAGTCAAATTAATTTATATATTTGTTTATTTAATTTTTATTTATTTTCTATATATCGAGGGGTGAGAACCAGGAGGAGGGCGTAAGTGACATTTTTGGTGAAATGGAGATATATATACATCAAATGAAAGCTCTTTATGAGCTCTTTCTACTGTCAAAAGTACTGTCATCCATGAGTGTACAAATTTCTATTATAAACAGTTGAAATCAGTACACAAAGTCAGATCAAACTATGGTAGAATTCTTGTTTTGGCTCTCCTGTAAAGTTGGTGAAATCGATATTTTATATCTCTAAAAAGAGAGGCAGTATTAAAGGATATATATATATATATATATATATCTCGCAGGTTTTTTTCTGAAATTGATCGCAATTAATGCAACCTAACATTAAGCTTTTAAAATATACTTTTATATTGCAATAATTTCACATTTAATCTTCAAATGAATATAGAAACAACATAAAGACGGTATATTTTTAATATTTGTTTAATGGCGTCTTTTAATTGTTTCCATTAATCTTTTAATTAATGACATCTTGACTAGTGGCAGCTCTTAAAGAAACAGCACCCAAAATAACCTATTAACCCAGCTGCTGTGATGTCTGTTCATCAAAGAACAAAATAAAAAAAAAGAGGAAATCAATAACTTTAGGATTCATAGCAATAGCTTTAAGGATTCATCTAAATTGAATTTAGAATTTAGTGTTTGATAACTTTATTACATTTCGTAAAATCGTCTTCATGACTTAACTGACCACGACATTGCATGCACGTTATTTCTTTCGCGCTTTGATATGAAATGATAAAAGCTACAGCACGCACCAGCACCTTTGTGCATGCAATTGAAGAGCCCGTACAGTACCGTTTGGCTTGTGCCTGGCACTGAGGTGAAGTGGAGTGCACATCTGAAACGTCTCCTGTTTGATGTGCTCGTAAAGAGGTTCTGAGACTAAATTAGCAAGCAAAAAAAGAGACAGAGGCAGCAGTTGTGAGTGGGGTGGCCCCTGCGTTAATGGCGTTAAATACTTTTAAAGCGTTAAACTGAAAAAATGAATAATTTGTGTTAACGCACCAAATTTTGAGAGGACTATACAGTGCCCTCCAAAAGTATTAGAACAGTAAAGACAAAATTGATCTTTTGGCTGTGGAGTCAATACATTTACAAATATGATTAAAAGATGAATATGAGACAGAAATTCAGAATGTCACATTTTATTATTGGGTGATTCAACACATAGATGTTTTACCAGCTAAGAATTTCAGCACTTTTAGAGTTTCTTCCCCCTATCTGATGTGAGCATAAGTAAAATCAAGAGTTTGGAAACCACCAACGACACCAGCAAACAACAACGACCTGATCGGCTGAGAAAACAACAGTAGTTGATGACAGACAAATCGTAAAAGCTGTTAAAATGAACCCTAAAAGATGTGTCTGTAAAATTACCAACAACTTCCAGAAAGCTTGGGTGATGCTCTGACAATCTACTGTCCTCAGGAGACTTTGACACAGAATTACAGATGCTACACAGCAAGATGCAAACCTCTGACCAGCACCAAAAATAGAAAGGCAAGATTATAGTAAGCAAAAAAGCACAAAGGTGAGCCAGAAGAGTTTTGGAACTGTTTATGGACCGATGAGACAAAGATGAACCTTTATCTAAGTGATGGGAAAGCAAAAATGTGGAGAAAAAAAGGGAACTGCAAATGATCCCAAGCATACAGCCTAAAGCATGGTGGAGGTGGTGTCATGGCATGGGCATGCATGGCTGTCTCTGGAACAGGCCCTCTCAACTTTACTGATGACTTAATGTATGATGACAGTAGCAGAATGAATTTGGACGGGTACAAAACCATCTTGCCTACCAATATTCAAGAAAATGCCACCAGATTCATTGGGAAGTGCTTCATATTGCATCAGGACAATGACCCAAAACACCCGGCCAGTTCAGTCAAGGAATTTATAAGGGCAAAGAAATGGAAAGTGTTATATTGCCCAAGTCAATCTGCAGATTTAAATCCGATTGAACATGAATTTCAGCAGCTGAAGAGGAGAGTAAAGGCAGAAACTCCCCAAAACAAACAACAATTGGGATTGTCTGCATTAAAGGCTGGGAAAAGTATTTCAAAGGATGAGACCAAGAGTCTGGTGATGTCTATGGGTCACAGACTCACTGCTGTGATTGTGCGCAAGGGATCTGCAACTAAATAATAGCTTTTAATCTTTTATATCTGCCTTATGTTCAACTGTCCCAATACTTATGCTCACATCAATGAGTGGGATGAACTCTAAAAGTGCTGTTCTTTTTATTTGGTAAAACATGTATGTGTTGAAACGGCTAATAACAAAATGTGACATTCTGTAGTTTTGTCTCATATTCATCTTTTAATCATATTTGCAAATGTCTTGACTTCACAGCCAACAGAGCAATTTTGTCTTTACTGTTCCAGTACTTATGGAGGGCACTGTATATGTATGTGTGTGTGTGTGTGTGTGTGTGTGTGTGTGTGTGTGTGTATTTCTATTTTATTTTATTTTATTTTGTATTATTTTTATTCAGTTTGCACTTCAACATTTTTCAGCAGTTAATGTAAAAAGTTTCAGTGAGTTAAATAATGTGAGTTAAGCTTTCTTGCACAAAAGGAAATTATTTATTTATTTATTTTTACTATATTATATTATTTATTCTGAGAATGCACAAGGAAATGATGCTGAATGGAGAATCTTGGTCATCCAATGAGCATTGAGTAACCCTCAGCTAGATCCAATCACCTTGAGGACTGACACACCTCCTCGTGGGCGGCTCTCTAAGCTCAGCAGTGCCTGTCGGACACAGTCGGTTTCGTCTGCGTGTGCCAACTGGACCCGGGCCACGAGCCGAACATGGGCAGGTTCTGCTGAAGAAGCCCTGAAGACAGACAGGAGCGGGTGTCCAACCGACTCTGCCTCGCAGTCAGGAAGCACATATAGATTCCCTGTTCTCCTCTCAGCCCACCTGTACATGGAGCTGACACTGTCTGCCCTTGACCGGACCCCCTCACCCGCACCAAACAATAGCCGCTTCAGCTTTAATGCACATATGTCGTGCTAAGTGAATTTGTGGAGCAGATGGTCACGATAGCATGGCAGGTGCCTCGACAAATGTTTGCGTTTGCTGTGCTGCTATTTATATCGGCGCAAAACACAGCGGCACAAATATTTGAAAAGGCCATTGGGTGTTTTTTCAACATGCGTCACAATTATCAACGTGTCTTTTTTGTTCTTCCCAGCCCAAAACAAACAGATGGCAGTTACGGGTTCAGTGCTAACCGCCTTAGATTTCTGTACAGATCTGAAAATACGCAACGAAAAGATGGATGAAGGTCTTAAAGGAATAGTTCACCCAAAAATAAATATTCTGTCATTATTTACTCATGTCGTTCCAAACCAGCATGATGTTTTGTTTTTTTCCTGGGAAACACAAAAGGAGATGTTTATGCTTTTCAATCTAATGAAAGCAAGTGAGGCTTCAAAAATGCCAAAAAAAAGCAACCAAAAAAAATTTAATAGTAGACTATATGTGACTGTGGACCACAAAACCAGTCTTTTATCCATTTTTCTTTTATGCCAAAAATCAATAGGATATTAAGTAAAGATCATGTTCCAAGATATTTTGTAAATTTCCTACTCTAAATATATCAAAACTTAATTTTTGATCAGTAATATGCATTGCTATGAACTTCATTTGGACAACTTTAAAGGTGATTTTCTCAATATTTAGATTTTTTGCACCCTCAGATTCCAGATTTTCAAATAGTTGCATCTCAGCCAAATATTGTCCTATCCTAACAAACCATACATCAATGGAGAGCTTATTTATTCAGCTTTCAGATAAATATATAAATCTCAGTTTTGAAAAATTGACCCTTATGACTGGTTTTGTGGTCCAAGGTCACATATGGCTTTTTTCACAAGTCTTTTAACTGCAAAAATGAATTCTTAGGTTTTTATTACTCTTATTTTGACCAAAAATAAATAAATAAAAATAAAATTCTGATCATTTACTCAAATTTATTCAAAACCTGTTTGACTATACTTCTTTTATTCATTGTTTTTTTTTTTTAAAGAATGTTGTTAACAAGACAATTTTGTTTCTCATTGATTTGTATTATATTTTTTTGTCCATAAAATGGAAATCAGTGGGGAATGAAACTGGTGGGTTACCAACACTCTTCAAAATATTTTCTTTCTATCTACAGAAGAAAGAAAGTCATATAGGTTTGGAATGACATGAGGGTGAGTAAATTTGGATGGTCAAGTGAAAAATACATCAAGATATATTCATATCAAGCAGTGTTGCATCTGAAATAAATGCATGTTGTTTTAAGGATTTGTAGATGTCTTTGCTGGAAAATTAATATTTTCAGATAATTTAACTGAAAAAAAACAAAAATGAGACTTGAGCTAATGCAGATGCGTCTATTTTCATAATAAAAAAACTAAATTGTTTCTGTTACTCACATGAATGTATCAAATGGCTTTAGAAAACCTGAATATGATGTACAACTGCTTTTATTGGTGCTACATTTTTTGAAACTTTATGGAAATTCTGTGGTCACTAAGAAAGGAAGTCATATGGGATCGGAATGACATTAGGGTTAGTAAATTATACCAGAATTTGAATTGTTGGATGAATTAACCCTTTAATGGTGTCACAGATTTGGCATATTTATCACGATTACAAACATCACAAGGGTTTGTTCCTTGAACATGCAGACTCTTCGAATCAGTCTGTGTATGTCAACATATTTAGCAATGACCTAGAATCCAGGAATTAAACATTCAAATAGCTGCAAACCGGCATTCCATTGTCTGCTTGTTGACAGCTTTTGAATTACATGCTTTAATGCTGGGCTTTCAGATAAACATCCCACCATACCCACACAAAAAAAAAAAAAAAATGTTGCATACAAACTGTTAATCACCGTTCGGCGACCGACACCTGCTTGTGTCCAGCGACTAGCAAAGTTTCTCATCTTTCTTTTTACATTTGTATCTTTTCCTCTAATTATTCACCGAAGTCTGTTAAGTCACGGTGCCGTCCGAGGAGAGGGAGGGGGGGGCCCTGATGCAGATTAGGCTCCTGAAGATGAGGGTCTAAAAGGGATTTAATGGTAGAATGGATTAGAGAAATCCTTGTAACAATGTTAAATAATTATAGTTCCAGCCGAGATCAAAGCAGCATTGATTGAACCCCTCAAGCCTTTAACACAAAGAGGAAAGAGGGAGAGAGAGAGGGAGAGAGAGAGTCTTGGAAAGCAAAGATTGGTAAACTCCTGCTCGGGCCGCGGCAGCGCTCACACATGTGGATTGGCGAGGAAGCGCGTGGATAAAAAGATGTATCCTTTAGGAGAGCTCCGTCTGGCTTTTGTCACTGGAGCTGGAGATCCATTTGAGAGGTCTGATAACGGCGCAGACGAACTCGTGAGGGAACGTTGTCAGAGGCGCTCGCGCTGATACCTAAGCGTTTTAAGACGACTTATAGACAGACCGGAGTTTAATGTATGCAAAGCACCAAGTTTGAGCGGAGGCTTTCAGTCGGAGTTGTTTATTTCCCATGTAATCAAGAAATTTTGACATGCCTGGCTGCCGCTCATTTTCCGAGCGAGGGTGTCTCGTTCGCTGCTCTCAGCCATCTTACCGCAGGCTTTCTCTGCTAGTCTCGCGCAGATAAGTGGTATTGTGCAAAATCAGATTGTCATGACAATGCGGTACAGTAGAATTTGGTAGTGAATGAGCCGGGTTATGTAGATGAGGTGGGTCGAAAAAAGGACTAAATAAGGTGGATGTGATTTTCCAGTGGTGTTTGGCAACTGAACTAATACAACAACTTGATGCATGAATGCTCATTTGTGGGTGGGGCTCGGTTTTGTGTTTACTGGGGAGGGAGGAGCTAAGATTTGGTATTTCACTGCCGCACAAACAGTGGCTGATTCTTGTGCTGATGATATACTCAAGCAGAGATTAGCCTGCACTCTTCGCTAGAAGTCTTAAGTGTCCAGATGCAAATTTTTCCACTGATCCGAGATGTTAAGTGGTTTAAGAGCAATGACTTCATGCTTGTTAGCAATGGAATCAATCTGAAAATGAACTGATGTAGTTAACAGGCTAGTCTCTTGCATCAAGCCTTGATTTTTAAACATATTTTGTGTAATATTATAAATGTCTTTACTGTCAATTTGATCATTTTAATAAATAAAAAAATGCTGAATAAAAATATTAATTTCTTTAAAAAGAAAAACAATAAAAAATGTTTACTGACCCCAAGCTTTGAAAAGTAATGTGTATATAAATTAAAATTATTCCAGAGATCTGTCTTCATTTATTACAATTGTTTTATTGCATTTATACGTGCAGTCAGAATTCTTCAATCCAAAGCTTAGGCAGACCTGTTGGCAGCTACATGGAATATGGGCGGAATAAAAGCAAGAGAAGGAGGGCAAACAGAGGGTGCGCTGTGAGAGGCATCCATATCAAAGCAAACACCCCCCCCTTATTTAGGGGAGGAGCAGAAAAAGCAAAATGCACATTCGCTATTCTTCGACAAACCACCAAATAGTACATTCTAGTACATTTGGACCATTCATAGAAAGCTTTATGACCACATCTCAGCAACAACAACAAATAATAATAATAGAAATTATTATTATTACTGCTGTTGTTACTATTATTTTGTTATATAGAATTCCACACGAAACTTATAGTTTCTCGTCTGTGTGTTGTGGTATTCAATTATGCGATTTTCATTGGCATATTAATCATCTTTTCAACAAACAAGTCAGCGTTAATTAAAGCAGAGCATGGATGAAGATGTGTGACTGGATCATCACTCTGTTTATCACCGCACACACAGAGCCATAGTCAAATAAATTCAGCCTGTGACAAGAATTTCAATGTCTGTCCTCTTTTCCATATCGTCTTTGTGAATGTGTGTGTGTTTGGAGAGAGGGAGAGAATGAGGAGTTGGGGAATGAGTGTGTTGTCATGGTAGCTCATCTTTTGTGAAGGTTCTTGACTGGAGATGAATTGATTTGTGGTTTGAGAGAGTCGTCTGATTGTGAAATCTCCTGAATGATTTTTGTAGAGTTCAGCACAGAGGAAAACTGTATTTAGATGTATAGAGATTTATGTATAGAGTTCTTAGTTATGTTTCAATTAGGTATCAATATGCTTCTATCAGAATGTTAATTCCTACAGATGCCATATTGATCTTTTGGGAGGGTTTTTGGCAGTGGTTGGTAGTTTGGTATATCAGCAACAGGATATAATGTCATTTTTTTTTTTTTTTTTTTTTAAAAAGTAATATGTCACGAATGCTAACCCCTAAAAAAAAATATATATAAATAATATATATAAAAAATACAAAATATATTTTATTTTAATATTTATTTTATATATATATATATATATATATATATATATATATATATATATATATATATATATATATATATATATATATATATATATATATATATATATATATATATATATATATATATATATATTTTAAAATTAATAAATGCAATAATTTTAAGAAATAAACTTACGAGTATTATCTCTAAGCATTTAGTAAGCCAGTCTATAGTCTATAACATAATTCAGTTAATTTCTTTTTTTTTGTTCATCATATTTTTATTGTATTTTTTATTTTTATTTTTTGCCCCTAATTTATTTTATTTATTTATTTGTATTGTTGTTCATATTTTTATTGTAATTAAAAAAAAAATAGTTTGACCCCTACAATAATCATAATAAATATTATGACAAATTGTAAAAGACAAAAAATCAGCATGTTTTTTAGTTTCAACATTCAGAATTGTTTTGAATGATTAATTATCAGTGTTGTACCAGTGCCTGATTATTATTATTATTATTATTAGAAGACTCTTAAAAGCGTGAAATGGACTTGTCATGACTTCATTTTCATGGCTCAGGTGATTGGCTCAAATTGGTTCTGCCAGCAGAACTGAGCGCCCGTGAGCAGAGATGGCAGATTTCAAATAGTGCGCATCCACAGGGTCCTGTGCCAGCCGAGCAGCTGCCATTGAAAGGAATGGAAATGCTACCGGATAGATTCCTCCAGGTATTACAGAGCCGGAGGTTCAGACTGTACCGGGACTGCAACTCCAGCTGCAGAGGTTCAGGCGTGTGTGGGCCGGCAGCTCTCTTCTTCTCTGACTTTATCAGCTCACACACTTGTGGGCGAGACGAGGGCGAGCCTCACCCTCTATACCTTAAACACAAGATCTCTGTGGTTTGAAGCACTCGGCTGCTCGTCTGTCCTCCGGCGTCGCTCTCTGCCAATCTGAAAGGCAAACAGACCCACACTGGAGCTGGTAAAATCACACAAACACTTCGTTTCTGCTGTGTTAACTTGAATCTAAATGCACTCAAACAGAATGTTGCACAGGAGCGAGATCTGCTCTCTGGGAAGACAGACAGAGGGAGAGAGAGGGAGAAAAAAAAGAGAGAAATAGAAGCAGAGAAAGATGGAGAGAGAGAAACCAGAGTCAAAAACTGCCACATAACAATGCCGGAGAAAAATCAGAACATTTTCCAGCGAAAGATGGGCCATTTCCAAATCCTCGTGCCCTATCAGACAAATTAAAGTAAATCAAGCATGAAATGAAGCAGGAGAGCCCGGAGATAAGACTCCTTTAAGTCCTTTCCAGATTAGGATAGGGGAAGAGAGGTGCATCTGCTCTCTGCCAGCCGAGGAGGCTAGCTTCTCATTTCACAATAGCAGCCTGTGTATAGGATTACTTTCCCCTGTCACCGACACACACACACACACACTCAGTCCGAACGTGTCCTTAATGCGTCGCTCACTAACTTGTTTTACACATTTTGACAAGTGATCTATAAATATACAGCAGCTGGTTGATCATGGAATTGTGTTAAAACTTAGGTGATGCTTTAACCTATAGTCACGTTTTCTAATAGTGTTCCTGAAACTCAACTGGTAGAATGAGGTAAAAGCAATATGAAGGTCATGGGTTCGATTCCAGGGAGCGTGCATGTTGGTCATTTATTCCTTAAAGCATTAAATATACATGGGTAGTTGAGAGGAAGTTCTTTTAGGAAGTTTACATGCAGTGTGATGTGATATACTCTCTTTAAAGTAGTTTAAACAGGATTTTGATAATAATTATTTTATAATTGTGCATGAAGTTTAATGGCCTCAGAGTAATATAGAAATACATGGAATACTTGTACTTTTAAAAATTCATTTATCACAGCACAACAGGAATATTACTGTTAACTAAAACATTTAAAAAATATAAATAGCATACTTATTTTATAAGCACTTCTCATTTCGTATAATTTTATTTGAAAAACTAAATAAAATTAATAAAAACCATATAGACATTTTTTTAATTATATAATATAAAGGGTAAAACATAACAACAAAATTACTGAAATCAAATAAAAACATTAAGGGAAATCTAATTCAGAATATTAGAAAACACTATATTGGTATATGATGATACTAAATTAACACTCGTAGCAAAAATGCTCAAAAAGCAAATGCTTCTTCTACATGTAAGAGACACCGGGGCTAGTTGTCACAATGTCATTAACTATAAGATTTTGAAACAAAAGTCCAGTTACAAATACCTTTTCTTCTAGACAAAAGTTTTACATCTTATATAATGTATAATATATATATTTGTATAATTTTATTAATTATATTTATAGTATTATAAATCCTTGTATGTTTTCTTTTGGGTGAAGCAGTAAACAATGTAAAATTATGTTGCTGGCCTTTTGTGATAACTTACCCCACATTGTGTAAGGAGAAAACTTTGTTTTGAAATGTTCAAAGGACATTTTTGTATTCAGAACTTAAAATGAAACCTACTATGAGAAATATCCCCAGAGTAAAAGCATTTTAGCCTAAAGAGAGCAAGTTCATATCCATGTTATTTTTCAGATGCAGTTTCCCTCCACATCTATAATTCTCCATATTTTGCAGATGGGCAGATTCGTTTAAATTTTATATTCTCGCCATAAAATTTTAGCACCAACATTAATTATGTAAGAGTTACTATATTACCATCTGAAATGATTCAAACACAAGCCTTCCTGTAGCGCTACCAACACAAAGGTCATAGTTTTGATTCCCAAGGAAACAAGCATAAAAATGGGAAATGAAAAATTAAAACAGACATATTTAGTTTGACTGAAGTTTCTCCTCTTGACTTCTCCCTCATCAGGAGTTTGTTAGTTATTAAACAGCGCAGCCGTGACCTTCTATGCCCCGGTGTCAGGTTTAGGCCTTCTATCACCCTCTATCTCCAGCCATTTAAAAACTCCTCCTGAAAGTAACTGATTTAACCTGCTTTTACGTCGTTTATATCAAAACCGGATGAGAGAGAGACACTTAATCCATCTTATCTGTTGACTGTCAAACTGCTGGAGCTAAGACCTCCTCACAAAAGACAACTGGGTCAGGCAGGCAGGAGCGGCCGGATTTGTGCTGGAGGAAAGTTTGAAATGTGGTAATTGACTGGAGGGGCGGCTGCGGATAGAGCTAATGACCCGCTCGAGTCACTGGAGAAAAACAGCACCTGTAAATACAGAGGAAAAACAAACGTGCCGGAGATACGTGAGCTGTTGTGTGACCCTGGAGCTCGGTAGTTATTAACACACCCGCAGATAAGCGGGCGTTTATTTGTGTCGTCTTGTGGAAGTGAAATTCATCCGAACGTTCTCCTTCAGATCATCGAGAACGCAGCGAGATTCTTTCAGAGGGGCTGAAAGCAGCATTCCCATAATTCAAAGTATTTGTGAGCGTTTCCAGTGATTGCAGGCACCATTAGTCAGTCCGTGCTGACAGCAGAAAGAGGAATTATATCCCACATGATCACTGAGATTTGTAACACATCGCAGACTATCAAATTTGTTAGCTGGAGAAAGTCTCCTCTAGATTCAGATAGGGCATCTTCCTCAAGTTTACGTCTAATCTTTTGTGTCCTATCATTCAGAATGACAGAAGGGAAAGAAGCTTTGGAGATTGTTGTCGGAATGACTTTGCTCAGGTTTTGATCGAAACGAGCTGGAGGATTTGGACGATTAACTGCTTAGTTCCTGCTGGGAGATATGGTTACTACAGCATTTGGCTCTAAAAGCATCTTTCTTCATTGGCGATCATTGATATAATTCAATACAATTTTTAACAAAAACAAACAAATAAATCATACATTTCATTATATTATATTGTTGTAGATGTTGTACTTGTACTTTTTGTATTATAGTAGTGCCATGGCATTCTTTGAAGCACTGTGTAAGTTCTATGGTATTTAACAATGATAGTTCAGTATAGTACCATAATATTTATCAGGGTCAAAACTCTATAATAACTCTCATATTGTCACACTTATTAGTGAAATGAGAAAACAATCTAGTGGTAAATATTTATTACCATCCATTGAATTATATTTTGTAGTTTGATTGATTGATTGATTGATTGATTGATTGATTGATTGAAAGCACCATCATTCAAACACTTTGGGTAATATTTTTTTTTTTTTTTTTAAAGAAGCTCACCAAGACTACATTTATTTGATCAAAAATACAGTTAAAAATACTGAGAATTTAAAATTTATAAAAAATCTATTTTCTATATTAATTTATTTTCTAATGTAATTTATTCCTGTGGTGCAAAGCTGAATTTTCAGCATCATTATTCCAGTCTTCAGTGTCTCATAATCCTTCAGAAATCATTCAAATATGCTGATTTGTGTTCAAGAAACATTTAATAATGTTGGAAACAATTATGCTGCTTAAAGTTTTAGGGGAACAGTTTTTTTTTTTTTTACCCAAGACTCTTTTAAATAGAAATATTTTGTGGCATTATAAATGACTTCGTTTTCACTTTTGATACATTTAATGCATTCTTGCTGAATAAAAGTATATATTTTTTTTTTCTGAAATCTTACTTATTTTACCTAGGTAATTATCTTACCAAACTTTTGAATTATCTTTTGATTCCATCACTGCACCATTATAAATGCACAGTACTCTTTTTTTTTTTAATAAGTGTAAGACAGACAGTATCTTCTTGCATAAATGATACATGTTCTCAGAATACTCCAAAATTCCAGTCTCTTTTAGTAAGAGGTTAGTTTACTAAGAGAGCGAGTGAGTGTGTGTGTGTGTGTGTGTGTGAGAGAGAGAGAGAGAGAGAGAGAGAGAGAGAGAAAAAAAGAGAGCGAGCGAGGTAAAAAGGTCCTCGTGTGTTTTAAAACAAGTGTCTGCCGGGGAGATAATGGTAAAGCCGTGGGATAAAAATGATGCATTTGCTTCTCTTCGAGCTGATAATGGGGGTTTGGAGGGGGGTGGAGGAAAGTTCATTGCTCTCTTATCGAAGCGCTCTGACATTTCTCCTTCAGCTGTAAAATTTCAGATCACATATCTCCTTCAGAGCTCTTGCACCTTTTGTGGAGTGATACAGAGCTCTCCATTTCTCTCCACGTGTGTCTCCACAGTATGTTCATTTGCTTCATAAGCTGCTGTACATCTTGATATGTGACTCCTGCATTGTCATACATGGCTAATGGGCATTTTGTACTTTGGAAAACGACAAATTCATGACCTTTTTTTTTAAACATCCATCTTGATCTGATCCAGATCATTTCTGAAGTGTGAATGTGTGAGGATGACTAATAAAAACAAGGACTGTGTGTTTTGGGGTAAAATGCTATTAAAGTTAAAGCATGTGATTTCTGCATCAAAGGTTGGTTCTTTCTCTTCCCCTGCTGTGGCATTATACTTGCTGGTTCCTAAAAACTTACGTTTTTGTGTAGTTTAGAGGTGGGAGACATGACCCCCTCCATCCCCCATCGTCCCTCCGTCACGGGGGGAAACAAACAGTTGACGCGCGCATCTTTTTGGGGATATCAGAGGAAGATCTGTGCACACAAAAGGGACATTCATGGTTCTGCCAGGGATCTGCGGTGAGGGGGAGCGGACCCCGGAGAAGAGCGACAGATGATCTTATCTTGGGAGGAGTGGAGGGACGGGGGGATGGAGTTCTCTTCACTCATATCAACAGCTCCTCCGTGCCAAGATGGTGGCATTTCAGCGCAGGTTGATGAGAGAGCTTTTGGGTGTTTCCACCCGTGAGCTCTGCTGAGGACGCTTCATTACCACTACTAAACTGATCTTGCAGTTTCTGTTTCAGTGATACTCAACTGATGGGTTGTGACCCAAAAACTAGCCTCAGTTTATTCTGATAATGGCCACACAGGGAAAATCAATGCTAAACGCTTGTAGTAAAATGCAATATCCTGCACAGATTAAACTAAGCTGGTTTGATGGTCTTAGCTGGTTTTAACAGGTCTAGCTGGTCTCCCAGCCTGGTTTAGCTGGTTGACCAGATGGTTTGTAATCCTCTAAAACCAATCTAACCAGACTAGGACAACAGGTAAGGCCAGCAAACCAGCTTAGGTTAAAATTATGCTTGAATATTTTATACTTATTATGCAAAATAATGTGTGATATCATCATTTTCAATAATGTGCTATTCTGCTAACATCTCAAAAATTCCAAGGTCATGTATAGCTAGGACAGAAAAGTAGACAACCATAAAAAAATAAACCTGTAAATTCCTGTTCAGTTTATTTTATTTTATTTCTATTCTGGAAGTAATTTTGGAATGACACTTGATGTCTAAAATTAAATAGTAATAAAATAAAATTCCTAAATATAAACTATCTTATGCAATATGAAAAATAAAGTATAGAACCATACAAATTGTTCCTGGGTTTGACAACATATTGTTGACTTTTTTTGGTGCAAAACTGGTTTTCGGTTCCAGTTTTTGAGTGGCACTTGATATCCTTTAAATATCCTCTAAGCCAGCTTATAAAAATGTAAACAATAAAATAAACGACCATAAAAATATAAATATTCCTTCTGGGTTTAAAAATATTTCTGTTGGCTTTTTTGGTACCAATTTTGGATTGACACTTGATGTCTAAAATTAAATAATAATGAAATAAAATACTGAATATAAACCAGCTGATGTATTATAAACAATAAAATAAAGAACCATACAACTATTTCCTGGTTTTGACAACATTTTTGTTACAAAATTCGCTACAAAATTGGTTTTCGTTTCCAATTACATAAAATCTGAAATATAATTTTTGTTGACTTTGTCCAAAACTGAATAATAATGAAATAAAATCTAAACCAGTTTATGAGAAATAAACTATATTCCATGAACTTTTTTATAATCATTTTCATTAGCTCTGCTATGAGCTATCCTCTTTCACTTTGTACATCAGGCTCTAAAATTTAAATTTACGTATTAAATAACTTTTTACTGTATGACTCATGGCAAATCTAGATAAAAAGTACATGCAAGTCAGTAATGGAGTGGCAAAGCCAGCATTCATCGGCATCCAAGCTAGATCCAAGCGGATAATCTGCGACTGTACATCTTGATCTCATAATCTATGGTGAGTCAACATCTAAATGCTTGTGGCAAACATGGCGACGGTGGCAGGCTGGCTCATTACGCACACAGAGCCGTATGTCATTGTCTTGCCTCTCGGGCTCGTGTCGTATCGGTAACAGCTGGGACGAGCCAGCTGGGACGTGAGGTTTCAAGACGTGGCTTGGAACGCTCAGTGGACGACTGGCACGTTTGTACTTAACCAGCGTTAGGACTTCAGATGTCCTTGTGCCGCACGCCTTCCTCATTCACCCCAGCATGGGATGCATGGAAGACTTCAGCAAAAGTGTCAAGCCGGGCTAAAGAGAAACTTGTGCGATCATGGCGAAAGGCCACGAGGTCTTATCAGAGTAGGAACAGAGCACATCAAGCGGTGGTGGGCTAGCACAGAATTAGCCTGCCTGTGATGTGGACCAGCTGCGCTCCAGCGCTTAATTATTTCCCTTTAATGAGGTTCCCCACCTTCCAACAGGCTGGCGGGAATGCGACAGGCTTCAGAGAGACCCCCCGCCTCCCAAATTCTCCCACTATCTCTGCTGAGCTCCATAACGTGCAATGAAGGCATTAGTGCTGGAACAGGAAATGAGGAAAATCATTCTAACACAGTATATTCCCATGCAGTATTGCAAGTACTCTGGAAATGCCCATGGTATTTTGATATTTACCATAGGACTGAATGACTGCAGTGTTCATTTACCTTGTTCTATATTAGCAGTGTGGTTCGGTAAATAATGCTTAGAGGCTAATAATAATAATAATAATAGGATAATCAATTTGATTGATCTCTTTGTCTGTAGTTGTTTGTCAAATATTACATTTTTGCTACATATTTTCATGCTTTAAGGCATGTGCTGATGCATAATTCACTACGTAAATAACCATTTTGTGAAATGCCATCATGTATTGATATACAGTATATCGGCATCTGTCAATATTGGCTATTTTTCAAACTGTATATTATAATGATGCGATGCCTAAACTGAATTAGTTTTAAGGGCAAAATAGAATACATTTTTTCTCTTTCATTATCAGTCATTTATTGCTTGTGATCATAATTTTAACACTGTGCAGCCCTAAAAACTTTTTTTTTCCCCTGTCAAAGATCATGTCAGTACAAATCATAATATTACCATAATACTTTTTCAATATATCTTGGTAATACTGTGGTATTTTTGTAACACTTTACTATAAGGTCCTATTAGGAAATGTTAGTTAATGCACTAATTAACATTAACAAACAATGAGCATTTGTTATAGTATTTTTATTTATTTGTTTTAGGTTATTTAATTAAAAAAACAGCTATTGATTGTTAGTTCATCTCAGCTCAGGTCCATTAATATTAACAAATAGAACTTTAGATTAGCAAGTTTTCTAACAATTTTCATTGTTAGATCATGTTAACTAATGTTACCTTATTATAAATTATCTTTTTAAATTCTCATTTGCTCTTGCTGAAGTCTCTGTCATGCGTTATTGTGATATTTAGCAAATGTCTGGGAATCGTGATATTGAGATGTTTATTCAGTCGCAGGGGAATTATTGTATGTTAGTGTGTCACAGATACGCAGCTGATATCTGCAGCTGAATAGGTCATTTTAAAGTTCAATCAGCACTGTACTGCTTTCAACCCACAAAGACCATGCTGAAGATCATCTACCAACCAGCTTCTGTTTAGCACAGGTCATGAAACATGCTGTACTACAGAAATACCTTTGTTGTGTTCAGAGTGTTGCAGACACTGACTGACACTGACAGAATCACAAGTGATATCTCTTTATTGTCTCTGTTCCCAGAAAGAGAACAAATGGTGGTCTCCTGCTTCTCAGATGTTTCTCCTGAGAGTGTCTTCTCTAGAATTTCAGAAGAGATTGTCTCAACAATTTCTCAAACCAAAGATACCAAAGTCTACAATCCAAAAGCATGGGCTATTCTATACATATTCATTTAAAAGCTGGACTCTTTCAGTAATTCTCATTAGTGTATTGAAATTTAGGAAAAACATCTGAGCTTTGCAAACAATTCACATAAATATTTTCAGCGTGGTATAGATTCTCAGTCCCTGCCTCACTGTAAAGAGCTCTGCTGTTGTTATGAGTGCTGTGACACAGCCGAACAGGACGCTGGCGGGAAGATAAAGCAGATAGCACTCGAGCTCCGAGGGATAAATCTCCCTTAGTCGCAGGTCAGCCCCAAAAAGCTCTCAACATCGCCATGAAAACCCACCGGAAGTCTGCTCTTGAGATCCTCGTGACAAGAGCCCCCTAGCCCTCGAGAGACGAGAGTCATGACCAGGCAGTCTATTATAATAACTGTTTGATTAATCACTGTCCTAAAAAAGCACACAAAATCTAACTGATTAGATAGTGGCGCTTGGGGAACTCGCGGGGTTAGCTGTGCTATCCCGTGACACGGTTAATTAACTCCGAGCTCAGCGCGCCACTAACAAGAGGCCTCAGCCCCCTTCCTGGAAAAACAGAACTAGAGCCCACGCTGCCAGCCGGTAAGCCTGTAACATCTCAGTGAGGTTTTATCAGAGAGCGAAAGACGCTCTTTCAAGAGGAGTTAGCATCCCAGCGGTTTGACACGCTCCATCTGATCGCCATCAGCTCTGAGAACAGGTGCTGGAGTCTGTATCAAATACTGCACTCACTCGATAGAAGAGGCAGGAAAACATGCTATGATCCTCAGATCATGGTTTTTATGAAACAGAAACTCAGTGATCATCACACATGCAGTGAATTACTGAAATACCTACAATATTACTGTTATGGTAATGAGCTACATTATTTGGCAGAATAATTGTTGATGTGATTGTTATTCATAAATGTAGTGAGATTTTTATTTTTTATTTTTTTATGCAAATGTCCTGCTGCTAGTGTTTTGGATGGTTTCTAGGTTGTTGCTTAATTGTTTACATTAGAAGAAGCGCCAAGAACCCAAAGAACCCAATTTCTTTGATATTTTGGCCTGTAGATATGACTATGAGAATTATTTATGTATTTATTTCCAATTTCTTATTTTTATTCTTATTTTATTATTTGTTCGTTAGTTTTTTGTTAGAATTTATATATACATTATTTCATTTTTTTTTAATTAGTTTCCATTTCTTTCTCATTCGCCCAAATTCTTATACAGTGTATATATATATATATATATATGTACATTATATATTATATATACAACATTTGAAGTGGATCAAAACCTTTCATCAAAGTTGTCCTAAAACCTAAACCCAAAATGCGTTCTTGTCTTAGGACAACTTTGATTCACTTTTTTGATCCACTTCTTGCTGCGTATACACTGTAAAAAAAAAAGAAAAAAGAAAAGTTGAGCAAACTTAAAATTTTAAGGCAACCAACTTATTTTTGCTGGAGATTCTCAACTTTTTGTTGTATAAACTTAAAACAACAAGTTGAGAAAACTCAAAAATCTGTTTGTTAAAATTTTAAGTTGGCTCAACTTTTTTTTCTTTTTTTTTTTTACAGTGTAGACTCATCACAAATGATATAGGCATAAAAAGTTAAGGACATTTTTTTTTTAGCAGTTTTGATGCTGTTGTTTACTCACTTTAAATATATTTACACTCAGCTTGAAGCTTTTATTTTGTGACACTGACTGACTGCCCTGTTCTTTCTCACAGGAGAGCTGGACCTGTTCAACAAAGATGGAGAACGACGAATTCACAGTCGCCAGCAGCTTCCTGTAGGAACCACATGGGGGCCTTTCGAGGGAAAAATTGAGCTAAACACAGATGCTCAGGTATGTTATCTCAAGTTAAATGTTGATGAGGGTTATGGATGAAGGATGCCATTTAACTACACCAAATTAAATTAAATGGTTTGCTGAAATGGAAGAATCTGCCGAATCGGCTGAACCAATGGCATTAGTTTGGGAAGATTTTGGAAACCTTTTCTTTTTTTTTTTTTTTTTTTTTTTTTTTTTTTTTTGTAATCCTGCTAGCACAGAAATTACACTCTTCACCTTTAGCAGAGTTTCGGTGTTTGTTAATCAGTACATGAAGCTGTTTGTTTTAAAGGGTGAAGCTTATTTTCTTTGAAGTCCATCATTTGCATATTAACATATGAAAAAGATTACTGAACATAAACAGATGTTAATTGTGTTACATATAGATCATAACCCAGTGCTACTTACATTCGAACATCAAACTGACCTCAAACTGACCTCTTTTGTACTTTTAACCATTTCATCTGCACATTTTATTACTAAACTCTTGACCGATATTACATTACTAGATTTTGTGTTGTTCTCACTGATTCTTCCAGTTAGGCTCAAGCTGTGGTTACAAACCTTCAGCCGTTAAAGAAAGTGCAAAAAAGAGGAAAGTGTTGAACTACACAGGCGGAAAGAGGAATCCTTTAGGATTTAACATTCCATTTTGAATGTGGATTAATTAAGCAATAGTTATTAAAAATTGTAACGAATCTCATATTTATCCTGTTAAGAAACGTAAGGAAAAGTCTGCGAGGAGTTTGGACTCTAAGGCCCCATTCTCTGGGATTACTCTAATTTATAACTTTATTAATTTTTTTCTCATTCTTTTGAGCTGTTTTTTTTTTTCTTTTCTTTTTCCGTACTGCCCCTTGAAAGGGCACACACATTGGAATATCTTTGTTTAATTTAATCAAATATTGGCTATATTTGAAGAGACAGTACACCTGAAGAGGAAGTTTTGTGTTTCACTGTAAAAATAACATAGAGGTTTGGAATTGCATATTGTAAGTGTGGGTAAATATCGATTTTAATTTTTTATTTTTTTTGGGTGCATTATTCCTTTAAAATCAAAGAGAACAAAACATTGTAAGCAATGATTTATAAAACATTGTGTGATGTTTTACAGGGTGAGTAAATGTAATGTCAGAGAGGAGCATGAAAAACCTTGAAGTTGAATTAGATGTGATGTCTTTGGAAAGAAAGCTCTATCTTCATGAATGTTGACCCTTTAGTGGTGGTTAAACACTCTGTTGAATTTCCAATTCACCTGTGTCACCCTCTTTAGTGTCTGATCTGAGAAAGGCAGAATCTGCTGATATAAGATGTATGATATGGACTGAATCTCAAGTGGTGTCTTTTTGACTGCTGGTTTATGGATTTGAATGTGTTTGGCTAAATCGAAGAATGATATCTACAAATGTCAATGTTAGTAGACTGAATGTAGTCAGCATGCTGAGGCAGGTCAGCATTGGTTCAGATGATTGGATGGGCCAATCACACTATATTTTAGTGCTGCGTTCTTGTCATTCACTATGATTGCATGTTTAAGACTTCTAAAAATAAAAAAATTGGAAACCTTATTATTAATTATTCTTCATCTCAAATTAAATATGCATACCTTTCCTAACCAAGGTCAGCTGCTCAAAAATATGGTATGCCGATATTTATTGCAACAACTAAATATATCCATGCAGTGCAGGACTTAAAGGTACTGATGTGTTAGAGTGATTAAAAAAGCATGCATGAATGAGAAAATAAAGTGTGTATCATGCTTGATGTTAAAAAGAGATAAAAACTCAATGCAATACTTTCGCTTACAGAAAGACCCCCAAACCCAGAATTTAGTTCTGTTTAGCTGGATATTGTGATTGAATCGTTAATTACAAAAAGAAAGAAAAATGTCTTGATGAATATTCATGTAAACATGGTCAGTAATGTCTTAAAGGTATAGTCTATCCAAAAATGAATAAAGCTGGTATACAAACAGTTTCCGTTCTCATTGACTTGCATTGTATTTTTTGTACATACAGTGGAAGTCAATGGGAACGAAACAGTTTAGATACCAACATTCTTCAAAATATATTCTTTTGCATTTCACGGAAGAAAGTAAGTCAAACAGGTTTGGAATAATATGAGGTTGAGTAAATGATAACAGAACTTTTATTTTTAAGTTGACTGTCCCTTTAATTGAACAGAAACTAATGGGAAAGAAACCGGGTGTATATATAAATTGTATCCATGCATTAGGTCTTAAGTGATGGCAGCCTAACCTATATAATGATATATATATATATATATATATATATATATATATATATATATTCTTATCATGAAATCATATTTTCAAATAAGATTTTGGTCATATTGCTTATTCCCAGTTAATAACTTTTTAATAACCTTTTGTGCAATAGAAAGGTTCCACGTTAGATAGTAATGGAACCATTGATGCCAATATTTTTTTAATGTGCGTATGAAAGTAAATAGAAATATCTAGTGTGTCCGTCTCTTATATATGTTGAAGTAGGACAGGCATTTGGGGGGCATCCAGCATTCAGAACTGATAGATGTCGCCCTCCTGGAGTGAGCGAGTGAGAGAGATCTTGGCATCTGCGGGGCAGAGATAGGGTCACATGATGAGGGCTTATCGGTGCAGAGGGCACATCGCACATCTGATGTACGGAGAAGTCAGTGGAAACCAGAGTGCTTCTGGGAGTTTACGATGCCACGCTCTGCCGTGTTTACACATGAAACTCATCAGATGCCTCAGTCTGGATGCCATCCATCTTCGTTCCATTCAAACGATTCATCCAAATGATTCACGACTCAGTGAGTCGTCTCTCTCTATGATTGCAGTTATTGATTTAACAGTCTAGAGCGGATCTTCAAAAGCTGTTTGAACAGTGAATCGTACCTAGCGTGAAAGTGGACACTCTTTTTATATCATATTTCTTACACCAGGTCAGAAATAATTGAGGAATTGAAATGATTGAAGAGGTGAATAAAATTGTGAGACAGGCTGCTTTAACAGAGTCATTCTTTAAAATGTGACCAAAATGACATGCAAATTGATTGAAGATACATTGTGGTGTCAGTGTCCGATGGATGTTTGAATTGCTGTGTCTACAGAGCGCTTCCTCTCAGCGTCTGAGTGATAGTTGCCAGAGCTCTCTCCTCTCCTGCCGATCAATCAGGCCATTAGAGCTCAATTACCCAGCAGCCCCTGCGCAGGTGAGCGACGAGCCCGTCCACCCCCACCAAATTAACACAAATTAATAATGACACTCAGACATAAATGTCTGCCATCTGGGGGCCGAGCGGCCGGTGTGGGTCAAAGCTATTGAGTAGCAGGTGTCTTCATCACAGTAATTACTGGGCCTGGACTCAACCCTGACTGCGGCCTGTGGCTCTGCGCCTCTCTCTCTGCCAGTGTCCATTTTAAGTGTTAATAATTGATTTGGAAACAACCTAATAATGAACTGCAGATTTACGGGCCCCTTCCAAGATGGCAGTTAGTTAAATATGGCTTTTAGTTCAATGTTCATCTAATGAATGAGCATTTCTCTAATTAAAAAGCTTTAAGTAGCGGTGATAAACAAGCAGGATCTTTGTCCTCTTTTTTTCAATCTGTTCTTCTAATTGTACTGACAATTGGATGACTTATGATTTTGAATTGCTTCTGAGTAAATATCAGGATTGTGCAAAATTCATTGTTCCCTTTAAATGAATGAATGAATTTGAATTGAATTGGCCACATCCAAAAAGAAGTTGAATTGGAATATTTAAAGTGGAATGATTTTGCAGCTATTTGCAGCTTGTATGATATGTAAAACATAATAATAATACCTGGTTAAATGAATTTATTTCAGTTTCATCTCATTTTAATTCTACAATTTGCTGCTACCTCAATTGAAATGAAATCGGAAAGGCATTCTCAATTCATTTATGAATGTTGCACAACCCTGGTAAATATTGCATGAAGAGTTTTTAGATTTCAGCAGTTTTGTGTCTCGTTTGACGTCATCATTACAGTTTTTTTTTTTTATTGTAGTTTGAAAAACAAAAATTGAGTTGACCATTAGTTAGTATGTTCAAGGGCACCCACAGGAAAGAACATTTTCAAATAAAAGTATTTTTATCTAATTAGTTTCTCCCAGAATTGAGTGCAAATGCTCCTCAGATGTTTCTCCTGAGAAAGGTCTTGCGTAGACTTTCAGAAGATATCTTAAACTGCTCAGATTCCAAGTCTGTTTTTATTCTTCCCAAGGAATTGTAGGAGAAACATCTGAAATGAAGAGAACTCTGGAGTCTCTTGAGCTACGAAAGAGGATCCTCTGAGCAATCCAGATTCCTCCGTGGAGGTTTCATGAGCCAGCATGAGCGTTAAACCAGCAGTCAAACTCTTTTGGTGCATGTAGCTTGTGTTTGTATTTGTGGAGTGTCCGCGGCGACAGAAATTACGTGCTATTGTCTTCATTTGCACCCGTCAGAGGATGAACCAGTGTCAGCTGGGCTCCTGGATTGTTTTTATGCTGTAATTCCTCATGAACCAGTGTATCGAATGAGCGGGAGGAATAATTCCAGCCATCATTGGGCTTTATCTCCTCCTCTTTGCTGTCCTCTTCCTCCTCCTATAGGTTTATTGTTCGTCCCAAAGTTGAACAAGTGGCAGTGGATTTTTTTCATGCCGAAATTATATTTTTCTTCTTGTCATTACTTCATTAATCAAGAGCCGGGCCTTTGGAAAAATGTTTTGTTTTGGTGGCTGCAATCTATTTTGTGGGAGTGGGTGCGTGTGTTTGAAAGGGAGAGAGAGTGTGTATGTGTGTGTGTGTGTGTGTGTGTGTGTGTGTGTGTTGTTAATCTGTGCCTGTGGCAGGTTTCCCCTCCGAAACGCAGCGCTAAGCAGCGGTATCGCATGCCTATTGTTGTAGCCTCTGTCATAGCAAGGAGCGCCTGATGCAGGCCTGCACTGCTCTGATAAGAAAAGAGGATTCAACATGGCTGGAAAGACGAATCAGTGGGACTTGAGAGTGGAGCGCACACATACGCACACAGACAAACATCATCCTCGTGTTGGCACATGCATAACCATTTATTTACACTTACATCTAATTATATATGCAAGTGGGGTTTATTTGCTCTTAAGCAAGAGAACTCGCACGTCGTGCTCCTATAGATCTTATTTACATCTGAGGCTATATTTATCAGAGAGAATATCTCCCCGTTTGTAGAGTCACCCGCTCATGAGCTTTAACGGGATTTTAATTCCTTGTTGGACACAAAAATTATTTTGGCAACCCAAATGTGGCTTTATCTAATGAAATAATAGGCCTGAAGTTTAGGCGGGGAACCAATTTGCGATTGCATGCATCAATTACTTTGCTGGGCTTTAACAAGTCACTAGACCGCTGACGTCTCAGACTGCTGAAATGAAAATGGCTCTGCTTTTAGCATCTGACTGAGGGTGAGTGGGAAAAATGACAGGGCATGTAAAAGCCCTGTTCGCTATATTTGGCACAGTGTAAATCGATGGGGTTTTATTGTCCACCAGGCAAACAACCTTAAGATTGCTTGGAAAATAATAACAGTATAGACCCTTTTCATGTTAGTAAACATTGTGACGTTTTTCTGTGGGCTGTGGGTTTAGGTGGTGGCAGAAAGATCTAACGCTACCTATGAAGTCTGTTAGCTTATTTTTTAACAATAACTTAAGGAATTCCTGCATATGTAAGGGCTGCATACCTGCATACTGTCCGGGACCGCGTTTTTTAAAAAGGTTAACTTTAACGGACGTAATTGGCCGACCTGTACTCACGCAAAGGATGGACGATCTGACAGGATTCCCTCCGGTTGAGTGACTCACATCTAACGTCTATAGTAAAGACAAACTCACCGTGTATCTAGTCATGAAGATAATATATATTTCAATTTCAGCAGGCAACTATTTTTACAGCTACATTATTATTCCAGCCACAATTACTCATAACAATGTATATAAAAATTACACATAAGCATATAAATCGTCAGTTTGTTGTTTTACACACATGCACACAGACATTATTTCATACACGACATAGTACTGAGATCCATAAGAAATCTTCGGACGTGCCCATAACAACAAAAGACAATACTTTATTGAACCTTTTCTGATGTGTGCGCTGCTTGCAAACGCAAGCTTTTTTGACGATTGTTCTGTCCAGTCCGCTCGTTTTATCTCATTTAACCACAGCTGTCGTGGTTTGTTTTTTTGTTTTATCTGGCAGTGGCAGCAGCGTTAAAATTTCAATTTCAATATTTCAAAATTCTGACTTTATTCTCGCAATTCCGAGATTATATCTCACAATTAGGATAAGAAAAATCAACTCGTCATTCTCTCTTTTGAGTTATATCTCACACATCTGCTTTTTTTCCCCCTCAGAACAGACAAACTCTCTATTGTTGAGTTAAATCGAGTTATAAAGTCCGAAATACGAAATATAAAGTTGTATTTGCGAGAGAAAAAATGTCTCAAAGAATGGTGTATCAAAATAGGTAACGTTAAATGTAAAATGTTATAGGTTTAAACAGTATTTCATTTGTAACTGTAGGGCAAATATAATATATTCCCTATGTACTGTATATGTGAATATTATGTAGACCAATTGTTTAAATCAAATTTATGCTTTAAAAGTAGAGTAATCATAGCAGGTTTCATCCATTAGCCCGTTTAAACGTCTGCATTTAGCTTTAAATGGCATTTTTGATGACAGTATTCTATGAATATTATTTGCATTCCAATTCTGACATCCAAAGGCACAACAATACATTGTATCGCTTATTCTGTGGATCTTTCCCGGCTCACTCCACTTGTTCCCATGTTTCTGCCACCACAATGCACGTGCAGCTGCGAGTGACGTAACTGACGTCTACATGAAATTGGTCTATAGGACAAACTATGGTCAAGGGTTTGTGGGTCAGTAAGGAACTAATACTTTATTCAACAAAGCTGCATTAAGGTGAGCAAAATTTATAATGTTGCAGAAGTTTTTGAAAAATTTTCAAATAAATGCTGTTCTTTTGAACTTTATATTCATCAAGAATCCTGAAAAAAACCAAAAAACAAAAAACAAACAAAACTGGATCATGGTTTCCACAAAACATATTAGGTTACACACCTGTTTTTAACATAAAACTGTTTCTTGAGCAGCAAATCAGCATATTAGAATGATTTCTGAAGTATCATGTGATACTGAAGACTGGAGTAATGATGCTGAAAAATCAGCATATATATAGAAAAACAGTTCATGTGAATTGTAATAATATTTCACAATATTACTGTTTTAATAGATGATCAAATAAATGCAGCTTTGGTGAGCATAGGAGACTTCTTTCAAAAATATAAAAGAATTTTACCAATTCAGATTTTTGAATGGTCGTCTAACTTTATTTTGAGCAATAGAAGTAGTTTAGAATCGCTAAAATGCATCTTAAGTTCAGAATATAGTTTTTATAAACTGAAATGATAATGATTCAAGAGTCTGACAGAACTTAATTTAAGTTTGATGCACCTTTTTCCATCAACATGAGGTTTGCCATGTCCTCTGAGAGTATGATTAAACATTTTCAGTTTTATTACTCATTGTCCAGTTAAATAGCTTTTTGTTGGGTTCTAGCCTGTGAAGACTAATGCAATTCAGAATTATTCAGCAATTTCAGAAATCATAAATTCAAATGTGCAATCAACTGATTTGGTCATAATAGGAAGACACATTGGGTGATTTCATATTTCTTTACCCTTGTTTTCATTTTCCAGCAAATCAACCAATTTGCAAATCAGCAATGCATGCACATTAGATGGGTGAATCTTTTGGAAATCTTTCACATAGTGTGTTTCACGTAGCAGAAAGTTGGTGCTCAGAAATCCAGAATGTCCTGCTGCTAATTATGATGATGTTGTGACGTTCATGTGCACTCATTTCCCAAATGCAATCATTGCGACATGACTTGAAGCCAGCTTTAAAGAGAAATTCAAACATTATGTCCTTTAACATCAACATGAAGCAATGTTCACGACCCATCATACTTCTGTAATATCTCGTATTTCTAAATTAAACTATAGAGTAGGGGATTTTATTCATAAGGAATTGGATTGTGAAAATTGGTCTCTATATGACAGATGGTACATTTTGAAATAAGTTTAAAAAGACAAACTTTCTGCTTTTGACATAACAATAAGACCATATTTGTGTATTAAAAAAGTAAATTAGTCCAATTTTGACTCTAAAGTGTCTTTTTATTGAGTCGTTTGTGAGTCATATTTATTTGAATAGATCTTGTTAATAAATATAAAGCTTGCTAACTAAGCATCAGGGGTTATTATACCCTGGAGTAAAGACACAGGAGGTCCAGCATTCATGTCTTTGATTCAGCAGCTTTACCAATTACGTGCTCTGCTGCTGCGTTTCAAGAAGCTAGAATTCAACATAAAGTACATTCTCATATTCAAATCACCGTGTTCATAATGACAGAATCTGCAGTCCAAGGTTCTTTGTCATCTTTAATAGCTGTGTGCATTTTTAAATGACTATGGGTCAAAACCCAATAAATTAATAGATTAGTAAATGTTTTTCAAGTGCAAGTGAAATAGGAAATAAACAAAAAATTATTTGTTTTTGTGTGACAGCGTGCCTAAATATAAAATCTGCCATATAGGCTTTCACTGAGCTATTGCTTTTGTACTTTTCAGTGATGATAGCCTAAAAAGCTTGGAATTAACTCAATCAGGATATTCCTTTGAAGAATGTTTACCTCACTGATTATTAAATGCCAGATATTTTATAGATATGACTGAAGGTCCTGTGCTAGATGAAGACGTTGAGTTTTGTTATTTGCTGTGAATTCAGGATTAACATGCTTTTTATGATCTAAAGATATATGAAATTTTATAATCAATGTAGAGATATAGATTTTTTGGGGATTTAGTAAGTTGTATTGAAATGTTTGGTCAAGGTTCAAGTGTGATGAAATTAAACTAATCAGATATACTTGACTGCTGTCATAATACTGAATCACAAAATTCTGCAGAAAGCTTTGCAAATCTCTCACCACGTAAATGTACATTTATCAGATATTTTGGCTAATTTTATAGCACTTCCAGATTTGATAAAACCTTGTAACGTATCAGATATTAATTGATAATGTTTTATGTATCTAATGTAGTCCAACTTCATGACTTTTTTTTATCTGAACAAAACATATATGCATATCTGAATTATTTGCCCCATAATTCGACTATATTGCCCCACAACCAGCACAGAAAATGTGATAAAATTGCACAGAATTCTTGTGGTTCAGTATCAGATATTTTGGCTAACTGAATAAGGCTTTAAGCTTTAATAATACTTACATATTAAATAATATGTTTGGCCTAAAGCCATATAATTTAGAATTTGTATATTTTATCTTACCTGATGAAACCGTGTATATCTAAATTATTTATGCATTTTCACAAATTTTCCTACAAATACAAAAAAAAAAAGTGCTTAAAATATGAAAAAATTCTACGGAAATTCACAGATCTCCATAGATTTAGACAATCATCAGTCATAGCATGAAAAAACTGAAATTGTCCGGTAAATTTAAAATTGGGAAATAATAAATTATGAAAATTTCTGTGCTGAATGTGAGTCATTATATATTTAGTTTTTTGAGTGTATTCGTAGTGTCTATATACATTTTCAATAAACTTATTCAGTAATTATGAATGACTAAAAAATGTATGGAAAATCCTGGAAATTCATTGGTCAGAAGGTGTTGGAACCCTGTTCTAGACTCATGTTTGAATCCTTTCAATGCCCATTTTTCATCTGATCTCACCCTGCTAATGAAACTATTGTAACACACAGTGGGACTAGTGATGCCTGAGGGGATACAGGGGACCTGAGGTCACGACCTCACAGCAAAGGGGTGTTTGGGATTTATTCTTCCTCTCTCTTTCTTTCGGAGGGATCCTCTCAGCCCGTCTCCAGCTCTCTGACAGGAAACGGCGGGGGGGGGGTGTTCTCTCCTCACAGCGCCAGCGGCTGCTGGGGCCACAGATGACTAGAGCTGAGATAATACATGCTCGACTTGATCTACAAGTGAACCTGACATTTCCCCCTTCTCCTCTTCATCACTGCATGTCCCAAACAGGCAAACAGATATGGAGGGAAAGCGATAAGCGGCCACCGCTTTGTGACTGAAGTGATGGCTACATAGTTTAGCACAATCAGGGCGAAGACACCGTTAAACGCCGCGTCACAATTCATGGTGTCAAGTTTGTGAATGATACATCCACATAGACATCATTTGACAAAGGCTCTTTCCTTTTAGTCAGTGTGCAACAAACTGGATACTTTATTTTATTTGAGCATAAGCGCCATGGGCAGCATTTTGAAGATTTTAAAGGCTGTATTAAAATCAAGTAGGCCACTAGGATTTACCAGGAGAAAGCATCACAACAGCATTGCATTAGGCTATTGAACTGTGTATTTAGTGATTATTATTATTATTATTAGATATAATGCTTAATTTATCAAGCAGTGTTGTGTTTTATCGTGTTACTACTTTTGCATGAAAGCACTATGGTGGAATCACTGCGTACAGCCTTCTGTGATGGTTTCACTGTGAAGGAAGGAAAAGATAGATAACTTTGCACGATTGGTTGCTCATTTTCCCTTAATGAGTCACAGGAGCCACTGACAGGAGCTGGTGAGAGGTTTGGTGGTCCTCAAGAGCACAAGTGACCTTAAATCAGTACTGAGACTGGCTGAGACTCTAGAGACACACGCTCTCAATGCATTAGGGGACACATTAGCAACCAGGAATCCGTCAGGGAGAACGTATGAGATAATTTCATCCATCTGGACTTACAGAAAGAGCAGGAGCAGCTCTGCTAAATAAAATAAACTAAATTGTATTCATTTAGCATTAAACATAGATAAAGATAAGTTTATGAGTTTGAGGTATTTGTAAAAAAAAATACCGTGAAGTATGTCTCAAAACATTTTTTCACAAAATATTGCAGTTACTGTTAGTGTTTTAAATAATTGTATGTTTTGAAAATGGTATAACTGATTTTTTTTTATGTATTATTTCAACATGGATATGAGTTTCATATTTTTGATAGGTTGGCACTTGTGTTTTCAGACTAGATATTTAAACATTTCTCCCTTTGATCATCTGCTTATCTTGGTCAGTGGTGGTGGTGTTGACATCAAGATAGTCTTTTCAGCAAAGTAGAGTGTGGTGTAGTGGTTAAGATTCAGGGCTGGTAACTGAAAGGTTGCTAGTTTGATCCTCGCTAACAGCAAGCTGTAACTGTAATCGCTTCAAATGCAATTTCTTGGGCTAATGTATGAATTGACGTCAATGGTTTCGCTTTGGGAAGTTTTTTTTTTGTCTGTAAAGTAAAAAATAAACGCCCGCCTACAGCGCCCCGAAGTTTGATATTTTGCATAACCTCAATCAAATCTGAATTAGCAAGAAACAACATAAGTTTGTCCACAGTGTTGTCTCCCTCGGTTTGCGCCACGTCTTGCCAAAGGGGTTGGAATACGCCACGGCAGAATCCACGGCAAACACTGAGGGGGAAAATCTAGCACAAGGGAGAAGAGTTTGAGAGATGCCAGCTGCTTTGCCATCTGTCACTGTCAAGACTCCACTTGTGGGACACTGAAACAACTTCCTTGAAAAGTAGCCGAGATAATCCACAATAGTTTTCACTTGCAATCTCGATTCCCCTGTTGGAATTCAACATTCCACCATGTGAAGCGGAGATGGTTAATTGGTGGCGAAATCCAGGAGATGTTGGCCGTCCTTTCACGTACATGTGCATATTTTGAAGTGTGCGACGAGCCAGTCTTGGCAATCGATTCTGAAATTGCCTTTCAAGTGAATAAACGTGTGATATATTGTCTAGTTTTGAGCTCGGAGCCAAGTTAGGCTCGCTTTTAGCAAATGAGTTGTGTTATATCAGCAGTTCACCAGTACCGCTTCTGTTTTTGAGTTCTCATACGTTAAACTTAACGCTCAAAGTCTACTTGCCCTTACTTGCGCTTGATTCCTCACAGGCAAGAGGCCACAGCCGAGGTCCTCGTCTCATCTCTTCTTTTGTCACACAAGCGCTCATCAAACCAGTCCAGATGGAGGAGCAGTACTAAATGAAAGTATTCAGTGTGAAAATCGCAGATTTTTTGCAGCGGTCATCTGGTGCGCTATCACAGAAGCCTTTTGTGAGATAGAAACGCTTGATAGAGGCTGCAGAAGTCTGGACAGCGTCTGGCCGTCTGTCCTGGTGGTCTAGCACATTAGGCGAGGGTGTACGAGCCTGTCAAAACAGGAAAATTAGACCACGGGGGTCGTCAGTAAACTAATTGGGTAACAAAGAGCATACGCAGCCCTGCAAACCCTCACTTTAACGGTCGGCGAGCAGAGATAAGAGAGTTCACATCTAATGCGTTCAGAGGGGGGAGTTCACTCTTATTTATTTACCTATGACTCAATATCACGAATAATTTTACGAAGACCCCATCTTAAATCACTTTGCTCTTTAATGCTGCCCTGGAAGATTATGCAAATGGTTGCTACCTCATGCTGAGAGTTTTCTTTACCCACATTCACTCTAGGTTTCAGAGGTTGTATCACATCTGATCGCGTAGCTTTCATAACTTGCATCTAACGATGAGAGGAATCTGCACAATGCAATGACGTTTCATGCAATTGGTTGCCCGGCAGATGCCACCAGCCTCCTCGGGCCTCCAGGTATGCTGATATCTGTACAGGTGTACGAGACGTACAGAGAACACCTTGTTATTGGCCCAATAGCTAGCTCTTGCTGTAGGAGTCGACTGCAAGTTGCATGCAAAGATCAAAGAAGCCCGCAATTGGATTCAAAGTGGGAATTGAAATTGAAATAGGGGATCTATGAGGAAGGCACGCCATTTCACGAGCCGAATCTGAGCACAAGAGCAGGGCATGTTCCTCTGCCTCCTAGACATTATTACAATGCAAAGCAAACATTATGAATTCAGTGTCGCCATGTCCCCTGAACATAATATGCATGCGAATTATGTGCAAAGTGCATTCAACTTCAGTCGGGCAACCTATCACTTTAAGTGCATTTCTTTCAAATTGTGCCATTATAAATCTAGCTCATCACAGTATATCGCCGGGTGCATGTGCTAATGAAGTCCCCAGCAGCCCTCTGACTACACCGTTCAGCCCTGGAGGAGAGAGACAGCGACAGGAAGAGCTCCTGTCCTGGAGGCTAAGTGCTCATTAAACCAGATGGCATTAGAGCTGAAACCTTTCCATGCCTGATGCTTCAAAACATGTCGCGATGACTATATAAATCCAATGTAAGGTGCTGGCTAGCATCTACCCCTCATTTTGTAATTCATCAGATGAACCAATCAGACGATCAATATCAGGAAATGTGACATGTCAAAGAAAAGGAGAAATGACAGACAAAACACGCTGTACAGCATGTCCTGTTTATTCGCCGTTGTTCGTAATCTCGATTAAAACCGTTTGACTCTGTGAAGGCCGTTGTTTAGGAGGTAAATAGGACACATTTCCATCTTCAGAAAAGATTGCGATTAAATCAGCACCGAGTCGAACTATGTTTTAAAGCAAGGTGATTTTGAATAAATATGCATGGTTCCTATAGCAACGGCGAACAGTGCAAAACGATAGGCCCGAGCAAACCTCAATGGGTGTTCCTTAAAAGATTGGTAGAGCCGGAGTGATTCTCAATTTAATCGATTTCAAACGGAAAAGTCAATTTAACAAAGTTGAAAAGAGAATGCCGCAGAGAGGCGAGGAGGAGGAGGGGGGCTGAAAGCATTCTTTTGCACTCAAGCAGTAAACTAACTACGGCACGCGGGCTGAGATTTCTTCCCCATTATCTCCCACCTCACATTTGCTCTTAGGCAAGCAGTTTAAAAGCCAAGCGATTGAGCCAGTGATCCAATTTGAAATGCAGAAATGATTAGAGCAGCTTGCCTCATTTCATATCGAAATTCTCTGATTTATGACAGGGCAGGCGCCAAGATCTATCTCCAAAGGGAATTAGCGTGCAATTTCTCTTTTTGCATATTTCCGTTATTTAGCCTCCCAATAGCAGATGCTCGCTCTAAAAAAAAAAAGAAGAAGCAAAGACGGCACCAAGGAGGAGGTATCTTTTCATTTTAGGCGATGAAACCACTGCCATTTAAAAAGAGCAGGCTGGAACGGATGACAGACATGGGAATATATTTTCTGGGCTAGATAGTGATTTTGAAAAAATACAGGGCTTTATTTAGTTTATCAAACAACACATGAAAAGGAGAAACATCAGGGTTTATTTTTAGAGAATCCATAATTTTGTGTGGATGCGTGTGAAGGGGATTTGGACGTTTGCTGCGTGGAATGGGGGAAAAAAATGTCCCTCGCAACTCACCCGTCCAGCAAGCCTGAGGAAATATTAATACGCAGAGATAACGAGAGCTGCAGGAAAATCTGCCTTAATGAAATTTCCAGTTGACCACATGCAATTTGTTTCATCACGGTGAACAACTAATTGAAGTCGCCGTATCGAGGGTGCGTTATGTTGTAAACAGAGTCTTAGAGCAGGTCCGGTCCTGTTATCCTCACCTTCAGCCTGCACCTCTGCCTCGAACCCTTGCACATGTCAGCCTGACATACGACATTCATATAGTGCTGTGAATACAGTGTGTGCATGTGTGAGGTAAGGCTGGACATCAGTTGCTGTAGAAATGAAGGTCGGACTGGCTTGTTTGAAAGAAATCATTTGTGCATTACATTAAAGGTATGCAATTCATGCATTCCCTGGGAATATAAAACATGACCTTTGCATTGCATTGGCATTGCTAGTGACATGCTTGACTGTTTGAGCTACAGGAATTTCATTCAAGCTAAAACATAATACAAAATAATTCGTTTTTCATTTATTTATTTCCTTGAATCTTGAATTTGAAAATATATTAAAATGCAGATATTCAAGGACATAAATCTAACAAACAAAGCCATTTGTTATATTTCACTGGTTGTATTAAGAAATCTCAAAAGCCAGAAATTTCAAGTTGGTCTAAAACATACACTCTAAATGTACTACAAAAATGTTCTTGATTGATTAAAATAGAGTGGAGTGTTTATCATGAGGATGTAGATGTGACAAATCCGTATGTAACCATATTTCTCATGCTGAATTAAATGATATTGGTCGAAGGCTTCAAATCAAAAGGTATAACCAGCTTTTAATCTCTTCCCGTGCGGTTTGGTAGCAGAAATGAAGGGTGGGTCGCGTGGACACTGGGATTTCCAGTGGCCCTGTGAGAAGCGGTCGGTCAGCAGCACTGCTATCATTAGCCTGTTGTTTACATGCAGGCCTGGAGTCAGGGTGGCTCACAGTGTCACCAGCCACTTTCTTCCCTTCACCTCCTTCATCTGATCAGAGGATCAGGGTATCAAGGCCGGATTAGCGGCGACTTGGGATTTGTGTGATTGGTTAATTTATTGCGGCGATGGCGGGTCTTTCATCTATGGCAACATTTAATCAGCTGCCGCCACACAGGCTATTACAGGTTAGCTCCTTTCTGCGGGCCTCCGTGCCACTGCCATCAGCTCCATCACAATTCCCCCTGAAATTTCCAAATTATCTGGAACAGGCTTTAGCTGCTCCGTAATAAAAATTAGAGCTGATTCCCGATAGAAGCTTTCACTCGTACCGGGCCAATTATAAATAGTACAGCCGTGGCTCGGAAAGAGGTGGAGGAGAGAAAAAAGGGAAGGGAGGGAAAAAAGCCAACTCTGAGAGATGTTAGCGAGGAACTTATCGGCAGCCCCTGCTTCCCTGCTCTGATCCAAATCCGACCAGCTGAAAATTTATATTAGATTTTATCACACAGGCCTAAGTCGTGAAAAATCAATGAAGGTTATCTTTTATGTTGCAGCAACTTGTGGAAATATTGATTTTCATTTTATAGCGAATTTGGAGCATCAGTTTGTAATCACTGGCTAGCTGACTACACTGTTTTGGTCACTGTATCTCTTACACATGGAGAGAGAGAGAGATGGCGAAGCAGTGGAGTGAGACTAGAGATCTGTTACTTACACACAGCGCCTCCGGTGAAGGTCTTAAATCAAGCGTCACCTCAGCATCTGTCTGCAAATGAGAGACGCTTTCGCTTCACTTGTACATCGACGAGAGAATGCAAAGCATTATCTACTGGTTTATTGTAGTATGTGTGTGTTCATTTGCAAACTGTTTTTGATCCGTTTTGTTTTTTTGCTTAATGCTATTAACCTTGAGGATTGTTCAGTCAAACATATTCCAGCAGATTTGCAGTCTGTCTTTGATATTTAAATGTCTTAAAATCATTCTAGTGCTAAAATCACAATTACACTATATTTTTTTTTTTAACAAATGGTCAGTTTCAATAGATTCAAGGGTCTCTGAGAGACCAATTCAGAATAGTATAGTATACAGTATGTATACTGTGCAAAGTTTTGAATTGTTGCGAATGTTGCAGTAAAGGGGTTATTGTTTTATTAACTGATAATAATTACACATCAAATCAGCCTATTAGAATGATTTCTGAAGGATCATGTGACACTGAAGACTGGAATAATGATGCTGAAAATTCAGCTTTGCATCACAGGAATAAATTACATTTTAAGTAAATTAAAATAGAAAATGTTTCATTTAAATTGTAATAACATTTCAAAATATGTCTGTTTTTACTGTATTTTTCATCGAATAAATGTAGCCTTGATGAGCATAAGAGACTTCTTTCAAAAACAATAACAAAAACTGTAATTATTCAACTTCTGATCAGTAATGTATATATTTCTATAATACTCAAATGTATTTTTATGCATTAGAATACAAAATAATCATAACAGAGCCACACTGAATTAAACATGCAGGTCACGTCATATATTTTGAAACACCTTTTGAAACATCTGCCTACTGCATACAGAATATAATATTGACGAATAGCAGATTTTGCATCACATGATACTCATCTACTTATAACTATTCACATGTGTGCCCATTGTTTCATGAATTGCATCATTAGCTGCTTTGGCTGGAGAGCTTCTGGGCCTTAAAAGAAAGAGAGAGACAGACAGACAGAGCAGACCTTTGCTTCTGAATAAGAGATGACTCCAGACGGTGGGGATCAGAGAAAGGGTTAATCCGATTCTCATTTTAGATAGTTGTCGTGGAAACAATCAGACGGTCTCCGGTGCTCTTTGACAGGCCTGTAAAATTCTCAGGTCAGCCTGGATATAAGGTGTTATTGTATGGCTAATTTGAAATGTGAAACAGGAGCAGTGTTAAATGTCCGAGGGTTCTCTGTCTCGCTGCCAGCGTGCGGAAAGACGCCCACGTAGACGTCCAGGTGGGTGAGACTGCCAGGTGAGGGTCAAAATAACCTTTACGACAAGGCTTTACTGAAAGATTCTTGAAATCATCTCAATTGTTTCTCCTAAATAAGATGGAGAGCAAATGAAGACTTTTCTCAAGATTTCTGTGTCTGCTAAGAAAATGTTTGTAATCTCACAAGAAAACATTTTGTGAGTCTCTCACCTCTTGTTTCAAATTTTGAGATACTACTCTTTAAAATATAGTTTCCAGAAGGGGGGGTTTTCAGCGATGACAGAAGAACCATTGTGGGTTCCATATAGAACCTTTCAGTGAAAAGTTCTTAAAATAACCTTTTTCTTAGTGTGAAGAACATTTTAATAATCTAAAGAACCTTTTTCCGCTGTAAGGACTTTTTATGCAATGGAAAGGTTCCATTGATGTTAAAGGTTCTTCATGGAACCATCAACGCCAATAAAAAAATATATATTTTGAAGGGTTCAGAGTAAAGGTTCTTGCACACCAAGTCTGAAATTTTTGTATGCGTTTTTTCGTTTTCTTTCGTATTTGTCATGCTTTCCCATCAAAATGCTTACTACGGATGCGAAAATGCTAAAAATCACAGGTGAAAGTTTCGGAGGCAGTGTGTAAATGTGATATATATTTTTTAACATGCAAAAATTTTGGACGAGAATTTTTGACTTAAAGGTTTCGAAAGGGAGGTTTCCCAGCAATGCCATAGAAGAACCATGAGTGCAAGGTTCTTGAATTTCCTTTTTTTATACTGTGAGGACCATTTTAATAATCTGATTAACCATTTTTCCCACTAAAAAGAACCTTTTATGCAATGGAACATTAAAGGTTCTTCATGGAACCTTTATTTTTAGCAAATATGAGAGATCTCAATATTTAACATTTCTCAGTAGATTCTCTCTAAATTCTCACATAATCTGAATTTTGCCACCCACATTAATTTTATAATTGTATATGCTGTCTGTTTATTTCTCCTAAGGAATTTAAATCTGTAACAAAGTTGATGCTTAAATGAGCTTTGAAAGAGTAACCACTGAGCAACACTTCCTTCTGACATAGTTTGACAGTGTGTTTCTGACATGCATACTTTGCAGGAGCAAATCGCAATAGCTCAGCACTTGCAGGGGATGTGGACTCGGGAAAGGAAATGATGTCACGTGAGGCGCCTGAGAGTGACTCCAGCCCATTTTCACTTAGCTAAACTATTTCTGCTGCACTCTAATGAAGGTGTGCCTGGGGCTGTCTTTCTGGGCGTCTAATGGCCCAGAAAGACAGACATTTTGCCTGCCAGTAATGGGCTACTGTAACAGCTGTCCAAGATCTCTACCAATCCTGCCTCGGAGTGAGGAGATGATGTTCTCTAGGCTTTCATTGGCCTTTAAAAAAAGCCATTTGAAAAATGAAATAGAAAAAAAACTGGCATAGAGAACAGCCAGGCAGCAGCGGCAGTCCTTTCTCCACAAAAAGGGTGCATTTTAGTAGCTTTTCTCTATCTTACCGCTTTCACCTTATAGATAGAACTTAAAGCGGCGCGTTTCGACCCCGGCCAGAAAAGAAAAATGACGTTACACATTCGGAATAATTTGCCGGAGCATTATAAAAACGTAACCTCAATCGGCCTTTGAAATGGATACTGATTCTTTAAATTCTTCAGGGCCCGTAGCAGGAAATAGTGAGATGGTGGCGATAGGGAGGCACAATGTGGCCAAAGTTCAGTCCTGAACGCTTGCCTTCTCCTCGCCGAAAGCCATCCGCATTCTTTTTGCTATTCCAAGGCACCTGAAATCAGGCCGTAATCAGAGAGATCAGAAACTGGATCGCTGAGAAAAATTCGGGCTGATAATTCCACACTCTCCAGAGTTAAATGAGAGGACCCTGGGCTGGTGGAGAGGTTATTGATACTGAACACACCATTAAACTCTAGAAACTGCCTGAGCTTCAGTGTCACTTCTCATCATGTGTGCATATATAAATCCCAGAATTCTCCTCTTCTCGTCCACAGGACAGACAGGTTGTCTTATTCTTTGGTCTAGGGGTGTGCGATATGACGATTTTTGATCGTGGACGATAAAAATGTCTCCACGATCTGCTTTTTAAGAAATATCGTAGTATCGTGCTACAGCACACATTATGTCAAATACAGTTCTGGCGCCGCCGTCTCTATGTACTGTACAACACCACATACAGCAGTAGAGTTACTCTGACAGGACACTGCACTTATTCGCGATCGCAAAAGTACATTATTTGCATACAAGCCTTGCTGGTTAAATGTTTAATTCGCGCGCTGGTCTGACGTGCGCTTGTTCTGAGCGGATACACCTGAAGCACGCGCACTAAAACGCCTGTCTAACAGCGCCAGAGCGCCTGATTACTCAACTAAGTTATATTTTGCGCTAATACTGTCAAAACACACAAGGTTTACATACAGACTGAGTTGGTTATCTCTAAAATGAAAGTAAATAGTTAAGAGAGAAACGGATGCGTGCCTGTACTGTATATTAGATGCGTGCAGCTCTTAAAGGGACAGGACACTAAACATGCTATCGACTGTCATTAAAGAGATAGTTCACCCTAAAATTTTATTTCTGTCATTATTTACTCAGTGGAAAACCAAACAGTTGCTGGTCCACATTGACTTTGATAGTAGGAAAGAAAAATCCTATGGAAGTCACTGAGGACCAGCAACTGTTTGGTTTTCCACCTTCTTCAAAATAGCATTTATAAATGTTCAGCACAAGAAAGAAACTCATTCCGGTTTAAAACAACTTTTGAGTAAATGATGATATAAAAATACAACATTATGACAGAATTGACAGAATATTAATTTGTGGGGGAACTATTCATTTAACGTTAACAAAACAACAAAACGCAAAAGAGAAAAATCACTCACTATTCTTGACTGAAAAACTTTAATACAGTTGCTTTAGGATTCAGTCTATCTAGTGTTTTATTTTTATATTTGTTCATTCAATTTCATTGAATGCTCTGCTAAATACACCTATTGTACCTGGAAATAAAGCACTGTTTGTTTTATTTGTATATTATGTGTATTTGTAATGTGTATCTTTGTTCTTATTTTTTAATAAGAAAAATAAAATAATGACAAAGATTTTTTATCTTCGCCCACTTTGGCCTAAATATCTGCCATGCATCTTTGTCTTTCTAGTTTGGCTGTAATGCTCAGACAACTTGTAAAACCAAAATAGTAAAACTAACAAAGAATCGTGATAAAAATCGTGAATCGTGATATTTCTATAAAAAATCGTGATATGATATTTTTCCCATATCGCCCACCCCTACTTTGGTCTATCCTAAAATGGTTCAGTTTTATGTTCATTCCCTTTTATAGAGGAAAGGATGTTAAATCAAGTCTTAACAATAAGGAAGGCCAGTGCCATCTTGTCACTACTTATTTTTTTTACACTTTGCAAAAATTTACAGTAAAATATTTGGATTTCTATGATGTATTAAATGTTACAAATCATGGTGACTTAAACCAAAAGTTTAGGTTCTGTAAGCTTTTTTAATGATTTGAATGAAGTGTCTTATACTCTCAAGGCTGCATGTTTTTGAACTAGAATACAGTGAAAACAGTAGTATTATTATAATTTAAAATAAATATTTTCCATTTTAATACATTTTAACATGTAATTCATTCATATGATGCAAATGTGAATTTTCAGTAGCCATTACTCAGATCTTTTTATTCACTTTTTTGAAATGTACTTTTTTGAAAAAATTACTGAACATTTGCACATAAGAAAATATGTCTCTAGAATATATTTATAAAATCTATAGTTCCCCACCAAAGAATTATCAGTTTTTATTTTTTCGTCCTCAAATTGTAAGTTTTTTTATTATTATTATTATTATTGTGTGTGTGTGTGTGTGTGTGTATATATAATTTTTGTTTATTTTATTTTGTTTCTTTACACAAAAATATGCAACTAGCTGGAAATAATGCATCTAAACACATTCTTATTGATGCTTTCAAGACAATCACTCATTTTGACATTTAACAAAACTAAATAATCAATAAATAACAGAAAACCTACATTTTTACCTACATTTCACTGCTGGTTATACTCTGTATAATTGTGTATGTGACAAATAAAAATCTTGAATCTTGAAAATGTATAATAATCTTGGTGATAAATGAGCAGAATTTACAACAACATTGTAGAATACATCACAGAAAACAGATCAATGCATGTTAAATGTTTAGTGAGAAAGCAAAGTGTCATTAACTGACCCAAAACCAATACTCCCTGTGTTGGATGTGTAAGAAAAAAATCAGAACGTAATCTTAATTGTTGAGCCCTGTTGAAAATCATAAAGTTCCTTGTGCTTATGAGCTTGTTGCTAAATTGTCCCCAAATAAACTAATTGTTTGTGTGTGTTTGTGTGTTTGTGTGTTTGTGTGTGTGTGTGTGTGTGTGTGTGTGTGTGTGTGTGTGTGTGTGTGTGTGTGTGTGTGTGTGTGTGTGTGTGTGTGTGTGTGTGTGTGTGTGTGTGTGTGTGTGTGTGTGTTATCTCCACCGCTGCAGAAGACGAAGCCGCACGTCCCTCTGGTGCTGCATGCAGGCCCCAGGTGGCTGCTGGATGTGACTTGGCAGGGAACAGACGACAACAAGAACAACTGTGTGGTTTACAGCAAAGGTAAGAGGACGCTTTATCTGCCCCGTACCAAACACACCAGCACCGCACTCTTCCGCTATCTGCATCTCTTTTCTTTCTTTCCTTTTGACCCATATTTGTGTACATCTACACATATGCTTTACACAGAGATGTTTGGTGTGGCTTTGGTTCCCATGTCTCATACATCTATTAGTGGTGTGATTTGTAATGTAAGGTCGTGGGGTCACAGTTCATTGTGGTTTTGCAATGACAAATGTCATTCGCTGACATTTGCTTTGTTGACATTATTTTCCGTGTTTCCAAATGCATTTCAACAGCGGATGGCCCAAAGGCGTCAGTGATTCACGCGTGTTTCTTCAAGCATGTAGCAAATCATCTGGACTTCAAACGCAACATTAAGATCTAATAACCCATCCATGCTGTCTAAACTTCACACAGTATGAGTGAGAATACACAGCTACAGGTAGCAACACGTTACAACTCTTAGTATTCCACCAGAATACTATAATTTCAACAGTTATTATTACTGTAAAATCATAATAAATTCCAAGCCAGGCTCATTGGAATACGTGCCTGTGGCGACAATTCTGCAAAATTATATTACATTGCTTCTTGCACGTTTTGCAATTTCAAAGTGAAATATCCAGTGAGTGGCACTAAAAAAAGTGTTCAGTTTTATCCAAAACAGGTGTTTTTATTACGTTGGTTGCTGTATGAAAATTAAATGTCCGGTGAGATGCACTATAAGTTTAATGGTTTATCGTGTTTGAAAATAATGTACAGAACCAACAGTGTTACCAAAAGCAAACCTGGGGTAAAAATTTATTTGATAAAGCAACCATGCCATTTTCGTTTTTCACAAGATTCATACCTGATGCTCTGCATCATAAGTGCTATGCTGCACTGGGTGGGCTACCGAGCAAGTTTACGTTGTCTGAAAAACAATGCGTATGTAGCTGGTTTTGTGATGCAAACATCAAAATGTGCTACAAATAATGCACTATGGTAAAACTGTTTTGAGGTCATAAAATGCTATGCAAGAAACTGCTCAAAAAGAAGTCTTTATTAATAGATAATCTGCCCTGTAATCATAATTTGTGTCAACAGGAATAAAAGTTCTCTTTTTTTATAATTTCAGCTGGAAACTGCAGTGAATTGTATGTATAGGTATGTTTTTGGAGTTTTGTAAAAATGTAGGTTACAATTGACAATAAAATTGTCATTACAATGTTCATGTTTTGATAATGTGATAGTAGCTAATAGCATATTTAAAAAAAAAAAATAACATATTTTTACTGTAGAAACAACTATATTGCCTGAGGAAAATGTATAACTCTGTTTGTAAGCTGTTTTGAGTTTTTGCATGAGCATTGCTGCAAGGTTGCTAGGGTTGTTGGTTGAAGGGTTGTTGTTGGGTGGTTGCCGGGTAGTTGAGTGTTGTTTGTGGTCACTGTTTTGGCTTGATTCCATCAGTGTCAATCGATTTTTTTTCTTGTCCAGTAAGTCTCTCAACAACTCTTCTTAACAAGGTAATAGGCATTAGCTGAGGTGTTAGCAATGTAATTTGGCTAATTTATTATTAGTCATTAGCCTAGCAAGCAGTCGCTTTTGTGTTTTAGCAGAAACTGGTTTCCATTATACATTTTTGGAAGGGAAGGGTGCTGACTCTTTGGGGTGTTGTTCTTTATGAATGCATGCTTTGATGGCTATATTGCATTGAGGTGCACGTATAAACAAGTAAATAAGCAAAGTACAAGGATTCCAGAGCGAGAGCTCTCATTTAGCCAAATGTTTTTCAGATGATTATGACTCTCTCTGCGCTGAAACAGACTTTCTTCCCCCTCAAAGTGAACACGAGGCAGACGTGGGATTTTTCATTTCCCTGCTCTCATCTTCTAATCACTGCACTGCACTGTGGGGCTGATCCTCTTTACCAGTGCCTTCATTTGTGCACTTTATCAGAAAATCATTAAAGTTTTGATAAGCTGTTAAAGAAGATTACGCAGTTCTTTTAAAATCGTCTAATCTTTTTGCCAGGAGACTGAATATGGGAAACAAAAAGGCTAATAACAGGATTTCTGGAGTGTTTTGTTAAGTCTCTATAATTTATTCTCTGCCTTCATATTTATTAGCGAAAGGGAATGTCTCCACTGTGAGGTCACCGATTCATCTTTGCTGGACTGTATTTTATCAAACGGATAGTTATGGTTTTGGATGCTGACTGGTCTGATTGGATATTTAAATGTAAATGCATTCTCATTTTCTTCTGTTATTACATTTATATTAATTTTGCCATCTTCTAATGCTCACTTAAAGTTAATATTTAAATATTTTAAATAATATTTTAAATATTTTAAATAATTTAATAACACTGTTAAATGTAATATTTAGCAAATTTCTAAATAAATAATCAGTTTCTGTTTTGTTCATATTTTTTTTTATTAAAATTAGCATTACAATTGTAATGATGCCTAAATTCTAAAAAAGAAAGAAAGAAAACCTGAATTTTAATTTCAGCCGTTTATTATTTGTCATATTTGGCCATAACATTCATTCATTTATTTATTCATTATATGCACTTTTTGTAAGTGTTTGCCAAAAAATGAGGGATAAAATAAAAATGTACATTTAAAACAATAAATAAAAATGAGACTCTGAGGAAGAAAATAATGCACATTTTTCTGTTGGCTGACATACTTGCTTAGGATATAGCAGAGATTTATTGACATTTTATTGCAAATAGTTGCATCAGCGTTCTCTCAAGGCCTTGAACATTCACAGTCCAGTCTCTGTGCACAACATTACCCTCACTGCACTAAAACACTTTCTATGAACAGACACACATGGTGAATATGGGAATTGTGTGTTTGCTCCAGTAATAAATGCATCCCACAATCCTGTACAGTTTAATTGGTTATATTCAGGCCTGTTGGGTGTGTGTGATTCCCTGCGGGCCGCTCTGAGCGACCAATAGAGGACTCACTGAAAATAGTGCAGCAAGAATAATCAGGAAAACTAGGAACAACAAACCTGTAAACAAATCATTTTAGCCTTGTCTTACTTTTATCCTCTGTATTTCTTGGTTTTGGCTCAAATGAAATATGTTTATTGCCGTTTCTGAATATAGATGCTTCAGATTGCCCTGTGCAAGAAATGTAAAAAAAATGTTTGGACTTTTTTTTTGCTCGACTGAGTACTTTTGAATGAACATTACAAGGTCTATTCACATTTCTGCTTTTTTCAGTCACTGCAGTGTGATTATCTGAAAGAGTTTTTCCTCTTCAATGTATTATTGTGGAATCATCTATTTTAGATAAACCTGCCCCTACCCAGCATGAAAAAACAAGGTGAACTGTGATTGGTTGATTTACATGTCAGTCAGATGTTCTTGGCCAGGTTGAAAGTCTGGATCTTCGTCACTAAATTGACTGAGGCAGCTTTGAATTTGAATTGTCACAAATCTGACACATATTTTGTCTTAAAGCAAATTTATTATTTATGTAACCTAGTTGTGTTGTTTTTCTAAGACGTTAATATGCCTGTCAGACACTGAAATGACACTCAAAATCAAATTTATTCTTTTGAAATTTGGGCAGCAGACATTTGAGCTCTTGTGCGTTTGAACAGCAGATATTCTGCTCTAGTGTGTCTGATTATTTAAAGGTCACCTAAATTTTTCCTCTAAGCCTCTTAGAAGCAGGAACAGTCAGATAGAGCGTGTCAGAGGAGTTGAGGGGGAAATTTGGCCATTGTGCGTGTGGAAATTGACCAGTGTAACGAGAACGTTTTACATAAGCTCATAGACCGCAGGACTGGACTAATTCACTGTCTTTGTGCATCTCATATTCTGTAATTCCTCTCCATCTGATTCTCCTCCACACATCTCTATTGTGCTTTTGCTGTGACAGAGTCAAAGCAGATACATGTTACCTTGACCTCCATCGCTGCCTTGACCTCCTGCCTCTTCTTTTCATAATCTTCTGTCTCTCATCATATCTGTGTATATAGGCACTAAGGATGTGAATCATAAAGAACTGAGTGATTCTGATTCAGTTTCTGATTCCATTTAAAGGGGTCATCCGATGCCAATTTTCCACAAGTTGATATGATTTTTTAGGGTCTTAATGACAAGTCTATAACATACTTTGGTTAAAATTTCTCAATGGTAGTGTAAAAAACACCTTTTTTTTACCATGTCAAAATCAGCTCTGTTATCAGCAAGCCATTCTAGTCCATGTTGCTTTAAATGCTAATGAGCTCTGCTGACCCCACCCCTCTCTTCCGTGGAGTGACGAGCAGTACTGTTTACTTTAGCCGCAAAACTGTCTAATTAGTACATCATTAGGAAAGGCAATTTGCAAGGATTCATAAAATACCCTTATACTCACTTCTTTTGTAGGTGAGACTGGATCACGAATGATTTGCGTGAACATAAACGCATTTAGGCAGATTGTGGACTGGCGCATTCCCTTCAAAATGAAAGTAACGTTAATCCTCTGTGTCTTCAGCAGCTCAGATGTCGGGAGTAAATGACAACTGCTATGTTCATTATAGGGCTGTGCGATTAATCGAAATCGAATCGCGATTTGAGATGTTGCGATGTGGCCTGCGATGTGGACGCGATATTCTCTGTTCCAGATCAAACGCAAATGCATAACTGCCAGCCTTGAGTAGCAGTATTACTAACCAATAGAGTGAGCACACCTCCGTTCTCCCCAATCAGCAATGCTCTAGCCAACTGTGTAAACGTCTACCATTAAAAAAAATAAAATTAGAAAGCACGTGTGAGTGGGATTATCGCATCTACAAGGTCAGATCAATAGTCAGGGAAAGTAATACTAAAGAAAATTTTATGTAATAGGAGATTACTTCAGCTTCGAAATGACAGACACCGAACAAAAAAAGGTTCATTTGCAAGAGCTGTGCCACAACGCATAAGAGCTCCCTTATCGGTTCTGCTTTTAGTACTACTGGAGAATAAAAGATACATTTTCTTATATGTTTTTATTAGTACATGAACGTTATCTTACACATTTTATCTCCCCAACAGATTCTAATTTGAAATAAGTTTATAATGCATGTTCGCTATTTCCAATTCAGAAGACCGCACACACAGCCTGCGTCTTTGATTGCTTCTCATACTCACTCATCTCTGCCCCACGCGACTTATATCCCGCATCTCACGGACGAGCCATTTACACTTGCTGCCCACACGCAGCCTGTTTCGTAATCCTCGTTTATACCCACGGTCTGCACCGCACTCTATACGAGCGCATCTGGCAACAACCTGTGTCAACTCACGCCTGGCTCAAACAAATGTAAATTCAGTCTAACTGCTTTGCTAATTTCACTTGGATGAAATGGAACATTCAGCACATTTTCCACTTGTTCTTAAAATCGCAAATACTTAAAAATGAATAAATTAGCCTATGTAACCTATGTAATACTTTAATAATTGACTAAAGTAATACAGTTCTTTATTTACACAAAATAAACAAATCTTTCTGGTGAAATTAAGTAAATTATGTAAAAGTAATAATACCATTATAATCTTCCCTGCTGAAAAAACAATAGAACCCCTCACAAAACACAATAGAAAATGTAATGGATTGAAGGGTTATAATGGGAATTGTATTGGTTTTAATATAATGGTGTCTACTGGCATTTGATGGATTCTATTGGTGGGATGTAATCTGGCAGATGGGAACCAATACAACAGTAATTCCTATTGCAATAATACCTAAAACACACTACAAAAAGGAATTTTGTAATGGTTTTAATGGAAACCATAAGAATTTCTGTGATGGTTTCTATTGTTTTTTTCAGCAGAGTAACGATACCCATACTGTGCTGCACACTATTGACAATATTGAGCTGAAGCTTGACTTTGTCAAATTAAAATCACTATATCTGTCAAAGAAAATCACAATTAGATATTTTCCCCAAATCGCACAGCCCTAGTTCATTATTACATCCAACAACAAAACACCTCAATCGCTTAATCTGAGACATTCTTGTTTTCCCCTGGACCGGAGTCGACACAATGGAGGACTGATGACAGCTCACACGGGGCAGGTCTAAGGTAAGACGGCCTTGTCAATCAACTACCGTAGGAGCGGCCTGCGCAGAACTACGTCATTCTGTCAGGAATCTCTGATTTGAGAAAGGGGATTTAAAAATAAGGATTTAAAAAAAAAAACACTGGGTGGATTTTTATCATTATAGGATGGATGTGTACACACACTTCCAACACACATCTATGTTCAAACAACTTGTAAAGTGAGTTTTGCATCCGATGACCCCTTTAACCAATTCTGTTCTTCTGTGATTGCATTGATTCTTTAATGATTCAAATGATTCTTTTAGTACACTGAAGAAGGACCCCCTTCAAATAATTAGTCCTAATTATATATTAGGTTAATACACAAAACCATAGTTGTTTTGTTTTGTTTGTTTTTATCCATGCACTGGTCAATTTTTCTTCACCTGTGATGTCTTGCCTTAAACAAAATACTGAACAAAAGTCATTAAACTGCTTTTGGAGCTATTTGGTGAGTCTTTTTGACTGGCTCATTATAAAAAGACCAGCTCATATGAGTCATTTTTCATCCATTTCAGCCTATATCAGACTGCTGTATGTTAGTCATTGCATATGAGTCTTTTGTTTTTTGTTTTTATTAATTATTGGCGCCAAGTTTTGCCTCGCAACATTCAATTGAAACTCACAGTTAAGTATGATTTATTTTGCAGTGTTGCTGTAGATTCAATATCAATGCAGAAAACGCTAAGAAGCACTATCAGAACCAAATGTCATGCAAATGATTTGGTTGCCATATTTTTTTGGAACTGGTTCTGAATACAAACCCAATCTCGATTCCCAACCCTAATAGGCACCGAAGTGTTTCATCACTGTACAAACCGAACCTTCAAACATATATTAATCTCCATTTGTGTGCACGTCTTTGTGTAAGCGCAGTGCTGGGTGAGGGGTTTCACGCTGACAATAAAGCGCTAGAAGACGGACACATGCCAGCTGAGTTTGGAACGACACAAAAGACAAACGCTGTCGTGTTTTAAACTGTTAAGGCCATTAAATTGTTTTCATTTCATCTTCCGCTTTGAAAGGCACGGAGGCAAAGCACACGGAGGTGCCAGGGTTATTATCTCTTATCTTTGAACAGCGGAAAATACTGCGACGCATAATAACCAAACAACTGCACACAATGTAAAATTTCATTATCAGGGTGTTAAAACTGGGTTGTACCCTGAAGGGGTCCCCACCACAGCTCTGAGCGCCAGCGTAATTATGTTTAATTAAAATACAACAGAGATCAACAGAATCATTTTCATTAGGAAATTATTAATGATTCTACCGTAACAATAATTGATTGCAGTGAGACGGGCTGCAAGAACAGACGGTCAGAGAGAGAGAGAGAGATGGGAGAGTTGCATAATTTTAAGTTGAGAGCACACACACACATTTATTGGACATAAAGTGGACTGAAACAAGACCGTGTCATTGAACTGAGACCAGAGGCTAACAAAAGGAATCATGTTGAACATTGCCACATTATATTTGATGAACTTTAACATTTTATGACTAGTAATGGGAGGACTGAGTTAAAATAACCTCAGCTAACTCTAGTCTTTTACCGTGTTCATGTACCAATTGAATTTAACCGTACTTAATGAACTATCACTTATAAAAAGATACCATGTTTTTTGGACTGTATTATCAGAAATACTGTGTACTGTACATACTATGGCACATGAATTTCAGTACTGAGAAACTATCTGAAGCACTACCTGAAATGCTAGATGTGTTTCAAAATGCCATAGTATTATCACTGATGCTGTGATTTATTTGTAAAGATTTGTAAATGTCCAAAAAACATGATATTGCTATGGTAATGTGGCATTACCATATTCAAAAATCTAAAATAAATAAATATTTACTATATTTAAAAATATATATTATTACTATTGTGCAAATAAAAAAAACAGTATTTTCATGTTACTGTAAATATTCAGAAAGCATGGAACTAATATGGCATTGGTGCATGTTAAAAAAAACGTATTATTATGGTACATAGTAAAAAAACATAATACCATGGTAAATTTAAAAAGCATGGTGCATGAATTACAGTACCATGGTGTATTTTAGAGTACCATAGTATTACCACTGATGCTTACATTTTTTTGTAAGGATGGTAAATGTCCAAAAAAACATGATATTGCTATTGCACAATTCAACAAACATAATATTACCATGGTGCATTTTCAAATTAAATATGGTATTATAATGGTATTATAATACATATTAAATACATACATGCATACATACATAAAACTATGGTAATTAAAAATGCTATGTGGTATTATTATGGTGCCTGTTCAAAACAGCATGATATTACCATGGTGGGTGCATATTCAAAAAACATGGTAATACTATGGTACACATCCAAAAACATTGTATAACCATTGTGCATATTCAAAATACAGAAAGAAAATGGAATTACCGTGGTTTCTGTTCAAAAAAAGTATGACATTACCATTGTGCATATTCAGAAAATATGGTAATATAATGGTAAATGGGGGGAAAAAGACATTACCATAATACCATGGTGTATGTTCAAATATGTATTACTGATTCTTTAAGCAGAAGGCATTAGTGACACTACTGTGTTTCACTCTGCATAATTTGTCTGTATGTACAGCTTTAGTAGCAGTGTGCAGTGTGTGTGCATGTGTGTGTGTGTGTGTGTGTGTGTGTGTGTGTGGATCACAACCTCCTGCTGCTACTATTAATTATGATTCAATTGTGTAGCTCTGGAGCTGCTGAGAGTGATGTTCAACTCCCCCGTGGCATTTCTAATCAGCTCATGAAGTACCTGCACCTGGAGTGTGTGTGTGTGTGTGTGTGTGTGTGTGTGTGTGTGTGTGTGTGTGTGTTTCAAGAGTACACACACTCCTCCTCTCTCATAAGAGTGTGTGTGTGAGCTTGATGATTTAACCTGCATAATTGTATAATCGATGTTGAGAAATGCCTGTGCATCGATTTCCAGAGGGCAGACAGATCTCAGTGTCACTGTGAGAGCTGAGCTTTAACACACTGTCTGGAGCTGAGCCTTCAATACAGAGACACACAGACACAGTAAACGCTTCACTTCCTGTATACCACAATACATCAGCAGATTATGGCAAAGCATCAGTTTTGCTGAGCTCTTCTACTGAAATAATATAGACTTTAAACATGCTGTAATACATGTCCTGCTCATATTTCACCCAAAAAAATATAAAGAAATAATATAAAATAAAAATGTTATACAATTACATATTAAATATTAATAAGTATAATATAAAAATAAATGTGATATTTAATAAAATATAAATAAATATAATATATGTATATGAAGAAAAAAATAGTTTATTGTTTTAATATTAATTAAAAAAAATTATTTTGGCATTATTTTATTTATCTCATTACTGTAATTGTTTAAAATGTTAAAATTATTGTTTTAGTTATATGCATAGTTAAAATGGTAAAACATTTGGTAGTAGGCTATTTTTTGTTAAAAAATAATTACAAATATTTGTATGACTACTTGCTGTAGTAAGTAAAATAATTAGAAAAAATAAATTAAGTAATAAAGACATAAACATCCGTATGCATTGGATTAATCAGGTTTTGTGGAAAAAATTGCTGAAATGTTATGAAACATATAGACACAACTTAATTAAATTTTGTTAATATAATATAATATAAATTTATGTATATTCTTATTTTCTTTTTTTATTTGGGGGTGAAATATGACCCCCATCAATTAAAAAATGATTGACAGGTCGATAACAGTCTGTGATTTGCTAGATTTCTGATTGGCTACAAAAGCGCGGGCCGCTCCCCTGGCTCTTGTTTTGCTGTTTCCAGAGCCTGCGGCGGTCACAGAGACAGGTGTGATTTCTCAGGACACATATTTCCTTGATATTCAGTGCTTGTGAGATGATGGGGCCACAAAGCTCAGTAAAATAGATGTCTACAGTAGGAAGAGCGGCTATATTTTCATGTTTATTTCTTCTTTGTGTACAGTGGGGTGACAATTCTTGTTTTGTGTGCTGTGATTCTTCACACTCTATATGTCTATATGTACCGTGATGCTCATTTCCCTTTTCTAAATGGGAAAAATCCACCCACACCGTGGCTATTTTTTCCATCTGCCGACATTTTTCACCATGTTTAAGCACATTATTGTGATTATCTATCTCTTGCGCCTTTGGACATCAGCATAAGTGGATTTAGAGGCTTTCCTGTGTGTTGATTTTTAAGTTTGGGCTCGAGTCTCTTTAAACACGGGCAGAATGGACTTATCACCAAACGATTAAGAAGCGAAAGCTAATGTGATTATGAATATCATTGTACGTTCTTACAGCATAATCAACAAGGAGCACTTGAAAAAGAGTCGTTGACATATCTGTGAGTGTTTAACTATAGAATAATTGAATGGAAAATTACTCTCCTGAAATAGCCTATATATTCTTTTTGCCTTTATAAGCTCTTGAACCATCCAAAGTCTCAGAAACCAATAGAACAAATTGACCATCTCATTTGAAAAAATCAGCCGTTTTATTCTCGAAGAAAGAAACCTTTGGTCTTATAGTAAAAATGATAATAGTAAAATCAATATGAAACATTCACAAACTATTTTATTCATTTAATCTGCCATTTCCAAGTGAAATCGGATATTGAACCAGTAAAAATTGTAAGGCGGGACATGATTTGTTCATGAAAACTAATAGATTTCATTGTCAAAAACCTTGTTTGATAAAAATGGTTTAGATCTGAAGAAAGAGTGATTTGTGGACAAATAGTGAAACGCGTCTCAGTTAAAGTCATCTGGAGTTCAGGTTTAGGAGAAGACAGCAAGAGAGAGAGAGTAAATGGATCTGAAAGCATCAGGCAGGTCACCAGCCGCCCACTGAGTGAGGATAGATGGCGGTCCAGTCAACTTGTCTCCTCGGCCGCAGGGCTGCACTCTTTATGCAGCATATAATAACTGTCAGCCTGCATCTATACCTCCTCCGAGAGGTCACTAATGCCACATGCATGTTACATACACACATACTCTATACAATTTACTGTACACACTTCATAACTTGCTCTGACGTTAAAGGGATAATTCACCAAAAAAAAAAATTCTGTTACAATTCACTCACCCTCAAGTCATTCTAAAGCCCTACAACCCCTAACTGAAAAAAATAAATAAAAAAAACATCTATAAAAGTAGATGGGGTTACCATTCACTGTCAGTACCATTAAGATTTATAAAATGTCTGATATCACAAATCCATTTTTCTGTTCAACTCAACCCATGCAATACCTAGGTTCTGAGACTGAAGAGACTTTTGTTCTTTGGGTTTTTTAATTGCACATCATATCATCAAAGATATGCAAAAATGCTTTATGAGTGATTTTGAGTTGTTTAGGATAAATGTTGATGTAGTTGAAATACTGAAATAATTGGTGATATAAAATACTGTTTTTCCAGTATTTTGATGTTAGCTTCTTGATATTTATGTATTTGTTCTAAAATAGCATAAATGGTGTCATATTTTCAATTAGAGAAATTAAATAATAGCAATTATTTTTCACTTAATTTAATCAAGCCACTTTACTAACTATACTAATACTCACCAATATTACAATATGTAGTAATATCTAACATATATTTACCATATTGTACATGAATGAAAGGGCATTTTTGATTGAGGCATATTAAGCAAAACAAAGTTGTGTATTGATTCACTTCATGGACAGTTTGAACTTGAACATTGAAATGAATTGTATTTACTTTAACTGTGTTTTTGTAACTGAAGTTTAACTCGTCCACAGTTCAAATACTGTGCTATGAAAACCAATCATGGGATTTGTGAATGAATCATTCAGACTGGTTTAGTGAGCTGAGTCAATTGTTCAATAAAAAAGATCTGACTCAAAACAATGATTAATGTCAAAATCAGACACTATATTTTGCTCATAAAGTGATTCAAATTTTGATATTGTTACAATAAATGACCCAATTATAATAGTCAAAATTATTTTGGAGTATGTCATGTTAGTATGTTTGCCTGTCCTTCTCACATTCATCCTTCAAACCATAAACATGCCTTCTGACCACTCCATAACTACCACTTACTCTGCTTAACAACCTCTTTCTGCTCTGTTCCTGAGCACTGCAGAGAGAGAGAGAGAGGTGATGGTAGCGCCATCTGTCCAGTCTCTGTGGGTATTGTCATAAAGAGAGCCTAATGTTGTCATCATCCTTACATGGCAGAGGTCATTACCGTTTATAGAGGCACATGAAACTTTATGGCAAATGAACATATGCTGTCATGATGTGAAAAGCAATGAAACAGGATCTGAACAAAAGCCCCACAATGAACTTGCATGACCTGTCACATAAATTAAAGGCACGCTATGTAACTTTTGGCATTCTAGCGGTTAACAAACAAAACTGCATGAATCTCAAGGAGGAACATTGCAGCCGGAGCTGCTTCTGTGTGTTTATGGATATGATATGATGTTGCCCAGACAGGTCTAAAATCCTCATAATATAAGCACTTATTAAAGGCATACAGTAGTGATTCAGGATTTGGCATAAACACAGTTTTGGAAGATGGATTCATGATGTACTCGCTAATTGTATACATTTTGTAAATTAAAAAAAAAGTTACATAGTGTACCTTGAAGTAAAGTACATATTTTGAAAGGCACCGTAGAGGTGAGTTTGTGTTTTGAAACTCAATGATTTTCCATGAAATTCCATGTATTTTAGGTGTGAAGACTTCTAAGAAAAGAGTTGAAGGTTTTTCAAATAAAAAATGTAAAATACATTTTTTTATTTATTATCAAATTAATTTTATTTTTATTAGAATTTTTTTACAATCACAGATGAATTTTATACATAATTTTACAATAATATTCATTGGCAGAAACAATAAACGTCACTGGATTTAGTATTTTAAGTAAGTACATAAAATTCATTGCAGTCAGTTTGTGTGATATTTGTAAATAAAATCATTTTATTTCAGACAGACAGAAAAACAAATTTTTTTTTTTTTTAAACCTTTGATTAAAATGATTAGATTACTAAATCAACAGGAAATATTTCTGTATTTCTGTTTTTTTAACAAATACTACATGGGTAATATCTGTGGTTTTATTATCCACAGCAGTTTTAACTGCTATGAGTATGAATTTTGCTGCCATCATTTTTGCAATTCCATTTAATGCCACTTGTGGTGTAAAAATGATGCAATTTGCACTTTCACATCTGTTTTTGTGGTGCCTTTCCACTCAGCATGACGATCAGTTGCTTGTTTTTTACCGCTCTCTGTGCGTGTTTATAAGTGAGGGTGATTTCTGGGTTCTGGTCGCCACGAGGTTGCCTGCTTTTCACTCGATCCGGGCTTCAGGTTGATTTAAAGACCGTTAGGAATGGCAGCGCAAGGGAGAAGACAAAAAAAAGACTGTCGACAAATCAACTCACGCCAATGCCTCTCAAGGTTTCAGCTGCAACCTATTCAGCAGGAGAAAAGAGAAAAATATATATACACTCTATCCTGTCAGGGGCTTTTGGCTTATCTTGAGTGACTGTCAAGGCTGGGAATATCAGGGAATGGACAGAAACATATAAAATTAATAAGCTCCTGGATGTTGTCGGAAGTTATGATGCTTCCATAAATCCTGGTTTGATCAGAGAGGACAAGGCTTAAAGCCGGAGCCGCCTAACGCACACGGCGAGTGTTTTTGGGCCTGGTTTCTCATTCTGTCGCCGAGATAGAAGCCCTTAGCTGGCGAAATAAGATTTATCTTCTTTCCTCCCCCTTTCATGACTGACAAATCTGAGAAAGCTGGAGGCGACTCGGCAGCCATTACTACCTTTAATAAAGGGCATGGGCTCAGCAAGGTGAAACTTGGGTCAAAGGCAAAAAAAATGCGCAGAAGAGAAAAGAAATTGGCGCTTACTTATCAGTTGTACGTCCCGTGTTGGGTGAAAGGTCGAAGAGCTTTTTGTTTGTTTGTTTGTTTCTTATAGCAAAAGGATGGATGCTATCTGTCCCGGCATCCAAACCGCAAGGCTTTCTGGAGTGGTGCGGGTAATATTTCATGTCAAGAATTAGGCAAGTGAACCTCTGTGGTTTTTTTCAGTGGGTGGCAGAGAGAAACATTGATCATCGTCTCAGTAGCGAACAAAAATGCGTTGACTTTTTCAAGAGGATGTTCTGTGTGCAAATACATTCATTGCAGGGAAAACAAATGCTGACTGTGTGTGTGTGTGTGTTTCATAAAGCTTGATCGTGTAAGAGTTGTATTGGAAGGAGAGAAAAAAAAGCATAACAATAGCAATGCTTGCTGGACCAAATTAGAAAAACTGTATTTCAGTTTGAGGGGTTATATTGTGAATATGTCATGCTTCCTGGGCATGTCAATACAAATACATTCACAATGATTACACAGAAGAAATAAAACAAAGAAATGCAATTCAAATCATAAATAAATCACTCAGTTCTGATACATACAAATGTACTGAGGACTCATTTATTCAAGTTTCACTTCAGAAATCATTCGGATATGCTGATTTGCTGCTCATTTCTTATTATTATGTTCACTTGAAAACAGTTGTGCTGCTTAACACTTTTGTGGAAACCATGATGCATCTTTTTTCTTTGATGAATAGAAAGCATTTATTGAATATGAAATACTTTACTGTCAAAATCTTATACACCCCAAACTTTTTAACAGTAATTTAAATAAAAATTCAAACTCTACAAAAAAATAAATAAATAAAAGTGATTTTAAATGTTACAAGTGAGTTTTGGCATCACAACATTTTGATGCAAAGTATGAAAAATGAATATCCATTTTGAGATTTGCTAAAGATTACATTTAAAAGAGTTTATTGATTGATTGGCATTTTAAAGATTAACTAAATGTAATCTAAGGGTGAATAAGGGAAATAAGCACAATTAAATTTAATATACACATTGTTCATCCTGTCTTTCATGTGTATATTGTGTTTGTTGTTATATCATTCTAGTTGTGTAAAAATACGTTGATGCACCTTGAGAATTTGAAAGCTATTCTTTATTATTTAAAAGTTATTGTTGTTAGAAGGTTGAATGGCTTATGAGGAAGTGACCTGTTCCATGTACTGTAGATTGTAGATTAACAATTTTTTCATTTTTTCACAAATACTACTCAATTTATGTGTAAAACTTTTTTAATTAGAAAAAAAAATTATTATGCACCTTCAACTGTGACCTAGAGGAGATATTCACAGCTTTAACTATCTTGACTAAAGGTCCTGTAAATGCATTCTGTGAATAAGTGTTTTCTAGGAAATAATTGAATTGAGTGTTTGACGTCTGCACTCTGTGTGCTTTACTGCTGGACTGGCTTTGAGCTGAAGACTCTCAGATTATCCTGTGAATTGCTCTACCTGTGAAGTCTCCGGTTCGCCGATGGCTCTTCTGCATGAATTATTCAGATAGGCAGAATCCTCACAAAATGCTCGTGAAGGAAGTGAATTCTGCTCACTGGTAAACAGATTTTAGCGATTTTCTGCTCCGAATCCCTTCTGAGTTGAGTTGTGCCTCGGTGCCAGCGACGGATAATTACATCACATCTCTTTTTCCTCTCCAGACCCCTTCAAACTTTCCCCTGAACCCACTGCAACCCCCTCCCCCATCACTTTGTCCGCATCCTGAATCACATTTTACCGCTTGCCCCAGTCTTCAGTCATATCAGTAGTGAGGAAAAATGGTTCTCTCATATTGAAATGACAACCCAAATACTAGATTGATTGATTGATTGATTGATTGATTGATTGATTTGACTTTACTTTTGAGGGATCACTAATAGGCGTCAGTGTAACATTCAAGACTAGTTCCATATCGGCCAACACAATACTAAATGAGGTATTGCACCTTTAAGTATAACATAAACAGTAAACCTGCTGCGAGATGCTGTGGTTCAGTGTGTGTGTGTGTGTGTGTGCAGTCTGACCTTCACCCAGGCAGTATTTGGGGAGGCACATCTGAAGCCGCTGACCCATACTGGGCCACACTAGAGAGGAAACGCAGCAGACATGAAGGATTGGCGTTTGGCCGGAGCCCAACCGGGGGAGAACACCCGACCCTGCTCACAGCGTGGGCACACGAGTGTGTGTGTGTGTGTGTGTGTGTGTGTGTCATAAAACACCTACTGGTGCAGTACAGAGGGTTCAGAGCAACTCCAGCATTCCAGGGTAGATGGGAGGAAAGGACACACACACACACAAACCTAATAAGAATGAGATGCACTGATCCAGACTAAAGACCTGAATGTGTCTCATTTATATGCCATGCATGAGAGAAATTTTATTAATCAGATATTTCTCATTCATAGATCAAAGACACTCTTCATTTATATTTCCTTAAAATATCATGTAACTTTATGTTTAGATGTTTCTCACAAATTTCCTAAGTGAAGACACTGGGTTTTTTCTCAGGAGACAAATCTGAGAAGCAGTTGATCAAACATCTTGCTGTTCTCGCTGCAGGAACATCTGAGATATGAATGGAATTTTTTTCTGACTTTGGTGTCTCAGCAAATCTGAACACCGTTTGGGACATTTTTGAGAGGAGCCTCATGTGAGAATACTGTTGTTTTCTCGGAAAACACAATTAAGATTATTAGATTTCATATGGAATTTCTGTCTTTTGAATACTTTGAGATCTTGGCAAATTTAAGCATAGTTTGAGGCATCAAGATGATTAGAGGAAACTCATCCAAGAAGAAGACTCCATTTGCTCTCATTTTAATCTCACTGAAGTCTAGGAAAAACAATTGAGATCTCATTTGGTATTTTTCTCACCTAAAATATACTTTATGATAATTATTTGCAGCAAGATGCAGAGAAAGACAGATGGATATTAGACAAGCAGATGTCATATAATCAACTGTCAATTAATCATCTCTTGCAGTTTCACCACACATTCATTTAAACTTTATCTATCTATCTATCTATCTGTCTGTCTGTCTGTCTGTCTGTCTGTCTGTCAGATCTATCTATCAGAAACTTAATTTCAAAGCAGTCTGACTATCAAACACCAGTTAATTTGCTTAGTAATGTTTTGACTAGAATCCATAGGCTAGAGTTATTGTTCTCTCCCTCCTGATTAAAGCTACAACAAGCATTTCCCATGTGTTGTAGCATTTGATAATATTTGCTTCTAATCGTCAGAGGACTAGCACTACTCCTATTAGTGAACATTAGCCGTTTAAAGCTGTTCACACTGCAATCAAGGCCATTGGCCGCCTTTACCACTTCACAGATAAATAAAGCACAAAGTTTGTTTTCCTACTTTGTCTTTGAGCTCCTTCGGTGCAGAGGAGAGGCCAAAACCCCAAAGGCGGCAGCAGGAAACGCTCCTGTACCGCAGCTTTGTCATCACGCTTGAAGAATATCTGTTTAATGTACTGTAATGTGGAATTCAGCAGGGACCAGTTTAATTGAGTTTTACACAAACCAGTTGGGAGCGGTGCTGGAAGCTAGGTGATGTTGAGGTTCTTAATCTGTCTCTCCGTAGAGGGTTGTTGACGAAGTGGTTCTTTCTCTTTGTGCGGGGAAAAAAGAGGAAGCCTAGGAAATGATACATCCATGGATAAAACCAATTGCCAACCCTCAAAGGGAACGAGGTTGATAAGACAAATCCAGCACTTGTAGAGAAATAAAAGAATCCAACTGTTCATTAAAGGCGGAAACAAAACAGGCGATTGAGAAGGCAAGCCGGCCGGTCGAAAGAGAGAGAGGCAGGCAAACAGAGATGGCTCCTATCAGAGGAAAGGATTGGAAAATAATCAAGGATTTGTGAGCTGAATTAATAACCAGACAAATACTTTTTTTTGTTCCCGCTTTCACAAAATTAGGAAGGATGGACCGCAATTATCTAACGCAGGACGCCGTTTAGCTGCACTTCCTCCTAATTATGAAAGATAACTCAAATCTAGAGCTTCAGATGTTTCATAAAAGCACTCGGAGAGTCAAACTTGCTGCCAAGACTTCAGCGTGCCCATAGGAAAGAAAAATCACAAAGGAGATCTCTTTAATATCTCAATTGTTTCTCCTAGACAGTGATGAGATTAAATGGTGGGCGAATGGAGACTTCTTCAGAAGTCTGAGGCTTAATCTTCTCAGATTTTTTTCCTGAGAAATAGACTTCAGTAATGTCACGTTTCCTCCAGAGTTTCAGATGAGATTCACAACTTGTGTCTCGTAATCAACACAAGAAACATCCCTGATTGATACACTTCTGTTTGATTATATAACATCTGCCTGTATTTCTCTGGATCAGAAATGTTCTTTCAGGAAAAAAATCCCAAATAAGATTATTTTTCCTAGACAGCGATCCGATTTAATGGAGAGCAGATGGAAATTTCTTCAAAATCCAGATGTTTCTCCTGAGAAAAAGATTCCATCGCATGCGCCTCCTTCAGCGTTTCTAATAAGGTCAACAAAGTCTCACAATCAACACAAAAATGCCATTCAAATGTAAAATTGGGATTTAATTATTTTGTAGGAAAGAAAAAGCGCACGAGATCTTTTTAATATATAAATTGTTTTTCACAGACAGTGATATGATTTACATGGGGAGCAGAAGGAGACTTCTTTAAAAGTCAGATGTTTCTCCCTCCTGAGAAGGAAGCTCAAGTAATCTCACATACGTCTCCTCAAGAGTTTCTAGTAAGATCAGCAGTGTCATTCAAATGATGAATTGGCATTCGAGAAACTTATAGGTTCACACAAGATCTTTTTATTATCTCAGTTGTTGCTCATACACTGCAATGAGATTAAATAGGGACTTTTGCTTAAGTATTCTGCTTCATAGTTGTTTCTTCTGAGAAAAAAGACCTCAGTAATCTCACATGTGTCTCCTCTAGAGTTTCTAATAAGGTCATCAATGTCGTTTAAATAATGAATTGGGATTTGAGTATCTTGAAAAATCCCACATTAAATCTCATTTGATGTTTCAATTGTTCCTCCTCCACTGCAATGAGATCAAATTGAGACTTGTGATTGAATATTCTGCTTCTTAGATGTTTTTCCTGAGAGAGAATGATCTCACATGTATCTCCTGTAGAGTTTCTAATACAGTAAGGTCAACAAAGTCTTACAAGCAACTCAAAAATATCTACAAATGATACACCAGCATTTGAGTTTCTTGTAGGACAAAAGAACCCACATGAGATCTTTTTAATATCTAAGGAGTTCTTCTTAGGCAGTGATGAGATTGAATGGAGACTTCTTCAAAACCTAGATGTTTCTTCTGAGAATAGGATTTTAGTAATATGACATGCATCTCCTCTAGAGTATATAATAAGGTCCACGATGTTATTTAAATGACGAATTTGCATTTGAGTATCTTGAAAAATCCCTCATTACATCTGTTTGATATCTAAGTTGTTGCTCCTACACTGGAGTGAGATTAAATGAAGACTTCTTCTATAAAATAAAAGCTTTAGTAATTTCACACAAGTCTCCTCTAAACATCTCAATAATGTCTCAAACTGTGCTCAGATTTGACAAGATACCAAAATCTGCCGTTAGAATTCAGAAATTTTGATATGAACTCAATTATTTCTCATCAAATTCCCTGGAGGGTTGTCTTTTGTCTTATTTGTTTTTGAAGAAATGTTTGTGATGTTGCACAAATGGGATCTCCTGGAATATGAAAAAGCAACCTCTGAACAATTGCATTTTCCATTGGGTGTTAACACAACACATGTGAATCTAAAAAGCAATTCCAGAACATTTGAAGCATAAGCGAGCGAGGGTGTGTGACCACAGTACTTCATCAACTGACCATAGCTGTGTAATGAGAGACCGTCCGGCTAACGGTGATATAAACACACACACACTCACAGAGGGCTCAGGAAAGGCAGGGGATGCTCGCTCGCTCGTCGTAATCAGTGCTTGTGTGATTTGCACGCTTCGACATTCCATGGCTGTTTTGTGTGAAATAAAGCCATTCATCAGCACATCAATAAAAATATAGAGCAGATTATTATTGCGTTGGCCGCCCCATACACCTTCAGTCGTAAATAATGGCCTGCTCGGCGCTGCTTATATTAATTAGAGGTAGAATGCAGATAATACGAAGGCTCTTTTATTGCGGCGAGCTGAATCAATTTTACAGTGTTCAGGCTCGTACAAGGTCAGGCAAAGTTGTTGAGACAAGATGTGTCCCTTGTAAAACAGCGTTTCTGTGATCAGCCTCTGTGCTCTGCGCTGTGGACAAATACAGAGATTGAACACCATAACATCATGACACGCTCAATACTTTTGCATTGATAGTGGATGAGTATCATGCATGCTTTCGTGTTTGTGTGTATGTTACAGCAGAGGTTCTCAGCTGACAGGTCACAGGTCAGACAGCAGGGATAAACAATGCAACTATCCATATAACCGTAAAAGTTAGGCAAAATTAATAGTTTAATCATAGGTTAATGATCATTTTAAATTGAGAATTTTAATTTAAAAGTGAGAAGAAAACACTTTCTATAGCTTTTGTTGTTCATGTTAAAGTTTGTGTGTTTAAACAAAGGCCTTTTCATAATTAATATTTTATAGTCTTGCATCAAAAACTATAAATCAATTTCTCAGCATGGATAATAATAGTTTGTGCTAATTATATGTTTTGTCAGTACATTATTAAATAATAAAACATAATATTTAATAATAATAATAATAATGTTGAAAAAAAATTAAAGTCAGTACATTTTAATTAATACTTTTAATTAATGCTTTTATAACAATGGTGCATTAAATTGATCAAAAGTGACAGTAAAGATATTTATAATGGTACAAAATATTTATGCTGTTCTTTTAAAATTTTCTGTTCTTCAAAGAATCCTGAAAAGAAATGCATCATGGTTTCCACAAAAATATTAAGCAGCACAACTATTTTCAATTTGGATAATAATTGTCATGTGACACTGAAGACTGGAGTAATGGCTGCTGAAAATTGAGCTTTGCATCACAGAAATAAATTATATTTTAAAATACACTCACCGGCCACTTTATTAGGTACACCTGTTCAATTGCTTAATATCACAAATTGCTAATCAGCCAATCACATGCAGAGTTGCTCACAAGTCTCTGAGCTAGAGTCCAAGTCAAGTCTCAAGTCTCTGAGCTAGAGTCCAAGTCAAGTCTCAAGTCTCTGAGCTAGAGTCCAAGTCAAGTCTCAAGTCTCTTTATTATATTAAGTCTCTGGTTATAATAAGTGTTGCATCACGTACAGCGACCCATCCAACACTGCATAGCTATATATAAGGAATTCAAAGCATGTAATGTTATTATGACTCCTTTATCTATTAGCATACAGTATCAGCTTTGATTTTTATATATAATCAGTGTAAACAGGCTATTGCAACATGACAAAAACACCAAGAATGCTTTACTTTTAAGTTAATATTATCTGTATTTTGCCTTGTAGCATGAACACACAGTACAGTACAGACCAAAAATTAAGAAAGACTTAATATGGTCAAACATCACATTGTAGCTAAATGCAAAACACTATTGCAACAAACCAAACGATGTGAAATATATGAAGAGTTCAGATGCAAAAGCCATCTGAAATTTTCTTTAGAATGATCATTTTTATCAAGCTTGTATATTTAAGTTCAATAATTTCACTTAAATGACAATGAAAATGCAACTAATCATAGTTTATAAACTACTGTAAGTCAACACATCCCAAACTCTCAAACCAGTGTAATGTTACATGATCAACAATAATCCTGAAACCTGTTTGCAGACAACGTTAACCCTTGTATGGTGTTCGGATCTGTAGGACCCGTTTTCATTTTTTACTAGAGAAAAATTATACTATTAATAATTTTTTCAAACTCAGACTCATTGGCCTTGGCTTATTTTCTGTGAAGAATATATATCTGAACACATTTTCAATGACCACACTGGTCACACACTCTCTCACACGCAAGCACTCAAGCACACACACACACACACACACACACACACACGCACGCACGCACGCACGCACGCACACACACTCACTCGGATATCTGGTTTACGGGACTCTCCATAGGCGTAATGGTTTTACTAATGTACCAACTGTATAATCTATCCTTAAATCCAAAGCTAACGATGAATAGCACAGCAGTCGCCATGTTTGTTCGTTGTCCTCTAATGTATGGCGGCCGCGCCTAAAATAAAACTTTTTAAAGTGTGGCCGCGCCTGTGCGCAGCAGATACGTAGTACGTCACGTGTTACATGGGCAGGTTATAGGTAACGGAGGGAGGGGAATAACAGCGAGCTCATCATTCCTAAAAATAAACATTGTTCACGAGTCCCGCAGCTCGAGTCCGAGTCGAGTCTGAAGTCTTTCGAGGACGAGTCTCAAGTCGAGTCTGAAGTCACTGTGTGTGCGACTTAAGTCGCACTCGAGTCCGAGTCTCAAACTCGAGTCCCCATCACTGATCACATGGTAGCAACTCAATGCATTTAGGCATCTAGATGTGTTGAAGACGACTTGCTGAAGTTCAGACCGAGCATCAGAATGGGGAAGAAAGGTGATTTAAGTGACTTTGAACGTGGAATGGTTGTTGGTGCCAGGCGGGCTGGTCTGAGTATTTCAAAAACTGTTGATCTTCTGGAATTTTCACACACAGCCATCTCTAGGGTTTACAGAGAATGATCCGAAAAAGAGAAAATATCCAGTGAGCAGCAGTTGTGTGGATGAAAATGCCTTGTTGATGTCAGTGATGTCAGAGTTCAGAGGAGAATGGGCAGACTGGTTAGAGATGATAGAAAGGCAACAGTAACTCAAATAACCACTCGTTACAACCAAGGTATGCAGAATACTATCTCTGAACACACAACACGTCGAACCCTGAAGCAGATGGGCTACAGCAGCAGAAGACCACACCGGGTGCTGCTCCTGTCAGCTAAGAACAGGAAATGGAGGCTACAATTCACACAGGCTCACCAAAATTGGACAATAGAAGATTGGAAAAACATTGCCTGGTCTGATGAGTCTCTATTTCTGCTGCGACATTCAGATGGTAGGGTCAGAATTTGGCGTATAGAACATGAAAGCATGGATCCATCCTGCCTTGTCTCAATGGTTCAGGCTGGTGGTGGTGGTGTAATGGTGTGGGGGATATTTTCTTGGCACACTTTGGGCCCCTTAGTACCAGTTGAGCATAGTTTAAACGCCACAGCCTACCTGAGTATTGTTGCTGCCCATGTCCATACCTTTATGACTAAAGTGTACCCATTTTCTGATGGCTACTTCCAGCAGGATAATGCACCATGTCACAAAGCTCAAATCATCTCAGACTGGTTTCTTGAACATAATGAGTTCACTTTACTCAAATGGCCTCCACAATCACCAGATCTCAATCCAATAGAGCACCTGGAATGTGGTGGAACGGTAGATTCACATCACGGATGTGCAGCCGACAAATCTGCAGCAACTGCGTGATGCTATAATGTCAATATGGACCAAAATCTCTGAGGAATGTTTCCAACACCTTGTTGAATCTATGCCACGAAGAATTAAGGCAGTTCTGAAGGGTCCAACCCGGTATTAGCAAGGTGTACCTAATAAAGTGGCCAGTGACTGTATATCAAAATATAAACAATTTAAGTTGGAATAATATTTCACAATATTATTTTTACTGTATTTGTGATCAAATAAACGCATCCTTGATGAGCATTAGAGTCTCTGATCATGAAACAGCTATTTATCAGAGTCACGTGTATTGCACAGAATGTAATAAAATGTTTCATTGTGCCTTATTATTGACTTCTCACATCTACTTAATTTTTCTTCTTCTTTTTCTTGTCTTTTTAGCAATAGGCCAGAGGTTTAGAGAGCAAACCCATGTGTTGAATCTTAATTTAAGCTGGATTTAACATGCTCAACTGTTCACTGTACTCTCTCTCTCTCCAGTAAAGTCGTCAGATTAGATGACAATAGTACTATCCTACCATTCTGGAATACCTTTATAACTCTCCAGTTGCTTCTGAAAATAGGTTTAACATGATTTTGACTGGTTCGGATGACAAATTCTACCTTTTACAGATCTAATTTTGTTCATTTTCTTTTAAGATTTTGTTATTGATCAACCCAGCAGGGTTTTTCAGGATTGAAATCTGCTTTAAGAGATTCACTCTAGTGTTTCAGTGCAGTTGTCATTTCCATAACAAATCTCTGGTCTAGATCATTTTAGCCTGTTTCAGAAATTAGTCAAAACCCTCATTTGCCTGTTTGCCTTTAACAAACAACTTTATAGTCTCATTGACAAACAGTGTTCATAATTATCACAATTAGCTCCAGGAGAACCAGGAGAACCCTTCAGTCTGTTATGATGAAATAATGATGTTCACCACTAATTTTCTGCAGGATGGGCCTATTGAAAGCCACCTGCAGATGCAGCTTCCTCTCTCTGCAGTAATTTGACAAAATTGTGGCATTCTCTGTCCGTGAATATCAGACTGACCTGCTGTTTCCTGTGAATATCTCCTTCTCTCTCTCTCTGCTCAATGATCCGAGCGCTGACTCCTGTTAAATCTTGATTATGGATTGTGTGACATTGTAAATGACGGGAGGATCGGGTGGGATGTCTGGGATTAATCGGCGGGCACGGATGCAGATTCCGTCAGTAGACTCCATCTCGAGCTGAGAGGCTTCATTTCCACTCGGCCGCCCCCGTTGTGCATGCAAAGCAGATTTAGTGATAGGTAATCCATGTAAGGTTTTTAGCACAGCTTTTCAGAGGATTGAAGACAAATTATGTACACGTTTTAAAGGAAGAGTTTGTCCAAAAATGAACATTCTGTCATTATTTACTCTTCTTTTTTTTTTTTCTAAACCTGTATGCTGTTATTTATTCAGGTGGATCACAAAAGAAGGATTTTTGAAGAATAGCAATGACTTAATAGTGACTACAGGGAGATAAGCTCTAGAAATTACAAAAACAGTGTAAAATAACCCTACTTGTGTGCTGTATTTAAAGTCTTTTGCATGTCATACCATGTTTTTGTGAGGACCAGGCCAAAATTTACGATATTATTGACTGAAAAGCTCTCATTGTCCATTTTACAATTGATGTCATGATATACAGAAGAAATTTTCTTTTGTCAGGGTTCAATGCTGTCAAACGTGATACATCAATATGTAATTTGTGAATAACATTTCAAAGCTTTAACGGAGGGAATAAAAAGCTACGTTTTGTTCTGTTCCTCACATTAATGTAGAAGAACCAATGTTTTTAGGGTTCAATGCTGTCAAACTTGATGCTTTGCTATGTTATTTGTGATTTTGAACACTGGTGAATGTGAATAACATTCAGAGCTTCAGTGGAAGGAATACAAAAACCTAAATTTTGGTCTGTTCCTCACATAAACCAATTGAATGGCTTCAGAAAACGTACTATAGGCTATAGCACATGGTTTACATGGACTGATTTTATATATTTGTATGGTGTTCCACTGAAAAAATTACATCAAACAAGTTTGGAACAGGTGAGTAAATAATAAAAGGGTGAGTAATTCAAAACAGTATTTCATTCTGAGATGAACTATCCCTTTAACATGGCGACTACAGTGCCTAAAATGTTTCAAACACTGTCTCATTCTTTCCTCCTCCTTTCTTTCCGCCTTCAGAAGTGCCTCCAGCAGTCTCCATCTCCATCCCAGAGGACCTGAACTTTGCTAGAATATTCCGGAATATCACATTCTTCCTAGCTCTCTCCCTCCCCCTCTGCCTTGAAAAAGTTTGCAGCACCTGTCACCTGTCAAGCGTCCAGTTATTTTCTGTCGGTTTTATACTGCTCTTTCATATTATGGCTCATTAAAGCGCAGCGCGGTCCACGGCCATATTTACATAGGGCTGGCGGGAGAGTTTTAATTTGCACTGGTACTGAGCATGACCGTAACTGAGGAGTGCAGTGCCACAAAATGACTTTTCTCACTTGACATCCCCCTTAGAAAACACCGAGCCGGGCTTAATTGCTTGAACAGGGCCACAAAAGATGTAGATGGAGCCCCTCGCCAGGGGACCCGGGGACCGCTGCCCGGCTCCTCATTGGTCCGGGGCATTCTAGTGAGATATTATTTTACAGCATGTGACCATCCCATTAACCCTTTCGAAATGCCTCACATTTTCTTTGGCTGCATCTTTTTTCATTCCTGGATTCTTGGATTCCTGTATTCTTGGACCGTTTTTCTGACCCAGCGGTTTTCTGCATTTCATGTTTCTTTGTTAGATGTGAAATGAAAGATGTTTTAGTATTAATGCATGTTTTGTGTCCTGGACATAAAAATTCCATCATGAAATAACGGTTCTTGTTTAAGTATCAACTTAGTTGTTTCTTATAAAATTCATTAGGAGAAATAAAAAATAAATAAACTGAGGGATTAAGATACAGTAAGCTACATAAAACTATCAAATACATGTGAAATTTGTGAGAAATATTTGAGACATTGTTGGGATCTCGTCTGAAACTCTAGAGAAGATGTGAGTCAGATTGCTGAAGTCTTTTTCTCATATGAATATTCTAGGAAGCTGGAAATGTAAGTCTCAATTTGATTTCTGTTTAGTCTTATTGCTGTTTAAGAGGAATTATTGAGATACTAAAGAAATCTTTGATCTGATTTGCATTGTGGGGGGAAAAACTATTAAGTATCAACTTAGTCTCAGATTTTTCTCCTAAAATTTCTTAGAAGGAATAAAAACACAAGTTGTGGCGCACTGTGTGGTAAGAGTATGATGACTTTAGAAAAAAATTGTTGAAAAATGTTTGAGTTCATTGAGATCTCATCTTGCAAATGAGACATTAAGATCTCTTCTGAATCTCTGAGAATAGTGTGTTTAGGAGAAACATCTAAGAAATAGGAGACTTCAAGTCTCAAGTCACTACTGCATAGGAGAGACCGTTTTTTGAGCTTTTTCTTTCCTATGGCAATACATAGTGACAAAAATGAGATCTCAGGTATGTTTCATTTCAGTATCAAGGATATTTCTCATAAAATTCAGCAGTTCAGCAAAAATCACTGCACCATTTGAGAAATTTCATCATTTGTGATTCCTCTCCTGTGGGTCAGAATGAAGTCTGTTTCTTTGTCCTTCTTTCTCCTCTGTTCACTGATGTAGTCAGTTTCTAGATCAGCAGTAGTTTGAGGTGCTAAGCCAAAACATATCTCTCTCTCCAACACACACACACACACACACACACACACACTTACACAGCTCTGAAATCAATCACCAGCAATGGGTTTGGCTCTGATCTTGCTCATCAACCACAGACACACCAAAGCGCTCAGTACTATCATCACCATGACTGCCGCGCTCAGAATGCGCTGTGGTTTTTTGGAAAGCATATTGTATCATTTCACCATCTGTCCTGGTGGAGGAGATGGCCGAGTCTGTTTACCGTCTGCTGCTTTCAGCGCACGCAGATCTGGAGTGTTCTTTCTGGACCGGATCCTCATGAAGTGGATTGCAACAGAACCTACAGGAGTCGCTGTAGAGCACAAATATCAGCTCTGGTGGATTCAAGTGTCTTCACAGGCAGTAGTTCCCATTGATTTTCTATTTTATTATCGGTCTTGGTGTACACATTTCTTTGGAGCATGGCAGTTCAAATGAAAAACATGCAAAAATTTGTCGTATTAGAGTAAAATGCGTTGCAAACTGCAATTCATGTTGATTTTACTAGTGTCATTGTTTTTCTTGTCCATCAATTTGAGGGCTTTCCAAACCTTCAAAATGTCAAATCCAAGGTATTGATTGATTAACACATTACTATAGCATGGAAATTATGATGAGTGTGGTGAAGTCCGGTTCCTCCGTGTGGCTGCTGGCTGCAGGTTCGGCCGCTCTTTGGCTGATGGAATAATACAGAGCAGATTGGTGGAGATCTGCAAGCCGTGCTGTTTGATCTTTCCTCTTCACGCCACGTTTGCTGGCACTCACCGTCTCAGCCTCACCGCATGGCGCGAGCGGCACTGGCGTGGCCTCAACCTGCCTGCCAGCTTTCTTCCCCCTCCTCTCTCTCTCTTTCTCTCCATGCCAGACTTATTCCCTCATGGCTGTTCTTTACACATTTTGCACCCCATTTTACAAGAGCTAAACTAGTGCAATCACAGGACGAATAGTTCAATATACATATGAATGGCCCATACGCTCATTTTCATGATGGACACAAAAGAATTGTAGTAGCGGTACATTCAATTCATCTGCTCAAGGCCAAAGCAGACCTCACATATCCTGTGCAGAAAGACGGACGTTCATGAATTGTTATGGCCAGACTAGAGATTGTCCAGAGAGTTTGGGAAGTGTGGACGTCTGAGGATCCTCAAATGGCGTCTTGAGTATCTTTTCATTTTTAATTTTACAATGTACAGTATGCTCTCTTATTCCAGAGTGTGCATCATCTGAATTTATACTACGGGGCCGTTGAATGCTTGAATCTGATTGGCTGACGAACGTTCTGAGGTGTGCAATTATTTTCAGGGAAACGCACGGCGAACGTAGTTCCAGGCAGCTTTCTTGACCGCCTTACAGTTCCATATCACTTCGCATCGTTGTCAGCGCTGCCCTGACGATTTTATCAGTTAGCCTAGTGTAGCAACTTAAAGGCTACACATGACATTTCTCACTAGCGAGGTAATAACAGCGCTGCATCTTAAAGCAGACTTACAGTTTAGAGACGGTGCTTCAGAACACTGTTGAGGGACACACAGAGGTAGCCTAATTCATACAAGCTCTCTCTCTCTCTCTCTCTCTCTCTGTGTCTCTGTCTCTCTCGCTCTCTTTCTAATAACTTCATTATTAACTGCATTAGTCTGCTATAAACGGCTCAAGCCTCCATTGCCAGCTTTAAAATGACGTTTTGGAACTAGCAAAAGAGTCGTTGGATGAGATGCGGAAGAAATAATCCTACTCACAATAGCGATTTAAGTAGAAAAACCGGACGAATCCCTTGAAATATATAATCTGATCGATGTCTTGAGGTGTGGCAACCGTAGTATAAGCGGAATAATTGACTCCGGACCGTTGAATTATTAGAAAAATAATGCACCACCTCGGGTGTGCATTATTTTTCTAATAATTCAACGGCCCGTCGTCAATTATTCCTTACTTAATGCGCAAGGACAGTTTATTAAAGAAATGGTAATACTTCAATCATTCTTTTAAAATAAAATTCCTCTCTGGAACATAAAATGAAAAATTTTAAATAATGCATTAGTTGTTTTGTTCATGCGATTGCAATGAATGGAGACTGGAGCTTTCAGGCTTCAAAAAGGATGCAAATGCACCAGAAGCATCATAAAATGGACTGTATGACCTGTGCACTATATTTAAAGTCTATAAAAGCTTTGTGCAACAAACAGTTCATTTTTCATTATTCACTGATAATGAGTTCATCATTGAGAACTGAATGAATCTTTCAGGATTTGTGAATTGAATCAAATGATTCATTTAAAAGATCCAATTCAATCTGATCAATTCATTCACAAATCAGGCATTTCAGATTCACTCATGAACATGAAGTCATGATATTTAATGAACAACAACATGCAATATAGTGCACACTCAAGTTGTAATCCATTCTTGTTCATACTGAAAAGAATGGATTTATTCAGACATCTTGTAGGTCAGTGTTCGATTGCTCTGAGAAATCGTTCTTTACCAGTTACGCTTTGTTGTTTTTTCCTTGCTTTTTGTCACGATGGGTGGGAAAACCTGGGGCTAATTTGGTAATAATAGTGTTTCATGATGTGTAAGCCCAATTTGCACACTTTCTTTGCCATTTCCCCGCTCTGCCGCGCTATCTCGCCACATCTGCCTCTTATCTCCTCAGCGTGAAGCACTTCATTTGAGGCTAATGGCATATGCCTGATCCTAATCTCTTCCATTCATTCCTCCACTGTGAGATGGAGATCTTCATTGGCAGGATGAGACAGTATGTTGAAAAAAGGGCTTGTTAATGAGCCTTGCTGACTACTTCTCTGCTTTTGAGGGTCAAAGGCAGACGGAGTAAAGATTGAGTCGAGGAAACCGCAGAGATGGCAGCTTTGCTGGAGATATTTAAGGATTAAAACCCTAAAAGAGAAAGCTCCAGAAACATTGTTCTGTTTGTTTGAGATGTCCAAAGTACATCCATAGTATCTGTCAGAGCTTTTAATTCTTTATTCCACATCACATGATCTTCTTTCCTCAAAATCTGTTTAGCTGTCTGGTTACCAATATTAGAGAGACAACAACATTGAGTATGTGTAAATTGTGTCAACTTTATAACAGAAAAATATTTACTTGACTTTTTAAATTTTTTATTTATTTGTTTTATATACTGTATATGCATATACGTGTGTGTGTGTTCTTGTTTATGCTACATTGTGAGGACAAAAATGTCCCTACAAGCATAGTAAAACCTGACATTTTTTATATTGTGGGGACCAGCCTGCGGTCCCTACGAGGGAAAATGTGTTTGTATGTGGGTTGATTCTTGCATTTTTCTGGGCTTTCCTCAACTACCAGGGCTCTTGGTAACTGCAAATGGATTGCAAGTTTGCAGTGGCCTTTCAACACTCACAACCAGAAGAGCTATTGCAGAAAACACCCGAAGGGACGTAAATAAAGTTGCACTCGACTGGCAGAGCTCTTTATGTTCCATCACCTTCTTCACTGTGCGTCTGAGCTCACAGTAAAAGGGAAGTAGAGAGCGGGGATCGCTTGTACTGTCTGAAACACTGGGTTAGTCTCTCAGCCTCCTGGGCAACATATGGAGGGCTCCGAGTTGTTGCTGTACATCTCAACTGCTGCGGTACAAAGTGGCGCTCTAACTGCAGCCCTTGAGATCTCATTAGAGGCCTGATTCAGCGGCGTGGCTTTGGGAAGTTGCCGTGGGCTGAACAGTCTCGACCAAGACAGGATCTGTACTGCCTGCCAGATCATAAACAACATTTGCATATAATGTCAGTGTTTGGCAATATCCTTTAGCAAAAGGTACTATCTACCCTTTGACAGTTCCTCAACAAAAACAACAAAAAATGCAAAGCTGAAAGGTAAACGGCGGTGTTTAGTATTCAAGTGAACATCAGCAACAATGCAGAGATATTTGGATTGTTCATCTCAAGCAATTGTTTCTACTTTTCTTTCTTGTGAAAGGGAAAATGAAGTCTTATCAAGCAAGTGTGATTAGTGTGAGGAAAAATCTGTAGTTGCTGAAAATCTTCTCTTCTCTATTCCCATCCAGTTTAAATATGGTCCATTGAGTTTCATCAAATTTTAGAAACATCATGACGTCAAGCCTGGTGCAACACAACTTGACAAGCCTGTTTCTCCCTTTCTTTTTTTAAATCCCTTAAAAATATGAATTAGTATGATTTCATTGTTTACTGAAATCTCACTCAATTCAAATATGACCTGTCAATGGAGACATTTAAGAATCATGTTTAATGTCATTACATCTGTTTCCCTTGTTTCCTTGGTTTCTCATGAAAAAGACACAAAAATGTATTTTCTGAAGCAGTCTGATAGTTTTATGCAAAGAAAAGACAACAGTTTAAAATCTTCCAGGCTGAACGTAATGGAGTGCTGCAGGAAATCATTTTTGAAGTTCATTTTTGAACTGTTTCCATCGTCTTGAAGTCAATGGGTTTTTCAAATAAGTTTTTGGTTAAAAGCCTGAAAAAAAACCTGTGGTTAACACAAACTCAAGGTATTTGTTTTATTCTCTGACATTAAACATATCAGTAATACTCAAGATTTTTAAAAACTTTTAAGTGTCTTGAAAAAAGGTTTTGGAAAAAGGTGGGAAAATGGGACTAGAGGTTTTCGAGGGCATTATACATCATCACGCCAAACTCGTCATCATCTCACTAGTCCGCTTTTTCCAAACCTTGCAAACTCTTATAACTTTCCAATTTGTAGATTTAAAATAAAAAATTAAAAGAGTTGATGAAAGCTTAAAGGAATAGTTCACTTCCAGAATTAAAGTTTCCTGATAATTTACTCACCCCATGCCATCCAAGATGTTCATGTCTTTCTTTCTTCAGTCGAAAATAAATTAAGGTTTTTAAGTAAAACTATGCTATGATTTTTTTAGCATCTCGTTCAAAAATGACCAAAGAGTTTCGATATTTTTCCTATTTAAAGCTTGATTCTTCTGTAGTTACATCATGTACTAAGACTGACAGAAAATGAAAAGTTGCGATCTTCTAGGCCGATATGGCTAGGAACTATACTCTCATTCCGGCGTAATAATCAAGGAACTTTGCTGCCATACCATGGCACAATGATATTACGGAGCGCCTGAAAGTAGTCCCCAGCTATATCATAACTACTGTAGTTACCTAGCTGGGGACTATTTTCAGGCGCTGCGTAAAATCATTGCGCTTGCTGCACCCATGATACAGCAGCAAAGTTCCTTGATTATTACACCGGAATGAGAGTATAGTTACCCATATTGGCCTAGAAAATCGCAACTTTTCATTTTCATTTTACATCGTATCCTAACTACTAAGTTAGGATACAATGTAACTACAGAAGAGTCAAGTTTTAAATAGGAAAGATATCGAAACTCTTTGGTCATTTTTTAACGAGATGCTAACGGTCTAATCAGATTCAATGATCTATGCTAAGCTACGCTAAAAGTGCTACCGCCTGACCCGAAGATCGGCAGAAAGGATTCGAAAACGGTAAAACTCAACTGTTTAACTCTTGGGGAGTTGGAAAATTAGATTGTTCCTTTAATGTGGTCTATATTACACTAGCTCTGCACTTATATTTGGGTTCAAATCAGTTATATTTGGGTTCAAAATTCATAAAAGTTGTGTTCATTTGTGAAGATTATCACAATAAACAAATCGTGCATGATTCATAACCTTTTGTTAGTCACAGAGTTTTTTTTTTCTCTCTGCAATAATCTAAAAGCCAATGGAAAAATCCTGTCAGGTTTTCACTGAGGGATGCAGGGTGATGCTAACTTTCAGTTAGGCCTACAAAAATACGTCATCCCTTCAGCACTCTATTCAAAAGTGGCACATCGTGTTTGATGTCAATGATGAGAAACTCAAAAACCAGTGCCAAACCTCAGCAACAATGAGAAGGTATTTGGATTGTTTATCTCCAGCAATTGTTTCTCCCTTTCTTCCTCATAAAAATAAAGGCAAAAATCTCTTTACTCAGTTAATTATCATGCTCACCCTTGGGTGACTCAAAGCTGCATGATTTCTCTCCAGATACTGCCGTTACTTTAGAGGCGTCACTGTTGCGGAGCGCACCGCATATTAGCGCTGGAGTAATTAGGTGGCATTAGGTATTATTCACACCTATCCAACTGTATTAAAGCGTCGTTACAGTGGCGAGCTCCACGTTAATGAGAGCGTCTAAGCCGCTGCGCCATCGAGGACGCGCCGGTGCCCCCCCACCCTCACTGCTGTATTTGTCATGCGGTGTAGTCTCACACAATCAGCCTTCGTTTCCTCTGTAATTGCGGCATGGAGCTCCACACAATGATAGGAGCTGAGAGAATACAGTTGCCTTGACAGATGTTGTAGGTCTTTGGGGATAAATAAAGAAAAAACAGGCGTAACCTTTTTTACTTGAACTGTAAATCGCTGCTCGCTGTCTCTCCGCCCTCCCTCTTGCACTCCGTTATAGATAGAAAATAAATAATGTGTGAAGGTGCAATGATTTGGGTGATTTAGGGCGAGCTTTGAGAAGCGTATTACGGGGGTCTGACAGGCGAGGGGAGATAGTCGGGCGGTGTTAAGAGGCTGGGATAAGAGGCTGTGACATTATGTCTGCGGGGTTAAGGTGTCGGGCGTCAAAGCATCAGCTGCTATTACTGGATCAATACCTCTCAGTTTTGCACTTATCTCTGGGCTGATGGTGAGCAGCTTTACTGGATGCACACCAGGGACTGAGTGCTGACTTCCCTTCTGTATCTCTCTCTCTCTCTCTTTCTCGTTAGATAATGCCAGTGAGACCTTGAGAAATTAGTATCAGTGTAGAGAGTTCAGAGTGAAGCATTTCTTGCCTTTGTGTGCACTTTGTGCAGTCGTCGTTTACTTTTCCTTTATGCAGTGGTTTTGTTGCACACTTCTGTTTTCATGCTAGGACAAAAGTGACATGATAGTATTATTATTTTTAAAAGAATCAGGTTGCATTACTCCAAATAAAATAGAAATAATATGCAAATAATAGATCTGCATTTCTTGATTGAAATATCGGTGTAAAGGGGCAATTGGCTCTTTTTACTAAAACGTGAGCCTTTCATTCCTACAGCCACAATTTTGAACATTACTATTCTTTTTCATTTACAGTTCTCAGTAAATATAACAAACTTTATATACATTTAATGTAAATCATTATATTTTTATATATTCTTTGAATTGGAAAATAATCCCTCCTGTGATCCCGCAGGTGTAAGTAAAACAAATACTAAAACTAGAATTAAAACCATTAAAAAAGACATGAAACTTGAAATAAACATTAATTAAAATAAAATATTTTATTTTTTAAACAAACATTCATTTGACAAGGCAACATTTCTCATTTTAATTTAGTTTAACGTGATGCTCTAAAATAACTAAAAACTAAAATGAAAATAAAAAATGATATAGATATATATAAAAAAACAAGAACTACTAAAATGAAAGAAACAACAAAATTAGTAAAAAAAAAAAAAAATTAGCAAATATTAAAACTAAAACACAAAATATAGAAATAAAAAATGTTTTCGAATATTAATAAAAACTGTAATAGTTTCTCAATTATACTAAAATAACAGGTCAAATTTACCCCAAAGTAAAATGTACTAAATAATCATTTGTAATGATTATTATAAACCTACAGTGCCCTCCATAAGTATTGGAACACTAAAGACAAAATTGCTCTGTTGGCTGTGGAGTCAAGACATTTACAAATATGATTAAAAGATGAATATGAGACAAAACTACAGAATGTCACATTTTATTATTAGCCATTTCAACACATACATGTTTTACCAAATAAAAAGAACAGCACTTTTAGAGTTCATCCCACTCATTGATGTGAGCATAAGTATTGGGACAGTTGAACATAAGGCAGATATAAAAGATTAAAAGCTATTATTTAGTTGCAGATCCCTTGCGCACAATCACAGCAGTGAGTCTGTGACCCATAGACATCACCAGACTCTTGGTCTCATCCTTTGAAATACTTTTCCCAGCCTTTAATGCACCCAATTCCAATTGCTGCTTGTTTTGGGGAGTTTCTGCCTTTACTCTCCTGCCTTGCCTCTACTTTAAATCTGGAGATTGACTTGGGCAATCTAAGACTTTCCATTTCTTTGCCCTTATAAATTCCTTGACTGAACTGCAGGGTGTTTTGGGTCATTGTCCTGATGCAATATGAAGCACTTCCCAATTAATCTGGTGGCATTTTCTTGAATATTGGTAGGCAAGATGGTTTTGTACCCTTCCAAATTCATTCTGCTACTGTCATCATACATTAAGTCATCAGTAAAGTTGAGAGGGCCTGTTCCAGAGACTGCCATGCATGCCCATGCCATGACACCACCTCCACCATACAATATTACTGTGCAATGTAAAATGAAATATCTATAGTTATTATTCAATATTTAAATAACTCTTTTACTGTATTTTGGATCAAATAAGTGCATCTTTGTTGATGTCTTTCAAAAACATATAAGAAAAACTTACTAAGCCCAAAACTTTTTATATAATATATTATATAAAAGGCAACTCTGATGTAAATCCAATAAGTTATGCAATACTTCCAAACAAGTAATCTGATTATGTAATGCATTACCCTCATCGCTGGTTATGGTGTGTAAAGTAAACCAAATATCCTCTTGAAATGTACTGTTGCATCAGTACAGGAGAGAGTGATTTATTGTGTTCGCGTCAGGCCACAGAGAGAGCGTTCCGGTCACGGCTGTCCTTTGCTTTTTATGGAGGAAAATGTTGTCAGGAGTGGAAAAGAGCCACAAGTGAGCGAGTTCTCCAATGGGGCGTTTGCCTACTTTCAAGTCTTTCATTAAACTTCAGAAGCCAGAGTTAATCCTTGCTAAAGCATACAACAAAAACGCTGCATTCAACAATTGAAAAGGAGAAAAAAAAAAGAAATTATGAGGAGGGGGAGGATGGAAAAAGAGAAAAGAACCAGGCCAGATCGCTCCATATTCATATTCCTATGCAGCCGTTATCACTTAAAAGGCTTTCTAATTACAACAACAAGACAAAAACTCCTTGGATTCATTCCAGACCCGCTAAATGATAAAATAAGCTCGCACTCTCTCTGCCGCTTAATCTCCGTAAAGCACCTTGTAGCGTCATCTCCCAAATACATGCCACTGAATGTGGAAATGCCATTTGGAGATGCAGGTGTGACATTTGATAAGAAACTTCTGGATTAAATATGTTCAGCTAATGAGGAACTCAGCTACCATCAGGGCAAACTATTGGTCGGATTGTGTGCGGGCTGATAACATTCCACAACTCGATTATTAATAAACAGCCCCAGTCTCTCTCTCTCTCTCTCTCTCTCTCTCTCCTTCAGCTAGAGATGTTGTTTCTCTTTAAGGATGAGGGTGTGGGTTTAAAAGTGCATGTTAATGCTGCACTGAAACAAAAGTTGAAAGCAGAAATGAGTTGAGATCAGGGGCTGGGAGGATGGTGGTGGTTTCGGGGCAAGCGTGTCGTCCGCTAAGCGCTTGGTGCATTGAGCCTGAAGTCCCCTGCCCAAGCTTAACATTTAGAGTGATTTGGAGCAGATTAAGGCCGCATTAGTGCCGTGGCCTGTCAAAGGGCTGTTAATGAGGTGTGGGGGGCGTCCGGACTCAAACGATGGTCCCGGATTCGGGTTCGATGCACTGATGCGCTGTAGCTGGTGGAAGCGATCAATAAACCCGGGCCGCACGCATCACAGCTGGCCCGGAGACTTTCTCGGAGGATAACTGGACTGCTGTGACGCTCCTGCCAAAGTCTCCGGCTCGTCTCATTGGAGAGTGTCCTTCTAAACCTGCTTAGCTCAGCCAGCCAGAGAAAGACTCAGCGAATGACGGCCGTGTGTTACCCGCACCACTGGCTGTTCACAAATATCCATATTTAAATTAAAATTAGAAAAACCAAATGTATTCCGAGCGCCGGGTTTGGCAGGAGTTGAGGTATACTGTGAACTCTGCAAAAAAGACAAAGGCAGGTCAGACCAAAAAAATGTCAATTTTTTTTTTTTTTTTGTATACTTCGTAAATAATTGACTGATTGATTGACACATCAACTAGATTTTGTCCAAAATTTCTTTTCACATCTGTGATTGTGTTTCCATGTTGGAAGAGTTGGCAAAATTGCCATGATTTAAAGCTTTTGTTGCAGTGTAGTTTCACACCTAAAATGGCAATAAACTTATAGACAGCTCAAAATCATAATTTCTTTTTATAATGGTAGTTGATGCCAATTTTTTTATGTTTAATCATCTCCACAAGTATGTTGTGTATATTTTAGTAACTGAAGTTTGGATACCACTTCTTTAAGATTTTACCTTTTCCTAAAAATGCTAGTTAAAGTAGTTAAAGTAATCACATTGGATCAAAATTATTGACTTTCTTGCGCAGGGTATAAATAAATAAATATAACTCAACTAAAAAATCATGTTGCAGTACACTTTCTAAGAGTATAATATGTTAACTACCCATAAGTTTAAAATTAATATTCCAAACTCACGAGTTTGATGCTCAAAAATGAATATTCTGTATGAAATGCATACATTAGCTGCTAAATAAAAATACTGGCCATTTTGCATTGTTTTAGCATGTGCAAATGAAGGTTGCAGGTGTCACGCTGTTGCTGAAGAAATGCTTTATGATGATAATGAGAAGTTGGGTTAATTTTCAGTCTCTGCCATCAGCCGTGAGAAGTTCACAGACCCACTGTTCAACGCCGCCCAAACGGGGCCACCGCGCAGATAACGAATGGGTGACGATGTCATGTGCCGGTGGCGGCGGTCAATTACAGAGACAATTGAAACCACGAGCTAAATGAATCGTTCAGACAGCATATCAAACGCAGCCGCCACAGACTGGCATGTTGCACGTGTGTGTGTGTGTGTTCATTTAAAAGATAAACAAAAGAGCAATCTGCAATCCACTGTCATTAAAGAGCCAGAGAGATTTATGTATTTGACCCTCATCATATTTAAATGGCAGGATAAATAAAGTTCTCTTGAACTGTTGTTGGAGGATGGCAGTGTATCTGCAAGTCTCAACTAGACATGCTAGTACTACAGAAGCTACTTTAATACTGTAGCTTGCCAAGGTATAATCTACTCATAATTTAAAGTATAAGACTGTGCAAGCTGCTAACAAGAATTCTGACTATATTGCAGCTACTGTATTGTTGCATGAATGTACAGTATATGTACTTAAATTGCCCCCCAAAAAGCTTCAGTTTAGCATTAGTTTATGAAAAAAAAATGTTATTGTATAAGTATATTATTTATATATTATAAATAATATATAATTTATATAAATAATTAACATAATTAATATATAAATATATATATATTTAATAATATTTATTTTATATTTAAATAAATTAATTAAATTATTGTAAAAAAAATAATTTATACAATTTATATTTTATAGTAAAATATGATAAATTATAATATATAACATTATATGAATATGTACGCATATAATAATTCTAAAAATATTTAATAATTATATAGGAGCATCACTGGCTAATTTACATCAAATGTATAATTTTGTACAAAAAGAAAAATGTAACATTTCAGATTTCAAATAAATCAGTAAAAATGAATGAATGAATTAAAAATAATTATAAAATAAATCAATCAATAAAAGTATTATTATTTATAGCTAAATATACAGTGATGTAACATTACAATAATTAGATATAAATTATAAATTAAAAATACACAATATACAGTAAATAGTGTTATATAAGCAAATTAACATTAAAACGATGGTAAATGAGCTCATTTAAAAAATATATCAGAACAAACTGATTGACAAAAATGAATCAGACTAATCGATGCGATATAAAGCATGCAGTAAATCATGTCGTTGAATTAGTAGTGCGACTACATTTTGTTAGCTACTCCCCAACAGCTGATGCTCAGTAAATTTTGTGCAGACAGAAGTGTGATGGTGGAAGCGAGGTAATGGCCATCATAAAATTGAGTTGTACAAGGTGTGCTGCACATTTCATAGTTTTTTTCCCACCCCCATTTTCTCTCCTTCTTTATGTGGAGGGAATAAAAGCCATCGGAAGAGACTTTCATCTCGGTAGGCCATGCGACAGCTAATCTTTCCCTCCTCTGCAACAACATTTCCACTCCAGTTCCTATCCGCTCCAGATGTATTTGCTCTCCGCACCTGCTCGTGTCCCGTTAAGATTTAAACAGCAAACACAGAATGCCCAAGATAACCCGCACGCAGGGGCTTTTGGAGACACTTTACTCCCTCTACATTATTTTAAAAGAGCAGATCTGAGCGCTCCACCGCCGCTCGAGAGAGACGCGATTATCTTTTGCGATCCCTCTGCGTCGCACCGCGGCCATTCATCTCTCTCTCTCACACACACACACACACATGCAAAGGCCTGATCTGAATTTAAGGATTTTGTCAGGTCTGACTGTAGCGTCTGCATTGTGACTCTCTCTGATGAATCGCTCTCTGTCGTATGGAATCCTGCAAATCCTGCTCTTCATCAAAGGCATTACTGTTTATCACTGCACCCTTTTTGATGCAGCACATGTACGTCTGCTTTCTTTCTGTCTAGCGCAAGTCTTTAAACATGCTTAGAATCTGTAGTTATTGACTCATTATGGATTTTTTCTTGTAACATTTTCCTCAGCTCTTTCATTAACTCATGGAGTTCTGTTTCAGTTGACTGTCAGTCTGACTCTCAAGTCTGTCTTGAGAGGAACAAAAATAGACAAATGAGGTCATTGTTGACACACAGGAAGAGTGTAGCACTATTAGATGAATGTGCATATCAAGTTTTATTTAGAATGTGATGAGAAATGTTCATATTGAGATTTTTGATTGAGATTTGTGATTCAGTGTTTTGGCAAAGCTAAATTCAGTTTGAGACATTTGGTCGTATTTCTCTGGATACAAAAATGAGAAACTAGATTTTAGAAGTATTTTTTATAGTTGCTTATTAAGAGAAAGAAAAGAGATATTACAGATCAAATTTGGGGATTTTTGAGACTTAAATAATATACTGTGTATGTATATATATATATATATATATATATATATATATATATATATATATATATATATATATATATATATATATATATATATATATATATATATATATATATATATATATACACTACTGGTAAAACAGCTGGAGTCTTTAAAAGTTTGAATGTTTTGTAAGAAGACTCTTATTTAATCAAAAATACAGTATTATTGTGAAATATTACAATTTAAATTATTTAAAATGACTCTTTTATATTTGAATATTTTAAAATGTACTTTATTCCTGTGATGCAAAGCTGAATTTTCAGCTCCAGTGTCACAAGATCCTTCAGAAATTATTGTAATGTGCTGATTTTTGATGTATATTTTTAAATAATTATCAATGTTAAAAACATAAAACAATATTTTGTGGAAACTGTGGTACATTTTTTTAATGATTCTTTGATGAATAGAAAGTTCAAGAGAACTGCATTTATTTGAAAACTAAATCTTTTGTGGCATTATAAAAGTCAATTTTCATAAATGTAACTAATGTAATGTTCATAAATGTAAAAATATTACTATATCAATAAGCTATTCATAATTTTTTCTCTACCTCATATTGCTGCTATTTAAATACCCTGTACAACTTTTTTGCACATTCTTTTGCACATTCCTGTTATATTACTATTTAAGTCAACAACATACTGACCTGCACATTTATATTTATATTTATATTTTTTATCTTTTATTTTATTTTATTCTTTTATTTTTTCTTCTTTTCTTTTTCTTAATATTGGTATACTATATAATTGCACTGTCCTTGGAGCGGACCTGACTTCCATTTCAACTGCTGGTTATACTCTGTATAATTGTGACGAATACAAATCTTGAATCTTGTAAGAAGTAAAAAAAAAGGAATAAAATGTTTTTTTTTAAATTGAGATGTCTTATCTAAATGTGACTAGTAGCACTTAACAGTATTGCAAAAATAATCATTGTTTTTAAGTATGTCCTGTCTGTCATTGGTCAAACAAACTCATAGTCCCGCCCTAAACTTACCCTATTGGTTGAGCCAGCGTTCCTAGTTGGGATGCTCAAACAAACAGTGCCATAGTGTTTACAATTTTCTAAGGGAATCAGTCTACAAATGGCCTCTTTATAGTTGTCTGAATATTAAGCTGGGGCTGGAGAAATATTTTAACAGTCTGGTATTTTATACAAATTTATTTCATTTGACCTCTTGATGTAATGACCCTAATTGGTTCCCTCTCAGGCCAGTAAATCTGAACCCTCAGGACGGGACGGGCTGATGTATATTAAACACAGGGCATTCTGCCTGTCAGGATTCTATTATGGAGCGTGCGGCGCTCCATGTTTTGATACAGTGGTAATTTAAAGAGTGTCTTAATTGACTTGATTTCTTCCTGCATGCACCGCAGTGAGCCTTGTTGCTTTATTGGGCCACACACAATGCGCCAAGTTCAATTTTACCATTCATAATGAATGCAGTCGTGCCATTCAAATGCAGCCATAAGCACAAAGCAGATAAGAATTTAATTAAATGTAGATTAAAACCAAACAGGAAAACACACTCGCTGATAATTTTTTTATCACATCCCCTGGTCATATTTTTTTTCCTCCTCCTTCGCACTTTCAACTTGTTCTTCCTTGGGCTACAGGACTCTCTCTCTTTCTCACTTTCTGTCTCCCTCTATCGCTTTGCGAAGCTGTGAAAGTGGAAGAACCTTGTGCATCTGGCTTTTGGTGCCCTGAGATTGAATGGAAATGCGAGACAGGGAGCGTCGCTGGTTTAATCAGCGGAGGGAAGGAGAAATGAGGGGCAGGAGGAGGAGGGGAGAATCACAAACTAAACATGAGCCGAATTACACGCACAAACAAAATGTCATAGTGACACGTCTGCTGTTTCTACTGGCTGGGGAAAATGCGACCTCAGCACATGCGTAAAGGGGGTAAAGTGTGTTTTAACTATATGAAATGTAAAATATCTATTTTACACTGACGCATAGCTGCAAATACAACGTGCATATCTGTCGTTTTTGCATCATGATTTTATATAAACAGTGGCTCCAAAAAGTATTTTGACATATTATATTATACTTTTTTGTGCGTGTGTGTGTGTGTGTGTGTGTGTACGTATATGTTGTTGTTGTTGTTAAATTGTTTGCTGTTTACCGTTACAAATTAAAATATTTTTTGTTTAAAGTTTAAATTCTTTATTAATTATCTTTCTTTTTAATAAATGACACTCGGTTTTGTTATACAATGCAATGATTCAGCAATTTTTAAGCATGTGTGAAATGTACAAATACTTGGAGCCACTGTATATGAAGTGAATAAAAACAATTTATAATTAATTAAATTGTCTTTATTCGCTGTATATGAAGACATTTTTTTCTTTTATTTTCACAACAATGTAAACATATTAACCATTGTGTTTTATGCAACTCGAAGGATTAAATCTGCATAAATGTTATGAAATGTAGTGTGTTTTGTAGAAGTGGTTCACTGGACTATCACGAGGAGTTTAGCAGATGTTTTGCGCTCATTAAAATGTTCCTGTATTCAGCATATCCTGAGCTACAGAGTATGTTTGCGCCTGAAAAAAGCAGAACGTTCCCCATCTGGCACATTTATCCATATAAATATTTTGGGATATATTTGGGTTTGTTTTTGACACCTTTCCAAACTCTTTTGCCATTTTGTGTCATTTTCCAGAGCGTGCTGCGAAGTGAAGCCTTTCAACGCAGATCGAGAAATTTTAATGATGCTGTAGACATCAGCGGGAAGGATTTTCATTTCAAAACAATCCCTTTACCGCTTTATTTCTTCTCCTGGGACGACTGTCTTCCCGCACACACACACAGCAGCTGAAGTGGGCACACCCTGGCACAGCGTTTCCACCAGTGCCCGTTCCATGTTTGCTGTGGATGCCAGGGCTGGTGTGTGCTGCGGCGAGACCCAGCGAATCTGTTCCACTCTATTACCCTCGTGCCTGCCGCCCACCTTTACTGTGGGGAAAAGAGCAATTTCCTGTCGCAGTCTGTTTGATCAAGTGCTAAACCCTTATGATCAATAGATAGACAGATGTCAGCTCCAGATGGCCGTGTGGCAGTACCTGGGGCAGTGGACGGGCCGTGCCAGGACGACAGCATGGCACTGTGCAAGGGCAGCAGTGTCCTCCCTCCGCACCAGCCGACAAACGCAATTAGATCCTTTAGCCGCTGACTGTTTATTTCAGACGCTCGAAGCGACGGCGGACATAATTAGCTCACGCTTTGTGCAATATGTGGAATTACAGAGTCGTGGTGCAGGCGTTCGGGTTTCTTGGGTAGGATTGTACAGTAAGTGATGTCTTTCTGTGCCATTGGCTTTATGACAAAAATAATCTGCCTTCAAACAGGTTCCCAAACACTCCCTCATCCGCCATTGGTCAGACAAACAATGAGTCTATGGTTTATTACAGGGGTTCACAAACTTTTTTCTGACCTTTTTTTTTTTTTTTTGTCAGCAGAACATCCTTGGATGCACTGGTTTTTAGGAACCCAATCAAATGTATTAGTAGTAGTACATTTGGTTGGGTTGTTTTAACTCTAATTACAAAATATATATATATATATATATATATATATATATATATATATATATATATATATATATATATATATATATATATATATATATATATATTACCTTTGTAAATTACAGTTGTACTGTAAAAATATAATTGATAAATTATTAATAAATAAATAAATTATTATTATTATTATTATTATAGTTATTATTTTGCATTTTGTAGGGAGTTTTTTGTTACAAAAATTAAGCCAGAGATATATTACTGTAAATTAAAATTGTACAATTATAAAAATTCATATTTGACCATTATAATGACAATTTTGTTTTACTCTACAAGTTTTAAATTTGTATCTTACATTTTATCTTACAAACCATCAACCTATAAACATTTTAAATCCTTGTGCTTTTATTTTGGCTGAAAATAAAAATGTTGTAAATTTCCGCCCACAAAAATGATGGAAATTACACAAATGTGTAAATAAAGTGAACCTAGCAAGCACATGCTGCATTCCCAAGTGAACGTTAAACTTGCAGTACATGCAGAGATGGAGTTTGTTGCATTTACTATGAACACTGCCATGTTTCTCTTTAAAACAAGCAGAGCATCTATGCAGTTGTTTAAATCAATTATGGCCTTTGTTATAGTGACTATCGGGCAGCCCCTTTTATTTATTTTAATTTTAAATTGGATATAATTCATTACTAGCGTTTCATCAACACACAAACCCCCTGCAGTTCCCTCGTGAACCCCGAGGGGTTCGCAAACCCGCATTTGGGAAATCCTGGTTTACTGTATTATTATAAAAAAGAAACGCCTGTTTTCCCGGAATGCACTTCCACTGTGAGACATCTTTGTCAGCTCTCCTCCTGCAATTTGTCCATGTCGCAGCGATCTGTCATCTTCCAAAATGGTTGACAGGTGCATCAATCTGGCTCAATCTCCCACGAAAAAACGCCAATGCCAGACGGCCTGAGTCGAGGTTTCCAAAGAGGAGAAGGAGCCATTTTTCCAGGCCGTGCATTTGCATGAGGGCAAGCGTCCACGGGCCCATGTGGCACGGGGACGGAGCCATGTTGGAAGAGAGTGGTCCCGCTGGAGCCCGGCCGTTCACCTGCTCCCCAGCGTGGAGCATGCTGGGAAGGGGACGCGGGCCACCGACCACAGCTGGGGGTCTGCTGCGCAGCTCAACACTACCGCTCCCCGCTGCCACGAAGGCGTGACGTCCCATTAACGCTGATGGTCAAGACGGGTGGCATGTGTGTGTCCCTCTCAGCGGGGGCCGCAGTAAACACATGTCGACTAGCCGCAACCAAAACGCAGTAACCTGACGAAGTGAGCACTGCTCTCGGTGAGAATGTTTGCTCAATGCTCTCTTTTACTCTTGAGTATTTCAAATCTGCAGAATTTTCAAAATCAGAATTTTAACAAGATTTTTTACCATGAGTGAGCTAATCTATGCCGCTTCCCATGAAAAGTAGATATGTTTATTTCATAATAATGCATGTACACAAAATGTGTAATTTCAAGCCAAATATATTTACTTTCCACTGCGGGATGCTTGCTTTTCATCCAAAAATCCTTTTGCAACATTCATGTGATGAGTAAACAAAGTTTGGGCTTGATGTTAAACTGATGAGCGGATATGTTTTTAATGCTAATTCTCATCACAGCTGTTGCTGTAAACACAGTAAATTAAAGCATTTGTCAGTGTGATTCTCAAATCGGCAAATGAAAAGTACTTCTAAAGGGATTTGTCAAAATCAGCTTTTAATCATTAAATAAACATCACATTTTGACTATTATAAATCATTCAGTATTATAAACACATTTTTATATCTGATGGGAGTTAGAAACCTGTAGTGTTTTGAGCTGGAATTTATAATATTGAGAAGAAATTTCATATTTCCTTTTGTTCTGTCATTCCAGATAGTCAGAAATTACTGTACTTTCTCTGCCACAGTCTACTATATGATACTGCACCAATGCAATACTGCATTTCACACCACAACATAACATGTACTGTACATATATTTGATACTTTTCATGCTAATATCACTACTGTCATTTTACTTACTTGAACTCTTGCACAAATATGCATCCCATCTGCAAAGAATGTAAGCATGTGTACAATAATTCCCATTTATGCTTCAGAAAATACTGTAAAACAGTCACTACAAGACAATGAAATGGTTGAAATGCTTACAAAAAAACTGTCTTTTTGGGAAAACAAGGAAGGGACAAGTAGTTGTGTCTGAGATTGGTCTTGTGTTGTTTTGGGATGAGCAGAGTGAGCTCTGATAGGTCAGATCTGTATTACAGTATGGGAACAGTGCCCCCTTATGGCCATACACAGTGATTGTTGACATTGAGACAGAACAAACCAGTCTGATGGCTTATCAGTAACACGACTCCCTTATTTAGACTTGTTATATTGTTTTATTTGGTCTTTATAATTAATTACTGAGGTTCGAAGTGTAGATGTGCATTCACATGTAGTTCAAAATTAGTGTTAGCAAAGCAGCACCTACAGTATTTCATTGCTGTACTGAGTTCAGTTTTAACAAGGCAAGGTTTTTTTCAAAGCCAGCGTGAAATGCAACCCATTTTACTTCCATAATCTGATGCATTTCCAAGTGAAACACAATAATCAACTAGAAAGAATGTAGGGAGGGAATTGATTTGATCCATTGGGAATTGATTGAATTGGACATTTCTCCATGTGGTAAACCACGTACACTCTATATGACCAGGAACATGCTTTCCAAAAGCAAAAAGTATCTTTTTTTTGTCATTTTATTTTGATTTTGCAACTTATTTTGTTGGTCATTTTAGGACCTCTGTGTTTGTTTGCTTTTCATTTAGTTTTTAAATTGGAACATCTATTTCTGAGGACAAAAAATTAGCAACTATTCAGTCAGTATTTTTAAGCTTTTTATTCTGATATAGAGACAAAACTATTTGTGTGTTTTTAACTTAAGGCCTAGAGGTCTCAAAATACTTCATACTTTGCTATTAGCAGCTTATTGCATGCTACTTGCTAATAAAGCGAAAGTTATGAGATGCATTGTTCTGTTTTAATAACTAATTAAAAGCTTTTGGGCAATGATTTTATTGGCATTTATTTTCCCCCTACTGTCCAGTCAGAACAGCCTGCGACCCACCATTTAACAATTGCAAACAATTTTTTGTATTAATATTATTATTATTATTAGCCTCTAGATCATAATAAGCTAAAACAGAGGAAGAGAAAGTCATAATTACATGTCATTTTGCTCCAGCTTTGCATGTATTGAATGAATTACTGAATGTCTAAAAGCTGCCTGATCTTTCTGGAAGGATGACATACAATTTAAACCTCAAATACACACAAAATATTACGGATGCATTTGCCTTCCTTTGTCCCAGATTGATTTTTGGCAATGTCATTTCTGGCGTAGCGTTAAGGTTTGCGCTCCACACCGCCGTTACGGCTCCTGATGCAGCCGTTTGTCTGGACAGATGGGAGAAACAAACACGGATATGTTTAACTATGCATTTTACAGCAAACTATTAAAGTCTTTCACTGTTTACACATGCAAACATTTGAGTTGCTGTCCTCCGGCCAGTTCATTAGCCAACCCTTCTGTCGGCTTTTGCCACGAAAAGACAGAAAGAGAAAGCAAACGAGAGCTAGAAAGGCTTGTTTTGTGCTTTTGCAACACGCTCGATCTTTTAAAGTGATCATTCAAAGTGCTCGTGCCCTGCGTTAGGCGCCTTTGAGGGCTTCGGTCTGCGGCTCATCCTGGTGTGTTTGATTAGAACGGCGCAGACTTACACGTGTAATTGCATAACGCTGAACCCTCCTGTAATTCCTTTATGTGAACATCTTTAAGTAAGTGTTTAAAAGCATCATTAGTGTGAACGAGGGGGGAGTTTGGGCCGCGAGGACAAGCCCGAGCTAGTGGATTCTATAGCGGGAGATTGTATGAAAAGAAGCTTTTTTTAAAGTTATCTGGACTGTGTACAGGATACCGGGTTTTGATTGTTTTAATGAAGCAGCTGGCTTATTATGTGTCCTTAATTCCTCCATTGTTTTTGGAATATGTCATAGTTCTTTATTCTTTTATCAGGTGCGCTGCAGGAGGACAGAGACAATAGGCTTCATTGCGACTGCGTTGGCTGCAGCACAAAGGCCTTCTGCTGCAGACAGCTCTCAGGCGAAAGCAGCACGGCGCTGGCTACGCTTTTCAGCTGGGGTCCCGTGTCTCTCGCTTTAGGGCCGCCCATTGACCTGTGTATTTCAGTGTGTGAACTTACATTGGCACAGACAGGAAGTCTTCATCCCAACTGTGGATGTTCTTTAAGTTGGACTTTTTGACCCTGCGAGCACCTTGAGTTGAGGTGGAGAATCGGTTGGATATGTTTCTACACTCATTTCAAAGAAGCTGGCCTGACCGCCCACTCCTGCGAAGGGTTTGAGCCAGCCTTTTGTTCAGCTGTGTTTGACATAAAATATTGGCATATTATTCTTATCATTTCTGCAGTATTTAAAAGACTCACATTATGCTGCACAGTATGCAAATTTTCTACTGCTTTTGCCAAAAATGTGCAGTATACCGTATACATTCCCTTTATCCCACAATGCAAAGCACTCAAGTTGAACTGTCATTTCCAGAGTGATGGACAAACTGGAAGTAACATCATGCATTTTTATCTCTATTTTTTACTAGACTGTCAAAAGTTAAGAATGTTTTAACTAAATTTGATTAAAAATGCAAACCTTTTATTTCCAAGATGATAATGGGCAGCTGTGCTTTTTGACTGGTAGGCTGCAAGTATGTTCTGATATGGTCACAGAATTGTAGGGGAAATGCTAATTAAAAATGCAACTAACCATATAATTATGGATATTAATAGCAAATACATATCAGCTTTTAATAGGCAGGAGAAAGCATTTCCCGTATCTTTTGAGGTCAAAGGTCATCCATCCAGTGTATTTTCATCTGTCATTCGTTGCTGAAATTATGAAGCCATCAAAGTTTAGAGAAATTCCATTTTGATTTTAAATAATGTATAGATTTTTTAGCAATTTAATATTATATTCCCAATCCCATTATATATTTTTTTTATTATATCAAATTATATAATATCAATATTATATATTAATTCTGTATTTCTCTTTGCATTTAAAAAAATGTCATGATGATAATTTAGCATTTGCTGATATTTGTTGACCTTATTAATGATAATATTTATATTTATAATAATTCCCATTATAAAGAACATTCATGTTTTATATTATACTTTGTATTTATTGTTAACTGAAACTAAAACAATTAATTATTAACAATTATCAATTAATTTAAATCAAATTGTATTTTTATATTATTTTAATATTATTATTATTAATTAATTTAAATCAAATTTATTGATGATTGTTGATAAATGAAAATGATAAATGTTGCCCTGGCAACTACCTGAAATAAATAAGTTGAAATTTAAATACCAATTACCAAAAGTAAAGTAAAAAAAAAATTAAAAAAATTAGAAAAGCACATAACAAAATTAACTTTAAAATTAAAATGAAAACTTTAAATATAAAAGCTAATTCTAAATATTAACAAATACTGCAATATTGTATAAATAATACATATTGTATAAAATAACACTTGTATGATACTGTATGTGGTGCGTTGGATTGCCACTTGATGTCCGATGTAGAATCTTAAAACCAGAAGCAAAACGAGTTGAAAAGCACTGCTGTAAAGCTCACCTTGCAGCCGCAAAAACATCTGCATCGGAGAAGGACATGACAGCAACACTAATATTGTTCTGATTTTTATTACACCTTATTTCTGGGCAGTCTCAAAGTTTGCCAGTGATCCATTTTGACGCCACAACTCATGAGCCATCCCACAATGCAGCAGTGCCCTGCATACATCATATTTCTGCCTCCTTTTCTAGTTAATGATTTCTTCATGCAACTTCCAGCAGTACTCTGAGCAAGCAGAGGTAACCTGCGCCCTCCTGTTGGTGCAGGTGACAGTTTTGATCTGCGATGATGGCGATGGCAGTTTTTGTTATTTTAATTAGGAGATAAGGAAGGAGAGAGCCTCTCCAGGCAGTGTGTGGTGTGTGACAGGATCCCGCTGATGAAGAGGACCCGTCTGAAGAGCTTGTCTCCCCACTGCAGATTCACACCATGATAAGCTGCTCTTTCAGGCAGCAGTTGCGCATTTCTGAACAGAAGTTTTCGCAGTCAGTGCCTGCATAGAAAGCCATTTAGTCTCCAACTTTATTCTTTTTACGTATCTGATCTGATTGTATGATATCTTTCATTTTTGACCACTCCTTGAAAGTCCAGTGATTATTAAATAATTTCATCCTAAGAAATGTGTACTTAGCTTATTTTTATTAGACAGTTAGTTGTCCAGAAAAGTAGTTGAATAGTCAATGAGTCAAATGGCTCGCACTGTGCAGTATCATTCTTTCAGACCGTTTCAGGAACTACATTCCCTTTCTTTTCCTCTCCTTACCTTTCCAACAGCTGCTCTTCCTCTCTGAAGCCCCGTCAGTGTGTTTGCACATCTCTAACTGAAAGCTTTAATTGTCCAGCTTCCCTACTGAAACAATGTCCTAATTCTGCCATTTAGCATCTGCGTATCATAGTTTGTTGTTATCTCAGAAGCCAGATTTTTTGTAAATAGTCATATTTAAAACTTTAATCTCTTGAATGGCAAATGAAGTGCGGCTGAAATCCGTCCGTGTGCGATGATAAATGCTATCTGAGCTTAAACCCTTCGCTGACTTCCCATCTACCCCTCCCCTCTTTTCTTTTCTCCTCTGTCTTTTCTGAATGTATTCCGAGAGTGTTTGAGCCGAACTCCAATGTTAGATGCACAGTAGACTGTAAATACATACCATCCCTTTAGAGCAACATGATTAATTAAAGATGAAGTGCGTAACATTCTGAAAATTGCAAAAAGAGTGATTTGTTTGTTTTGTTAAATGAATACTCCCCAAATTCCTTGAGTTGGACAAATTATGTTTCATGGTCATTTTCCAGCAAAACGTTTTGATGAATTTAAGGCTGTCCTGTATGTGTATGGCATTCTCCTGTTTAATTACAATACCTGTATAATTTCCAGTAAACGTAGCGTTTGATGCAAAAAAAAATAAAAACTGTAAAATATTATTACGATTTTAACTAACAGTTTTCTATTTTAATATATTTTAAAATGTCATTTATTCCTGTGAAGACACAGGTGAATTTTCAGCATCATTACTCCAGTCTTCAGTGAAATCATTCTAATATGCTGATTTGGTGCTAAAGAAACATTTTGAAAACAGTTGCTCTGCTTTTTTTTTGTTATCAACATTTTTTTTATTTTTCATACATAACACAACATAAAAAAAAAAAACAATATATTAAGAAAATAATAAAATAAAACAACAGACACATACTCAACATCTCAAAGTCCAGTCAAAAAGGAGGGACAGAAAAAAGAAACCCACAGAAGTCACTCCTCCATACAGTCACGTATTTCAGAGAGAAAGCACTGCCAAGCATCAATGGTAGAAGGCTTGGCCCCATTGATTCGTGCTGTTGTACATTCACAAGACACTATTTGCAAGAGGCTATGGATCCAATATGTTTTCCCACACATATGCGGTGTAAACCAGTTCTGTATTATGGTCTTCTTCGCAGCTGTAAAACCAGCAAACAACATTCTCTTTTGCATCGAACTTATACAGAGACCAGAATCATCATTAAGAAGACACAAACTTGGGTTAACGGACCAATCAATTTTCAGTAAGGATGATAAAACCAGGTTTACATGTGTCCATAGACTGCTAGTGATAGGACATTCCCAAAACATATGCAGAAAAGTACCTGATGATGTAGTATTACATATATGGCAGTTGAAATTTGATTGTAGTTTCATTTTGAATCTTTTGTAAGGAGTTATGTACGCTCTATGAATGACTTTGAAGTGAATAAGACGATGCGCCAGATTTTTAGATGTTAAACTGAGATTAGACCACACCCTCTCCCAGTCGACAGATAAATTAAGGTCAGATAATTCCCTATTCCAAATAGTTTTAATAGAAAGAGGTTTTATAATGCAATCAAGAATCTTATTATATATTAAGGAAGCAGATGGCCGACCAGCAGATGGTGCAATCCAGTCCCGCATAGGATGAGAGGAAACGGGAGAAGACCAAGGAACGCCATACGCTTTGAGAGCAGAACGTAATTGAAGAAAGACAAAATATGCAGATGCTGGAAGACAAAATTTGGTTCTTAACGTCTGAAATGAACATAGGCCCTGGTTATCATATATATCACCGCACGTGTTTACACCTAAAGAAGACCAAGAGGGTTGGACAAATGGGCGATTTCCGCATACGAAATTAAAATTGTGCCATAAAGGTGTACTATTACAAAATTTGAAGGGTCCTCCAATCCGACGTTCAACCGTTTTCCAGATTTTAATAGAATTGGCCACAACCGGACCAAATTTATAATTATCCCCTTTTTTCCCTGTGCCAGTAAATAAAATATCTTGGAGTCTATTTGGTTTAACCTTGTCAGCTTCAATCACTCTCCAAGAAACTGTAGATTGAGGATCAACCCAAGTATGAAGAGCCTTAAGCTGGAACGACCAATAATACAGTTCAAAATTTGGTACAGCCAGTCCTCCTGCGCTATTAGGATGTTGTAATGTGGTAAGTTTAATTCTGGGGCATTTATCATTCCAGATAAATTTCGTAATTATGGAGTTAATCTCCTTAAAGTAACCTGGAGGGGGAGAAAGCGGTAGCATAGAGAAAAAAAAATTAAATCGAGGTAGCAAATTCATCTTAACAGTGGAGATTCTTCCTTGGAGGGAAACGTTAAGATTCTTCCATCTTTGAATGTCATTCTTGACCTTAACTAAAATATTATTAAAATTGTCCCTGGCAATCTTATGAATGTTTTTATATATGGTAACGCCCAGATAGGTGAAAGAGTCCTTAATAGGGATGAATGAGGGAATAGAAGAATTAACTTTAATATTGTTAATTGGCATTAAAGCAGATTTGCTCCAATTTATTTTATATCCTGATAAGCTACTAAAATTATCAAATTCCTTAATTATATTAGGGACTAAAACATCAAAGTGGTCTAAATATAGAATAATATCATCAGCGTATAACGAAATACTATGATTATGATCATGAATCTTAATCGATACTTCAGACTTCCTGATGGCTTGTGCTAAGGGTTCAAGAGATAGACAAAACAATAAGGGGGAAAGCGGACAGCCCTGCCTCGTTCCCCGCTGTAAAGGGAATGGGGGGGAAATAACATTACCAGTTATGACTGATGCTGCAGGTGAGTGGTATAATGTCTTAATCATAGAAATAAAGTGTTCACCGAAGCCGAAACATTGCAAAACTGCCCACATATAATTCCACTCTAGCCTGTCAAAGGCTTTTTCTGCATCAAGTGAAAAGACTGCACAAGGGGTTGGGTGGGAGTCTGCAAAGTCAAGAATATGAAGGAGTCGACGCATATTATCAGATGCATTACGCCCCTTGATGAAACCAGTTTGGTCCTCCTTGATCAGACTATGAATTACCTTCTCCATACGGGAAGCAAAAACTTTAGCATAAATTTTTAGATCACATGAGATAAGCGAAATTGGTCTGTAGTTGGAACAATCTAATGGATCTTTCCCTTTTTTAAGAAGTAATGAAATCAGTGATGTTTTTTGATCTCTATGAAATACCCCATGTTCATTTGCAAAATTAAATGAATTAAGCATAAGTGTCCCTACCAAATCCCAAATTTCTAAATATAATTCCGGGGGGAGACCATCTAGGCCCGGCGATTTGCCCTTCTGAAGGCTTTTTAAAGAGACATGGAGTTCCTCCAAACTTAATGGGGCCTCCAAAGATTCTTTATCCATCTGTGAGATCCGAGGCAGTTGCAATTTATCTAAATACTGCTTACAGATGGATTCATCAAAATCTGTTTCGGCTTTATATAGATTTGTGTAGAAACCTTTAAATATTTCATTAATTGCCACAGGGTTTGTGGTGACCTGATCATCCGATGATTTTATTGCGCTAATATATGCCTTCGACTCGCATTCTCTCAACCTAAGAGCCAATAAATGACTAGGTCTCTCCGATTCAAAATAATATTTTTGCCTAGTCCTATGTAAAATAAATTCCGCCTTTGATTGTGAAAGCAAATCATATTCTTCTTTTAAAGAGGACAGCTGTGTAGCCTGTTGATCAGTAAAATGTTGTTTTTGTAGGTTTTGTAATGATTGGATTTTATTTTCTAATTGTGTAAATTGGCGGGTTTTCGCTTTGGCAAGAGTAGAAGAGAAAGATATACAGAAACCTCGTATAGCGCACTTAGTCGTCTCCCACAGTTTTTGAGGATCCACACCAGAGGGCATATTAATTTCAAGAAACTCCTTAATATATTCTTTTAAAGAAGTAATGAAAGTCTGATTACTTAAAAATGATATGTTAAAGCGCCATCTAGGGGACTTGGCTTTAACATCGGAAAGAGGAACACTGCACAGCACAGCAGAATGATCAGATAATAAAATTGGTAATATAGAGATGGAGGAATCAGACGAAATTAAAGATGGGCTGAGAAATATGTAGTCTATCCTAGAGAAAGTCTTGTGTCTATTAGAGAAAAAAGTGAAGTCCTTAGATTTAGTATTCTGAATTCTCCAAAGATCGATTACGTTAAGCTCAGTGATAAATTTATTCAGTAATTTAGAGGATGGATTGGCTGTTGTATCAGATTGAGATTTATCTAAAGCAGGATTTATGACAGCATTAAAATCCCCACCCACCACTAGAGGGCAATCAATCTGCTCAAGCAGAGTTTTGGAAATCTGTGAAAGGAATGTACTGTCTGTCTCATTCGGACCATAAATAGAGACCAAGGCTAACCTATTATTATATATTTTGCATCGGATAAAAACAAATCTACCCTTCTCATCACTACCAAGGTGTTCAATTGTTAAATTTAACTTCCGGTTAACAAGAATAAGCACCCCCTTAGTTTTATTTTGAGCGCAGGAAAAAGCTGCTAATTTGTAATACTTATTCTGGAAACGTGCCACGTCGGATTGCTTTAAATGTGTCTCTTGAATTAGGGCACAGGAAATAGATTTACGATGTAAATATTCTAACACACGAGTTCGTTTAACGGCAGAATTTAAACCATTCACATTTAGTGATAAAATATTTAGAGTATGCATTGAATATATAGCGTGTAAACGTTGACGTGTATTTTAGATACCAAACCTCCTAGATGAAAAATCCCTTTAGAAATAAGGTAAAATAAATTAAAGTATAAATGTCTGTTGTAAAAAGTAAAAACCACATAAAAACATGAACAACCGACAACCTTAAACAAGGAACAACTCAGACCGCACATTACCGAGAACATAGGTCTGACTGAGCAACAAAAAATAGTGATGGTTCGTGACCGATCCACTCCAACGCAGGACATGCCTCCCAAAAAGCTCGTACTGCCAGAAAAAAATATTTTAAATTAAACCAACTCTCCATTAGTCCCCTCCGAAAAGAAAAAAAGGGGTGTCAGTCTTGCCCGCAATGAGATCGTTGTACCAGATATATAGGAAACAATATCTCAGTAGTAGAGTGGAGAGAAGAAAAAAGCAAAAGACCAAATTTAGTCAGCGTCCATGTCCGTTCTGCCATCATCCGCTCCTAAGCCGCTGGGACCATGTTCATCCCGACCATCAAGCTCCTCCCGCCGGGCTGGAGAAACAGCGGCCGCCGTTCCCCCGCGCAGAGCCGCGGCATACGTCTTCTGCTGGGACAGGGAGCTAATAAAATCCTCCGCTTCCTGAGGGGAATCGAAGCTTTTCTGTTCCCCCTTGTGCCGTAGTTTGATTACGGCCGGATAGATGAGGAAGGGCTGGAGACCAAGCGCCGTCATCTTCTTCAAAACCGGACCAAATGCCTTTCTCCTGATCACTGTAGCTGGACTAAAGTCGGGAAAAAATAGCAGTGTGACATTGTTTTGTGCGCATTTCACCGGATAAGCCTTTCGAGCACCCTTCAGGATATCTGATCTGTCATGCCATCTCAATACACGGAAGATGAGAGTGCGCGGCCGATCGGAGCCCCTCCCTCCGTCATACACGCGATGTGCCCGGTCGATCTCAATGTCACGGCCCTTCAAGGAAGGAATCCACTTAGAAATATTAACTCTGAGGAAACCAGCCGCGTCGGATCCCTCAGCCCCCTCTGGCAGCCCCACCAGTCGTACGTTGTTCCTCCTGCACCTGTCCTCCATATCCGTCATCTTCTCGGTGAGTCGCTCCAGCTGATTTCTTAAGCCCGTGACTGTCCTCCTATCCTCACGTGCAGCTGCTTGAACAGAATCTACGCGGTCACGTGTCTGCTTCGCCGTGGTAGTTATGGTCTCAAACTCCTCTCTTAGCTCTTTAACAGACTTGTTGGTCGCTTGTATGTCTTCACGCAGTTCGCGTAATGCTGGAATCAGCACAGAGTCCATCGCCTCTCTTACTGCCAAATTCACAACCGAATTCAACGTGTTTTGTTGCTTTTTAAATGCTAGTTCGATGCGGCTAGCAATAGCCTCGTCGAGGTCTTCTCTGGAGATGGCGGAATCTCTGAATTTTTTCTTCATTGGCGATTGCTCAATCTCTCTTTTCCGATCCCCTTTGTCTGCCTTAGCACTCATGACAGGTCCAATGCAGAGTGGTTCAAATTTTACTGACAGGATTATACAAATTATGGCAAAGTGAGCAGAGCGAAAGATTCAAGCCTGCATCGCCGTCGAAGGGTCACGTGATCCCCTTTCTCAGTTGCTCTGCTTTGTTAGAAACCGTAATACATTTCTTTAAGATTCTTTGATGAATACCAAGTTCAAAATAACAACATTTATTTGAAATATTTTTACTATTCTGCAAATTATTCCCATGCATAGTTTTCTCCGAATATTAAGATGGGACGAGAGAAGTAGATTAACATGAATTTTAGTAACTTTTAACAATTTAAATGCATCATTAATATGATCAGACTACTCCATGTTTAAATCAGTTTTTACATGTGAAACATTTGCACACTTTTTAAAACTCAAGTGTCTAAATGCAGCAGTGATAATGTGTGTTTTCTTCTCTCACACAGGTGGTCAGTTGTGGTGCACCACCACCAAGAACATGATGGAAGGCGAAGAGCTGGTGGCATTCGCAGTGGACTTTGACTCTCGATTGCAGGCGGTCAATCACATGTCTCTCGGTGAGGGCATGTACCCAGCACGCCTTCTGGACACCATCCAGCTCCTGCCCCAGCAAGCTGCCATGGCCTCCATATTACCTACAGCTATAGTCAACAGTAAGTCCTGCTTCTGTTTACATACAAGCTCAATAACTGTCCACAGGCATCATAAACACGTATGCAGCGAATCAAAACTAATAACTGTCAACATATAAGTATTCTTTTACAATGAGGCCGTGCGGTTGAGTCTCGCCGTAAAACTTGGCCACAATATTGCCGCATATGGGGTCTCACCTGTTCCCGCGGCTGCACCGTTGAGCTCTCCAACCCATCATTTGAGCCAGTGTTACACATGCACGTATTACACTGAAAACAGAGGAAGCTGGAGTTATTCACAGATTAACCTCTGCTGGAAGAACTTAATGTTCTGCCCTTCAGTTTAGGGGTATAGTAAACATATCTGGACTCTGACCAACCATTTGCAAATACTGTTTGTTGACTTTATCAGGGAAGTCTAGAGTTCAGCTTGACGCAGAGGATGCTGTTAGCAGATGGTGCAATGTTTTCATTTGCCCTTGAGGAAAGGGCACAAGCCTACTGGAATCATCTCTGTTGCCATGCAACATCACAGCAGAAATGTCATTTAAAACTGTTATTTGAGCCGTGCATGTGAACCGATCATTCAGACATCCCAAACACTCCAGACGCCCCTTCTGATATATCCCCTATAGGAATGGGATTTGTACGGAATTGCACAATTCCTCTTCTACTTCCACTTTTAACGAAGTATGAAAAACAAATGCAATTCCATAGCCAAATGTTGAGAATTTTAATAATAAATACATTTCTTTGCAAAAGGTGTGTTTGCACCTTTGACTTTTAAGTCTTTTTAGAGGCCACATAAATGCTACTGATAAAGCTCATAATGTGTCAAATTAAACACTCAGCAGAACTGTTGTAGGTTTGCCTTCACCTTCCTGTCTCTGTGTTTCAGAGGACATCTTCCCCTGTAAAGCGTGTGGGATATGGTACAGGAGTGAGAGGAACCTTCAGGCCCACCTGATGTATTACTGCAGTGGGCGGCAGAGGGAACCTGATAACGTCTCTGAAGAGACTGACACCAATTCCCACCAAACTCCCAATATCTGCCCTTTCCCACAATGCAACAAGAGCTTCAGCAACCCTCGTGCTCTGGACATGCACTTGAGCTCACACAGTGGTGAGTATGATGGTGTCATAAATACAATGCATTTTGACAGTTAGGGTGTACTCGCCATACTAGACGTTTTGAACCGCGGTTCGTTTAGCCGTCCCTGGCCTGGTTGGAAGAGGTGGGCCAGGGCACAGTTCGGTTGGGCTCGGGCACGGTACGCGTGTAGTGTGAGCGCTAACCGTGCCAGAGCACGGAACAGATACTATTTTGTGTGCGCTACTGTCATCATTACGACCACAAACATATACTATTACTACTACTACACTACACTTTTCAGTTAATTTAATTCAATCAAGTATATTTACGTTTATAATGGGTCTGGTTCTCACCTTATTGATGAACTGGAATTGTAGTCTGCGATTTAAAGCTGCAAATTCTTTCATTAACGTCAGCTGCCTCCGTAATAATTCTGTGATACTTACAAGCGAAAATCAAGGCATGGCATAAATTACAAATTTGCTTGGCAGAATATTAGCAAAAGTGGGTTTCTCCATTATCTCGCACATGACGTAAGCATGCTCCGGCCCGGAACGTTTAGTGCAAGTGTGAGTGCAGGCCAGAGGGGGAGTGGGGAGGGGGGATAATCGCGCTCGGTTCAAGGCAACCGTCCCTAGTGTGAGTACACCCTTAGAAAAAAGTTATTTCTGACAGTCATTGCACATTTAACTCACTCATCACCAATTCCTATTTGCAGTTATTATTTATTCATATCAAACTTTGAATCTTAGTTAATTATGTTTAAGTTTTGTAAACATTGTGCAAGGGTAGAATATGATTAATAAATGTGTTCATTTTTATACCCTTAATATTATTAAAATATGAATATGAAAATATTTAGAAACTTTTAAAAAATATTTAAAACCCAGCCAACCTGGACAACAATAACAATAATATTATAATCATTTTATATTAACATTATACTATTAGTTATATGCATAGGTAATAAATAAATATTAAATATAAATTAATACTATAATCTAATTATATTTTATATTATTTTATATTAATATTATGCTGTTAGTCATATACACATGTGATAAATACATAGTAAAGATAAATAAATAATATATTTCTGTCCTTATTCTGTTTCACTGTACTTCACATTCACTGCCATTTTAGGTGGTTTGATATGCAACAGCCAAAAGCCTGCCATTGTTAATATTAAAATTAACTAAAATTCTATATCTGCATGTAAAAGAATCAAGAAACAATTACAGTTTTAGCGATTAGATCAAATAATTTTCATCAGGCAATAATGTACGTCTAAGAAATAGACACCCAATATGCTACAGCAGACACAATGTAAAATTAGTGGAAAGTTTAGTCTTTTTTTCTTTCTCACAGGTGTCAAAATGGAAGAGTCTCTTCCCCCTGGCACCAGCTTGAAATGCACAATCTGTAACTTCACAGCAGATTCACTCCTTACATTCCAGCACCACATCCTTTCACACCTGTCACAGGCAGCCTTCAGATGCAATCACTGCCACATCAGCTTCCAGAACCACAGGGAACTGCTGCAGCATCAAGACTTACACGGACACTCCGGGAAGATTCACAGGGAGAGCGACAGCGAGAACTCCCCAAGAGGAGGAGAGGAAAGCCTACAGGCGGCACGAGCAGAACTGTCAGGCAGGAAGGATGTGGTTATGCAAAGTCCCAAGAGCACACCTAACAAAGCCAACAGTCCTGATGGAGAACTCGAAAGACCTGAGAAAAAACCTACCCTCGGCCTGCAGAAGGGAGAAAGTCACCCAGGAAGCAAGGCTAGTTTCTCTTATACCAGAATCAAGTCGGAACCCTCTAGTCCACGGCTAGCCTCCTCACCGGTCCAGCACAACATGGGCCCAACCTTTCCCATGGGTCCATTCCTGTCACAGTTTGCTTTCTCCCAGGACATTTCTGTGGTACCACAAGCATCTGAGATTCTAGCCAAAATGTCAGAGCTGGTGCATCGCAGGCTACGCCATGGAGGGAACAGCTACCCTCCAGTCATCTACAGTCCTCTCATGCCCAAAGGAGCGACCTGCTTTGAATGCAACATCACCTTCAATAATCTAGACAACTACTTAGTTCACAAGAAGCACTACTGCAACAGTCGCTGGCAGCACATGGCGAAGTCTCCAGATTTCTCCAGTGTTTCGGACAAGGTGTCCGATGCCATAAGTCCAAACAGTGGCCACACTTCTGTCGGTATGCTCCCCGGATGCCTTCCATCAGAAACCGACAGTCATCTCGTGACAACAGCTTGCTTGAATTCGTCTGTTTTGGATATTATGAACGCTGGTGGGAAAGTGCCAGAAAAAGACCTTCCTGGGCAAGTAAAAAAGGTTACTACACCAACAGGAGTTGAGGAAAGGCTCGGTGGAAAACAGCCTGAGGTGAAGAGTCCCAGCACATCTTTGGTGGACGGTGACAGCGACCCAAACAAGACCACCTGTGAAGCATGCAACATCACCTTCAGCCGGCATGAAACGTTCATGGTTCACAAGCAGTACTATTGCGCCACTCGCCATGACCCACCCATGAAACGCATGTCCGCAAAGGTGCCCGCCATGCAGCGGACCATGAGAACGCGCAAGCGGAGGAAGATGTACGAGATGTGTCTACCTGACCAAGAGCAACGGCAGACCATGGGGCCACAGCCGGGATTCTTGGGTATGCCCACTCTAGGAAATCCCTGTACATCCCAGGAAACGGTAGAAAGTCTGACTGACCGCTTCCATCCACGATGTGACATCTTTCCAAGCCTTGTCCCAAAACACTTAGATGCTTCTCTTACCGTCTCCAAGCCTATACTTGCCCCCAAAGGGAACACTATTGCAGACCCACAGGAACTAGATGCTCCGATAGATCTCAGCAAAAAGTGCTCACCTCTTCCTGACAAGTCGTGCAACTCCCCCAAAAGACTCTTGGACTATCACGAATGTACCGTGTGCAAGATCAGTTTTAACAAAGTGGAGAATTACCTTGCCCATAAACAGAACTTTTGCCCTGTCACATCTGCTCAGCATGGCGAGATCGGCAGTCTGGAGCAGCCGATGTTCCCAGGCATCAAGAGCGAAGGCAATAATTCAGAAGACATCTATGATAAGAGTTCTGTGAAATGCGAGAAAAACGGTGGCAACAAGTTGATGGTGCAAAACGGAGGCATGTTTCCACCACACCTTGGGCCGGCACCGGATCTGAAAGCTTTCGGTGATGCATCGCTCATGACTTCGAAAGATGAGAACAAGAACATGTTTTTGCCTCACTGTCTCTATCCTGGAGCAATAAAGAAGGTGAAAGGTACAGAGCCAATATCGCCGTATTTCGGGATAAAAAGCAGCGACTACATGGCAGGGAGTCTCGTTATGCAGGGTGAGGCAGCCGAACAGGAGCAAAGCAGCAACGGCGCAGGTGAGACGGGCACAGAACCACCTGCGGCCAATGGCTGCCCCCATCCCGGCAAGGAGCCGTTGCCCCTTCTGCCCAAAAACAGGGGCATGGTGATTGTCAACGGTGGTCATAAAGAGGATCGCCAGACACCAGCAACTCCCCAGCAAGAGAATCAGCCTCACCAGACCTCATCACCAGAGGAACAAACCTCTCCCACGTGGGGAGCCGAGAACCCTCCCGACCCAAACGAGAATGTATCGCCCACTTCGAAATCACCCGTGGAGGAATCCGCACCTGCCGGAAAAGGCATAAATGGGTCGGCGCCGCCAGCAGGCAGTGGGAAGTATTGCCGCCTCTGTGACATCCAGTTTAATAACTTATCAAACTTTATCACTCACAAGAAGTTTTACTGCTCGTCACATGCCGCCGAGCACGTGAAATGAAATTCGCTCTTCTCCCCTCATCTTTTTTGGGTACACGGTCGTGTCTGAAATAGTGCATCATGCAGTTTTATATACTGCTTGTGGACAATCAAGAGAAGCTTCTTCTTTCGTTATTTGAAGACTTAATGCAAAATGATAAAAAAAAAAATCCAAGTGTAATATTGGTGCCACTTTCACCTTTTATTTATTTTACAATCAGTATTAATAGGAGTAGTGCTCTTAATTTAAATTCAAAGAAAGTTTATATCAGAGTTGTTTGTAATGTTAATGTATAGTCATTCTTGTGTAGCAGACATATTGTTTACAATGTACGTTAGGTTCAAGGAGACAATAGGCACAGGATACAAAACTGAAACGCGTTTTAGACCCAACAATAGCTACTGGAGCACTTGTGTATTCTTATTTGCTGGTACAGTTTTTTGTATATGTCAAAATGTCACTTGCAGTATGATTCTCAGCCTTAAAACAGTTTGGAGGGATAACCAGGCACAACGCTGCAGCTCATGTTTTGGCATATACTGTACACATGGCTTTGCATATATATGTTGCTGTTTGTCAGTCTTTTCTTCGACTCAGAAGTGGATGTTTAAATGAGGATGGCAGCATTCTTGTATAGTACTTGTATTTCTGTTTCCTGATACACCTTGTTCTCCCTTTTTAAAAATTTGCTCTCAGCGCAATACTTTGTAAAAAAAAAACATAAGGAAAAAAAGGAGGAGGGCGGGAACATTACGGAAAGCAGTATTATAAAGGGGGAAGAGCAGCTATTTCTTACTCCTGAAAAAAAAAATGAAATTGTACAAAAAGCAGGTTTATTAGTGGTGATTATTGATGGGTGGGATGAGACAAGGGAATACTGTAAAAATGATCATTCCAATGTCCTTATGTAAGAAAAATATTTCTTAAAAATGTTGTTGCTATGCATGTATATGGATGGAATAAAATTCCAGATCTGTTGGAAATTTTTATTTTGATGTGGTGTCAATTAAACTTCAATCCTCAGGATAAACAGACCATGTTATTGTGTTATTTCAGGATGTCTAATGGAAACGTTTACAGGTCTCATCAAAAGGGTAAAAAGGTACTTTTTGTGTGTGTGTGTGTGTGTGTGTGTGTGTGTGTGTGTGTGCCATGTTTATGTGGTTTGTGAGAACTCATTTGTATAATAACATGGGTATGACATAGGTATTACAACATGAAGGTAATTTATGAGGACACTTTCGGTATAAATCATACAGAATGAGTTTTTGAAGACCTAAAAATGCACAAAGTTTTCTGTGAGGTGTAGGCACCTTTTTGGCATCTAAAAGTATTGTTTGTAGGAAATCTGAAATATGAGTGAAATATGACTTCTAGACAGGTTTCGTTTACATAACTTTAATAGCATTAACAAAAAGGCATTTCGACAAAAAAAAAAGTACAGTTAAATTATGTCTTCAGCAGTTGACCAAAATGTACAATCCATCAACAAACAAACGATAGAGATTTCAGTTTCCTTTGTGAGCAGAAATACGAAGCTGTTATTTGGCCTCTTGCATCACTGAAGAGAGTTTGTGAAAGCTGCATGGAAGGAGCTGTTATTGATCTGCTGTTATTAGAGAGCCTGCATTTTCCGAAGCATCTCACTGCCTCTGTTGGTTGGACTGCCTTTGTGACACGAGCTTATGCAAATGTTTGATAAGCGAGGATGGATTTTTGTAGATCGTGTGACGATCCGCCCCACCAATCTGAATGTGATTGGCACTGGGATAAGAGCGCTCCAAAAACTTGCTCTGAAGTTCAGCAACCACCTGACAGTTAATGAGACGTTCAGCAAAGGATTTGCCTCTGATTAAAACTCACTAAAGTTCAGAAGTGAAGGTAGAAAGTGGGACTGTGAAAGACACTCACTTGGTTGAGATCTGAAGGAAGCTGATCATCAAAGGATTCCCCAGTGATCACATGCACAGATGTCTTGCTAGAGAGAGGCTTATATCTGGAGAGCTCTCTGAAAAAGTCAAGGACATTCAAACAGCAACATAAATGAAGGCAGTTCACACTTCACACTCAGGATCGCTTATTAATACACCATTAATTGCTTTGACCAATGTTTTTTCTGTCTTATACATGCACTGTCCACACTTAAGTCTTGCTTAAGCAGGTTTATTATTATTATTATTGTTATTCATAATTAGCACAATTAACAAGAATAAATTATTAGTTGACTGAAGCAATAATAATTTGTAGCAGATCCATAATATTTATTATAGTTTCAAAAAGCCTAAATAAAACATTAAAAAATCAGTTCTGCATACTGGTCATCAGAAATTTGTCATCAAAATAATGATGATGATGAACATTGTTGTTGCTGTAGTCCAGTGAAATGCAGAAATAAAAATCTCTTTTAGTTATCTAAGCTTTTAGTTATTGGGAAAAATCTCAAAATCAGATCCCACAAGTGTTATTTTAGTATCATTGAGATACTATTATAGCTTTATTAATATTTTAAATAGTTTTTTTATTATTATTTAAGTTAGTTTTACATTTGTGTTTTTGTCATTTTTTATTAGTTTTGATTTCTTTTATAATTTTTTTATTACTTTAGATTATTTGTAATTTTAGTAAATTTGTAAAAAATTAACATTTTTTAGTTTATTTTTACATTTTTTAGTTTATTTTATTTTCTATATAGTTTTTAAATTTATTTCAGTTGTAGTTATTTTAGCACATTAAAATTAAATGAAAATGAGAAATGCTGCCTTAGCAACTATTTATAATAAAATAAGTTTAAGTTTGTTTTTAATTTTTTTAGTTCAAGTAATATAATAACACCTGTGCAATGCATATTACATAGTATTTTATTTAATAATATTATTAATTATTATAAGTATTTTATCACACTTAAAAATATTTAATTCTTATTGCATTAGATTACAAACAAAAATGCACGCCTATCAGAGTAATTAAAGGTGAAGATCATCACAATAACTACGAACATATTTCACTAACGAAAGTGTCCAATCTTAATTTTAAACAGTATTTCTTTCTTTCTTTTCCTTTTTTTTTTATTAAAAACTTCTGTTTCTAATGAAATGTGGTTCAAAAGTATGTTTTTGGGGCCAGTATAAGTACAGACATTTATCAAACTGTTCATTGAAGTTATAGTCATTACCTGACTTGAGATGCGCTCTCGTTGAGAAAGAAATGCTCGTCTACTGCAGCACTCTGATGGGCAGGGTTACACAGCAGATATTTCTGACAGGACAATCATAAGAAAAAAATCATAACAAGCACTGATTTATATTTTGATTTGATTTCTATCTTCACTTTATAGCTGAGGCAAATGTATTTACATAGAGATATATTAATGAATAGCTACACCATGAGAGCGGTCAAGGTGGCTCAAACGACACGAGTTGTTCCAATATTTAATTTTCACTCTTTGGTCATTGTAATATACGCACAGATGTAAAATGCTCTCGGTGACCTCAGACAGACACACTTGAAAGTGTCAAGTTAACACTTGAGTCAACAGCTCGAGAGGAGCAGATCCTCTCTCATGAAGAACAATCCTCCATTCTGAGAGACAGAGCGGTCAAATTAAATGTCGACAAGCATTTCAAGAGCCACGATTCCTCTCAGTTAAACATGAAAGCACCATGTAGCCACTAATTGCTATTTGATTGTCTGTGTTCTTGTGCAAAGATGTCTTATGTGAATGCAATGTAAGCACTGACAGCACCTTTTCCTTTATTTCTTTAAATCATGTGCTTTGTAGTTTGAACATGCATTGACAAGTCCCTATGAGCAATGGCAATAGACTTGATATCTGGCCTGAAATACTTGAAGTACATGATCTTAGGTTAACATGGCCTGAGGTGTGACAATCTATATACTGCATTTTTCCATTTTTATAATTATTATGCATGCAACTATATTAGTTAAGAGACAAAATATTTGTACTTGTGCATGTCACTCTGTAGCTTTTTAATTCAATTAGAGAAAGCAAAAAGGTGTTTAAAACAGTGGAAATTGTTAAAAACCATTCTGTATATTGTAAATAAGAAAAGTCAGTAGGTTATACACTACCATTCAACAGTTTGCGATCAGTTTTTTTCTCTCTCGCCAAAAGTCTTATATAACAAGGGCACATTAAATGAATCATAAGTGACAGTAAGTAAAGACATTTATAATGTTACAAAAGATTTCTATTTCAAATACTGACAGTGAAGACTGGAGTAATGGCTGCTGAAAATCAAGCTTTGCATCACAGGAATAAAATACATTTTAAAATAAATTTAAATAGAAAACAGCAATTTTAAATTGTAGAAATATTTCCCAAAATTACTGTTTTTACTGAATTTATCATCTAATAATTTAGTCTTGATGAGCATAAGAGGCTTCTTTTGACACCAACCTTTTAAACAGTAGTATACTGTATAATATATAGGAGCAATCATTCATATATTATTTTCTTTTATTAGATATAAACCATAAATTGAGCATGTAATAAACTAAGATATTAGCTGTAGTGTATTATTTGAGTTCAACCATAGAGATTGAACACTTTCAGAAATTTACAGTCAAACTGTTGGCAGAGACTAATGCATCATGTGACCTCTCTTATAAAACAACACACACACACATGTATATATATATATGTAATTTTTAAAAACTGAAGCATCTTCTCTATTGACTTCCATGCAAGCAGTTCTCCAAAACATCAGTGGCTGAAGTTTCCAAATGTAGTTAACATGCATCTATGGCTGCAACCATAACCTGAGGTTAATTTATACATTTATAATAACTGTATACTAAAACAGTTGCATGCCATGGATGCATTTTGCTTCAAGCAGCCTACCGCATTTACACCAACAACACAAAGCAAAGTTGTTTTTGTCTCTAGTAAACAGCCAGATATTTTAAAGCTCGTTTATTTTGTTTTGTTTTGTTGAAATCTACCGTTACAAAGAAACATATTGCTTTCGTTTCATGCTTCTAATCTTTCCCAGACAAATGAGACAGAGGTCTTAAAAACACTGTGTCTGTTTTTATGCAGATAGAGAGGAAGGATGGGCATGTATGAAATAAAGAAAAAAACGCACCTAGTCATCACCACCTTCCTGTTGTGCATTAATTATTTCAACCTCCTTATAAAGGCGAAACATTCCTCTAAATCACCTCTTCCGTTCCTCAGGTCAACCTTCGATTCATGTCGTAAATGGGACTCTGTAGCTTTTTGAGGGGAAGAGGGGCCATTCAAAATTCTAATAAATGTTTTGCATATTCGTGGCCGCATGTTAACGTGCATGAAATTGGGTGGAACTGGAGCGAAGAGAGCGGCCTCGTACCTTGACTGCACGCGGCTGTTTTGCATCGTGACCTGAGAAACCCTGTCTGAAGGCGTTTCAAAAAGCCTCGGCGTCAGTCTCTCACATTCACACGATCCATCCGGGAAAGTTGTTCATCTTAGACAACTGATCATTAAACTGCTTCTCTTGTTCTCCAGAAATCCTCCCTACATGTCAAACGACTCATAGACAACTGTAATTTTACGCAACATCACCACCAAGTGGCCATGTTCGAAGAACCTTTTTTGTCTCGTCACCATCAGTAATAATCAAGTTTGTTGAACAAAAATACAAGGAAAAAAGTACAGCTTGTATGAGCAAAGGACAATGTCTTTTTTACTGATGTCAATGAGAAGATGACTAATACAGCACCATGTCTGCAGGTGTCAATGCAAATCGACACAACTTACATTGCTTTGCTTTTTTAAAAAGAAATCAAATGCAGTAACAAAAGATGAAATGTACACTTAATGTTTTTAAACAGATATCTGTCGTCAGTGGGAAAAAAAAGAAATGAATCACAACGGTTTAATTATTTTAATCGCTTGACAGCTATCAATTAAAACTTAACAAGTAAAAACCAAGTTATTTCAGAAATGAAAATAAAATTATGCCCAATTATTTTAATCTTTTGACCGCTAATATGTTTTTGTTTTTTTTAAATTGTCATTTCTCTTTATAGGTTTACAAGTAAAACCAAAATGAGTTATTTCAAAACCTCAGTGATTAAATTAAATTAATTATTTATTATTAAACAATTATTTTAATCTATTGAAAGCTAACATGTATTTTTTAACGTTGTATTTTTTTTTGTAAGTTTAACATCAAAAAGTTTTTATTTCAGAACTTTGACGGGGAAAAATAAATTATTCAAAATTAATAATTTTAATTTATTGGTAGCAAGTATCTTTTTTTAAGTTGTAATAAAGTAAAAAATATATTTTAGAACTTCAAAGAAAATATTGACAGGTAATATATATTTTTTATTTTAAGTTTTAATTTATTTTTATAGGTAAAATCATATTTTAGAACTTTAAAATAATGAGAAATCATGAAATTAATCATAATTAATCTATTCACAGCTAGAATGATTTTCAAGTACTACTTGATGTACCCTGGTTGGGAATCACTGTTGTAGAAAACTAGGAGCAGTGACATCTTAACCTTTAGTTGTATATTTACTCACTAATCTGTTTACAAGACACAATTAGCTTTTAAACATTAAAAACTGAAACTGAATCTGTTAATCTGAATCAATTAAGTGACCACAATAGCGGTTAATGTGGTGGATTGTTGACTAAATGTATGCAAGTTTAATCCATGAAGTGTCAGCAGGCTCAGATGGAGTTTGTGGACTGACCTGTCGCTGTATGAGCTCCTCTGAGACGTCTCCTCCCTGAAAGACCGGCTTCAACACCCCCAGAATAATGAGCAGACGACTCAAACCTGCGGCTGCAGAGAACTGCATCATCTGCAGGGACGGGACGAGGTGAGAGTACCTGTAAAAATACACAAACATAAGATTTTGAAGGGGTTATATCATTAAGATTCCAAAGAGAGCATTTATTCAAACTAATTGTACGGGTCACAATGAGGAGATGGTAAAGGCCAGAACACTGGAGCCAGAGGCGCAGCAGAATCAGTGACAGGCGTCTGCTGTGATGAACTGCATTAATTGAGCGGTCATTACCCACGCATGAAGGACTAAATGACTCCTCACTGCGCAGTCTAATGCTTCACAATGACAGCTCATTTATGAAGAATGAATCAATGACACAGAAACACTGATCAACACTCTCGTGAAGAATATTTAGACACGTTCATTCACACTAACACACACGTGATAGAACTCTTCTGTCAATGCTCTGGAGCTTGCCGGAGCATTGCTGGATGGTTGCTAGGGAGTCACTAGGGTATTATGGGCTTGCTGACTGCTCAAAGTCAAAATCTGTTCTTCACAAAATGTCTGATTTCTTTCTTTCTTTCTTCTTCTTTTATGTTTTATCATCCAGCATGCAGAAATCTAGTTTGTCTGATCACCTTATATAATAGAACGCCTCTCCTCAAAACCCAAATGATTTGACAGACTGCAACTAAAATGACAAAATACTATAAAAAAATGCAATGTGTGATTTTAAAAATGCAAGTTATAGGGAAAGTTTTGTGAGATAACCTCTCATTTGAACAATGAGCAAAGAACACAGTGAGAGTCGTGTTTACGATTCACAAAAAATGAATGAGCCAAATGTTTTACCTTTATTAAACCTCTTCAAATAATAAATAAATAAATGTGCACTTAAATGTTTTTAAACAGGTAACACTGGCACCATCCTTAAAAAAAAATCTTCAAATTAATTACAATTAATTATTTTAATCATGACAGCTAATATGCAGGTTTTTTTAAGTTGAAATTTTGTCTTGCAAGTAAAACCAAATGTAGTTATTTCTGAAATTAAAAGAAAGTCATTAAATTAATCAATTTTATTCTTCTGACAGCTATTTTTAAGTTGTAATTTACAAGTAAAAATACAGAAAACAAGACAAGAAAAAAAACATGATATGAATGATTAATTTCTTAATTATTTTAATCTACTAACAGCTAGAATTGATGTACTTATTTTTAGAATTTTTATAGGGTTAAAATGTACAAAAGTATTTATTTCAGAACTTTGAAGGACAAAAGAATTATGAAATTAATCATAATTCATTATTTTTAATCTATTAAAAGTATGGGATTTTTCTTGTAATTTCTATTTATAGTTTTAACAAGTAAAACTATATTTTAAAAAATTATTACTTTTACCCCCCCCCCCCCCCCCCAAAAAAAACCAAATAAATAAATAAATGCACTGCGAGAATACATATATCTGTGTGCGTGTTAAAACTACTAATAATAAATATCTAAATAATAAAAATAAATAAATAATAAAAACAACAATTATAAATAATAAATACCATATATAAAATCTAATTAAACTTGTGGTTTAATCAGTATATATTGCAAATAATTCAGTTTTAAGATTTTTCAGCTGCTTTAGTGATGGAAATAAAATAAAAAAAAATTAACACCATTTTTAAATGCCATATAACTTGCCTGTATTCAAAACAATATGACATAAAAATTGATAATGAATCAGAGTGAATCATTCAGAACCACGAGTCACGTTTCGGTCACATCCGACTTATGTCACTCTATATTTTTACTGTTTGGTCATATTAAATTACAACTAAAATACATTTGGCTCCTAAATGTTTCTAGGAAACACTGTAATATGAGTTATGTGCTGCGGTTCAATACTTACTTTAGGGGCTTGTTCAAATAGTTGGTTAATAGTGACAAAATGGTTCAAAACTACTGATTGGCTGTGTAGGAAAGTTCTACTGAAATACTCCAGAAGAAATACACATCCAAACGCTCAACCTTCCATCAAAAGTTTAGCATCGAAAGTTTAAGACAGAGTTTGAGCTCATCTTTTTAAATATTCTTTTCCATGTCATTTTACCCCCTTTCTTCAAACCGTTCTTCCCTGACACCTTTTCATCTGTCAGCATTTCCCCAAAACACGGCCCGTATCGAGCCTGACAATTTGATTCGGAGTCAAATCAGTCCGTTCGCTCTGACATTTTATTTCCACCTGTCCTATTCTCTCCATTTCGTCATTCTATCAATTCCTCCGGTGCTAATTCTGGCCGGTAGGTCTGGATTATGCGCAGGAAGGCATGCGTGTCAAAGGGAAATTTAGCGAGGGTAAAGACAGCCCAGATAGGAGGATGAATTAAACAGATAACGGCAGGCAGACGGAGTGAGGAAGTCGTGTCAAGCAAAACGCCTCACCAATGTTGGTCATTTTCCCTTCCGTTCTCTCTCTCTTTCTCTCTCCTTCCCCCTCCTTAAGCATGACAGAAAACTATCTAAATGAATAAAAAAGTGATGAAATGGCTTTGGTGCCGTGGACTTTCTGCTCTTTGACTTCCCATCTGGATTAGTGCAGGCTGAATGGAGTCTGTTTCTTTTGTAAGAACCAACACATGAGTCTGTCTGAATGTTTCTCTCTCTTTGACACACACACACATTCTGTGCTTGATAAGAGTCTTTCTGAATTTGCATGGCAAATTATGTCCTGTACGACCACTAGAGCTGCCCAGATGGACTGCTACACAAATAAGGGAGACGAGGTTATGACAAACAAATTATTCAACTGACTATTTACCATGATTCAAATGTATATAACTCCTGGCCTAATACAAACTTTTTATTGCTGTATTATCTAGTTCATATATTAAATTTCACTGTTTTAATTTGTATGAAATGGACATTTTTACATAGCAAAAGCAATGCAATTCAACAGAACAAAACAGTGCATCTCTATATGTTAAAGATTAAATGTTATTCTGTGGCACTAGCATCACCAAATATATTAGTAAAAATTATCCTGAACCTCTGATATTGGTTGAACAAACAGAAAACACACCATTCTTAAATGTTTAGGTGGTTTAAGGATTATGCAGTGCATTGCAATGATAGTAATAAACTAGGTATTGGGGTGTATTAAACCAGCCTAACCTTGTCTGGTCTCCCAGCCTGGTCAAGACTGGTCTGAGCTGGTTTTAGAAGGATCTGGGGAATTTTACAGTCTGCTAGGCTTGGAGACCAGCTGAAGATCAGATTGGCCAGGTTTAAAGACCACCTTTAACTAGCATAAATACCAGAAAACAAACTAGGGCTGGTTTAATTATTGTTTTTATATATATGTTTATATATATATATATATGTTAATTTCAGGGAAGTTCAAACTATCTACTTCAATAAATCCACTTGACTGGGCTACTTGTTGGCTTTATCACTCAAAATGCTCACAAAAGTCCCAGTGAGGCAATTTTCTTGTATTAAAATGTTTAAAAAAATGGTATGTGCTAAATTTGTATAAAAAAAAAAACATTAAAATTATATTTAACTAGATTTTTACGATTAGTTCCTGCATTAAACATTTTGAATCTCCTTGACAAAAATGGCTATTTGATTGAAATAATGCTCTCTTTTATGCTGTTTCAGAAAACTCGCTGGATAACAGCTATAGATTAGTCTTATTGTCAACTATAGCTGTGTATAAAAAGACATTAAACCTACAATGGTTGTGAGGTTATTCTGAAAGCGGTCAGTAGGGGGCAGTCATGTCTCACTATGACACACTGTGAGTGAGCACTAAAAGGGAAGGAAAGACTAACCTGGCATTACTTCATACAAACAGTAGTTGCTCCAGCACTAGAAGCTCTAATTACTGTTAATTGTCATTATTGAAGCCAGACCAATGTAATTCCACAGGATCTCTTTCCTACTGCAGAAGAAATTAAAGCAAAGCTACACAAAAATTACAGTCAAGGCCAGCAATTTTCTGAATATGAATTTCATACAAAATTCACTGATTGACTGCTTGATTGATTTGTCCCATTGATTCTTGTGATTCAGAGGTGTCTGTTAGAGCAATGGTTCCCCACCTTTTTTTCAGGGGACCCCTATTTTAACATTAAATTTTTTAATTTTCATCAACCGGTTCAAATTTACAACTGTGCATAAAAAAATTTGTTTTGATTTTTGCGTTGATTTGAACAATAATGGGAGACAGGCCAAAGTGGGCGAAGATAAAAATCTTTGTCATCATTCTATCTTTCTTATTAAAAACTAAGAACAAAGATACACATTACAAATACATATAATATATAAATAAAACAAACAGTGCTTTATTTCCAGGTACAATAGGTGTATTTAGCAGGAGCATTCAATAAATTCAATGAACAAATATAAAAATAAAAAAACTATATAGACTGATTCCTAAAGCAACTGTATTAAAGTTGTTCAGTCAAGAATAAGGAGTGATTTTTCTCTTTGCGTTTTGGTGTTTTATTAACGTTAAAGGAATAGTTCCCCCAAAAATAAAAATTCTGTCATCTGTCTGTCAATTCTTTCTTGAGGTTTTATTTTTCTACCATCATTTACTCAAAAGTTGTTTTAAACCTGAGTGAGTTTCTTTCTTCTGCTGAACATAAATGCTATTGTGAAGAATGTGGAAAACCAAACAGTTGCTGGTCCACAGTGACTTCCATAGGATTTTTCCTACTATCAAATTCAACGTGGACCAGCAACTGTTTGATTACCCTCATTCTTCAAAATATCTTCTTTTGTGTTCAGCACAAGAAAGAAATTAATACAGGTTTGGGACAACATGTGAGTGAGTAAATAATGACATAAATTAAATTGTAGGGTGAACTATCTCTTTAATGACAGTCGGCAGCATGTTTAGCGTCCTGTCCCTTTAAGACCTGCACGCATACAGGCACGTATCCATTTTTCTCTCAACAGGTTGGGAACCACTGTGTTAGAGGAAGATCATGTGGTGAAGGCTTCTGACTGTGAAGTCTTCAATCATCCTGTACCTCAGACCTGCTGAGGCCTGCTCAGCCCTAAAGGGTCTTGCATCACTTTATCCCCTCTAAAGGTGCCTTCACACTAATGGCAGTTCAATCTCTAGAGCTCAGCAAGTTGCAGTGCTGCGTTAGTTGCTAGTAGGCATTCCCACTACAGTCCAACACGTCCAGAAGACAAATCACATGAGCTCTATACTGTCGTCACTCCTATTGGGAGTTGTCTCAAGAAATCAGCTGCTAATTTGCATAAACGCTGTCAAATTAGTCAATGTTTGCTCTGGTCACCACTAAACAAATAGTCAATAAATTAATTCAATTCTCTGGCATTAAACACAATGAGAGCTATTTTTCCTGACAGGTAACTCCAAGTACAGCCAATCAAATATCCAGATAATGGTGGCCAAAGCTCAGCCAGTCTTGTAAGAACATTTTCTGATGGATGGATGGATGGAAGGAAGGAACACTCAAGGCGGAATAAAGCTAAAGTTCAGTACTTTTTTTTTTTTTTTTTAAATCAGCCATATTAAATTCCTAATTTTTATGAGCGTCATTGTGCCATTTGATGGACGGGATGCTCAGACAGAAAAGACTTTATCTTGGGGAAATCCCTCTCAAGAGAGACTTTGAAATTTGATAATTCTGACATGTTTACGTGTAAATGCCAGCGTGGGGTTTTCTGACAGCTGCTTCTGTTCCTTCAAAAGCAAAAACACAGTCCTCACAGGAACTGCATTCAGCTGTTTTTGTCACCACAGCAAAAAAAAAAAAAAAAAGATAGACAGAAAAATACCAAAAAATATGCAGCAACCGTATCAGAGATGACTAGAAAACCCAGCTAAAACCAGTGTTTGGAATAGAAGCTGGTTTGTTTGTTGCTGGTTCAATATGGTCTACTAGCTAATAGCCCAGATCACTTAAACTTTTGCAAAACCCATTTTTACCCAATTTTCTGATTTAAGTTGGATGGGTGTTCCAGGATGGGTAGATTCAACTTGACAGGTCACCTCTGAAGTGCCAGATTTTCATGGTCTGACAACTTCTGAGTATTTGCACGAGTCCCTGACCGCACATTAGAGATCAGACCGGATGAGAGCCGGGACACTCTGCTGCTCCGTTTTGTTCTCCAGCAATTGGGAGTGACTCATTTTGTCGGATATAACAGAACTCATTTCAGAGTAAGGCAGCGTTAATGAGACGCTCTTTTGATGTGGAAATCCTGCTGGCACGGGGAAGACGCTGATACCGTCTCCACTGTCATCCTCAGGTGCGTCGGCTCTCCTTATTGGACACCGGCAGTTTATCTCTTAGTCGCCACACGAGGCTTCTTAAAAGGAAGGAGACGGCAATTACGCAGACTTGTGTCCCAATTAAATCCATTCAAAAGAACACGGAAGCACTGCAGTCAGCAAAACAAAGAGTATTTTTGGTTTGAGTTTAAATCTCATGTAAAAGCCTCTCATCGCTCAAAGAATTAACGCCAGCTTTTGACACACCTTGGAGACACTTAGTAACATAAAATGAATCGGTAAGCAGGAAATGGGCCTAGAAAGTTGTGTTAGTCAAAAAAATCCTGAAGCAATATGTGCAAGTTTGGTACGGGAATTTAAATCATAAAATGGAATTGGAACCAATCCTAAAAGACCCTAATGGAAGTAAATAATAGGATTTAATCAAATAAAAATGAAGATAAAAATAAAATCCATATCTAATTGGATATATCTAATACTGTAATCTACTAATGCTTTAGGAGATTTAAAGGAAATAATGCTGTAAAATAAAATAAAATAAAAGATGAACAATTTAATAAAAATAAATAAAAGCTATATAGATATATAAAGAACGTATAAAATGACAAACGCACATAACAAAAAGATTCAAATTTAAAATAAAAAAAATGAAATATGAAATTAAAAACTAATTATAAAAACTATGACAGTACAGAAATAATACCAATATAACACTGTTAAGGATCAATATTACAACATTTTTAAACACATAATTTTATGCCAATAACTGCAGATAATAAAAATAAAAATTCCAAGGATCATTCCAGCCTGTGAAGCTGTTCTAAAATAAAATTCTAATACAATATTTCCCCAAAGACTTCATTTTATATTGCACGGCTATCATATAATCGCAGGCAGAAGTGTTTAATACATCCTCAGCATCTTTAATTTAAACCAGCAGCTCTTATAATTTAAGTAAGATCAGTAATAAAACTCATGTGATACGGATATTAACTTAAGCCTGGAGTTAATATCCACAACATTTATTTCAGTGTGTCCTAAGTAATTGGATTGCATGTACACCGACTTAACACTCAATGGAACGAGCATCTATTAATCAAAGCGTAATTGCGCACATTTCCCAGATAAATGGCGCTGCTTCTCGTCCAGTCATGTACAAATGAGTCAATCCGGGCATATTCATTTCTTATCTAGCTGAACTCATTTGAGTCGCATAATGGCGATAAATAATAGAGGTAGAAGTTTATGAAACGGGATATTCTCCATGAAGGAAGGAAGGGCTTTTAAAGCAGTGCAGAAGGGATCTCTGAGGAATTGCGATCATGTCACTTCTAAATGACTCCAATAGCAGGTAGAATGAGGCCAGGAAATGCGACTCTATTTCTTCCACTGAAATTGAATAGCTTCAGCATGCTTAACTATAGACATAAACTGCAAGTAGCTGTAAATACCCATGTAATTGGAGCTGTATGTGGCTGTTTAAATATTTAATAAGTGCTTATGTTGGCTGTATTAGTGTCTGTGAGCACTGAGCAGCTCAGTTTTTGAGCACTAAAGAGTGAAAGTGTTGTCAGACTGGCTCCTATTAGCTCTGTTGAAAGATGTGGTAAATGTAAGCATTACCAGAGTAAATATTTGCTTTTACAATGATTCAATTCAAATCTTTAAAAAAAATTATAATAATCAAATTTGGGATGGATGGATGGATGGATGGATGGGTGGATGCCATAAAGCTTGTCAGCAGAAGGAAGCATGAAGTGCTCTAAAATTTCCTGGTAGATGGCTGCGTTGACTGTGGACTTCAGAAAACACAGTGGACCAACACCAGCAGATGACATGGCAGCCCAAATCATCACTGACTGTGGAAACTTCACACTGGACTTCAAGCAACATGGATTCTGTGCCTCTCCACTCTTCCTCCAGACTCTGGGACCTTGATTTCCAAATGAAATGCAAAATTTACTTTCATCTGAAAAGAGGACTTTGGACCACTGAGCAACAGTCCAGTTCTTTTTCTCCACAGCCCAGGTAAGATGCTTCTGACATTGGTTCTGTTTTCTTTTCCACGTCTGAGCGTGGTGACTCTTGATGCACTGACTCCAGCTTCAGTCCACTCCTTGTGAAGCTCTCCCAAGTGTTTGAATCAGCTTTGCTTGACAGTATTCTCAAGCTTGCGGTTATCCCTGTTGCTCGTGCACCTTTTCCTACCCAAATTCTTCCTTCCAGTCAACTTTGCATTTAATATGCTTTGATACAGCACTCTGTAAACAGCCACACCTGTCAGTAATGACCCTGTGACTTACCCTCTTTGTGGAGGGCGTCAATGTTCGTCTTCTGGATCATTGCCAAGTCAGCAGTCTTCTCCATTATTGTGGTTTCAAAGAACAAGAGATGCCCAGAATTTATACTGTAGGGATGTTCATTAATTGAAACTCAAATGTAAATATTCTAATAGTTTGAGATACTGATTTTTGATTTTCATGAGCTGTAAGCTCTAATCATCAAAATTAAAACAAAAAACTTTTGAAATGTTTTACTTTACATGTAATGAATTAAAATATATGAAAGTTTCACTTACAATAAAAAATTCACTTTTTCACGACATTCTAATTTATTGAGATGCGCCTGTATATGTAAATTATATCTAAATATATCAATAAATATTATAGATAATTTATATAAAGTATACTGTATATAAACACACATATATATACACACCACCATAAAATTCAGAAAAAAAAACATTTAAAAGAATTCCATAGTATTTCCATGTGTATGAAATATTAATGGATTATAAATGTCAAATTTGCAATACAATAGTATCATTTTTGTCAGTCAAATCAGATACTACATCTGTGTATCAATATGGAAAATGTCAAATACTTGAAAACTATGTAATATTTGTTCCACTAGAATAACCAAACTTAATAATTGCCACAAAAAAAATAATATATATATATATATTAGTATTAAAATGATTTTCATTGTGTCTGGCCAAAGTAATGTTTTCATACACGCTGTATGCTTTTCTGGGAAAGCAACTTCTGAATGCCTTACTAAAAATAAAAAAGTATTTTAACACCTTTAAAAAAATTATACACTTCACCTTTAAACCTCAGCATTAGAATGGAGCTGGGATGAATTTGACGAATGATGTTTGTGCCTCACACTCTCGGTCTCGGCTTATGACTCACCAGTACTGCTGCCACTTCTCCTCTTCAAAGACATCCTCTGGGATCGGATCGATCAACACCAGGTCAGACACTTGCCTGAAGAGACAGAGAGAGACAGTGAAAAGACCACACAGAGGATGTTTCTAGAGCTCAGATGAGACCCCCACACACCGATCGAGAAATGAACAGCATCTATCGAGTGAGATGAATGGGCTCAGAGCTGCAGCGGGGACAATATTTTCAGTCCTTGGGCACTGCAGGCCTGACGCAGCTGAATTTATGGGTCTTAAAGCTGCACATCAGAGCAGATGAAATGTTAAATCTGTCAGATGGGGGGAGGGTGGAGGTGTTGGGGGAGTGTATGCCGAAAAGTCAGTCCCAAGCTGCTCTGATGGATCTTTTGGTCATGACAGGAATAAATGTCTGGAAGAAAAACCCTGTTAGGCATATATAACACCAATGTATTGCACACTACTGGTCAAAAGTTTGCAGTAATTATGATTTTTCAATGTTTATGAAAGAAGTCTTTTTTGCTCATCAAGACTAAAAGCAGCAATATTTTGAAATATTATTACAATTTAAAATAACTTTTTCCATTTTAATATATTTTAAAAAGTAATTTACTAATGTAATAGCAAAGTTGTATTTTTAGTGTCACATGATTCTTCAGACATTATTCTATTATAGTGAGTTGGTGCTCAAATATTATCAATTATTACTGGTGCTCAAATATTAATAATGTTTATTATTATTATCAGTGTTGAAAATTTGTTGTTACCAATGTTTTTACAGTTTAATATTTTTTGTGGAAACCCTGATATATTTTTTCTGGATTCTCTAATAAATAAAAGGTTCGAAAGAACAGCATTTATTTGAAATAGAAATCTTTTAAGGTTATAAATGTTTTTACTGTCACTTTTGATCAATTTAATGCATCCTTGCTGACTAAAAATATAAAAAAATAAAAATAAAACTCACTTACTTCAAACTTCTTACTCTAACGATTTCATTAATAATAATAAGAAATGCTTCTTAAGCAGCAAATCAGCATATCATCTCTGAAGAATCATGCAACACTGAAGACATGAGTAATAATGCTGAAAAGCTTTGCATCACAGGAATAAATTATATTTTCAAATATATTTAAATAGAAAACAATGCTTTTAAACTATAATAATATTTCATAATATTGTTGTTTTTACTATATTTTGATCAAATAAATGCAGCATAAAAGAGTTCTTTCAAAAACATTAAACATAAACCTAACATGCATTCTGTGGTGGTAACAAACTTCATGACATGTTCACGTAAGACTGACTGACATTTTTTCCAAACAGAACAGCATGACTTACGTGTCGTGGATGTGGCTGTAGAACCTGCCGTTGAGCGTGCCCAACTCAGAGCCAATCAGGATGAAGGGTGTGGCTATATCTGCAGCCTTGACCAATCGATGAAGGTCGTCCACCATCCTGAAGGATAAGAAAGGAGAGATACAGGTCAGGAATGAGTGCAGGTTGGTGCAAATAAAGTCTAGACATGACTCATCTGACAGTTCATTAATCACTGAGACACATTATGACACACATGTACGTTCACCTCCAGACGGGACGCCCGCTGTCCCAGACTGCTGCCCAGTTTTTAAAGCGGTCTGTGATGTTACATGAAGGACAAACTGACCTCAAACCAGAGGCTGACATACTAAACTAATAAGCACTGTGTACCATGAGACACTAATGGGTTTTATTTCTAACATCCTCATTAACTAAAAGGCCATGAAGATTCAGTGGGCACTGAGTGATTTACTGCAGAATGTCTTCAAGATATGCAGGGGGTCAAGAAAACGGTCAAGAAAAACTAGAGACTGACTGATATTGCTTTTCTCAGAATGATATTAGTATAGATTCCATTATTCCTTTTTACAGAACAAATTGTTAAAATTAGTTTTATTTCTACTTTTTGACATCATAAACAAAAATGTAAATAAAATAAATTATTATTATTGTTGTTTATGCTATTAAGTTAATGCATATTATTATATTTATGATTGTTTTGAGCTGCGTCTAATCATTAAGCACACTTTTCTGGTGTTTCATTTAAATTAAAGTGAAAAGTGTGAATATTCATTATAAAAAAAATCTTTATTTTTCATATGTAATTCAGCAAGTGCTGTCCTGGTATTATTTAAGTGTCCTACAATATATATATATATATATATATATATATATATATATATATATATATATATATATATATATATATATATATATATATATATATAGTCAGTAAGTCTAAGAACAAAACAGCACGTCCTTGTCAAAAATTTAAAATTAAATTAGTGTGTACTATTGGCATTCCTTCAACATCAAATCAATCAGTTTCCAAATTAAAAGGTTTGAGGAAAGAACAAAAAGGACAATACTCCACATTTTTGCTCTTGGCTTATTGAAATTTAGGAAAAATAATATCTTGCTGTTCGCCTTCTAAACGTGCCAGACAGAGGAGAAAACAGGACACTGATAACCAACTCCACTGTCCTCTCGCTACACATCACTTTAATGCATGAAGAAATGTTATCATGTCAACAGCAACAAGATAAGAGTGACTCCACATGTAGGACGAATAAACCTGAAGGCAGGATGTCTTGTTGCCAGAGGACAAGGACAAAGACATCTCTGTCCTACAGCACTGATTGAATAGTAGAGCAGGTCAATGTCACTGATACGAGACGCATGCACAGATACCTGCGTGTGGATTAAAACTATTAACATGGGAGGGGTGTTTCTTTGTTTTTAGATTTATTGCCTAATATAACCATAAAATCTTTATGCATTAAAAAGTGCACTACAATTCAAAAAGGGTCTGTAAGATTTTTCTTTTTATTCATTTATTAAAATAATAAATTAACTAGTGTTAAATAAATTGCATCTAATTACATTTAAAATATATACAAATAGAAAACACTTTTTAACTGTAATACTTTTCACTGTAATAATGTTTCACAATATTTTTACTGTCTTTTTATTCAAATAAATGATGGCTGATGTGCTTAAGTGACTTCTTTCAAAAATATAATTTTGTCAATTTTTTTAACCTTTTCCTTCGAGGTATCATTATTTCCCAGAATGCTCTAACTGAAGCCAATGTTATTTGGAGAATTTTTAGTGCTGTTGCACCTACAGTTTTGGAAAACTGTTTAATTTCAGACTAAGACACTTTCATACCTTCCAGTGGTTGATATTCCCCAGACTTTCTCTGTGCCTGTAGTTTCATTCTGCAGGGTTCTTCGGCTGAAACCCAGACCGACTCTGTCATAGGTGCACACCTGAGAGACAGATCACAGATCAAGTGTCATGAAAATGACAGCAAGAGAAACCTCAACTGACACTCAAAAAACCCAAAACCTCATTGATAACTCCTTCTTCACTTGCAAATAAAGTGTACATTAAAAATATTGTAATATTCACAATGTTGCACAATTTAATGTTGCAACTCATTTAATCATCAATTATTGCAAATGTTTGCTACATCGTCTGGCTCTACTGTAAAGTCACTGCAATGCAGGCCATCAGCAGGAATCTCCAACACTTCACAACTAGGTTTGTTCTGACAGCATGTCACAGAATGCTTCACCGCCTCACTGCCTCGAATTACAAGAGTAATACAGCAGCACATGCTCTAAAAGCTGAAGTCTTATAACTTCACAGAAGAAGCAGAAAAATCAATAATGCCTTTATGTCCCTAAAGTAATGACTCACATCAATGAAAACTGTGGTGCTGCTTTGTTTATTTAATGTAGTGCACGACATCAGTGAAAGGCTTTCTCTTATCATCCCCTTAATGGAAGAGTTTTCATTAGTTCATTCTAAACGGCAAAAAGCTCATTTAATCCCGTTAAGTAAGTGGTTTTTGCTTTGGAATCATATGCATAAAACATCCCTACAACCTGATAGATAAATGTAGGTTTGCTGACATGCCATAGAGATGTGAGCTTGTGAATTATATAACATTTGACGAGAATAAGACTAGGCAAAAATAAAGTCATAGTCAGACAGCAACCATCAATCAATTTTGCTGCCCTCGCTGACTGGCAAGAAAAAACGAACACACAGTAGATGACAACATGCCATTCAATTCGTAAAATAAAACAATCGGCTCATGAATCAGTCAAACTGATTGGCAAATCATACACAAGTCACAGGATCTCATTCAAAAATGAGCACACAAATTTGTGCATAAAAACCTTTTCATGAACAAATCATGATTCACCAGTAACTTTCTTCTAACTTCACAAAAAAAAGTGTAGAAACACATGAAACCACACAGCAAAAAAAAAAAAATCACATATTCTGCCTTATAATCTTGTTAAGATTGAATTTATACAAAGATATTTCATCATATACAGTGAAAAAGTGAGAAAAGCTACATAATCACTAGACGTGTTTTTGCGCTTTTTCTGCACTCCAGAAAATTACTGATAAATCCTTATCTGATTAAGGTATACCAACCTGAGAATCATTTTCCTTGACAATATTTCAGCAGTTATGTCATATGTTTGTTATCACCTGTTTACAATCAGATCTAGCAATGTAATATTCATGAACGACGATAAATGAATCAATCAAATAGGATTAGGACAAGGTCTGAATTTTTTCCCGATTCAGTTTGATTTAGGCTATTTGATCAATTCACTCACAACCTTGAATCATTTGTAGCAGTTTCTGAAATAATAATGGGATACTTTATAAGAAAGAAAATAAAAAGAAAGCTGGATTTCAGCTCTTTTGCTTGAGGATTGAATTCAATAACTATGTCAGTGTTGCAAATTTCATCAATTAAGTTCAGTTCAGCAATAGCAGCTCTACAGAAGGCAATAGTGTTGTTATTCAGCACAAGTCAACTCAATGTTGATTCAATTTAGTTCAGTGTCGGTAAGGCAAATTTAGTATCATTATTTAACTCAATTCAGTTCAAATTCTGAACTCATTCGATAATGCCAGTGCAATTATATCAGTAATATTACTGAATATTAACTGGGTCATTCCGTGTCAACTTAACCAGAGGTCCCCGGCTCAAATGTTTTATTTTGCTTCTCTTTTTTTTTCTTATGAAGAAAGATAAACATGTATAGTGATGAAAGCCAAAATATTAAATGTCATGGATGAATATTTATTGAGAAATCCACTATTTTGTAGAGGGTGGTCAAAATGGCCATTTTCATCTGAGATTTGGAGCCAAGCAGCATCATGTTACTTTTACACAGAGATTGGTAGGTCTGTTAGTAAAATCCGCTGACTTTAGCTCTCTTTGTCGCATTATGTGTCAGTGGTGACCATTAAAAAAAATGGGGAAATATGACAGTGTGTACTGCATGTACAGAAACACATTCATACATGAAGCTACATGAAATGTATTTCCAGTTTCCAAACATCCAGTAGTCATGATGGCAGTTTGTTTCAACTAACCTTTGTTGATAATGAGAGACCCTCCTGCACATAGTACCAAACATCCGAAGACATCCCTGCTGGAGCATCAAGAACAACTAAAACAAAAATTAAACATCATTTTCACTGTGCACAGTCCACAATATAAACATCAGACTCTTTTTCCATTTTTGGTTGAACTATTAATTTAACTTACCAACAGGCTGCCCGTGTCCTTTGCACAACAGATGGATCTTTTGGCCGAGGCCGATATCAATAAGCTGAGCACCTATATATCGAAAGAAATATTAAAACAAAATGAGCTGAAAGTTACCAAACTGCACATGATCCTAAGGTCTTCCTGAAGAGATGATGAGGTCTCACCTGCAGCTGACAGCACCTGTCCCTCTCTCTGAAGGGAGGCGTAGTTCAGGAAAGCTGGAGTGAAGATGACGAAGAGCAAAACCTTCATCCAGAAGGACACAACAGTCCAGCAGCTCCTCTGTGAGACAGGCACACCAGTAACACCAGAGTCCTCTGATGTCTGTGGTGGGAGAGTTGAAATTACATGTCAAACAGTGGCATGATATACTCCAACTAAAACTTTTTTTTTAAATATTGTATAAGTTCAACTATATAAAGTTTTGTGCTGATAAATCAAAATATCGGCAAGTTTTTGCATCATCCAATAACCCTTCTGTAAGTTTTAAAAACTAACAACAGCCTTGGATTTAACATTTAATCATTTATACATTCAATAATTCATTCACTATTTTTATTTATTAATAATATTCTTAGAATGAATATACTATGACAGTCATACAGGCGAGGAGGGTATTTACAAGAATTCACGGGGCTCTTCAAAATATACCATGGTAACACTACAGACCAGGATTATGGAATTACCATGGTACCTACTACAGTATTGTTGGTATTCAGTCTATAAGTTGCAGAGTTCACTGTAATTCATCACCTTCTTTCTATCAGGTTTGACACTGTCCGCATCTTCCCGTCCGTTTGTTCTTCTGCGCAACATCTTCTGACAGTTTTAAGAGCACTTCAAGTACAGGACAGATAACGCATAATATTATATTTGTATGAATGAGTGTCAAACACAGCATGGAGACACTTCCGCATTGACGGAGACCCATGAGAACCAAACGCGTTTCGTAAAAACCGCGATTAAGAAAATAGGTATGCTATCCACATGCTAAATTACTATAATACCATATGTTTGTATCATATTATTATATACTGTGCCTTCAACAGGAAACAACAAAGTTTCATAGATAACAATTTATATAATAACCTAACCTAAATTAGTACATTAATCAAGATAGAGCAGAAGACGTACAGTATTACGCCGTATTTCTTTTGATAATTTGATGAAATGACATGCTATACAAATATGAACTTTAAGGTCTACACATAGAAAGCTTGGTTAACGGTTTTAATGTGACCTTTATTACTAATGGGTGCCTCTTAGAATAGTTTATAGCAGTGTTTTTTCCTCAAGGTTTTTGGGCCGAGATGAACCCAAAGGCTCTGGAATACACTACATTAATTGCAACGACATATCTGTTCTGTAAAAGGCGCTGTGTGACATTTTCTGACTGTCAATTGATCCATTTGCACATCTAACCATCTTAAATCACATTTTGTGTTACACTAGCAGAAGGACATGCAGGACCAGTGGAGATGTTGAGGCACTATAAGAGAATATTTAGTGTGACAGCAGAAATAAAGGTCATTATAAAGGTTAGTTCCAGCACTGCAAGGTTATTCATGAGTGTGAGTGAATTCAACACATGCACGCCACAGGACACTGACCCTTTCTAGGTCCTGTATGTAGGTCCAATTCAGAGTTATGTATACAGCTCTGGCAGTCTTTCTAAGGGCAATGCTTCTGTCGCAGATGTATGTAAATGATGATTTTATGCATCCTTGCTTTCTCCACAGATTTACATCAGAGTCCAGCATCCATACTGAACACACTCTAAAGTTCAGCCTGTGAGCGACCTCAGTTTGTGTCCGTTTTGTTTGCTTTTTAGATGAGGTAGGCCATGCTAAACTGAACAAATGTACATGTTCGAGACTCTTCTCTGCAGGAACCCTGAGGAAAATAAAGCAACGACGACGTCAAGTGATAGGAAATATAAGACTTCACGCTGTGCCTCAGACAGCAGGTGTATGTGATCGCAAGCGTGGCCCTTTGTCTGTCATTCACAGCAATCACTGAATGATACCACCAGCAAACACTGCAGAAGGATGATTTCTCAGCGTGTCAATCATCATGATCTGTTCAAACATGTCTCTGGCACAGCCAAACCGACGGTGATGCCAGAAGTGTCATGCCTGTTCAAACCGAGGGAGCACATGTGATCGTGCATTTTAAAGGAATAGTTTACCCAAAATGAGAATTTGTTGAAAATTTACTCACCTTCAGGCTGTCCAAATTTATTCACCCTTAGGCCATCCAAGATGAGGATGAGTTTGTCATAACAGATTTGGGGAAATTTAGCATTACATCACTTGCTCACCAATGGATCCTGTGAATGGGTGCCGTCAGAATGAGAGTCCAAACAGCTGATAAAAACATCACAATAATCCACTACTAATGTAACTAATCCATGATCTGTGTGTTAAGACTTTTTTTTTTTTTTTTTTTACTTCAAACCATTGATTCCAGCTAGAAATATGTATTCTCTGTTTATAATATTGCTTTTTTTCCAGTGTTTGAATCAGGAGAGAAATATGCAAGCACCATTTACATGCTGAAACAGTTCTAAATTGGTGGATTTTGCTATAAGAAAATAACAGGGGATGAACTTTTTCACGGGCGGAAGCGTTATTATGGATTTTGGACTGGTATTTTTGCCAGAAGCAACAAAACTTTTCGCTTCACAAGACATTAATTAATGGACTGGAGTCATGTGGATTATTGTGATGTTTTATCAGCTGTTTGGATTCTGACGGCACCCATTCATTAAATAGAATCCACTGAGCAAGTGATGTCATGCTACATTTCTTCAAATCTGATGAAGAGACAAACTCATCTACATCTTGGATGGCCTGAAGGTGAGTAAATTTATTAGAAAATTCATCTTTGGATGAACTATTCCTTTAAATGCAACTTTATTAAATAAAAAAATAGATGATTTTATTATGGTTTTTTGAATTCTTTTATGACAAAATCTAAAAAAAAAAAAAAAGAAAATCTATAAAATGTATTTAATCTATTTGATTTTATTTCAATTATTCAAAATATTTTTATGTAATATGCTGCATCTATGTGTATGTGTCATGTGAACCATGATTATGTAAATTTATCTAGATTTAAATTTACATTTAGGCATTCAGCAGATACTTTTGGCATTTCAACTTAAACATTTTTATCACGATTTGTGTTATTTGGGAATCAAACCCATGATCTTGACATTGTAGGCCTCTACCAAGACAAATGTTATTCTTTTATCTGCAGGATGCTTTCAGAACCAACCAAAGCTGTGGAGAAACTCACAGTGAATGGATAAAGGAGGTCTGAGACTGCATTAGATGCATTGCAGTAATTAAATGAAAGCAGGCAGATATGGATGATAAATGGCAGTTATTGACGGGACTGTCAGTTATGGCGTGGGTGTCAGATATTTTTAAACAGCGATGTTGAGGCCTGGCAGAGGCTTGCATTTCCAGAGGCTGCCGTGAGCTCAACCTCCTGCAGCTGTTTCTGTCTGGCCTAATTAAACTCTGCGACGACTTATCTCATTAAATTCAAACCATACAGAATACGGAACAGAATCTGACCATTCATATCCAGAGGCTTGAGCCATTATGTAATCAGCTGGAAAATGTTATTGTTTGAATTGTGGAAGTATAAAGTATTGTGAGAAACTCTAATTAATGTAATCAGCGTTTGCCATGTTGTCGGCACAGACACAGACAATCATGTAATCATGATTTTACCAGCATAAAATCTGGATGTGAATGGAATAATGAGTAAGGATGTATTATTTACCACAAAATTGTACTCTTATTTATATTTGTCCTGTGCATCAAATAGGTCATTTATGATTATATCAGTATTATTTTAGCATCATTGATATACTCTAATTTCTGTTAATATTTTAAATGACTATATATATATATATATATATATATATATATATATATATATATATATATATAAATTTTTTATTTTAATGTCAATTAAAATTTTTAGTAATTTAAGTTTTAGTAATTTTTTTTTTTTAAGTTAATTAGGTTTAACAAAAATGAGAAATGCCTTGGTGACTATCTAAAATTAAATAAGTTTAGGTGTTTTATATTTTATTTTATTACAGTTAAAGTTTGTTTTATTTAAATTAATGAAAATGTTTTTTATTTCAATTAATGAACTTTTTATGTTTTAAGTTTTAGTTAACGATAATAACCCTGACAGGAGTATGTTTCTGAATCATGATACTTTACATAATTATCGTGACGTAAGTGTACGCTGATTGGCTAAACGCATACAAAAATGCCCTCACCCGCCATGATTTAAAACGCTGTGTAAACATTCCATGTCCATTATTGTGAAACCCGCCAGACACAACAAAACCACAGCTCTGATCACAGGGTCCTCCATCCTCCTGTTGTTAACGTCATTGTTCTTTGTTTTCGTTGTTGAACGCCGCCGAGCACAAATGTCGTCGCTGTCGACCGGCTTACGTCATTTCCTAGTACCCACTGTCGGTGCGAATGCAACCCTTTAAATGGTACTGGGAAATAGTTTGCGCAAAATCATCCCAGTACTTTAAGTTCTGGAACTAAAGCGGTGCGAAAAGGGCTATTCACTCCCCCCACCTACAATTCCTGCCAGACCTGAGACTCAAACTCACAACCTTTGGAGCACAAGTCCTACTCTCTAACCATTAGGCCACAACTGCCCCTAAATTTTTTTTTTTTTCTTACTTCTTCTCTGCATTTAATGCATTCTAAGTGAACACACCCCCAGAGCAGTAGGCAGCTATGTTGTGGCACCCAGGGAGGTTCAGTAGTATTCAGTCGTGGTATTGAGGGTGGAGAGAGCACTGATTATTCACTCCCCCCACCTGAGAGTCAAACTCACAACCTTTGTGTAACGAGTCCAACTCTCTAACCATTAGGCCACGACTTCCCCTAAACACCAGGGGAAGTCATACCAGGTAAACTGTATGACTTCTTTGTACCAGGTAAACTGCTGTGATTGAGAAAATAAATCATTTGATAGTTAGGCTACTACATATATGAAATATATTAAAATCAGTGTATCCATTTCCGAAGATGTGAAAATAACATATATGCCAAAATACACACTGGGCTCTTGGATGTCCTTGACTGCTGGTGTTCATGTGTGTCATTTGTTGTTGGTTTGCCTGAGTGGGGATCAAAAACCGTCACACTACAGATTGTGGATCAGACTCTGAGAAATAGGTCGGAGCGCCAAATCCCACATGCCGGCAGGACTGATCCCCGGCTTCAGATAGGCTACAGCATTCAATGAATGTGATTGCTTTTCCCCACTGATTAAATAGAGATATGGTGTAATAATACATAACCTTTTCACCTCACCGTTTGGTTATGTGTTGCTGAAGCAGAGCACCAAATGTTGAGATAATACTGGAGAGAAAAATGTGTTTGTTCATTGCAATTTACCATGCAGTTTTGCATTTACATTATCATTCTCATTCAGTTTTGTTTTAGGGAATAGTGGAGTTTGAAGATGCAAAAAATAAGTGTAATTTTAACTGTAAAATTTTGTAAAAACGCTACTACTGAAAAAAAACTGTTAATAGGTTAACAGTAAGTTCCCGTACTATATGCAGGGAAAACTGTAAAAGATGTAACCAGACATTTCATGTAATTTTACACTAAAATGCTGTTAATTGTACAGTTTTTCAACTATGTATCGCTGAAACTATGAGACCTGCAAGTGGGAGGGCTTATGCCACAAGTAGGTTGGGAGAGGGTAGGGCTAGGGTTGGGTTTGGTGTAGACAATATTACAAATCCCACCCATTTGGAGCTGGTTCCGACCTCCGTTTATACCTAACTCCAGTTTTTAGAAGTAAAAAATAACAAATCAATGTATAATTTACAGTCAAAAACTGTAAACTGATATCTGCGTGACACTCCACATTTGAAAGTATTTTGTTTAAATAATCATGTTTTTTAATCGTTTTTGTTATCAGTTATGTACATTTAGGCTTTATGTTACATATTCTGTTGTTCAATGAAAGTTTATTGCATTATTTAAGTATCATGTGTGTTAGCATGATGGTGTTTTGAGTTTGCGAGAATGACTCTGTGCACCTTCTATATATTAGTATATACTTCTGCTTGTGGCGAAGCTACTTGTGATGAGCTTTGATTCTTAATGTGGCTCATATCTCTTTTACCATCTGTATTATTATGGTGGTTGTCAGCATGTTAAAGGTACTAAACAGATTTTAATAGCAGTGTGTGTTGTTGGATTTAGTGGTTTACATTCAAATTTCCTTGTTTGTAAATTACAGTTTTATACTGTAAATTTTACAGTTTTGTTCTGTAAATGTGTTTACAGTTTATCTGTATTTTATACTAAATTATTCTGGCAACCACAGCTGCCAAAATTATTTTGTAAAAACTACAGAATTTTTTTTACAGTGTGGTTGAAACATATTTATATGTCTAGGGGAATGTACACTACCAGGAATAATTAAGATTTTTTAAGTTCAAGGTTGCATTTATTTGATCACAAATTGAGTAAAAACAATAATATTGTTAAATAGTATTGCAATTTAAAATAACCTTTTTATTAGCTGAATTTTCAGCATCATTAATCCAGTTTTAAGTTTCACTTAATCCTTCAAAAATCATTCTAATATGCAGAACTGAAATTTGAAATAATATTAATAATATTAAAAATATAATAATTAAACATATTTAGTAGCACAAATGTTTTCAGTATTGATGATAAGAAGGAATGTTTGTTATGCAGCTACTCAGCATATTAGAATACCGGAGTAATGGCTGCTGAAAATTCAGTTTTACATCACAGGAATAAATTACATTTCAAAATATATTAAAATAGAAATCAGTTATTTCAAATTGTAATAATATTTCACAATATTGCTGTAAATTTTACTTTACTTTTGATTAAATAAATGCAGTGTTGGTGTGCATAAAAGATTTCAAAAACATTAAAATATCTTAATTAATTATTCCAAACATTTTTGTGATGTTCATTTTCTATGAAAGTGCTTGTTTCGTTCATGCAGTCAGTGACCTTTGACCTCTGACAGTACAGTAGAACAGCTCCTCTGTAAAACAGCAGTGCAGCATCTCCTTGACATCTTCCTTGACAGTGTCTTCAGCCATCAGCCATTTTTCTGTGATGTTTCTTTTCTACCCTCCTGTTCCTAGAGAAACACTGTTTCTCCCAGCGGGAAGCTCTGTTGTGATGAACAAAGTTTGAGCAATGGTATATTTCTCCCAACAAATGTACAGAAAGGAATAATAACTTTATTATTCAGGCAAGCATGACCTTATTTTACACTTTCCCTTGACTCCACTTTTCCCAAAAAGGTTCTTATTCTTAAACTTTGCACAGTTCATATATCCTGCAAAAATATCCCTTAATTCATTTGTAGGCCTGAAGAAAGACATGCTGAAGAGGAAGATTTATTCTCAGTAACAGCCTAATCTGAAGCCAGAACTCTGAATTTCAGCACACGTTTTCCAGCAGCCGTGTGAGATGTAGCAGTAATTGAGATAACATAAGCGCTCATGAAAACCCATTTCCCATTTGCGGTATCTGTTCATCAGATATGCCGGGTTCACAGGAAAACGTATCGCGGTGTGGGAGTCTTATCACTGACGGGCATCGTTGGCCTCTGCTGGCCGCGCAAAGCAAACTGCAGGTGCTCATATCCCCCCCCCCTGATTTCCTGCCAATATTAATTCTACCCTCAACATGTCCATCCAACGGCTCGGGGGCTTTTCTGCTCAATATGGACTCAAATATTCTGTTAGAATGTAATGAAAAACTTCAAAGCGCTCCATCATTTTCCTTTTAAATCGTTTATCAGATGTGATTTGAATCGTTCGCTGTTTGCATTTCACAAATGCTGCATAAGATTCAAAAGGTGCAGAATTCATCAATGCAAGATCTGCAAGTTATTGCTGCTTAAAGTGATGCAAAATCTGTCCACAAACACCTATATTAAAATCTGGTTTTCTTTTAAAGAAAACAGTACATGCCACTTTCTATGAACACAGTAGTGTGCAGTAAACACAAGTTCCATCATTTTTTTAAAAAGCATTTAATTTTTATACTGCAATAAATTATATACATATATATATATATATATTAGAGCGCCTGCCTCCCATGCTGGAGACTGTGGTTCGATTCCCGCTCGGAGAGAGGCGAGTAGGACCGCAACATTGGTGCTGTAACCCGGATGGAAGTGAGGTTTAGGGGGGTGAGTGTAGCAGAGGCCAGCGGGTAAGTGCTGTGCAGGTTAAACCTCACTCCCCGACCTCAAGTGGCGCTCTAGCGACAGGCACTAGAGGCCGTGGCCTTTAGCCTCCTTGTTAGACGTCGGAGACCGTGGTTCGAATCCCGCTCATCGCGGGGCGAGTAGTAACCGCGACATATATATATATATATATGCCTATTGATAAAATGATAATTTGACAAAAATGTCAAAACTGATATTTAATTTATTGTAGTGAAAAAATATCATTTTTTAAAAATTGTTCATTAATTTTAATAGCCAAAAACATTTTGAATGTATGATTGTTTTTATTTTAAAATCAAACAATAATGTAAAAAAAATTGTATTTTATTTATTGTAGTAAAAAATACTATTCTTTCAAATTATTAATTATTTGTAATAGCCAAACACATTTTGAAAGCAGTCCTATTACCAGATGTTTTCCCATTACCTTAAATTTGTGACACCCAGGAAGCGACATCATTAGAACCCTTTCTGTAAGATGTTTAAAATAACATAAAATTGGTTATTTTGTGCCCTATTTACAGAAATACAATAAATAGCTTAAAAGTTCACCTGTAAACAAACCTTCAGTTTTGATTTGGCTAATAGATGTAACACATCTCTATAGGTGTGAAAAGCACATGAAAACTCACCTCATGGGGACTAAAGTGTTGTATCTGCTTCAGAAAACAAAGTAAACAATGTGAAATAATGGAGAAAAATCTCCTGCGTGATTCGTGACTGTTAGGGAGCACTGGAAATGGGCATTTTCTCTTAGCAAGCCATTATCACATTCATGAGAATCCTGACATTTGTGAATATGTTGCCCTTTCGCATGCAAATAGTGTCTTTTCTTGCTTTCTTCACTAATATGTGGAAATAAGGGTCATGTGACTGCCTCAGTATCTGACAGACATGTGAAAGAGGGCCACTAGCACTAGCAACGGTTTCTGCTGAAGGTCATCCGTTCCTGCGGCTGCTATCTCAACCCTGCTGTTCCGCAGTCATACAGATAATGATGACCTCTCAGACATCAGTGCATGAAGATAAAAGACTCTAGAGCTTTGTTACAAAATCTTGAGACGTTTTTAACGCACTATAGGTGCGCTTATGAATGTTCCAGTTATTTTGGCAACACATGCTCCTTTATATCCCAAGTTCGAAGGCAGCATTGCATACGCTGGTGGCCAAAAGTCTGCAATGATTTTATTTTTATTTTTTTTAATGAAGTCTCTTCTTTTAACGCTAAGCTGCATTTATTTGATCAAAAATACTGTAAAAACAGTAATATTGTGAAACATTTTTACAATTGAAAAGAACATTTAAAATGTTATTTTAATACGTTTTTAAATGTAATTTATTGCTGTGATGCAAGGCTGAATTTTCAACATCAACAGTTTGGGGTAAGTAGGAATTTATTTATTTTTCAGAATGATTTCTGAAGGATCATGTGACACTGAGGACTGGAGTAATGATGCTAAAAATTCTATTTTGCATGACAGGAATAAATTGTAAAAAATATTTCACAATATTACAGTTTTTACTGTATTTCTGATCAAATAAGTGCAGCTATAAAATCACTAAAAATTTTAATAATTCCAAACTTTTGGCTGACAGAGTATATCTATTAGGCTATACTATATACAGAAAAGACTTGCTGCTAAGCTAATAATGTAATAATTATACATGTTTATTGATATATTTTGCAGCCTATACAGTTTAGAACAGCCTTCATATTGCCTTTAATGGCTAAAATTGGTACAAGCAGCTGTATGTTCAAATATTCACCTATATATAGATGCAGATATAGATGTGGAGGATGCTAATACAATTAATTGCTGGTCCAAATCTCTCTCTGTCTAACCACTGACTCTCTGACTTATTTATGAGAGCCCACCAGGGTGTTCATGGGAAGGCATCAGAGGCATCCGTCACAGCTCTCCTGGTATCCACACAGCGCCCATCGATTTCCACCTCTTGTGGCGGACACTCACCATCAATCAATATGGTAGCAAGTCTTCATTTTTGCTGGAAAAACCCACTCTTTGACTTCAACAGCTGATGACAACAGATATTGGCCTCTGAAAGAAATTTTAAAATGACTGGAATTTAATCAGTCTCATATTGCAGATGATATAATGATTTGTTTAATTGCATAAATAAAATCAGTATTTGATGCTACTTAAATTTAAAACCTGTTATTGCTTTAATTATATGTAAAGATAAATGTATCAACATTGTAAACACAATCAATCATTTCTGATACATCTCTCAGAACCGACATAAGAATGCAAACAACTTTGACCTTGAAAAAGCAGAGTCAGCCTTAATATTTGATATTCAGTTTAGAGTGGTATCATATTCTCTTCGATTCCAGCTCTGAACAGCGAGCGGATCGAACAAGGCCAGAGCAGATTATATTACTGCATTAAAACACTTTATATAACACAACCAGCTGCAATATTCAATATTAAGAACTGCTCAGGAAAAAAAAGGGGCTCATGAACAACTATCACAAAATATAAAAACAGTCGTGGATCATCCAGGAAATGACACATAGTATTACGATTCAAGGGTATGTAAACTTTTGAATGGGGTAATTTTTATAAATTCAGTTATTATTTTGTCTTGTGGAGTATATGTAAACATCTGTTATGTGAAAGAGCTTATTCAGGACAATACTAAATAAAAAATAAAATGCAATTTTCATGATCCCCCTTATTTTGTTTCAATTATTAACATTTTGCACATTCTGGAAGGGGTATGTAAACTTATGAGCACAACTATGGATGGATGGAGATATGTTTTTAAAGATATATTCCTTTTGAAAAGCAGGCTGAAGCACATGTTCATTAGTCCTACATAAATATTAAAAATTTCAGTATGTCTACATATATATAAGATACACTCTGTAAAAAATGATCATGATTTTAACGTTAAAAGACTGTAAAAATGCTACAGTAAAAACCTATTAATTGGTTAAATTCCCCAAAAAAACATATTGGACATTTTATGTAATTTTACAGCAAAATACAGTTTTCGGAAGTAAAAAGGAACGTATAATTTTCAGTGAAAAACTATAAATTCACATTCCCAGAATTCCCTGCATTAGCTACATTTCACATTTGATGTTTTTACGTTGAAATAACTATGTTTCTTCTTAGTTTTTTCTTTCAATTTATGTTCATTATGGTTGCATGTTATGCCTAATGTTGTTAAATGAATGTTTATTGCATTATTTCAGTATCATGTGTGTTACCATGATGGTGTTTAGTGTTTGTGTGAATGACACAGCGCACCTTCTAAACGCAGGTTAATCAGCTTTCTAGTTTAGTCTTCAGAGCGCTTGTCAACTAATCAGCCGTTTTAAGGCCTAGTTCACTCTTGAAACTTGTTTAGTGGTCTGGGACATTCACTAACTCAGAAGCTCTAAAATGCATAAAATCTTGGAAGCGGAAGTAGGCTACTTACAAAGCTTCCATACCGGAATAAACATCACACCATATGCTCCGATTCTATTGATATATTGATACCCGAAGATTTGGAAAGATGAACCGGTTTTTTTTCTTTTTGCTATATTTCAGAATAAACACACATCAGACAGGAAATGAACACATCTAGTAATCTGTAAAAACATGTAAAAACAGTACAATGTGTTTAAAGAGAATACAAAATAATAGCCTATTAAAAAAGATTGGTCCTGCATGTTCTATATGGCATTTTTCTTCTTACATTGTACTGTACATATTTATTTATATATCAGTGTTATTTTATTATATAGATAGATAGATAGATAGATAGATAGATAGATAGATAGATAGATAGATAGATAGATAGATAGATAGATAGATAGATAGATAGATAGATAGATAATGTTAAAATTTTCAGTGTTAATTTTTTTCAGTTTTATTTTTAAGTTAAATCTTTAGTAATTTATTAGTTCAAGTTTTTTTTTGCTATATAGTTTTATTTATTTTTATTTCAGTTTAAGTTTTAATTATTTTAGTACCATGAGTTACACTTAATTGCTGAAATAATATTATATTTTTCCAATTAACATTTATTTTAGTTCGAGGAAATTTATATAAATAAAATATATATATATATATGCCTTTATTTATTAGTATTACTGTGACATATTGATAATGGATATTATTTTTGCATATTGTTCATATTATCTTTACCTTCATTCTTATACAGGAAAAACTGACTTTCTGTATAAATAAATCACTCCCTGTGTATGTGACATAAAAGATTTGGTATGATCCATTCCTCCCCTGTCTCAATGGTTCGGTCTGTATTCAGAAGGTCAGATTACTCTGTGTGTGTCTCTCTCATCCTGCACAGTGCACACAGATGAGCATTACTGTGACCGGCTGCATAAACTCATCAGAAACGTCCGTGTATGAGAGACCTGGGACATGGAGAGAGCTTCATTCTGAGAGTGAGTCCCATCTTCTCTTTCTTCTCTCTCTTATGCATGTTTAGGGAATGATGCAGCAGCACCTGCATGCTCTGACATAGGGAGTCTTTAACACCTGGATGATACAAGAGTTCATGCATGATGATACAGATGCATAAAGTGGTACGACTGATGTATTTATAGAGACTGTTGTGTGTTGTGATGGGTTTTGCATGATGGTCAGAGACTGGACACACAGGAATCACTGTGTCTGTAGTTTGCACTTGTTTCATATATATGTGCTCTTCCAAGTTGTGATTTAATCTCAAATTACATATTACAAGCATAATTTAACTTTACTTGGATGACTAGTTTTAGAAAAAAGTTAAAAATAAGTAATAATAGTAATAATAAAATAGTCTTTAATTTCCAGAGTTGGTAGTAAATTAAGGCTAGAACGTTTTTTTTTTCTTTTTAATTAATGTATTTTAACTGATTATTAAATAATATGGAAAAACATTATATGAATAATAATATTATTATTGTTGTTATTCATTCTTTTTTTTATTATCCTTCAAAGATATGTTAGCTGCGACAAATTTTCTTGCTGTGCAGCTTTGAATGATTCTACTTTTGCTTTATACTACAAACAGAACACATCTAAACAATGATGCCTTTGAAAGCATCCCGTCCTCTCATGTGAGGAATCCAGTTTGAGTCACTGCATGAAGACCTTCTCACAGAAACACAACTGTGTTAACTCTTTAACTTGAGCAATCTTATCCACTTTAAATAAGACTCACACTCATTTAAGAGTAATTTACTTCAAATATTGATTCCTTGAATTGTGTTTTGAATGGTCAGAGTGATGTTCCCTGAGAGCGACTCTGTGACTGAAATCGGAGATGAGCATTGCTTGTTTATCTCCTACTGTGTGTTTAAAATAAAAAACGTATTTCTCATGGACTCTTAAACATTTAAGTACAAACTTCAAATGTTTCAAAATGACCTCAAATATTATCATAATGCATATGCCATTGCTAAATATTCTGCCTGCTGAGTTCAGATAAAGATATTTTTGTAATTGAATTGAAAAACAGATTTGCCTTCAATGTTAAAGAAGGACATGTGTGTCGTCCATCTCCTACTCTAGGGGGAGCTCTTCATCATAGATGTGCTTTCAGAAAACTTTCCCGCTTTCAGTGAGCAGCTTGAGACCTTGAATCTGTTTTTTGTGTGTCATCATAGACTAAATATTGAAGAAGCTGTCCTGAGTGGGGTATAAAATATGATATGTATAAAACAGTAAATTGCAGAGGAGAACTTTAAAGAGAATTTTGCTCTGTTACAGCCTGTGGAAGAACAATATTTGTAAAAATTTAGGATAAATCTTTGCAGGTCACCAGTTTTTTTTTTTTAATGTTGCATTGTGAAATGAAGTCTGACACATTGCTTTACCTTACGAACACTGGTAAAATGGTCAAATCAATGTAAAGTGCAGCCTGTGAATATTAACAGTTTAGTATTCTTTGACATGTGAGTTCAGATTAAATATTCAGAGAAGCGCAGACCCACCAGAGGATTTGATTTATCTATAATGAACATAACCTTCCTCTCGGTTCATACAGAACATGGACACTCTGACAGTCATGTTTCAGATAATAAATCTCACTCGTAATAAGAGCCTCGGAATAGGACAGGCATTATAGGTGCTCATTTTATGATGAAATGCAAAGGTAGAAATCTTGACTAAAATGACAGCTGCTTTATCGACTGTTCAAGGCTACAATCTCATTTGTTCCACTGGAAGATCAGTTATGATCTTCGCTGTTTCCTTCTATGACTTAATCATAGTGTGATATGTAACGTAAGATGTGTAGCCTACTTGATGCAGCTATAGGATGTTGTTCTGTATGTATGTATTGTTTATATTTACTGTTCAAATTTTGGGGTTATTATTACAATTATTTAAATTATTACAATTTAAAGTGCCTCTAGTATATGGGTAATGAAAGGTTCATATTTTTGTTTTGGGAGTCCTCAACAACATGTTGACATGCATGCAAGGTCAAAATGTATGAAAGAAACAACATGAAACGGCTTGGGATTCGTTTAAAAAATGACTCGTTTCAATGATTCAGAGTCGACTCTTTCTTTTGAGTGACAATAACTTTATACACGGTGCACTTTCAGATTTAAAACATCGCAGGATGTTTTCATTCACTGTCAGCTGTTACACACTGCGTGAAAAGTCATTTTCAAAAATCCATAATAGGGGCACTTTAAAATATTTTCTATTTTAATTTTCACATGAAAATAGGGATTCTATTTCATTTATTCGGAAAAGTAATTTTTGTAACAATGTAAAAGTATTTACAGTACTGTCAAATTTGACAAACTAAATGTTCTTGCTGAATAAAAGCATTTCTTTCTTTATTACTGACCCCAAAATTATTTGTTCCCTTTAGTTTGTTATTAAAACAATGGTGACTAACAAATCCACACACATTTGTTCTGGCTTCAGATTTCAAGAGCTCATATTCGTATGAGATAAATGTCATGTCATGTCCTCGCACACCATTTATTTTCTATTTCTCTAATTGCACGGGGGACCTTTTCTCGTCTCTTAGTGAAATTAAAATTCTGCTCCATTCTCTCTGAAAGACAGTGTCACATGAAAGACTGAATATCATGACAGCTTGTCTCGCTCAGATTCTTTCAAAATGAAGGTTTCACTTCAGTGTTGATGGAGCACTTATTTACAGTACATAAAAAAAGATTTCCAATTAAAACTATGGCTCTGTTCCAATACCAAGTGAGCTGCCTTGCAAGAAGAAATTTCTCTCACTACACCCTCATTATTTCAAAGAACTTGCTGCAATGCATTCTGGGATTATAATTTCCATGAAAGATGCATACAGTGCTTCCTTTTTAAATTTGATTAGAATGAAATATCGTAATCTCATTTTGGAGCATACTTAAAATGTTGCCTACATAGTCAGCTGACTAGGTTTTGGAACAGAATCACTGTTTTTGTGTTGTTTTTGTTTTGAGCACTGCAACAATGATTTTTTTTTTTTTTCTGTATCTACGGTATTATTGTCAGCTCATGGTATTGCATAACAGAGTAAATCCTAAATCCAAAGAAGCCGGTTGGAGTCCTCCAGGTGGTAGGTGCTTTACTGGTTCAGGCTACGGCGATATATCATGCAGCCACACTTCATTTATGAATTAATAGTGCGCTTATGCAAACTAGTCAATGATTTATGGGACAGATGGAAAAAGCTGAAATATCAAGACTTTAAAAAGGGTTGTTGTGTGGGACTGCATAAAAATTTATTAGGAATGTTTCTTTTTCATGAGGAGCAAATGTCTAAGCTTTATGTCTGTTAGTGATAGCACTGCTAACTAATGCTCTAAACATTTGTTTCACAGCAATGAACTTCTGACTCCCTCATTTAATTGCATTATGGTTTTGTGCATGGTTGATGCTGATGCTGTTTTGCAACTGATTACCCCTCAGCAATCAATAAAAAATATGTTTTAATACTTATTTTATATAAAAAGCAACAGATGTTAGACAGATCATTGGCGAGGAATTTTTAGGCATGCTGTCAAGCCTTAACTATGTTAAAATCTTGGCATGTTGCTTTTATAAAACAGCCTTAACAATGTTCAATAAAATGTATTCATAATTAGAATCCTGCACCTGCATAGTTGATTAGACTGTAATGTTATTTTTTAAAAATCAATTTCTTATTTTAGAATTCAGCTTGTATCATAAGAGCGGCTTTGAAAATGAGAGGCTCTCTTAACTATGAGCACACTGTTCATTAGTTCACAATATTTTCAGCCATTAACAGTTTTCAGATTGCATAATATTTAAGCAGTTTATGGTGCTGGAGATCCAGTGAAAGATTTAAATCCCAGTTTAAACAGAAGTACAGTGCTGACTGTAGATTAGCAAGGGATTTGCTCTTCTAATCCCTAGTAACACTGACCCTTGCAGCTTGGTTTATCATTTGTTACTCACGTGTTTCATGTTTTAAAGGAATAGTTCACCCAAAAGTCAAAATTTGCTGAAAACTGATTCACCCTCAGGCCATCAGACTGAAGTTGTGTGGATTACTTGTGGATTATTGTGATGATTTTATCAGTTGTTTGGCATCTCATTCTGACGGCACCCATTCACTGCAAAGGATCCACTGGTGTGCAAGTGATGTGATGCTACGATTCTTCAAATCTGTTCAGATGAAGAAACAAATTTTCACTTTTGGTTGAACCTTTAACGTAAAACAGTCCACAGACTTGATTGGTGGCTCATTTTGACCAATTTCCCACTTACTTATAGGGACTTTTTGGTTGCTCATCTGCTGCTTTAGATGTTTCCCTGCTTGTTCTTATGCTATTTTCGTTTAATCAGTAACAGCAGCTATTATTCTCTCCTGACATATCAGTTTCAGACTCTGCAAATTTAATTTAGCATTTGCAATGACGAATGATTTTGCTGATTTTTGCCTTGCAGATGACAAAATGTCCAAAAAACAATGTGCATTAAAATAGCACACTTCCCTTTTAAATTCACATTATGTCCAGCTCTTGACAGTCAATGTGATAAACATGACAAACAAATCCACATGCACATGACCAACACCAAAGCTGAAATGCTCTTATAGGACTGAATCTGCGCTCTGTTGTATCGAAATGCGTCCAGCTCTCAAGATTAAATGTACCTTGGAACAAAGTCATTTTAGCGCACTGCCTCCTGAGGCATTTGTCTCTGTCAACATAATATAATTTTGTGTAATGACTCAGCAGAATATATCCAGAGTTGGACTGACAGATTCCCACCTTGCCAAGAGCTCAAACAATCACATCTGTGTTCAGAATGTAAATTGTAGGGAATGGAGCTCAAGCACACACACACTCACTTTTCTGCAAGGTGAAAGCACTGTTCATGTTCTATAGATTTAATAATATATTTACTGGAGCTAATATTACAAGGAGTCACAGTACAAGAGCACATTTTGAACTTTCTGAATTATTATTATTATTATTATTAATATTATTTTTAAAATACAGACATTTTGAATCAGCCACAGAACAAAAAGAAAAAAAGGCAATTGCGACTTTTTCTCATGATTTTAAGTTAATACCTTCCAATTTCTGCCTCAAAAATTGAAAGATATAGGCCTAAACTTAGAATTACGGGATATACATTTAGAATTGCTAAATATAATCTCACAATTCTAAACTCGCAGGTCCGAATTGTGAGATAGAAATGTTGCAAAACTGACTTATTTCATCAGAATTGTGATTTTATATATTGGCTGTTTTGCTTGTTAAATTATTTGATCACATTCTAAAGATGCTTTTTGGTGCAACTGCAGCATTTAGCAGCACGGCCCAGATATTATTTCTGGAAAAGTCGAAATTATTAATTGTTATTGATTATTATAAATAATCAATTGTGCAGAGAAAACAACAGCAAAACTCTACACCATGAGGGAATTGCATTATGGGAAATCACAGGTCTGTGTAACACTCTAGTCTCATTCTGTGTCAGGACAGTTTAATAGTTAATTAAAACAAGTGTATCTGCTCAAGGGTGGAAAGGTCTTGCAATGAATATCGTAAGCAGGTCTCAGACAATCCCATAGTGTCTCGGATATCACAACACAGAACTTTCACTTCAGCTTTTCACTTACTCCATAAACATGTGGACACGCAATTGATTTTAGAGAAAAGAACATTTGCATTCTGACATTTGCATTCTGAAATAATCTTGTGGTTTCATAATGTCTTGTTTTCTTTGATGGAGTTGACCTTGTATGTTTTGTATTCCTCAAGCCAAGCGCAAACTACAAGACTAGTCACTCTTTCATGTTGTAAATATGTTGCCTGAAAAATCAAACTGCTGCCCACGTCTCGACCATAAATTTTCAGTTTTTTGGAATGGAAAATGGAAAATGGAAAAAAACAACCAAATTTTCTTTCAAGTTGTTTGTTTACGTGTCAGGAATCAATCTAGTTTAGCTGGATATGTCTGAAAAATTTGGAGATAATAGCTAGGCCTATTTTAGGAAGGAGAATTATCTCTATTCTGTGTTTAGTTGTGCATAGCACACCAACATGACACAAAACAAACTATAATTTTAAATATGCACAGGGAAACAAGCTATCTTTAGCTGTAAAATCTCACAGGCTTACGACTGATGAAACATCCAGAACACAAGTCTTACTTCACATAGCCTAAATGATTGTGTAGTCTATAAGAATGCAAGGGGACACCAGTTGGTCAGCAAACATAACTCAAACATGACAACAGAACTAAAACTATTGAATCATTAGGTTAGTATTTTCTGTAGGCTATTTAGAATGGAAGACTGAATTAGTCAATGAATCGTATCTCGGTTTCAAACGGAGTTGGCAGAACGATCTGAATTGGTAGGCCTATAAGCCAATTTTATTGGTGCACAAGGCACAGTAAATTTACTGATAAATTATTGTCTGAGATCAGAGCATTTTACCAACATGAAAATCATAGCAATCATATCATGTCTCTTGTTTTTTGTGTGTTAAATGAATCGATTCTTTCAATTGCGTTCAGTAAGGGTCCGATTCACAGGCTGGTCCGAATCCGTTCGCATTTTAATTCGAATCATTCGCATCACACGCTGAATCGTTTGGCGCGCGTTCTCACTCAGTAAAACACCGCGATACTCAAAACAGACCCAAACAGAGTGCTGGAGGCTGGATATTTACCTAGGATCCATGGAAATCATTTGCCATCAATGAACTTTATTCTTTAAACATTTGCACTTTAATGATGTCAACAGCTCTGCACAGCAGGTACATTTCCCAGTGAAAAACACTTTTAACTAGGCTTCCTCAAAACCTTAATTGTGCACGTAGGCTGTATGCACTAATATGTTTTACTGGCTTCATGGCGCCATGACATCAAGTCTGTTTGCACCTGTCTCTCAAACATACTTAATTGCTTTAGCAATTTTATATCAGTTTTAGCAACAGTTAAAAACTCTTGCTGACATAGTATGAATATAGAGTGGAATATTTATCTCCGATAGTCTTTGAATACATTTTGGGGTTCGTGGCTTTTGATTGCACATCTTGTCAGAACACTTTGAGATGTTTAGATGTTTTCTGAATCTGGGGACATGTGAAATCACTGGGGAAATATCGAAGAAGAAGAAGAGCTCTTATTTGATTTCCATTGCTATAGAACTGAGATAAATATATGTCCTTTGTGCCTTTTTCTACTGATCTTATGGGTATGTAGAATGAAAAAAGTTAAATTCACATGCTTGAGTTTCTGACAAAACTATTAGGATATAAATGGAAAGGCTTGTATGATGTCATTAGGTTTACATGGTGATTTATAAAGGTCTAGATGAACACACTTATTTGTGGAATCAGCAGTGTTTATGAAGGTCTTTGTTTGTTAATGTGCATGAGCAAATAGTTCCTTTGTGCTTTGATTTATTGATTAGATGGCAGGCAGTGAACAGAGGACAACAGCGGCCTGTGATGAGAACTGAACCTCTGGAATGAGTGTAAACAGTATTTAGAATCAACAGCAGGGCTGTTTACACGTCTGCCGCAATTGTGAGGGAAATTTCCATAATCACGTCGTGTTTCTCCAGGCTTCATTTGACCCCTGTTAGTCCCTGGAGATGTTTTCAGGTTTAAAGAGTTTCTGTAAGAATCAGGTAAAGGCTGATGAGAGCGCAGTGGAGGATGAGTCACCTTGCGGCAGACGAGCAGTGATTAAGACCACGGAAAGCCTTCCAACATGCATGATTTGTTTGTTTCTGTGCGGGTGATTGTGGGAGGATGAATCAGAATTTGCTTTGTAATATTGTACATCTTTGTTCCATTTAAGCACTTGTTTTAGGGTGGTAAACAGCTCCTATGAAAAAGTACCACGGTTTTTAGACATTTACAAAGGAACTTGTAAATACCATGGTGGGTTGTCTGGCCAAAATCTTAAATTTGAATAATCTTAGATCATTTTACACAATAGTTATTGTTTCAACAGCTTTATAGAACTATCACATCATGGCATGCCATGAGAAATCAGATTAGTTTTGTTATATTTTCAGATGGAGTTTAAATATGTAATTAAAAAAATCTCTATATATTTTTCATTTCTTTATCATTTATAGGAAGAAATTAATCAAGAATGCATTAAATTGAACAAAAATGTTGTAACTGCAAAAATGCATAACTGTTTTCTAGCAAATCAGCGTATTCAAATGATTTCTGAAGGATCATGTGATACTGAAGACTGGAGTAATGGCTGCTGAAAATTAACAATATCTTTTTTTACTGTATTTGTTAAAAAATACAGTAAATGCAGGTTTGATAAGCGTATGACTCTTCTTTTTTTTAAAACATTAAAAAGACATAGGCCTACATTTTGTTGTATTTTGATCAAATACAGTAAATGAAGCATTGAGCACAAGAAGTTTTTAAAAAATATTTAAAAATACATATTTATATATTTTTATATCATTTATATTTTTCCATTTGTGAAAGGAAGACTTCAATATACAGTGAATGCTTAGTTGTTCCATAGTTTGAGAAGCATAGTCTTAGGGGGAAAAAAATCACATCAAATATTTTACACTTGATTCAGTGCGCCACAATTCCCAATGGGAAGCAGGACTCATAAAAAAAAGACAAGCCATCAAAGTGCCGGCGAGCTGCTGCCCACGTCTCCCCAGTCGCTGTCTCATCCATATTGTTTATCTTCTTATTCTTCATGTTCTATACAAGAAAATGACCGCAAGTCATTTGTTGATGTTGTCAAGAACTCTTGCATTGCTTTGTGTGTGAGTGTGTAGAAGAACAACGGGACTTTTGGGATGGTTGTTTAAAGTCACCCTAGTCTGTAGTTAGTTGTGTAAACTACAAGTCTTTAAATATACTCAGGGTGACCTGCTTCTGTCTTTGGGCCATCCATTTCAATGTCAATAGCACCGTTTCTCAACAAGCTTGCCACTGCCCTCTGAAACCACACACACAGTCCATGGCACTTTATTTTGGAGCGATGAAAGGCTTTTGATGAAATCACTCTAAATCTGTTGAACGCTTAGACCAGAGGGATGACTCACTGCTGAGAAGAGGAAATATAATAAAATGAAATAACCTTCTGAGCGTGCCACGTTTCCCTCAGCACAGACCTCTGCTTCCGCTGCTGCTGTGTGTTTATGACATAAAACGCTGAATAAAGAACTGATTATTTTTAATACCTACTGCAGGTTCCACAGCTTTTATGATTACAACTCTTTCTTTCTTCCTTTGTTCACATCTCTTCCCACACGTGTCTCAGATGTGTTGGGTTAAAAATAGATTAGATTAAACCAGCAAGTGAAGATCAGAGTGTGAAATTCAGAGTGGAATACCGAACAGGAGAAATCCCATGATTCAGTGCTGTTCTCTCTGTGTTTTCCCAGAACTCCGCAACACATGGTTCTTAAAATAGACCAATGTTTTGTGTGTCTGTGGACTTTGACATTGTCACAAACCACGCAAGACTTGCATGCTGTTGTTCATATCCTTTACTGAACACTTCCGTGTACGTACATACGCATACATAATAACCAATAAGAAAGCTTGTTACAAACCCAAATACTATTTATCACAGACATTAAAAGGAATAAAACAACAAAGCACTGACACAACTACACACATATACACAATACTTTTCAATGACTATTTGTCCTCATTTTACACCATGTGTGCGTGTGTGTAAAGAAAAAAAATGAATAGTTTGCTCCCTTCAGTCACAAATGTCTTTAAGATCTGTTCCTTTGCCCAATTTTTTTTTTTTTGTTGTTTTTTAATTGGCACTTTAATTTTCATTTTTTGTTGTTATTTTTAAATGATCCACCATTTTTCCCAATTTTTGATTTAATTTAATTTTATTATTTTACTTTAAGATTTTTTATTATTATTATTATTACAATCAAAGCCATCTTGTTGTCTTTTTTTTTTTTTTTTTTTTTACCAGATGCAGCTGTAGCAACACTAGCATTGGACCTCATTCACGACGCACAAGTTAGTGGATCTATAAACGATTTCCAGGTTTTTTTCCTGCTTGTATTTCATGCTTCTGTGTAATTTATATATCACTATATTTTTGATGATTTTATTTCATTTTCATTTTACCATTGCTGTACAATAGCCTGTGTTACTGAACATTCTGGCATGACATTGATGCCTTCTTTAGGAATGTACTGTTCTTAAAGGTCATGAAACATGACCTTTGACCTCAGGAGGACTGTTTTTTTCAAAGCTTTCTAGAAGGAGAATGTGCAATTACTCTTTTGACTCACAAAATGTGCTTCCAAGGAGAGTTGAGGTGTTGGAGTTGAGCACATCTCCAGAAGCCAAAGAGCAAATTCATGTACTTTTTTTTTTCTGTCTGCTCTCAAAACATTGGCTTTTGCACTTAACAACTCCTCCAAACTCTACCAAGTGAATATTTCTTTGGGCAGGTTTATATTTGTATTGGCACACACCTTGGTCCTGGCCAAAAAAACCAACAACAACATTACTTAACTTTTCTACTGGTATTACCCAGCAAAAAAAAGATACCGACTTCATGCCATGCTAGTAATGAGTAATGCCACAGTACTTTTTTGTGAGTTTGTCCCTCATTTTCTCTGTCGTTCTCTGTCCATCACAGTCAAAGTTGTGATTTTTGTCATGTTGGAGCGGAACAGTCACTCCCTCTCATTATGATACATTTAAGGTCCTGCACATTAATGATGACCTTTACCACCGCTGCTGCTGTAACCTTTGTGTTACAGAGTACTTATAGCCTGCAGGCCACATCACTTATGCATGCATCCAATCAGGTGTACAGATAAAAAGATCCTGCTTCCCCTACGCTCTTTAGATGCACAAACCACTTTTATCCACAGACAAGTATATGAAAACCTCTTCAAATTAAAATCTGTTTTTTCTTTTTCTCTTAAAAAGTCTAGAGATGATGGCAAGCATGGAGAAAGCACATCTTTTTGTTTGCATTTGGCTAGTATAAGCGACTTTAACCACCTTTCCATTATACCTATCATCCAAAGTTCAAATATTTCAATGCATCTAAAGCTCAAATCCAATCCAAAAACACAATCGGAACTCAATGCAGCTATTGGAAATGAATGACTTCCGTTCTGTCGTTTGTTAAAGATAGTCAGCCAGCATCACTTGCAAAGTTAAACGTAGAATATCATCATGTGACAATATGGCATACCACTTTTTGTAATATTTATCTTTACGTACTATTTACGTACTATACTATTTTAAAAATAGGCAGTAGACAGTATATAATGCACAGTATTCAACAAGTATTCTGTCTTGAATGGCCATGCAGTGATGGCAACACTTTTTAATTTCACCCAATTAACAGATGTAGAAGACTGCAAACTCTTCCTTCTGTTTTTAGATGGAGTACAGCTTACGCTCGGCAAACATCTCACAGCATTCAACCAGTGTGATAATCAATTATTCATCAGCTCACAGAAACTATTAAAACTAAGCCTTTAATGAGAGCATTTGAGATCATTAAACTCAATGTACTTCAGTCAGACATTAATCAGCCAGTTTGTTCTTTACCCTCTGGTCCCTTTTAATATCTGTAAATGTGTCCAAAATAATAACTTCGTGGTCATTATTTCTTATTTTTCTTTTATGTGTGGTAAAAAAAATGAACCTAAGCTAAGAGTTTTTCTAGTTTAGCAGCTCTGTTTGCATATTTTATTAATGTGGGTTTTTTGGAGGGGGACATATTCATTGTTGTTTTGGGCTCAGGTCACCTTCACATATCTGCTCTTAATATCCTTTCTGTGTCTGTTTGTTTTCTCAGGTTTTTCCCAGAAGGAAACCTTTGAGTCAGAGGCGAACGTCCTGCCAACATGTTCAGCACCAAAAGGTCAGAGCGACACAGTGGTTTGTTGCCTATTTTTGTGATCTTTTATGAAAAATTACAGTGACTTGGAGGACTAGACTTTATTTACATCATATTTTAATCATTGTAAAGTGATAAATGACTCACAGTTAATGTAAAAACATTAACTTGAGTTAACTTTTGGCTGCCATTTTCTGAATGTAAAGTTGTATGGTTCACATTTTTGACTTTGACAATTTCTTGTCCTTTAAAGGTGTTATATATTGAGTAATGGATATTTTGAAGTCATAGTTCTTTGTACTAAAAAAAAAACATATTGTAGGTTGCAATTCCTCACCGGGTTTTTGTTTTTCAGCCCTGTAACACATTCTGATTGGCTCATAAATTTTGGCAGCATTAAATACAAGAGCAAGAGTAAAGAAAGATTCAGATGGACACATTTTGTTTGCATGCAAATATCCACCTTTTACTACTCTAATATTTCCTGTGATTTATAGAATAAGCCTGTTGTTATTTTGCCTTTTTTGTCCACTAACTTTCCATTCCTTTAGTCACTAGTAGTGAAAGTTTGTTGTTTTTTGTAAAAATCAAGCATAGTTCTGGCGGGTCGTGTTAGTCAAGCTCGCATCATCTGATCTACGTCTAGCTATAGGAATACGATGCTCATCTCAGCATTCATGTACTGTGTAAGGTCCTTCGGTATTATCAGCAGCTTTTGCATTGCTCAGTAGCTAATGACCCTCCTCCATCCCCAACTCCTCCTTTCATCCAGTCAGGATTTGGCTTTCTGATTCTCTTTTGAATCAGGCTAATTTCTAAAATGTGTATATTAAATTACTGAATATTAATGATCTCTGCAATACATTCAAGTTGGTTCTGTTCTTTTACGTTAGGGGGTTATCGCTGCTCTCCCTGCTCTTATCCGTGCTAGGCTGCACGGATGCGCAGGGAGTTCTTCCCCAGAACAGAACCATACTGCCAATCCAAACTGTATGCTAATTGTCAATCCTCTTGGACGATAGTGATCCTGACAGAAATTTGCATAAATGTCTGTGTGGCAAGTGACTGTTTAAAACCATTGCAATGAAATGTAAAGAATGTAAGTTTGTTTTTTTACAACTTTTCTTTCCACATCCTTCCACAAGTCAAATGACTGTTTAGAGGAATTTATTTGGTAAATGCATTTCCATTGCTTTTCTTGTTATCTTGGTATTTCCTTCCAGCATTTTTATGCAATATCCCAAAACTTGCACAAACCATGTGGATGGAAATCCAGCTAATGACCCTAATACTGAAATGACAACACTTTCCGTCACTATTGAGGGTAACACACATGATCACATGGTTTTGAACCAATCTGCATCCACTATAGAGCTCTTTTATTGTTTGGGTTTGGGTTCTCATCAGCAATTTAATGGCTCATGTTTACATGCGCTTGTTAAACTGTGACGGGAACACAGCTAAATTGAATCCTTCATCGCTGGGATTGTTTATTAAACGCATTACAGTTGGAGCAGCTCATTAAAAATGTTGCCCTGCCATCAGTCTTCTCGTGAAAAATGAACTGTAGTTGTCTTTGAGGTCGCAGTAATGTGTATAGCATTATGGCAGATAAGGCTTCCTCTAATTAGACTTACCAATGTTTACGTTCCGAAATGAGCTCAGGCAGTAAGAGCTAAACCGTTCCACCGAAGCCCCAGGCACAGGACTCATTACGCAGTCGTCACATCACGGTCACCGGAATCATCTTGACCTCCTGTAGCTGCAGTGTCATTTAAAATCCAGCAAATATTCAGCTGACCCTGGGTAATAGAAAGAGGGTTCACCCTCCAGGTTTGTTTTGAAACAAATCACATTATAGTTTAATTTAGTTCTGCATCTTTGTGTGATTCCTGTGCACTGACTGAAGTAGACACCAGTGACTTCTTGCTGAAGCAGGAAGCGGTCTTCTTAGGATGCAGAGACTGAGCTGTCACGTACAGGGTTTTAATTGCTGTCGGTGAGTGCTGTCACGATATTAAAGCTGAAGTTGGACTCTTGAGCTACAACGAACAGGAGACAGACAGGTTTGGTGTGATGCTGTGGATGTCATATTGTCAGGCTGAATGACATTATAAGAATGGAATTAGATAGCAGTGTCACAGAGAGCCTGCTTTTCATGGAAAAAAAAAACTTTGGACGTGATTGTTAATTTGACACAAAGATGTCAGCAGGCAACTTGCTCCATCATTTACTTTGCTTGTGTGGGGGAAAAAAGGCCCATGCAAATTGAATGGAATTAAAAATCTTTACAGTCTTTGAAACAAAAATGTGAAAAATATCCATTAAAATAGGGAACAATGTACTTTATTAATATGAAGAAATGTTGTAAAATTACTATTTCTTTCTTTATTTATAAAGCTGGAATTTTATGTGTTTTAAATTTTGCACCTCATTGCTTGTGTTGTGTTTTAGGGTTAATGGAAATATCCGTAAAATTACTGGATAACGTCCTGGCAAAAAAAATTATAAAATACAGAAAATGATTAAATTAGATTATTTTGGATAGCGGGTATTTAACTGGACATTTAATTGAACATGCTCTTTTTTTTTTTTTTTTTTTTTTTTTCAGTGCAGATTTACATTGTGTGCATGCATGCATTTTGTTTTTTGGCCCTATCTAAAACTCAGGAAATCTCTAAAAACACTAATAAAATAATAATAATAATAATAATACTAATACTGATAATCAAAAAAAAAAAAAAAAAGCAGTAAACTTTCAGTTTCAGTAAAAATTCAGTTTACTGCTATAAGCCAGAATTTTAATTTCAGTGCATCCCTAAACTTTACCATCTTCTTTGATTACTTGAGTATTGCTGGTGCTCCTTCTAGACCTGCTGCTGTTGTCAAAAACAAAATTGATGTAAGACAAATCACAGATGTGACGTTGATGGCAGCAATCAACACCATGCAGTTCCCATGTGTAATGTGAGCACAAATCAAACTGTAGAAGACGTTCTTCCTTCGGAGAGCGTAAGGCACAAAGGGATATTCAGTCCTCTTCAAAGGCACAATGATCTAATCAGGGCAGAATGACCTACAAATGCACAGATATCCTGACTGACATTGGGAATGCTTTGGAATTCTGAGGAGAAATGGTGGCGATGTGAGGAGCTCAACCGTTTACTGTCCCCTGCTGTTCTCTTTCCTGAGGGTGATTTCTATTGGTGTTCCATTCATTAGCATAAAGGGGAGGTGCTTGTGAGTTATTCTGAGTGTTTGTCAGATTACAGGAGGTGCGTGCAATCATTGAAAGCTGATATCGGTTGTGTGCACTCAGGGTCCAGAATTAACACTGGGCAAGTGACAAATGCAAGTAAAAATTGGCATTGAAAGGTAAATGAAATAAAGGCCTATAACTTTATTAGGAATTGCAGCATTAGATGGTTTAAGTTGAATTGTAAGAACTGTAGTCTGCCCTTGAGACGTGTAAGAGATGTGTGTGATTCAATCTTTTTTTCCTCCAGAACTTCCTGTGGTGACACATATGTGAATTATTCCTTACATAAAGCCACCAAAATGAAAATATTAGCGGAAAATCACAATTTCTCTTCACGTTTTTGTGACAGATGAAGATTAATCTTGTGCATTACACAGCGCCTGACAATTTTTGTCATACAAAAATGGCTGAATATTTTTGTTGTCATAGAGACAAAACAAAATAAAATTATTTAAAATAATGCAAAATACACTTTCACGGTAAATTGTCAGGTGAGAGAAAGCGAACATCTGCAGTCTAATCAAATCCAAAATAACAAAGATTAGCAGGTTTTGGTCAATTTAATCAATATTGTAGATTATTATTTTATTTATTTTTTTTCTGCAGAAGCACTATGGAGGACGTTTTAAAAAAACAGGCACATTCTGTATTTATTTGATTTGACTGACAGCAGCAACTTCACATTCCTGATAGTGAATAATATGCACTGACTCGACAGCTCTTAAGAAAGACATCATGGCCAACGATGGATGTTTTTGTGAGCTTTTGTCTTGTTAATCTATTCAGCCTAACATGAACGTACACCCTTCAGCTGTTGATAGGTGTGATTGACGACACCACTGGCAGCTGAACGTGCTTGTCTGATATGTTTGTTGTTTATGATGCGTTTGCTTCTGTCCTGTCTGTTCAGTGTGTCTTCTCAACATTTTAGGGTCCTTGCTGACGCACATTGAATCATCTATCTGCATTTTCTAGTTGCTGTAGTTTAGAGATACATGCAGTTGTTTCTTCAACTACAAAAAAAGCTTGTTTTTCACACTTTTTGCATAATTGGATTAAAATTCTAGCTTGATTTGGAGATGCTGCACAAAAAATGCACAAGTGATATTTACCTTTTTTTTTTTTGGTCTTATCTCATATCAAGCAGAACTGAGGGAAAAATTACAACCATTTTCACACAATAAATGGTTTGTTTTTAGGTTTTACAGAACATTTTTTTTAGTATTATTATTTTTTAGATTTTGTTGGCAACCACCACTTTTTTTCTTTTTTTCATTTACATCTTTATGGCAGAGCGGTGGAACACGCTTCAGAATAAATGCAGCTCCTGCTGCAATTCCCTGACCTATATTAAAATCTCTAAGACCAGAGTGAGTTTATTTAAAGCTCTAGAGACATTAGATGAGGGAGGGCTGGTATCATTTTCGGCTGCAGAAAATTAAGTTCTTAAACACTGAGAAAATATAGGATAATTCTGATTTGCTGATTATATCTGTAAAGTGCCTACTAATCAATGTTTTTGTTTGTTTTTTTATACATTTTTCAGAGTGACTCATTGTCACACTTGATATGAATGCTGTTCCAAAAGGTAGACTTATTTTTAAGATACCTTCTTTTGTTCAATTTCCAAAGCAGGATAGCATCTGTATTCTTCCCAGTAACGAAAATCCCAGAATGTACTCAGTAGGGGAAAAAAAAAAATTTGAAAATGGTGGACAAAGTGCTAATTAGTGTAATAATTAATATTTTTTTTCAATACTGAATTAAAAATAGTTCAGGCTAATTAAAATGTTCTATCTTACCCAATTTTTTATTTTTTTTTGGTGAGCGCTGTGTATTTTTTTCTGGTTAGAGTATCTAATCTCAAGTCTACCGTGTGCTTCGCATGAGCAGCTCTGTTTGTTGACCTGTGGAGTTGCTGTTTATTTAGTGTCCTAAATCTGTTAGGTTCCATTTCAGTTAAGATGTCTGTGTAGGCGGTAGACATCAAGACAACTCACTGCTTTTCAAACCAGAGCATTGACCCAATAAAACTCTTTATATAGTGAGTTGAATCTGTTTTATATGACTATTTGCATTAGGTTTGCATTATAACATCCATTTACCAACATGCTGTTCACAGTCTATTAAGGAGTCCAGCTTCCCTCCGTGTCTGTTTCAGAGCTGGGATACGGTCGTTTCGTTCTCCATAGCCGAATGCTGAAGCATTTTTTATGCCCCAGTATATGAAGCTCCATTTTTATGGGATTATTTTTTTAGGCCACGACTTTAACTTCAAAGAGACTCTGATCATTGCCGGCGGTTATTCCACAACACTGTTTTCCATTGGAATACTTTTCAACGTATTCCCTTTCTGAATGTAATTTATCACTGTTCCACCCCTCTGTGATAATGTTTGGGTATTTAAATGCAATATTTGCACTGTTCTTTTAAAGTGTCACATTTACATGGTATTCCACGATACATTAAAGAATACCACAATATTACCATAGCAAAAGCATGGTGCACAGATTGTGTTTAGAAATGATGATTCTCAGCATTTCGTAGGTTTATCTTTTTCATCTATATCTTACGTTTATGGCTTTTTATTATCTCTTTGTTTATCTTTTAATGTCTTGCGAGGACAGAATTTTGCCTTGTCATTTGTTGTAGTTGAATTCCGGCATCTGATTGGACAGTATTGCAGCGGGTGTTGTGGCAGGTGGTGGCACTAAGCTGCCATTATCATGTATTGAAATAAGCTGGCAAGAAGCCCTGCGTCCTCACATTAACACTTCATTTATTATCTAATTGTATTTCTTACTTGAAACAGCAGTTGCTTTCAAGGTTGTTTATTGTGTCATTATTTACCCACCCTCACGTTGTTCCTTTGCTGTTCTTTCTTTCTGTGGAAGCACTGTCTTCCAAGGGTGAGTAAATGACAAAACATTTATTTTCGAGTGAACTATTCCTTTAGATAATCAAAGAGATGTAGATATAGAATCATGCCAGTTTTTGTATTTACAGCCACGGTTGCTGAGCAGAATGCATCAATCTTGTGAGTATTTTTCAGCAGACACGTCAGGCCATTTTAAAATGTGTCTCTTCAGAGCAGTTTTCTTTCGTCTCTTATATTTCCAGTATCAAATAATTTCAGAATTTACACTAGACGCTTGATTAGAAGTCTTTAAATGACCTAACCCAGCCACAGGCTTGAACTCCCTCTGCATTTCTCTGCCATACAATTATTTGCTGACGAGGCATAAATGCACTGATGGAATGTTCTGTCGCTGTCGTCTCACATCTGAGAGAGGCACTGATCCTCCTCTGCGCATTCATTTGAATAAGCGACATGCTTTGTGTTTTGCAGCTCTCTGATGCAGATGTTTGTCTGAGGAATCGACAGGCAAAAATAAAATGAGATCAAAGCCTATTAAGAAAAACTAGTATGATATATATATATATATATATATATATATATATATATATATATATATATATATGTGTGTTTCTCTCATGTCATCCATAGTTTGGGATGCATGCAGTGCTGTCTTATACAAATTTGGCCATAAAAAGGTACCTCAGAAGGTACAAACAAACTTCACACCGTGAGCTCACCTATGATGCTTGGCAATGCAATCTACGTAGGAAGCTCACTAGGTTTTGGAACTGAGCATCTGATGCGTGGGAAAAGAGATGTGGAGGTCAGTGACTGTGATTTGCAACTTGCCTTTTAGCAAAAGCTTCTCCAAAGCAGCTTACAGCACTTTAAATGAGTCTCAGCCCATTTGACCCCAGAGAGTCATGGCAGATATTGCTCAGATTGCACTCAAGTCTATCGTCATATGTTCTGATGTTCTTATGCAATTTTTGTTTTCTGTTGCTGCTTCATGTATCATTAAAGAAATCTTCGCTGAGCACAAATCATTTTAGTTGTATGGCTTAGAGAAAAGTGTGAAAAGTGGTTATGAAAACCCAGATTATATTATGATTTTTGTTGCAAAACAACTATTATATTATTTTTATGCTTTTGAAAGAATTTTCTGAAGCTCTTAAGGCTGCATTTATTTGATAAAAATAGGCAAAACAGTAATATTGTGAAGTATTATTTCAATTTAAAATAATTCAAAAATGATTCTAATATGCTAATTCGCTGCTCAATAAACATTTATTATTATTATTAATGGTGAAAACAGTTGTGTTGCTTCATATTTTTGTGGAAACCATTATTTTTTCAGGATTCTGTGATGAATAGAAAGTTCATAAGAGCAGCATTTATTTTAAATTAAAATCTTTTGTTTCATAATAAATGTCTTTATTGTCAGTTTTGATCAATTTAATACATCCATGCTGGTTAAAAGTATAAATTTCTGTATAAAAACTAAATCATACTGACCCCAAATATTTAAATGGTAGTCCAAATATTTTAATTTTTTATAGTAAATGAATAAAAAATTGTAAGACTCCTCAATGACAATGTATCTAGATTGACAATCGTGGCTCATGGTGTTTCTGAAGCAGCGAGGTGCTTCTCTGACCGTCCCTCCAGCTGTGGATAGAGGATGAGGAGCATCTCTCAGACAGCTGGAGATGTTCACACAGAGCAGGACGTGTTGGTGAGCAGCAGAGACGGCAGGCTGTTTCCTGTAACCCCAGGAGCTTCTGCAGGGGACAAGAGCGCCTGATTCATTTTCCTGTAAGCATCGCTGTGTGCCTGAACCCACGCTTCAGGTCCTGTGAACAAAGGCACTGTTTTCACTGTGTTTAATGAGTCTAGCTAAATTCACAAGCCTTTTCACATGCATAGTGATTTGGGAAACATAAAGTTACAAGCTAACAAAGGGCAAAAATCTTAAAAGTGATATATTTGGAGTTTAAAGAGGTTGTACTTTTTCCCCTTGAGTTCCACTTGTAATTTTTTTTCCACCAAAACAGTCATAATTAATTTTCTTCCCTCTCACTTACTCTTAGAATTAAACTGGCTGTTTTTGTTTTGCTGCTGAGCCATTCAGACTTCATTATAACACCATTTTCATGTATGAATTGAGTAATGGTGTTTTGCTGCGCTCACACACAGGCTGCAGATTTGATGTGAAGTTCAACATAGTTTTTAATTGCCCCAGCAATTATGAACAGCCTCTTTGCATGTTGGATTTCATTCTTTTGCAAACCAAGAAACTTGTGGAAATATGAGTCTGTTTTGAAGTTTAGTTTCAATATGTGTGCTTTTTGCACTGGAGAGAAAGTTTTTAGTTTTCAAAGTTTAAGTATGTTTTCAGTACAGTTAACTTCAGTAACTGTATGTCAGAACATGTCATGTCTTTTTCATGCACTTTTCATGTCCTGGCGTCAGACTGAGAAGCATCACGTGTCTGTGGCACATGTCAGTGTCACATCATGAACAAACCGTCCCTATGAGCCTCACAATGTCCTCCAGCTGCACTGAAGCAACTCTCAATGATTCCTGACAGAGCTGCCCACTGCTGGGACAATAAAACATTTATATTTGTTGTTTTCTTTCTAGACGCTCTCGCCCTGATTCTACACAGCATAATGCAACCTCAGTGACAATCCACCAGACTACTTGTTTGAAGAATACAGAGACTGAAATAAAGGAATTAAAGGAAGATACGGAAAATAGATCCACTAATATTGGTGAAAAAAATAATAGTTTTAAAAACGTAGTAAAAAAAAAAAAAGTAAAAAAATAAAAAAAAAACTTCAGACAGCTCAATTTGTATACGTATAAGATAATATATTTTTAAATAAAGATGTATATTTAATGAATATCTAATTAGAGTTAGACAACTTTACAGCTCAATGTTTTATGTGTATAAAATATTAATTAATTAAATATATAAATTATATATATGCTTATAAAATGTTTATTTAATGATTATCTAGCTTTATCAGCTTTATGAAATAATAATTTCTTCAAAATAACTAATGAAATTTTTTTTAAATATTGAAACATAAGATTTAATGATTAAGTCTGTTACCTGACCTTAATATTTAGTTATTTATTAATAAATAGTTTTTTATTTTAATTTATGCAGCAAGTGCTGTTGGCTAATTATAAATTGTATTGAACCAGAAACATTTTTATTATTAAAAACATTTCACACTTGACCTTTAACTTTCATTCAACCTAGAATGTTCCCTTAATGTGATTGCACAAGCAAATAAATGTCTTTAGTCATTTAACAACATTTCACAAATCATTAAATATGCACCGACCTATACGTTCACTCAGGTCTGAAAATGAACATTTTTTGCATCTGCGTTTGTCAGAGATTTATGTGTTCTGTAATCAGAAGACTTCATTAGATAGCACTTATCACCTGCACAAAATGCTCGTACTGCCCTTTAAATGTGCTCTATTATTCATCCTTCAAAGTCACTGATAATATTGATCAGAACCAGTGGTGGTTTAATAATGGTCCACAAACAGTCCGCTTCTCTTGTACACTTGTGTTTATAAACCAAGGTCAGCGCTGTCCTCTGTACACAGATGAGAAAATGACTCATAGATTAGGGAAGAGTGAAATGCCAGGAGATGAGCTGAAAATCGAACGGCTTCATCTCTAAACTCTGCAGCGCTTCTTCAGGGACACGGCTGGTAGTTAATTGTCTCTTATGTAACACGTGAGACATGTTTGATGGCATTTAGATGTGTGAATATGTGATGAATTTTCAATGCATGCTATAGATTTGACATACATGGGTCATATTATAACAAATCAGATTTTTCCTTTTATCTTTTTAATAAAAAAAGACCTTGATGTCCTATGAAACTAAGAAGAAAGGAAAAATTGCTCTTTATGCAGCTGCAACAGATGAATACTTAACACACGACCATATTATTGTATGAACCCATTTAGTCTCCATGTCATTTTAAAACTTTTTTTTCAATGGGCCCCAATGTTGTTTGGTTCTCAGTGTTCTTCAAAAAGAATCTCCTTTTGCGTTCTACAGAAGAAAGAAAGCCATACAGGTTCGAAACAACTTAAGGGTTAGTAAATGATGACACAATTTTCATTCTTGGCTGGACTGTCCCTTTAAACACTCCATAAAAGTCCATAGGTGTGTCCCAAATAGAACACTTATGCCCTGCTCTATAACGTTTTGTAGTATAATAGTGCGAGTAGTGTGTTCACACTGAAAGTGCACTTTAAATACCCAGATGATGCACTTAAAGGGATAGTTCACCCAAAAATAAAAAATTCTGTCATCAATTACTCACCCTCAAGTAGTTCCAAACCTGTATGAATGTCTTTGTTCTGCTGAACACCAAGGAAGATATTCTGAAGAATGTGGGAAACAGAGCAGTTCTGGGGCACCATTGACTTCCATAGTATTTTTATTTATTTTTTCCTACTATGGAAGTCAATGGTGCCCCAAAACAGCCTGGTTACAACTTTCTTCAAAATATCTTCCTTTGTGTTCAGCAGAACAAAGAAATTCATAAAGGTTTGGAACTACTTGAGGGTGAGCAAATGATGACAGAATTTCCATTTTTGGGTGAACTATGCTTTAAATAACCGAAAAAACTAAGTGTGGAATGTTGGACACTTCATGCACTCAACTGTCGCAGCTTTAATTATGTAGCGAAGGGGGAGGGGCTATCAGACTCTGATTATTAATGACAAAATAACCTTATGTAATTCATAAACTACATGGTTGAGTACATAGTGTACAAGTATATAGTGTGTCATTTGGAATGCAGGTCATGAAATAAAAAAGAAGCAGACGTTAGCATCCAAACACAACAATTGTGAGCACTGCTTGCATAAGCGTTATATAAGATTGATGCAAAGAACCATTAGAGATGATAAGAAGAATGATTCACACAGATTGATATGATTACATCGATTATTCCGCAGTCTTTGCCGCTCAAGGTAGATGTCCATGGATCCGGTGAAGCTTGATAAATGCTGTTCTGTTTCACCTCGAGGCGGCCCGAGGAAGCAGTGAACCCAGAATAGACTAGAGATGGAGGAGCTGTCCTGACTTTCTGGTGGTTCACTGGAGCTCCAGTGGCTGCTGTGGCGAATGGGAAGTGACATGACACAACCACAGGCGCTGCTGGGCCATGCTGATGTGACAGAGCTCATTAGAGGGCCTCGCCGAGACTTCCCCGCCAGCTGCGACATATATTTTTAGTCTATAAGGCCAAGCAAACTGCTGTGTGCCTCTGTAGATAGGCACAATTATGCAACAACGTAAATTCAGATATTTTTCACGCTGTAATGTGTCATTACGTGGAACTATGAAAGAAACAATTGTTTCAGACAGGTTTCCTGAACACATCTACTGACACGCCCACTTTGATTGTGGTAGTCCCGCCCCCAAACTCACACCATTGGATTAGCCATATACTATAGCCATATACATATACTATAGCTATATACGACACCTATCTAAGCATTCATATATAAGGTCCTTCAGTATTATCAGCAGTTTTCGCGTTGCTCAATAGCTAATTACCCTCCTCCATCCCCAGGTCCTCCTCTTGTCAGTCAGGATTCAGCCTTGTGATTCTCCTTTGAATCAGACTAATTCTAAAATGTGTACATAAATTATTGGGCTTTAATGATATCTGCAATACATTTATGTTGGTTCTGTTCTCTTTAACCTGGGGGGTTATCGCTGCACTTATCTGTGCTAGGCTGCATGGATGCGTACCATACCGGCAATCCAAACTGTATGCTAATTATCAGTCATCTTTGACGATAGTGGTCCTGACAGAATTGAGTTTGAGTGGGAAATGTTTATTAAATGAATAGCTCCCCCAAAAATGAAAATTCTGTCATTAAAAGGTTAGTTCACCCAAAAATGAAAATTAGTCCATGTTTCATTGGATTCTTCTGAAAGAAGAAAGTCATATACACCAAGGATGCCTTGAGGGTGAGTAAAACTCTCGTATTTCATCAAAAATATTGTCTTACTCTACCCAGCAGCTATATTTGCAAAACCTCCAGCCAGCTATTTCAGCCTTCTAAGACCAAGTCCTATCTAAATGAATGGGGGAATCACGAAATCTCAAAAACTGCTTGCTGAACTCGAAATTAACTTGTCAAATTGGCAACAAAATCTGAAATGAACTGCCCCATAGCATTAAAAAGCTTATTTTTCTGTCTATACCAGCCAATGAGCATGTGCAGTCATAAGCGTGTCTCAATGGGAACCGGAGTTTCTAACAACCGCTGCAGTGATGTAATGATTTTACCAATTAGCGATATTCTGCCATATTGCGTGTTGCAGTTTCTCCCACTCACAAGTAATAGGACTGAACAGTCTTTGTATATGTCTATAGTCTTTTGTAGAACATCCAGCTTACTATGACCAACAATACAGACATTTGGCCACCAATCAGTGTGTGATCTGGCTGATGTCTTTGTGAAAGCCTCATGTTTGTAGAAATCACACAGTCAGTGGAAAGTCGCTCACCCTTGTCAGAGCATGTTGGATGTTTTAAATCAAACTTGCACTTCTGCCATCACTCGGTTACATAATACATAATGGCTACTTTTAGGTTGAGGAGCCTGAGGACAGCTGAGCAGCTGTAATTATCATGAAAGGTCATTGAACGCTGTAGAGCACACCTCCTCTGGACCGCAGATTGAATTGGCCAAGAGCTGCCCAAAGGAAGAATGAGTTAAGGATCGTTCACACTGAGTGTGTTTTATTTTAAAAAAAATTTAAATCAATGGAAGTTGTCAAGAGACTGTATTGTTGGTTGTAGTGAACATTTCACCCAGTGGATGCTGTAACATTATTGGTGGACTTCACAAATAATAATTGCAATTGACCATGTGACCTTTAGAAACAGGTTGAGTGGTGCTTTGACAACACATGCAGTGTATTGTTGGTGTTGTCCCTTGAACCCCAAAGCAATTCTATTGACTGAAAGAACTTTGATTATAAATCCCACAAAATCGCTTCAGTGTTATTTTAGTATTATTTATAGTATTTATGAACATTTTGAATTAGCTTTCATTTTGAAATGTTCCGTTTTAATTTGTTTTATTAAATTACTTATGTGATTGTTATTTTTATTAGTTGTTTGCTTTTTAAAGTATTTCCATTTAGCTTTTTTTTTTCATTTTTAGCTTTAATCATTTTAGTACTTCAACTTATTTCAGTTACTGTAGCTGCCACAATGCTTCTAATTTTCATTTAAGTTGTTTAAGTTGTTCATCTAATAATTATACTTATTTCAGCTTTATTTCAATTAATGAAAATGTTTTTTAATAGTTTGTTTCTAATAACAACAACAATAAACCACGTTATACGTATTGGCTTAAATGTAAATATGGCATTTAATTTTAAAATATTAATGGTCAGATATTATGTTATGTAACCAAAGATATAAAATAACTAGTTGTATTTTATTTTATTTTATTAGGTTTTTTTCAGTCAGCCGACAAGCTTTGCATCTAGTCAATTAGTCTAAAAACTGAAAGCATACTGTGAGCTAGCCGTATACTTATACAGTTTTTTTTGTTTTTGTTTTAGTTACCACAGTTACAAAAGTGAAAAGCAGAAATACATTTTTGACTATCTACACTGTAAAAAAAAAAAAAGAAAAAAAAGTTGAGCACACTTAAAAATGTTTAAGGCAACCAGCTTCAGCAGATTTTTGAGTTTTCTGAACTTCATTTTGTAGGATATTTTTCAGTTCTCTCAACTTAAGTTTGATAAACTTAACAAGTTGAGAACTCAAAAATCTGCTAAAGCTGGTTGCCTTAAACATTTAAGTTCTCTCAACTTTTGATTTTTTTTTTACAGCACTGTAAAAATAAAAATAAAAAGTTGAGAAAACTCAAAAATCTGCTGAAGCTGGTTGCTTTAATTTTAAGTTTGCTAAACTTTTTTTTTATTTATTTTTTACAGTGTATAAGAAGATATCTCACTAAAACACACAGGGTTTGCTGTTGCTGCAAGCTTACATGTTTATGGAGGGCTGGGTTTTGAAGAGAGAGCATGTGTTCATTATGAACAAAACAATATGAAAATGACTACTTCATTGGTTCTTGCATATCTCATTATGCACAGAGATTGAATATGTGGATGTTTGGCTGAGATTTGAGAGCTAGACCAGTATGTCAAGTATTGATTCAAAAGACTTGAAATATAGCACAAGTTGTAGGGATCACTACATTTATGATGCGTTTTTGTACTTTTTGGACTTTGGTAGCCCTTGGAAACTACATGCTAATGCAAAATTTCATCTTTTGTGTTACATGAAAGTTTAAAATAAACTGAAGGTGAATAAGAGATGACACAACTCAAATTTTCAAATGAACAGTCCATTTAATGCTAAATAACATCTCTGACATTTAGACTTTCAGTAACACTGATGCAGCAGGTGCTTCATTAACCTCATGTGTCACATCATTACTAAAAACACCTTCAATATGTTCTCCCAAAAACAAGCGCTCCTGCTTTCAGCTCCATAACATGGTTTACCTGGATATGAAACCATTGGCCTCCTCAGACTATTAATTAGCTGTTGACAGTTCAGTGATTGCCACTAATGAAGATCCATGGCTTGTTTCCGCTGTGCCACAGTCAGGAATAGCGTGAAGTCGCATCGTCATGTGACCAGCTTCACAGCCTGGGAAACCGAGAGGATATCCGTAAGTGTGATGTCTTCGTGCGAGCTGCATGCGATTGTGATATTCACCATAGAGCATTATGGGAGTCTGCTGCACCTCTCTCCCCACAGGATCTTTCATCACTGGTATATACAGACGCACGTTTCCCATAGATGTCACGAGGATGTGAACCATGTCCACGAATTGCCGCTGGGCATGAGCTGTCTTTAATGTCAGCTGTGTGAAGCAATTTCCGAGCCAGATTCTTGCTGAGCTGTGTCTTAGCAGGCTGTTGTTCAGAAAGAGCGAGAAAGATTGAAAGTGAATGGAGAGAGAGAGAGCGAGAGATCAGTCTTTTTTACGCTAGCTCACTGTTTTCCCCCCAAGGCGAAAACCCTCCATCAGGGTCAGTTGCAGTGGCCGAGATGGTTTTTGATGTGTGAGAAATAATTTAGCACCTACAGTGCACACGTTGTTCTCTAGCCTCATGTATGAAACATTCAACATGACGTGAAAAAAAGTGTGATTATTCTCCTTGACTGCTAGTTGCTAATAATGCATATCACCATGTTGGCCTTCTCTTTTCTGTCTGAGGGGCCATCGGATGCAAAATTCACTTTACAAGTTTTTTGAACATAAATGTGTGTACACATCCATTCTATAATGATAAAAATCCACCCAGTGTTTTTTTTAAGTCCCTATTTTAAAATCCCCTTTCTCAAATCAGGCTATTCTGAGAGCCCTGTAAGAATGACGTAGTTCTGCACAGGCCGCTCCCACGATAGTTGATTGACAAGGCCATCTTACCTTAGACCCGCCCTGAGTGAGCTGAGAGCTGTCCGCCATTCTGTCGACTCCGGTGCAGGCGAAGACAAGATGTCTCAGGTTAAGCGATTGAGGCGTTCTGTTGTTGTATGTAATAATGAATATAGCAGTCATCATTTACTCCCGACATCTGAGGTGCTGAAGACGCAGTGGATTACATTTTGTTTTTGAAGGGAATGCGCCCCCTGATCTACCTAAATTCGTTTATGTTCGTGCAGATCATTCGTGATCCAGCTTCACCTACAGAAGAAGTGAGTACAAGGGTTTTTAATGAAGCTTTGCATATAGCCTTTCCTAATAATAAGCTAATTAGCAAGTTTCATGATGAAGTAAACCGTAAACAGTCACTCGGAGAGCGGCTCGGAAGAGAGGGGCGGGGTCAGCAGAGCTCATTAACATTTAAAGGAAAATGCCACAAAACGGCTTTCTCTGACAAGAGCTGTTTTTGACAGGTTAAAAAAAAATTTACACTACCATTGAGAAATTTTAACCAAACTATGTTACAGACTTTTCATTAAGACCCTAAAGAATCAGATCAACTTGTGGAAAATAGAGTTGAATAGAGTTATTTATTTATTTCAAGAATAAATATGTATTTATCTCAAGCTCATACCTGGCTTATGAAAAATTTAAATCCTGAATACCTTAAATCTAGACAGATTTTAAGGAATTTATTTATTCTAGTTTTGATTCCACTTGATTAGCATGATGTATTATTGATTAATTCCATTACTTTTGCATTAATTCCATAATTGTAGTATTTTTGAAGAAGTATTTTCTATCTGTCTGTCTATCTAATATTTACATACTTTAATTTTTTCCTAATTAAAATATGATTTATTACAACAGAATGCGGAAGAATGTGTTCAAGATCCATTGGTGAATCCTAATGACATGAAAATCGTATTAACAGATCACTTGCTTTCTTATCTGGGTTTTGGTGCATTTGTACTCTTTCATCTCTCATCTTTACATGCTTGTTTTTGTCCTCTGCTGAAGCCTGTTTTTCACCCCCCTGCTGATTGGTTGGTCCCCAGTCGTCTTTAATGAAAAGAGCCAGTCAGCTTTAGCTGCAGTCGATACTTCACCTAGACACAGGATAAGAGAGGGACGCCTCTGACAGCAACACGCAGCTATCAGCCTCATAGTGAGGGCAAGAAAAGACCAAATTTCAATTTAGCGCCCGTGAAAATGTAATCTTCTCGTACTGGGAGCTTGAAAGAGGTTGGTGGATTTTCTGCCGGAGGACAATGGCAGACACTTTGTCACAATAACACGTCTATAGAAAAACAAAAAAAACAGGTCTACACATGTACAGCACTTAACTCACTTATTCTTCTTAATTTATGTTTTCAAAATATGTTAAGATATTTTTAGTATTTTTTTTTTTTGTAATTGGCTTCAAATTGGAGTCTTACAGCTCATGATTTGTTAGACAATTCTTAAATGTCATACTTCAACTCATAATGCAGGTACATTCAGGTATATTCAGCTTGGCTCAGGGATATACACCATTGCCTGTTTACAGTCAGTTTTCTCTTTTAGATAAAAAATGTAGTTATGTCCTCCTTTGTTGATTTCATCATTGTGATTGGCTTGACACTATTAGTTGTGAGTCCCATGTGACTTATGTGGTGGGATATTTTTATTTTTTATTTTTTTTGCTTCACTCTGGTGGGGTTTATTTTTGGCTCCAGACCACTGACAGCATCCTGCCATAAATATAAGCCGGCATTATTTGTATTCTGCAGCACAGTTGGTAAGCCATCTCAGAGCAGGTCTATTTTTCAACCCCAGCCTAGAAATATCATCCTGCGCCACCTTGCAAACACAACATAATACAGATGTGCCCGAATGGCCCATTTATTATTCAGATCTATCTGTAGAGCTTCATATAGCCTTCATATAGCAAATATGCCATTTTCCATGAATACAGCACACTTGGGTGTCCCATTACTTTTCATAAATCCCCCCCCCCCCCACACACACACACTTTTTTGTTGTTGTTGTTATGAGATCGATGAGATGAAAATAGTAGTAAAAATTTCCTAGCATAATAAGTGGCCATTTTTAAATGCATCAAATATCTGAATACCCATTAAAATGGTGATTTTGGCCTGAATCTTGTCACAACCTTCTCATTAATTTATGGTAGCTTTAACTACAATCTAGGGGGGGGGGGGGGGGGGGCACTGATTTGTTTTTCAGTCTGATAGGTTTTTAGCTCCATTGTATGTTTAAAAAAGCTCTAGCTCTAATGTGTTGATGGTTTTATGCTGCCAGGGGTATTTGTGAACACCTGAAGTGATTTGTTTTGTGTGTTTTTTGGGATCTGGGTCACCATTAGCCCCAGGTATTTCACCATGAACAGCAACCATGTGTGTATTGTGCTGTGGCATTTATGTGTGTACATGTGTTTCCTCTTTCACCACCCATATGTATGTATGTAGACTGTCATATAGAGGGCAGATATTTGTGACTCATTGAAGACTTATGGTGTGGTCAGATTTACCATCATTCAGAGATTTTTTTTAACAGGTGAAAGTCAGTCATTTTGATAGAAATCCATGCAAATGCAAACAACAACATGTATAAAATGGTCAGACTTTCTGCATTAACCAACAAAAACATGCTTAGTTTAAAAGTGACTATACACTATATTGATGACAAACAATGGACTTTTTTGCCCTCAAAATTGTGACTACATATTTGACTACATTCATTAGTTGCACGCTGGTTTGTTATTGTAGCGATATTGACTGCACATTTTTATGCCCTTAAACATGACGCTGAACAAAACAAACTGTGATTTGCTTCTTTACATGACTGTCAGACGGCCGCTTGGGCAGTCCTCGGCCAACGAAAACTGCGATGGAGTCCAGACCTTCTGCCATCAGTCTGAAGGTCCGGCTACACAAGACTATCCTAGTGAAAAATAAATATACTAAAGTGTATTTGAAATACATTTATTTCATGATAAGTACAGGCTTCTACAAATATATTTACATACTTATGTGCTTAATAAAAAATACCCTGCAACTCTATTTTTGGTATACTTAAAGGCTGCTAAATTGGAACAACTAATTTTGTACTTAATGCACTTTAATTCTGTAGAAGTAGTGCTGAAGTCCAACTGAAAGTATACTGAAGTATATTTGAGTTTGCTAAAGTGGAACTATTTCAAGTATACTTCAGGTACACTTTAAATATCTTGCATTTAAAGACTGATATTATTCAAAGATCATACAATCCTCATCAGTAGTGACATTAAAACTAATTGTAGGCTTAATATTAAGAAATGTGCATTAGTTTAATTATAGTTTTTATTTCAGTAAGTCTCAAGCGATATGTCAGTAAATGTGTTAATAGATTTGAACTATACTTATTATGAAATAAATGAATTTTAAATATTACTTTTTTACTAGGGTAGTTGCCTATGTAGGCAGCTCACTAGATGTGGAACAAAGCAAAAGATTCAGAGATCAAACAAGCAACAGTTATATACTGTAGATTGAAAACTTGACTTTGAAGAAGAGTGAATAATTGTTAGTGTTAGTTGTAATGTATCTCTCGTTCATTCCAATTCCCTCTTTTCTTGTTGTCAATATCCTCTTACTCCTGTTTGTTTAGCCTGGATTCACTGTGCCGGGCGAGCAGCTTCAAATCCCCTTGCGTGGCTCAAGCTTTACTCTGGCACTTGCTCTTCCTGCATCATCAGTCGTTTGGATATATTGATTAAATACATTAGCCCGGTGGCCAACTCTCTTTAAGGCCAGTCACATGATCTCGGTTCTACCTTAGCTTAACCTCAGCAGCGCGTCAGTCTGCAGATCAGCTCTGAAAGCGCACCATCAATGGAGCCCATACTTCACACACCACGGTACGTACAAAAACTGCAGCTTTTTATACTCGAGTTTTCTTGGTCTTGCTGGAGATGCAGTGAAAGTTGCGTGACAACAACAAAAATTGTGACAGATCCTTCAAACAACTAATATTGGAAAAGCCATTTCCGTAAGGAGGCCATTGAGTTGAATTAATTTGGGATTTTGATGATCAAAATAGGTTTAAGAGCAGTGTTTTTCCTGAGTCTTTTAGTAAACATGAATTAGCTTGCAGCTTTTTGATTGTTGCTTTTATCTGTCTCTCTCTTTCTCTGGAAATCATCCTTAAATGGGGAATTTGCCTTGAGACGCGTTCAATCAATAGCAGGAAAATAACAGCTCTTAGACTAAAAGGCAGATTTTCTGTATAAGTTGGAAAGACATCCCTGGCACGCAAACAGAGTGAAGAGATTTGAAAGGATGAGAAGTACAAGAAACGTACAAGAAAGCAATTATGTCTGACCGAGACTTACCTGGTTGTTCTTCAAAAGACAGAGCTGCTGATATTTGCCATCATTTTCCCTCTTCAATATACACTGAACATCCAGAGTGCCAAGGATTTATTTGTTTTGTCAAATATTTCATATTCAAATCTCCTTATTCTGTCAGATGAAACTGAATGGGTTTTTAGCCTGTTTTTAAATGCATCTTAATGTGTGTTTTTTTGTTTTTTTTCAGCTGTGTTATTTCAAAACATATTTTTTGAAGTGCAATCACAAATTATTTTGGCTCATTGCTTTCAGAATATGTTCTCATCTTAATTACATTGGGTTCAGTCTACTTAAAATGTGACCCTGGAGCACAAAACCAGTATTAAGTCCCTAGTAATATGCATTGCTAAGAACTTAATTTGGACAACTTTAAAGGCGATTTTCTCAATATTTAGATTTTTTTGCACCCTCAGATTCCAGGTTTTCAAATAGCTGTATCTCAGCCAAATATTGTCCTAACAAACCATATATCAATGGAAGGCTTATTTTTTCAGATTTCAGATTATGTATAAATCTTAATTTAGAAAAATTGACACTTACGTCCAGGGTCACAAATGTTTAAAATGGAAGTTATCATTTATGTTGGGACTGCATGAAGAATTTTTGTTGCACACTGAAACTGGGCAGTGGATGTCTAGTTCCCAGAATGCTTTCAAAAGACTTGATTAGTAAAAGTTACTGTACCGTTTAAAGGTTAGTCAGTAAGATTTTTCATAAATCTATTATGCTCACCAAGTCTTCATTTACTTGTTTAAAAATGCAGTAAAACAGTGACACTGAGAAATATTATTATAATTTAACATACCTTCTTTCTATTTTAATATATTTCAAAACCAAAATTTAATTTTCAGTTATCATTACTCCAGTCTTCAGTGTCACGTGATCCTTCAGAAATCATTCTAATAAGCTAATATTGTGCTCAAATACATACATACCATAATACGTACAAGTTTAAAACAACATCATTTATTTGAAGTAGAAATCAACTGTAATATTATAAAAATCTGTTTAATGAGGATGTTATTGGACAAAATTCAATGACCCAAAATTTTTAACATTATTTTCAGTGTACATTTATGTTTTTGAGAAAGTGTGGGGAGGGGGCTGTAAGTGTTTAATTCTCTGGCGTTTGGGGATTATTTATTGCTGATGAATGAAGCCTAGTCTTAGGATGAGTTGCTGTGCAAAAGCCAGTATACTGACCAGCCTCTTGTGTCTTGCTCATTAAATAAATTTTAAAAAGCTCTGTTGATTGATATGTTTTCCCTGCCATAAAAAACCCTTTACTTGAACTGAATATCGTAACATGCAGCACCATTTCATGTGGATCTGTAACCACCCTAACATGCTGACATCCTAGCAGATGCTATGAGGATAGGTTAAAGTGAGGCATGGCATTTATATGATATGTTTGCAAGCTGACGCTCTTATTAGGTTGTGTTTCCAGGCTCTTGTGTTTGTTTGAAGTGAGCACTCCAGGACACACTTTAAGCCGAGCAGTGGCCACGATAATCCTACTTGATCAGAAAAAGTGGATTTACAGAGTTTTAACCGCAGTGTCCCAGTTAGCCCAGCCGATGAAAGCCAACCCTCTGTCCTCCGCCAGCTTTTATCTTTCAATTCATTCATCCATCCGTCCGTTTATCCCTGCGCCTTCCCCTTTCAGTGCATCTAAAGCTCATCAGAACTATTTAGCCTTTGGCCTAGGCTAAATTTGAGAATACTGTATATTTGGCTTCAAACACAGACTGGCGTTCATGGCATGCACCACTGTAAAAACTGGCATTAGTGGGATGTATCATGTAGCATATCATATATTGTGACAATGGTAAATCAGATATGCTTAAAAGAATCTAAAGGCTTACCAGTAATACAAACTGGTCCTAATAAGTGTGGTTTAATTTGTCTGATCCATAAATGCATGTTTTAAGTTTCACTTATGTTCACCTGAGCATATGAAAATGCTGAAGAAACATCTCTAAAAGAGGCTTTAGGATCAAAACAAAATGCTTAAGTGTTAATTTGGAAATATATCACTAGATGTCATGGCTCTCAGTGTAACACCCAATGCACACTGCAAGCAAGCAACGTGACAAAACTAGAACACACCCATTCTAATCAACAAGGCGTAGACATGGTGTAAATAAGAGATTTATTGTGCAGTGTACGGTTCGTTGATTGTAATGGGAGCATTCGTAGGACAACTGCAGGGATCAAACAGTCATATGAGTGACAGCTTCAGTGATTATAATGGGACAGTTCTAATACTGCTGTGTTGCTTGCTTCTGTGTAGTTTGTTCAGAATCTAAATAACAAATTTTGTTTTTCATTCTGCTGTCATTTTCAGCCAATTCAGAGACATAATTGCACATGTTATATACGAGCTATATATGTAGTGTGTGTGTGTGTGTATATATATATATATATATATATATATATATATACGTATATGTATATTTTTTTTTTTTTTTTTTTTTTTCAATTCATTATTCAATATTAGAAGCAAAATACCGGTAACTGTACATGACAGACATTTATAATTTGAGAACATCTTTCAGTCAAACATTTAGCGGTAAAAGCTGAAGTGCAAGTATGCAGTTAGTTCTGGGTATAAACTTATTTTAGCATTTATAATCTAATAGAGAGTTACAGTTGTTCATTTAGTTTTGTTAGGTAAGTTCGTAGAAGTAATTTGATGGGTGGCAGTTTAGCTCATTTGGCAGCTAATTAATTAACTCCACTAATCCGAGTGCATGTTTGTGTATAGTGTATTTATGTGCCTGGTTGTTTGTGTGTGTGTGTGCATGAGTTTGTTTCTATGTGTTACACACTGAAGAGAAGGTCAAGAGTGTAATAGCTGCTGTGCAGTCTACTGCACAGGAAGCAGCATGTTTCATAAAGGTGTAGCGCCAGTTTGCTGCATTGCAGCATGCATAAACAATGAGAAATTGTTTCCTTTAAGAATCTGTGTGTGTGCAGTGTGATCATGTTGCAGGCTCAGTGTCTGTCAAATTTAACATCTTTAGCATTTCATTTGAGGTTCACTTAAAGGATTGCTTTCTTTCTGGAGAGAACCTCTCATCAATATCCAGCCGCCATTGTAATTATCACATGCTTGCACATGAGTTTATGTAATTGGGTGGGATCTGTTTATTAGTATGAAATGAAAGCAGGGAAGCAAAGCTCATACACTGCATTCAGACTGCCTGTATTGTTTTTACCTTCATAGTAATGGTTAGAGATAAACAACTTTGCACGTTTGCACATTTTCTATATATATTGTTCAATGCTTTGCTATCAGATGTTTTTTTGATTGTTGCTGCCAATACTTTGATTGTGTGTATAGATTCCAGGATTGTATTGAACAAAATACAAGAAGACAAAAAGTGCACTTTAAAAGTTTGCAAAAATAAATAATTCATATTTTTAAAATGCCATTTGAAAGTTGGACTAACAGACCTACGTACTCAAGTGTAGCTCGACATTGTCCAGCATATTATTGTTAGTCAAGTAACTATGTATGTTCCTGTATGTATGGGGTCATCCCCTTGACAAACAGCCCAAGTGTTGTAGTTAATACTGCTACTGTATTAACTGCCATAATCTCTGATCTGTGCAGGCCTGGACAGACACCCGCAATAAATCAGATATAAAGCCAGTGATGTTTTATTTGTTTGTAAATCAGAACTAGTGGTGGCTATGTACTGTAATCCTTGCTCTGCTTTTCCTGCCTTATAGACGTTGCTTTGAGATTGATCTTGCACATTGACTCATAATATAAACCTCTTACTGCTTTGACTGGTCAGCCATGTTGGTTGTGTGTTTACCAATGGCTTAAAACAGAAAGGACTAGGCTTTTACATGACTGGCAAAGCCCCTTTCCAGCTGCTGTCTGGAATGTTCCAGCACATGGGACACAAACCAAAACATGGTGCATTTCTTTTGGCACTATTTAACAAAATAGTGTTATTGTGTTTCAGCTGTCATGGAGTTCTTGTTGAAGTATGTGCTTTTGGTTGGGATAAAAAAAAGTGAAATGGACTTTGGATAATACGTATAACACCAACTCTGCACTGGATATTACAATTCAAAATATGATGAAAACTATCAAATAGCATAGTAACAAAATCGGCAAATTAAGACATTAACTTGTGAGCACAAAACACACGATATTTCTCTTTTCAATATAAACAAGGCTTTATTTGATAAATCTAAGACATGTAAACTAATCTAACACATGAAAACATGCATTCACACATTCACACATTGCAGAAGGGGAGAAAGTAAGGAAAGGATGAGTTAAGAGAATGAAAATGTGATATCCCAAGTTTACAGCAATATGTTCAATTGCATAGACCTGAACAACCAATCACTTATTTAACCCTCGCATTGAGTTTCTCAATGAGGCTAAAATTTGTATTAAGGGCACCAGCTCAGCAAAAATCTGGAAGTTACTTGCTTGCATTGCCTGTGTTAAGGGATTCCCTTGTGTTGTAGTCCTTGCAGAAAGGGGGTTCCCCGAAGTTGCTGATTGTCTGGAAGTTCAATAGTCTTTGAAGTTACGTCTTGGGAAGCCAATCGTTGGGCGTTGGCTGGCGATGGTTTCAGTTGCTTGTTGAAGTTTGAAGCAAGTTCAGTCGAACTGGACTTTGCGGCAAACTTAACTTTTGAACATGAAACTCAACGAAAAGAAAAGAAACTAAAATAAAAGGATAAAATGAGGTAACGAGACTAGGTGTTTTTTCTTCTTATTGTGGGAGCATCTGGCATGTAGGCCAGAGCACGCTGGAATGGCGCTCAAAGGGCAGCGTCAAAACGCGGTGGCAAAAGCAAACGGAGGAGAGCAAAAAGAGAAGAGAGAGAGTTTGATGGTGTCCTGGGTTTTTTAACTCTGCTTTCTGAACACATCCCATGTGGTGTCTTAACTAATTAGATATTATCTTTGCTTGGGGTGTTGCTCTGTTTCTCCACCCATCCATAAATCATAAGTCCGATTTTTACAAGCTCTTGCAAAGTATATTTTTGGATGTGATTTCTATAATCAGAATATGATACATTTTACAAAGAATTAATTGGAAGAAACCTTTCAAGCATGAAGATCCAAACACACACATACTAAACATGAATACCCTTAAGCTATTCAATAGTTATTAAAAAGACCTACCCAATATTAAAACATGAAAGTCAAAAGTGTGGGTTGCATACATAATGGACCATTTCAATGGATATTCGGCGATATAAGGAAGTGACATCTTTGTTCCTCGGACATTTCTGGTTAGCGTTCGAGCAAATTCAAAACAATGGCGGCAGGCGCTTGATGCACAGTGGGATTGCGCTTAATTTATATAATTCTGATATTTGATATTTGGTTATTGTCAGTGTTGGAAACAATTGTGCTGCTTAATATTTTTTTCTGGATCCTGGCAGGGATTTTCAAAATCTAGAAATCTTTCCTAACGGTATGTCTTTTACTATCACTTAAAAAAAAAATAAAAAATTAACATCCTTGCTGAATAAATGTATCCATATTCTTAAAAAAAATACTGACCCCAAATTTTTTAACAGCATTGCATGTTGTTACAAAACATTTATATTATAAATAAAATAAATGCTGTTCTTTTATTCAAAGAATGCAAAAATTATCTCAGTTAGCATACATACCCACATATATACTCTGTGGTCTGTGTGCATTTATTAATCTGCATGTAGGCTATGCTTTTATCTTAAAAAATAACTAATAAATGTTAATGAAAAACATGGTAGCCAGCATTGAATTGCATTCATCTTGTTTACTTGTGACCACATGATGGCTCAGATAAAGCATTCAAATGCTTTCTAGCACTGTTTCACAGCAACAAACTTGACCAAACTAAGCACACATTATAAAACGAATGAAATCAGTAATAATGGCATGAAGTGATTAGCTTATACATGCATGTTCTGTAAAGCTGCAGTGAAACTATATGTATTGTGAAAAGATTCAAGATCCAAGATTTTTATTTGTCACATACACAATTATACAGAGTATAACCAGCAGTGAAATGTAGGTAGCTGAGGGTTCAGTGCCTTGCTCAAGGGCACCTCAGTCGTCGTATTGAGAGGTATGGAGAGAGCGCTGTACATTCACTCCCCCCCCACCTACAATCTCTGCCGGACCTGAGACTCGAACTCGCAACCTTTGGATTACGAGTCCGACTCTCTAACCATTAGGCCACGACTGCCCCAGAGAGCTGTACAAATAAAAACTACTGCCCCGAAGAGCTGTACAAATAAAAACGACTGCCCCAAAGAGCTGTACAAATAAAAATGAATGCCTAGACATACAGACTGACCCAGCAGTGCAAGTGATATGTCCACTAAAAACCTCCCCAGACATCTTAGCACCTTGATAAGTTCGTAAGTAACACTGTCTTGCTTCAATTTAACTGAACATAAGACTGATGTCATCCATTGTACAAACAAATGATCCCAAACCTATCCACTAAGGAGTTAATTGTAAGCATCCCGACTGCGATACGCGTTTATCGCCATTTCTCATGTACACGCACGCAGCATCAATCAGAGCCGTCCGGAAGACTACTTTTAATGTTCTTTGTAAGTTTGCACCTCAGTCATATTTAAAGAGTAATTCTATTTTTTTTTTTTTTTTTTTTTAAGACCTAACTTGCTTTTTCGCTAGACTTAAAAAGTATGCGCTGTAGGTTTTGATAGATCTGAGATTTAAAAATGGTGCTACCGGAAATGCTTCAGGACCAGACATGCGCAGTAGCGTTCCAATGCCTTTGTTATTGTTTACGTCCTTGAAATGGTCTATATGGGGTTATGCATAGAAATGTCCTTTTAGGATGATTTTAGGTGCATATGAAAAAGAAAGTCTGTGTAGTTCTATGCAGAACAAAAGACATGTTCTGTGACCAAAGGAATTTCAGTCTGGTCTGTCTTCTATGTGGGGGGAAAAGTCAGTCTAAGGAAGCTCGTGATTTCCATCACAGATTTACATGTGACGGCCATCTCTTTGACCATCAGTCTTGATTACTTGCCTCAAATTTGATGATTTGATAATAAGTATTCTTTTGTCTTAATGTTGCAAGCTGTTTTGTGAAAGAGGTTTGCTGGTTAAGCTTTCTTCAGACGGGCTGGCGCTAGGATCTGGACAGATTTATGACGTTGTCCTGTTTTCGTGGGCTTCTGTGGAATTTCAGCTCCTCGGGTTTCGATGTTCTGATCGAATTTTAAATTTGTCTGATTCAGTCTCTGATATCCTACATAATGGATAAAGGCAGTGTTTTGAACTCAAACAGTGAAATTGAGAAGATGACCACTTGATAACGGCCCCATCTTGAATTCATCCACCATCTGTTGTGTCCAGATGGAGGAAGACAGTGTAGACGGTTATGGTGAATGACTCAGAATCCTGAGGATGGATGGATGGATGGATATTGTTGATGGATATGGATGGACAGATACTGTAGATGGAGCGATGAATGGCTATTATGGATGGATGGATGTATATTGTAGATGGTTGATAAATATTATGCATGGACAGATACTGTAGATGGAGCGATGGATATTGTGGATGGGTTTGATGGATGATATTATGGATGGATGATGGATGGGTGGATGATATTATGGATAGATAGATATTGTAGATGGATGAATGATGGACAGATATTGTAGATGGATGAATGGCTGGATGTTGTAGATGGATAAATGCTGGATCAATATTAGGGCTGCAACGATTCCTCGAGTAACTCGAGTAACTCGATTACAAAAAATTATCGAGGCAAATTCATCTGCCTCGAAGCCTCTTTTAAATAATTTTAAAGCTCACATCACGTTCTTTCGCAATTATTATTTTTTGTATGACACAACGCGCTTACGTCACCCAAAAAGCGGAAGGAGACGCAAGTCGTTAGCGGTGTTTTGATTTGAGAGCGCGGGCAGCAAAATGGAAGATGCGAGCGGTAACAATGAGCAAAGAGAAGACTCAAACAAGAGAAAACGACAGAAAATGTCCAAGGTTTGGGATCATTTCAAATTGAAAAGTAAAGAGAACGCCGTGGTGTGTGTATATGGCAAGATCGAGCTAGCATACCACAACAGCACGTCGTCCATGCTACAGCATCTAAACAGAAAGCATCCACTCTACTCAAAGACCGGAGGACCGTCACCCGAGACAAGGTAATAAATTCAATGTAGCGTTAAATCAATGTGATTGCTAGTCGAGAGGAAGGCTGTTAAATAATGTACGTTAATTATGTAAGGGATAAACCACAATGCAATCCACAGTGCAATTTAATGAAAATATACCGCACGACGTTGTGATGTGTGATGCGGTCACGACATGCTGTGGAGGTGTGGTATATTTTCATAGAATTGCACTGGCCGTCATGGTTTATCCCTTAACGTTACATAATAAACGTACATTATTTAACAGCTGTGGGGTAACTAACCAATGGAAATAATTTACTGTCAAAAAAGTTGTGAATGGCTTTTACGATGAAACATACTATATACTTTCAGGGCTAGATTACAGCATGACCCATACACAAAATAAATATATTTGAAATATGTTTTCACAATATATCTGAAATATATTTTTTGGAATATATGCAAATATTCGAAATTGGCCCAATAAATATATTTTAGTTATATTTCAGAATATATTTTAAAATTATAAATATAAGTGAACAACAATGCAAATATATTTCAGATATATTGTGAAAACATATTTCTTTTGTGTATGGGGAAACCTGTTGTGCATTTTAATAAGCTAAATTGCTTTTCCTCTTTTTCTCCCTCTCAGCACTTCACAACGGAGCACTTCACAACGGAGTATGGACAGCTTTGTTCGCCCAGCTCAGTCATGCACTGTTCAAATGTTGAAGTTTGAATAAATATTTTTTTTTTTGAGAAATAAAAGCCAAATGCTTGATCATTTTACAGCCACATCATTTTCGTTATGCATTATTTGTTTTGGTTGTTTAAAAACACAAAAAACGTTTTTATCCGATTACTCGATTAATCGATCGATTAAGTGCTGGATTAATCGATTACAAAAAGAATCGATAGCTGCAGCCCTAATCAATATTGTAGATGAATGGGTGGGTGGATAAATAGTTCTTGTCTGTAGCTAGTGGTCAAGTTGATCAGACTGAAGGCAGGAGCTGGAACTAAAAGACTGATTCAGAAAGTCTTTCATTATACCTGAGTGCTGCTTACTCTCTCTCATTCACTGGCCTGTTATTTCTGATAATCATAAGCTTTCAAAGCAGAACAATGTTCATCATTCCTTCTCTCTTCAGCAGCAGCACATGATTGCAACTGTCATACAACGTGACACGCTCAAATAGGAGCAGTTTAAAGACGTACACAATGGACTGCACTACCACTGAAAGTCCAGAACCATCTGGAACAATTCAATCAAATGAAGCTCCCACAGTTCCTTTGTCTCCTCATCGAAATAAAAACTCAAGGCTGGTTCTTAAGACTGATGGCTGTTCTTGGAAAGTGTGGTAGAGATGAGCACTATTATGCTCGAAGTGATGAATGCTATTATGCTCAGGACTGGAACGGAGATGTGCATTCTCAGAATGAGCGGACGACTGCAAATCATCTGAGAAGTTTTAATTCTCAAGCTTACTGTGGCTATGTGCGTAATACAATACTACCACAATACTCCTACTATTTTTGCACTTTGTATATAATTTCTTTATTGAAGAAATCAGATTGTATCTATAAATGTAATATCCAGACAATCTTCATTGAGTTATATTTGAGTCAAATGTATATGAGTCAAAACACACTGCATGGAATACTGAATTATTAATCTATTCATCCATCCATCCTTGTTAAACATCAAACATTAAAACATTACTGTGTAAGCTAACAACTTACTGTGGTTTGCCAGAAAAATACCCTTAAAAATATTCTTAATTCAAGTTATATTTTCTCAAAATATACTCAAGCAATTGTTTATTTATATAGCACTTTTCCAAACAAGAAATATTTTTTACTTTGTTGTCTTACAATATTTTACTGGAAAGCATTTTACTGGACAAAGATACTCATTAAGAGTAATGTTTTTAGAGTAAAGAGTAAAAATCATTTTTTGAACAAAAATAAATAGTTTCAAATGAAATTATTTGATTTAGCTTTTTTAAAGCTTTGTTAAAGTACACATGAATTGCACTTTTCAGCCTAAAATTCTACTTCCATAATCTGACGTGTTTAAAACTTTAAGTGGGAATAACATTGCATAGATTCACAATTCACAATAATTCATAAAAGGCGTGTTATTAGATAAGTTATGTTATTTTATAGATAAGGCCTATAATAATTTAGGGTAAAATAAACTGATTGCGGCTCCTGTTCTGAAACTAATTAATATGAGGCAGTCATCTCCAGCTCTTTTCTCCCTGGTACCGTATGCTTGGATGGTTTTATCCCGGCTCACTTTCAGGAAGCAAACAGATGTCCCACCTGAGCCCGAACAAGACTGGAATTTCAGATGGACCTGTGGATTACATCTCAGGTCAAACGTCGGTCTTCTGTGCGCTTTTGAAGGAATGAACTATTGAACTGAATTTTAATGCTGCTTCTGCTAAGTTGTGCCATTGTGATTTGGCAACTATTCAGGTCTCTGTTGAATAAATCCATGATAAACAAGATTAATTAAGTTTTAACTCGTTAGTTCAAGTACAAACTAGTCCAGTTTCCCCTTTCCATCTCTCATCACGATCGCTCCCAGCCCAGATTGTGCACAGTCATGCCAGCATGATGCCCGCTGACTGCTGATGGGATGTAAGGGTGACGTTTTCACGCCAGCTGCCCTGTGCCAGCGCAGACCGACTGGTGGATGGGAGGTGTTGGAGTGGAACGTGTGAAAATCCATGGGTTGACCCAGAAAAAAGTGCCAGAAGCCCAGACCACCATCTGAACCAAGAGTTCACCCATATGAGCCATTAAAGGCCATGCTGTAAATCTCTTCTGAACTCTTCATGTTGCTCTGCTCTCAATCATAGCTCATGGCTTTTAAGCAGCAAATGTTTCATAAACACGTCCTCCCCTGTGACCTCGTCCCCAAGTGCCAGCGATGGGAGTCTGCACAGATGTGCCCTGTTTCTGTCTACTGGTCCCTGCCAGTAACAGCAGATGTCTTGTGAGGGTGGAACTGGCCGCTGCGCAGTGAGATGACCCCTAGCACATGCTGTAAACTAGTGCTAAGTATAAGTCCAAAAGTTTGCTTTTGGAGACTGTTAGTGAAAATGCCTTTTAATCAAATAAAAATGTAATGTAAAATGTAATTGCATCAATATTACATCAGCGTTTACAATCTTTAATTGTTGTGTGGGTTTAAAAAGCAAATATCTGATGTTCATATTTCTGTTATATTTAATTGTTTTATACTAAATTTGTTTTTTATTTACTTACATAATTTCTATTTCTTTTTTCTCTATATATATATATACTACCATTCAGAAGTTTGGGGTCAGTACAATGTTTTTGAAAAAAGTATTTTATGCTCACCAAGGCTGCATTTATTTGATTAAAAATGCAATAAAGTTTTTTAAAGTTAAAGTCGTGACGTATTGTCAAGTATGGTGACCCATACTCGAAATTGGTGCTCTGCGTTTAACCCATCCAAGTGCACACACACAGCAGTGAGTAGTGAACAAATGCACACACACACACACACACACACACCGTGAACACACACCCGGAGCAGTGGGCAGCCATGCTGCAGCGCCCGGGGAGCAGTTGGGGGTTCGGTGCCTTGCTCAAGGGCACCTCAGTCGTGGTATTGAGGGTGGAGAGAGCGCTGTACATTCACTCCCCCCACCTACAATCCCTGCCGGCCGGGGACTCGAACCCGCAACCTTTCGATTACGAGTCTGACTCTCTAACCATTAGGCCACGACTTTCCCGTAATAACAGTAATATTGTGAAATATTATTGCAATTTAAAATAACTTTTTTTTAATTGTATATACGGTGCCTTGTGAAAGTATTCAAACCCCTTCATTTTTTTCTTTTTGTTATGAAACAGCCTTATAAACTGCTTTAAATTCCTTTTTTCCACATCAATCTCCATACACCATGATGACAAAGCAAAAACAGAACTGTCAGAACTTTGTAGATTTTTTTTTTAAACTGAAATAAGTACATTGCATAAGTATTCAAACCCTTAACTCAGTACTTAGCTGAAGCACCTTTACATCCTTTACAGTGTTTTTGGGTAAGATGCGACAAGCTTCGCACATCATCATTTGGCAATTATCTGCCATTCTTCTCCTCGCCTCTTCACCTCTCAAGCTACGTCAGGTTGGATGGGGGCAGACGCACATTTTCAGGTTTCTCCAGAAATATTTGACTGGGTTCAATCCCAGGCTGTGGCTGGGCCACTCAAGGACATTCACAGAGTTGTCTATAAGCCACTCTTGCTGTGTGCTTAGGGTCATTGTCCTGTTGGAAGGTGAACCTTCTGCCCAGCCTGAGGTTCTGAATGCTCTGGATTAGTTTTTCATGAAGGCTCTCGCAATATTTTGGTGCATTGAGCTTTTCTTCTACTCTATGTCCCTCAGTCCCTGCCGCTGAAAAACAGCCCCACAGCATGAGGCTGCTACCAGCACACTTTATTTTTGGGATGGTACTCCGCAGGTGATGAGCAGAGCTGGTTCCCTTCAAACATGATGCTTAGAATTGAGGTTCATCAGACCAGAGAATCTTGTTTCTCAGATTCTGAGTGTGTTTCTCAGATTCTTCAGAGTCTGAGGGTCCTTTAAGTGCTGTTTTGCAAATTCCAAGTGTTTTCATGTGTCTTCACTGAGGAGAGGAATGAGTTTGGCCACACTGCCATAAAGCAGTGTTGCAGTGATGTTTGTCCTTCTGTAGGTTTCTCCTATCTCCACATATGATCATTGAGCTCAACCAGAGTGACCATCAGGTTGTTGGTAACCACTCTAACCATAGCCCTTCTCCATCATTTGCTCAGTTTTGCCAGGAGGCCAGCTCTAGGAAGAGCCCTGGTTGGTCTAAACGTCTTCCATTGTGGATAATGGAGGCTACATGCTTCTGTGAACCTACAATGCAGCATAATTTTTTTCTGAACTCTTCCCCAGATCGTGTGTGGTTTGATGCAACCCTGTCTCTGAGCTCTTCAGGCAGTGTTTTTGACCTCAGGGCTTGGTCTTTGCTCTAATATGCATTTTCAGCTTTTAGACCTTTAATTAAGACGTGTGCCTTTCCAAATCATACTCATTCAATTGAACGTCACTCAAAGTGTGGTAACATTTACAAGCAAAATGAATGCCCCTGAGCCAAATTCCAACTGTCCCAAATACTTATGCATGAATACTTATGCAATAGATGTAAAAAACTTGTTATTTGCTTTGTCATTGTGGTGTTTGCTGTAGATTGATGTGGAAAAAAGTCATTTAAAGCAGTTTAACATAAGGCTGCAACATAACAAAATGTGAAAAAAATGAAGGGGTTTGAATTCCTTGTATGCGCAAGCATACTTGGCAATAAAGCTCTTTCAGATTCTGATACTTTCGCAAGGCAATGTATTTTAAAATGTCATTTATTCCTGTGATGGCAAAGCAGATTTTTCAGAATCTTTACTCCAGTCTTCAGTGTCACATGATCCTTCAGAAATCATTCTAAGATGTATATTTGCCAATCAAGAAACATTTCGTATTATTATCAATGTTTAAAACAGTTGTACTGCTTATTATTTTTGTGAAAACCATGATCTATCCGGATTCTTTGATGAATAGAAAGTTCAAAAACATGGCATTTTTTTTTAAACAGAAATCTTTTGTAGCATTATAAATGTCTTCATTGTCACTTTTGATCAATTTAATGTGTTCTAGCTAAAAATATATATTAATTTGTTTAAATAAAGAGCTGTGGAAAAGTGATAATAGAGCAATAGATAATAGGAAAAAGTAATAGACATATTCAAAATACACTTATACACATTAACTTTTAGTTTTTATTCTATTTTTTAATCAAAATACACAAATTTCAATTTCCACATGCAAATTGTTCATCCACGTCTTAAAAGATACTGATGGATTTTTTTGCTGACTTTTTTTTGTTTGTTTTTTTCATTAACGGTCACCTCACAGGGCTACGTTTTTGTATTTGTTCATCATGAGATCTCAAGGTCAGTAGTCTGAAGTGAGAGTTGGTCTGTTGACCTGCGACTCATTAAAGTTTGTCTTAAAACAAATTAGTCTGGCCTGAATCTGCTGCGGCTCGACCCCTTATAGCATCACAGTGCTCTCACTTCACCACAACACATGGGATACAAGTGAACCTCTCTTCTCCTTTCTTCTCATTCTCTCTCCTCTGTGTTATAAATCATTTCAGTTTCCTGCTGAAATCATCAATGATCTGCTCCAATCATATTTGCCCTCGGCTCTCCGTCTCCACCAATGAGAGAGCAGGAAAGCAGGAATGTGGCTAGCAACTAGAGAGTTATTGAGAGACTGCGGTTAACTCAAGGCCTCAGGAACACTGTATGTGTGTGTGTGTGTGTGTGTGTGTGTGTGTGACTAACACACAGCTTGAGAGATGTGCGCTGATTCAGCGAAGGAGAAGTCTGCCCGGCGTCACATTTAGCGCAGTAATGAAACAGACGTATTCCTGGGGGTTCTTCATAACTCCTCCGGGTTATCAGCTCTTGTCTGCTGGCTGCGTTTCAGTAATATTGATGTATGTTGTGAAATGAATAGCAGCACCTCTGTTAGTTGCTGATTTACCGAGGTGCTCTGATAACAACTCCACCATCCCGCTCCACCAGCACATGCTGGTAAATGCCGTAGGAATCGTTAAATCCCAGCGAGAACCATAATGTGTTTGCGTCTGCTGTGTGCATTATTTTCTGTTTTATAGCTGATTCAGTTGGAAACACAAAGGCAGTGTCAAGAGAGATGTACCTGCAAAGTAATGTTTGCTGCTCAGTCATTGTACACTTGAGGTTTTTAGTTTGCTAAATATGGATCTGGTGCAGTTAAAATATAAAAAAATTATATTCATATGTATAATTAAACTACTGAAAGTAGTATGCTATATTGTCGCCTTTGCACGTTAAAGCGTAAAAAATCATGAGTGGTTTATTTCTGATGTATTTTTTGTCATCCCATTAACAAAAACATTGACTTTGGGAAGATGGAACTGAAACAACTAAAATGCTAACTTGTAATATTTGTTTGCATTATGTAATTAAAAAAAAAAAATCATATAGTATTTAGTATAGTAATATTAAATTATCACATGACCTCACTATTTTACGTCTACTTTAGCGAATGACATCCAGTTATTATCTCTGAAAGAAACATGGTTTAATAAAATTACACAGTTTAAAATTACACAAATTGGCGGTTACACAAAAAATTTTTTTTTTTTACTGACTGTCTAAATAAATAGTCAAAAAGGAGGTCACAGTTGGTATTGTTTCTAGTCTTTGTCTCACTGGAAACTAAATATTTAAGCACATTGCATTGTGGGATACAATATACATTCAATACATCTTTATTATCAACCATGGTTGAAATTTGTCTTTCACCACACCAGCGAAAACCAAATACACATACAAACACATAATCCTACTACAAAACAAATCACACCTTTTGCTTAAGAAATCCGACAGCAGCAGGTACAAAAGATCTTTTATAGATATTTGTCTTTGCTCTAGGCATTAAAAATCGTCTCCCTGAGCGCAATAAAACAAACTGATCACACAGAGGATGAGTTGGGTCTTTTAAAATACACTCCGCTTTCCCAACACATCTTGAGGTGTAAACCTCACCCAACTTACTCTGCCGATGATTTTACTAGCTATGTTAGTGACTCGCCAGACTAGTTTTCTGCTTACAATCAAGGTGCCCATACCATGAAGTTAAATTATAGGTCAGCACACACTCTACCAATGATTTGTAGGCAATCTCCAGTATGTTTTGACTCACTCCAAACCTACTGTTTCTCCGTATTAGGAATAGACGTTGCATGCATTTTTTCAAAATATAATTAGTGTTATCCACAAAACTCAGTTTACTGTCAATGTATGTGCCAAGATATTTAATATTATCAACAATCTCAACTGGGTGACTCTCTATCAATACAGGCACAACTGCAACATCTTGCCTAGTACGTCTGACTAATTCCTTTTTACTCATTTACACCAGCCCAAGTGTTCCTCAACATATTTCATATATTCATATACTCATTTATATCATCTTTTTGGAGAAGTCCTACCAAAGCCATACCATCTGCATACTTAAAAAGTTTAAAATTAGAATTGTGAATCATAAAATCATTCATATACAGTGAGAATAATACAGGTGATATGACACTTCCTTGAGGGGCCCCCGTATTAACAGTGCATTCATCTGACAGCATTATACTGTCTACGGGACAACAAAAAGTTCTTAATCCACAAAACCAGGCACCTGTTGACACCCATAGATATTAACCGTCCTAACAAAATATCAACCCTCATTGTGTTAAATGCTGATGCTGAATAAAATTCTAGTGTATGAATTTGAATTTTGTAAATGACAAGTTACAAAAATCATCATAGTTAACACCGCATCATCAGTACCCCTATTTCGTCTATATGCCAACTGCAAAGGATCAATACTTGAACCAACAGATGACATTATATGTTTGGCAAGAATCCTTTCCATTGTTTTACATAACACAGAAGTTAAAGATATAGGGTGAAAATCATTCACAGTATAAACTGAAGGCCCCTTCTTTCCATAAGGAAGGTACAGTTCCAGCTTGCAACAAAGCCTGGAATAGCCTTGTCAATACACTTTTCAACTGGTGACAGCACCTGTTTAACACTTCGCCACTAATACCATCAGGCCCCCCAGCTTTACCAGGTTTTATCTGAGAAATATAAGCGACCACATCTAACTCCGTCAAATTAATAGGTGAGCAATATGGGATGGTCTGTCAAATACTATTGCAGTTAAGACTGCTAACCTCAATATCAAATCTGTTTAAAAAATTATTCATATCATTAATAGGTATAGTAATTGGTGGATCGCTATGCCTTTTATCATTCCTACCCATCATAATATTCAGACCATCCCACGCTTGAACATTGCCTGTTGTAACATTTTTGTCAATCTTATTCTTATGTAATTTAGCTTCCCTCAATTTACCCCTTACAACTCTTTTCTAAAAGTAATAAAATCTGCAAAAAGCTCTCTTTTTATCATTCAGACACCTTTTCAAGTCTTTAGAAACCCAGATCATCTTATTAGGAAAAATTCGGACAGTTTTGGTCCCAATCACGTTTTTCTCACAAAACTGTATAAGCTGAAATTGTCTCTGTTATTTCATTCATATCCTTCCCAGTATTAAAAAACAAGTCACTCACTTGCAGTTATTTTACAAAATCAGTCCATTATGCTGCTTGATATTGCAAACTGGTATTTGTTATCATATTATTTGAATGTATTCCATAAACATACCTATAGTGGCTAATGAATTGAAATTCTTGCACATTTTGTCCATTTGGAAGTGACGGATCGTTGTTTGATAGTTGCTGCAATCTCATGATTGACAGGGAGGGATTTCATCACATATTTAGAGAAGAGGTGTTGTTGAGGTGCATGAATAGAACGTACAGTAAACACTTCAGTACTCCATAAAATTTAAGAATTGTCAACTTTGAGCCTCGTACATTACTGTTATGCTGTCGTTTTTTTTTTTTTGCTTTTAGACAGCAGTTTGTGAGACCATTCTCTACAAACGCACACTATTTTCTCTCTCTCTCTCATGCTAATACAACCGTCAAAAGCTGATGCTGAGAAATCAGAGAGAGAAAAGAAGACGTGGAGAAAAAAAAATGTCTCATTAGAAAATTTGGGAAGAAATGCAGGTTGCATGCAAAGTGCTGTGCAGAGTGGCAGTCAGTTTATAGAACGATGACAGTTGTGCATCAGTGTGTTATGTAACAAAGTCATGTCAGGTGAAGAAACCTCATTTGATCTGCTCTCACATGAACTCAAGTTCTTCTGTTTACACTGTAGGTGATCAAACATGTTTTTCTTGTTTGTTTTACTGAAAGTGTTCATCACAAGCATGTACTGTATGTGAATGTCGTGCTTTATTAGAAAGAGCTTTCAGTAAGGTTGGAAATCAGGTCACTTTCTGTTTTATAATGTTGTTTAGAGCATTTGTGTTTTCCTGAGGTTGAATATAGTGACTGTTATAAACCAAATAAATCAAATAAAAACAAAAACAGCCTGTAGCCTCTGGTATTAAACGTCAGCACGTTTAATTTTAATGCAACTCTGACCAAACGTTTGTTCAAGCCTCGAGCTGTTTACTCCAGTGTAGACACACGTTTATTTCACAGCACTGTTGGGAAGCTGCTTTATCACTTTACCTGCTTTATGCAACGCAATTCCATTTAAATGTGGTTTAGAATGTTAATCAGAAATTCCTGCACAATGTGGTGCAACATTTGAATTCATAAATTTAAGTGTGTGTGTTTGTAAGTGTGTGCACTTTTGCATTCATGTAAATTCCTACTAATTTAAACGGCTTCATGCATTTATGAAGTAGCTACCAGTATTGGAGAGTAAATGACCCTTCGCAAAGACCCGCCCCCCCTTAGTTACTGTTGATATGTCCGACAAGCCACACATTTTCTCACGCAGTGAAAAATACATCACAGAGCAGAGGATACAGACAATATGCCGACAGACCAAACAGAGCAGGTTACCTTTGGTATAAAATTTTGTAATTTTCAAACAATATCAAGTTTTGTCGTGATCTCTGTCGCCTTAGTTCAAGTTGCAAGTGAACCATTCATTAGTTACTAGTTACAGCACAAAATAAACATGAATGAATATCAGAAAGTATCTTGTCTCAACCGCGGGTTTATTTGTCAGACAAAATGGCAGATTCGGCATTATGATTGGTCAAACTGTCTGTCAAACAACCTCCAAGTGAAGGATCAATTTGGTAGAAAGGCCACTAAGTTTGACAGTAGTTTTATGGAACTTTCCCAGGAGAAGCGGCGTAGTGTAACAAACTACTAGTGCATAATATATACTTACTACAGTACACACCGCCTACTTTTTTCTTAAATACTGTTAAAATGCATTATGCAGTGATAAACATTTCAAATAGTATTATAGTTGTCACATGACCTCACTATTTTACATATTCTACTACAGCGTGTGGCATCTAACATTTTGTCACTTGTATTGCTCATGCTTTACCGCCAACCACTTTTCTAAACTGTCCACTTTCTTATTTGTAGCAATGAAATCAATTTATTTTTTTCAGTGAAAAATTATCCGTTCAGTTTTAGTGCTGTCAAGATTCTTTCAGTTTAAAATGTTAAATTAAATAATTTGATATATTTTAATATGCTGAAATTTAAAATTTGGATAATTTTTTTTTGTCATCCTCAGGTCATCCAAGATGACATGTTTGTTTCTTCATCTCAGCATATTTGGAGAAATGTAGCATTACTTGCTCACCAATGGATCCTCTGCAGTGAATGGGTGCCGTCAGAATGAACAAGAGTCCAAACAACTGATAAAAACATCACAGTATTCCACATGTAATCCACACGACTTTAGTCCAACAGTTAACATACTGTGAAGCTGCATATTATTAAGTAACAAATCCATCATTAATGTGTTTTAACTAGCTGTCACTTCTGGCCAAAATATGAATCCATAATCCAAAATCTTCCAAAAATTCCATCTCACATCAAAATCCACCAACACATTTGTTTAGAACTGTTTTAGACTGTTTTCACTTATAAATGGTGCTATATCTGTGCACATTTCTCTCCTAAATTAGACCAGTCAACTTTTTCACTGTAAAAAGTAGTGTTATGGATAGAGGGCTCATATTTTAGTCGGAAGCAACAGTCTGAAGAAAACAAAACAAACAAAACTGAACAAAAACATCTTAATGACAGATTTGTTTCTTACAAACATGCAGCTTTTTACTTCACAAAACATTAATTGATGGGCTGGAGTGGCGTGGATTACTTGTGATTGTGATGTTTCTATCAGCTGTTTGGACTCTCATTCTGACGGCACCCATTCACTGCAGAGGATCCACTGGTGTGCAAGTGAAAAGCCGAGGCCTGTCAAGGCCAGTGTCCCATAACTCTCTCATAAGAGCCACGTGTAAGCGGCCATGAGGGCCCACAGGAGCTGCTTGTCTCCTCTAAATGACATGTCCTTCTCATGTCCTCATTTAGTTTCATTGCATGTAGTCTGGTCATGGTAATGGCACCCGAGAGTATCTGTAATATTTGCCTTCAAAGATCGGTGCAACAAGCGGGCCGCAACGTTGACGTCAGTCCTTCACGCTGAGATGTTCAGTTCCCTGTGCACACCAGATCTGAGTTTCACCCGGGCTCAAATCCATCTTTCCGAGCGAGATAAGCGTGCTCTGGCTTTGCCTGAATTCCCTGTTGTTTATGCATCTTTCGCCAAAACATGTGACTACTACACTTAATCTCTGAATGTCTGGCAACGCAACTCTCTCTGCATGGAGAATGAGGAGGAAGAGAAACAAATGCCAGCTCTTCCTCTCTCTCCTTCACACATTAGCTGTAAGATAAGTATTGGAGGTACTGTAACGCACACACAGATCCCCGTCTGCTCCCCACCCAACGTGTCCCCGTCGTACTCTGTTGGCCGCGATAAAGAGCAGCCACACTCACAGCCGCCATCAGCCGCCTGCCAAAGCGTTTAATCTCTCTGCAATTTCCCACCACCCTGTTTTCCCGCTGATCCGTCCCACGTCCTGTGAGTAGGGGGATTTGGGATTTTTTTTGTGGTTCAAAAACAGTCAGACAGAGAAGGAGGTGTGGGGGAATCTCATGAAGCCTGTCCAGAACATGACCTGATCATATTTCACCCCAAATCAAAAGAGAAAAACACCATTTTTAGTTTACATTAAAGAAAGTAAAAAATTGTTTGGAACCATTAAGATTATGTGGTTTGTGACCGTGTGTTCAAGATGGTTAAGCACATTTGTTCTGCTGTTCTCAGTAATGCAGTGCAAATAAAATCTCATTAAAGTTAAAAAATTTATTTTTAATTGCAAGTTAATTAATACTGCCAGATAGACATCATGGGCCATTTTGTCAAATGTTGCTGTTTTACATGCTTGCATTGCTCCAATAATAGGACATTTTTATTTTTTTATTTATTTATTATCTAGTTTATTTTTTAATAATCACACTAAATGAAATTGTTAAACACACACATGCGTTTTATGCACATAAGCAAATGCATATAAATCATACAGTATATATATCATAAACTGTAAAAAAAAAAAGGTGGACGACGCGTCTCCACTTCCTTCCACTATAGAAAAGTGAAGCCATCTTGAGAAAATTATGTCATTTGGAGCCGGAGTCTGCGCAGTAGAGATGCATTTGGAGCCCGAGTCTGCGCAGTAGTGTCGTGAGGTGGAGCTGCGGAATCAAACTCCCGCAGACCCAATCAACCATAACGACATGCCCTGTTTTTATAGCATCAAATTACTAGCTAAAATGAAACTTATCACAAAAATGAACAATTGAACATATATCAGCGTGATAACAACTACCTTAAATGACCAAAAGCATATTTCGGAAAATTGTATTGAAAGTGTAATCAATTTTTTTTATTTTGACTCAAGTCCCATTCGTTTACATGGAGAGGGCGGGGTTTATGACCTGTACTGCAGCCACCCACCAGGGGCGATCAAAGCTTCACTTTTCAGGATGTGTGAGGCACACCTGGTATATATTTAATATATTAAACACCTTTTATATATACACAAATTATTATGTTTTTATATTTTGTATAATATATTTTGTTTGTTTTTATAGTAATTATTTTTAGTAAATACATTAAATTTTAAAATTGACAGTAGTATATATGCGTGTGTGTGTGTGTGTGTGCACGCATTCACATATGCATATATAAATTAAATATATGTATTATGTATATATTAAACATAAATAATAAATTAAATTTAAAAAAAAAAATTATAGAACAATAAATAATTAGGATCTAGGATAAGACAGGATCTACACTTTTAATATTTTTAATGATGTAGCCCAGTTAGGCTTTTTATCTTTACTATAAAACTGCCTTGAAGTATTGCATTTTTTTCGTTTAATTAATAATGAATAATAAAACATTTTTTATTTATATAGATTGTCCAGCCTGCTTTGTATTTTTTATTATTTATTTATTTATTTATTTATTTTATTATGCGGTAATAGGCTTTCGTGATCCTTGTTTTCATGATATTCCTCCTAATACCATGGTGTCTGTCTTCTGGTGACCTTGTGTGACCTCTACCATCTTCTGCTCAGCAGTTTAGGAGAGTTTCCCGGTTCAGATTATTTTGACTTAGAAAACTGATTTTCTAATTATAGCTTGAGCAGTAAGCAGTGTTTTCATGGCAGATGTTCTGTACCGATTCAGTGCAGCCTCTGCGTCTGCGAATCACATAATCTACCCCTTAATTGAAGGGGAATGTTGTTTACATAAACACTCAAGCAGCGACGGCCAGTGCTGATGGTTAAAATACAGCTTCGGCATGAATACGTTCTCCTAATCAGAGCAAAAGTCATGCGGCGAGGCGGCTGAGGTTATTATTGTTTGAAAGAAAGCTGGTGCTTTGTTTACATCTGGTGTTACGAAGACTGGAAGCTGGCCAGACCCTCCGCTCCCCCTCACTGTCTTTCTGAGCTGTGAATAATAGATAAAGCCCCGGCGATGATTGGCACCACATCTCGTCCGTATGGAGGAATGAAAGAGCGCTGCGCCAGCTAGTTAATACAGACCCCGCATCACAGCGAGAGCAGGCCCTCAGCGACGACTTGCCATTCGGCCCTCATTTTCAATTCAAAAGCGGACGGTTTTGCATTCACAGGAACAACAGGAGCATCTAAATGGAGAAATTAAAAGTGTGTCTGTCTACAGGTGCCTGCCTGTCTGACTGAACAAATCACAAACTAGCTGCATGATTTTGTCTTCTAGTGTCGTCAATACTTCACTGATCTACTGAATCTTTGTTCTGCATTGTCCCACAAAAATGGTTGTTAATTGACAAAATTAATTACTTTGAGTGAACCTAATTTGTTTATGTTCACTTTTTAACCACTCAAAAGTTTTTTGAAAGGAGTTTCTTATGCTCACCATGTCTGGATTTATTCGATCAAAAATACAGTTGAAAGTAATATTATTCCATTTTAATATATTTTGCCAGAGCTAAGCTGAAGTTCCACAGCTCTAGCCACAGCCACATTACTCAAGTCTTTAGTGTCACATGATCCTTTAATATTCTGATTTAGTGTTCAGATGTTTTCAAATACTATTTGTATTCAGTTATTAATGTTTCTTACTTTTGTGAAAGTTTTTGCTGATTAGTTTTTATGGATTCTACAAAAATGTTGTTTTCTACATCGATAATAATGAGAAAACAAAAATAATTGTTTCTTGAAAGCCAGCTCAATTGAAGGCCAAAAATATCGGCACCCTTGGTAAATATGATTAAAGAAGGCTGTGAAAATTAATCTGCATTGTTAATCCTTTTGAGCTTTTATTTAAAAAATTCACAAAAATCTAACCTTTTTGGATAATAAGAATTTAACATGGGGGGAAATATCATTATGAAATAAATGTTTTTCTCTAATACATGTTGGACACAATTATTGGCACTCCTAGAAATTCTTATGAGTAAAATATCTTCTTTGATCATATTTATCAAGGGTGCTGATATTTTTGGCCATGACTGTAATTTAATTTTAGTTTAGTTTAGTTTTCAAATAAATGGAGTCTCTTATGCTTGGTGAGCATAAGAGACTCCTTTCAAAGACATTTTTTTAAAAATCTGAATTATTCCAAACTTTTGACCAATTGTGTGTGTGTCGCATTGGTTGGTAAGCTAATAACGCTATAAAAATAAAGCATAAAAACAGATTTTAGATAAATTTCTATGGTTTATATTATATTTTAGTTGGATTTAAGCATTTTTGTCAATTTTTTTTTTTTGGTATAAAATATTTCTAGTCAACTTTCCTCTTACTTTTTAATTGTAAAGTTAATCGCTCTACATTCAGGGATTGCATACTATTTGAGGTGGCTGGTTTAGTGGATGAGTGTTCTGTGTTTTTGAGCCGATTGAGTTGGACTCTTGTGTAAAGTCTGACTGCCTGGCTTCAGTTTTCTGGGTGACTTGCTGCTCCGTGTTGTCTAACTAACTAGTTCTTTGTTTTTGTTGGGCTTCCTTAACCATGTAATTTTGCTGGCCGGTGTTTGTCTCCTGGCTGATTGCACATATTATGTAATAGTGAGCTGGTTTGAGAGAGAGAGACCGAGAATGGAGGGAGCCGCACCTGGGGTCTGCCATCAGCATGCAGTCAGAGGTGCTGGAGGCTCCTTTGTGAGCTGTTTATTTAGACAGGTGTCTAAATGACATGCCCACACACACACATCTCTGTTGGGAGAGAATAATTTAATGTTTGTCTACATGCAAAAAACATTCAACTAATTATAAAGAAGTTTAGAATACATGATAATCACTTCTGACATGTGGGATCAATATCTTGCTTATAATGCTGTTTTTCATTTTTACTGTTTATTTTTACAGTTATGCCCCCCCCCCCCCCCAAAAAAAGTTCTGAAATATGAAATTGACTGCCGGTTCAATCTGACCCTGGCACATGCTGTCTATCTGATTTCTCTTGCTGGCAGCATTTCAGGATTGGCCCGATGATGATTGGCAGGATTCCTGAGAATGTTGTTTTGCTTTTTCAGGCTTTTTGTCTCATTTATGAGTCGAGATGGAAAATGAAGATGATTGACTCAGAGATCACACAATTTTTCTTTAGTTTCACTCCAAGTTTAAAAGCAAATCACTTTAAAGATTAAACATTTGCCCTTAGCGAAGGAATTAAACTTTCGTTGTCTTGTTCAGTAGTTTTAATCTAAAACGACTTTCTTGGATAATGCAGCATCTTTCCAATTGCAGATAAATTTGGGAATATTTTATAGTCACCCGAAGGCAAAATTACTGTGCCATGTTGCAATTTTCTACTTAAGCTGCACAATGAAACCTCATGCATGTACTATATCTGTCTCAATTACTTACACAATGTTATCACATTTTTTAAACATACGGTTTTTTGAAGTACTTCAGAGTACCATTTAAATATGAATGCACTGTATACAATAATGTAGTGCCATAGTATATTAGTACCATAGTTTTACCATCCTATACCATTACCATACCATACGAACCCTGCAGTATGACTTTAAGAGTTGCAAATGTCACATCTCGTATAAAAAAGAAGCTTTTTTAGTGTATGATATAAAACAGATTTCCATCAAAAGCCTTACGTTTGTTTACCCATTAAAGAAAAATAGATCTGTTTTTTAATGATCATAAGTGTCACAAAGCTCAGTCACATATTGCACTCATCAAGAATTTGGATCAAAATGTCACCTGTTGCCTCCATCTGTTGGCTTTTATGGATGCATGACACCACAATAATTGACTGGTCATACACAACATTTTAGATGGAATCAAAGGCAGTTACACGCACATGGTCCATAAGTTTACAAACCCTGCTCTACATGGTTTGAAGACTCAGTTCTGCATGTCTCCTGTGTTGTTTCCTCTCAGACTGAAGAAGAAGTCCCAATCGGTGGATATCGGCTCTCAAGGTTTTCCAGCACGGCTCATCCCGAGTCTGTCCTTAAACCGATCTTCACCACCTGTTGCCAAGACAACCACATCTGAGGTGCAAGAAAACAACAGCACCAATTCCCAGCGCCGTGGTCCGCGGTGCAGCGATCTGAAACGAGGATACACAATAGGTAAATGAGCATCTGGCTGTCTTCAGTATAGCAGACTCTGTGTTTGAGTGTTTCTATCAGATCTCATGAGTTTCAGTTGAGCTTTGTGTGTGTGTGTGTGTGTGTGTGTGTGTGTGCGTGTGTCTGTGAGTGCATGATGTTCACAATGTATGCGTTTAGAAAGTTCTGGCTTCCTGATTTCTGCCGCCTCTTGTTCTCTTATTGCTCTCTGATCATTCACCTCAGTCTCACTTTGACCTCTTTGTCTCCTGATACTCTCATGTCAACTCTTCTCTTTCTCTCCTTGCTCTCACCTCTGTATCCTCACTTTTTCTTCTCCTTCTTATCCATCTCATCTTCTTCTTCCCTCTTATGTCTCCAGTCTATCTCCTCTCATTCTTCACTCTCTTCTTGCTCTCCTCTTTCTTTCCTCTCTTATTTTTCCTTTAATTTCTCCTTTTTCTACTAGGTCTTATCTTTTTTTCTCCAAGATCTCACCTCTTTTTCATGTCTCCATAGTTTCTCCTCTCATTCTCCACATTTTGCTTTCATCCATTTCACCTCGTTCTCCTCCCATTCTCCTCTCTCTCCATGCTTTCATCGCTCTCTTTTCTTGTTCATCTCCTTGGGGAAGTCGTGGCCTAATGGTTAGAGAGTCGGACTCGTAATCGAAAGGTTGCGGGTTCGAGTCCCTGGCCGGCAGGGATTGTAGGTGGGGGGAGTGAATGTACAGCGCTCTCTCCACCCTCAATACCACGACTGAGGTGCCCTTGAGCAAGGCACCGAACCCCCAAATTGCTCCCCGGGCGCCGCAGCATGGCTGCCCACTGCTCCGGGTGTGTGTTCACGGTGTGTGTGTGTGTGTGTGTGTGTGTGCATTTGTTCACTACTCACTGCTGTGTGTGTGCACTTGGATGGGTTAAACGCAGAGCACCAATTTCGAGTATGGGTCACCATACTTGACAATATGTCACGACGACGACGACGATGACTTTTACCCCTCTCGTTCCTATTTCCCATATTTCTCCTCTTTTCTGCCTTTTTTATATCTGTCTCCATAGTTCCTCTCGTTCTCCACCATCTCTTTTTTTGCTCTCATTGTCTCAACTTTTTCACCTCTTTCTCTTCTCTCTTTGCTCTTGTCTTTCTCCTCTCTTTCTCCTTTCTCCTCTTTTCCCTCTTTCTCATCAATTTCATTTCTTTCTCTTCTAGAGCTAATCTCTTGTTCATGTCTCCATAGTTTCTCCTCTCGTTCTCCACCATCTCTTTTTGCTCTCATTGTCTCAACTTTTTCTCCTCTTTCTCATCTGTCTCCTTGCTCTCATCTTTCTCCTCTTTCTCATTTCTCCTCTCAACTATTTCATCTCTTTCTCTTCTTTTCTTCTAGAGCTCATCTCTTTTGATGTCTCCATTCTCCTCTCATTCTTCTCTCTGTCCTTGCTCTTCTTTTTCTTCCATGTCTTCTCTTTTTCTCATCGGTCTCATCTTTTTCTCCTATATCTGAGCTCTTTTTCATATCTATCTCCATAGTTTCACATAATATTCTCCGCTCTTTCTCTCCTTGCTCTCATGTCTGTCTCTCCTCTTTATTCCCTCATTCTCCTCTGCCTCTTGTCTTTCTTCCCGGTGTCCTCTTTTTCCTCTTTCTCATCTATCTCATCTATTTCTACCCTCTCTTTTCTCGTTTTGTCCTTGATCTCACCTATTTTCCATATCTGTCTCCATTCTTTTTCCTCTTGCTCTCCACTCCCTCTTTTTGCTATCATCTCCATTTCATCTCGTCTCATTTTCTCTTATCTCTCATCTCTGTCTCCTCTTTCTTTTCTGTGTTATATTACCATATTGAAAGCTTTTCTCAGTTTCTCCCAGTACACAGAGTGAATGCTGTGATCTGTGAAATAAGCCCAATGCTTGTGTGGGTTTGTGGGGTCTGAAGGGATTGTGAGGAGAGGTCAGAGGCTTTAGAGAGAGCAGGAGATGGCTTTCCTTTCATCTCAGCCCGTTTGATTGTGCTGCTGATTTGACGGCACCGTTTAAGAGCCGACTAAAAGAGATGTTTCCCCAAATCAAGAGGGTCCTTCAGTGCGCTCACAGAGCATGGGTTAGCAAATTCACCTGCTTTGTGTTCACTTCATTTAGTCACTCTTGGGTAGCTGTTTTGTTGAATGTTAGAGTATAAAACAGATATAATTTATATGGTTTTCTGACAAGGATTTACTTTTCTAAGCATTCAGACTGGTAATTTTAGCCTAGTGGCTGATTTAAAAAAAAAAAAAGGACAAATCCCACTGAATTACACTGCAGAAGGGAGACGAATGGGACTTCTATCAACCTAAAGAGGTTTATTTTGCTAGAATTATCTGCTGACTATATATTATACCCTGCTGTTTCAATAAATGGACATGAAATATTGATTTGAGTTTAAATTTGGTTTTATTAAGTGAAAAGAATGAGACCGTGGAACCATACGAGAGATGTAAAACTGTGTAGAAAACTGGTCGGCTGGATTAGCAGTCAATTAGTTTAACAGTTATTGATGGCAGAATGAACGATTTGACCAATCAGAATATTTCTGAGAGCCGTGTAATAATGATTGATGTTTTATTAGCATTTCACATTAGTTGCTCTTTAATGTTATTGGTGATTTTACTGTTCTCATTGTTTGGCTTTCTCCTATCTTTTAGAGGCCGTGCCCTCAGGCAATCACGGCAAATCACAGCACAGTTTGCCTTCTCATAGTGCCTCTAATTGGTGGAGAGGACGGCGGGAGAGAGAAGTGTTATCGATGGCCACACGCTGAGCGTCTTTTCATCCTGTGTCAGAACCGCCATTAAAACCACACCGCATATCCCGCTACATTTTAATAACCTGCTCTCATGTATCCCGCCAAATTATACTGTCATTTCCAGTTCGATGTGAGCGATGGTTAAAGTGTTTTAATGCTTTTAAATGAAAATGACCCTGACAGGCCTTTTGGTCTCCTTAAATGAGAGTGGTTTTATAGCAGGCGAGTGTACATGCTGCAATAAGTGCTTTTGGCTGGCTGCAAATAGGTCAGGGAGAGCGCGGTATAAGTTTGTCCATAAACTGCAATAATGAAATAAGTGCAGATCTCGGGGTGATGTGGAAAATGCGCTTCAGGTAATCAGTGGAGAGGAGTCAGGTCCACAGCGGTCCCTTAGGGCCCTGTGTAGCCTTAATACCCAACTCACCTAATTCTGTTAACAAGATACTGGATAGTCTGTTATGTAAGCCTGTATATTTATCCTGTAGTTCTTTAGAATGACGTTGTCTACCCTCTGCCTTTGGTGCTGGTCATGGTGGGATACATGAAAAGTTAAACAGAGGTCAAGGAGGAACTATACATCATTGCACATTTGTGCATTGCAGTAAAGCTTGCAAGCATGCAAAGTGCATAAAACATACTGTTAACCAGAAGTTAGTTTTAACTGTTAGTTCAAAGTGGTCACATGCACTACTATTCAAAATTTGGAGTCAGATTTGTATTTTTATTTAAAAAAAATGAATACTTCTATTCAACAAGGATAAAAATCATTAAAAGTGACTGTAAAGACGTGTAATGTTACAAAATCAAATTTTCTAATAAACCTGTTTGAACGTTCTATTCATCAAAGAATCCTGGGGAAAAAATGCATCACCGTTTCCACAAAGGTAGTAAGCAGCACAACTATTTTGAACATTGATAATAAAAATAAATGTTTCTTGAGCAGATCGGCATATTAGAATGATTTCTAAAGAATCATGTGACACTGAAGACTGGAGTAATGATGCAGGAAAAAATGAATTTTAAAAATATATTGGATTAGAAAATATAGTTGTTTTAAATTGTAATATTTCACAAATTTACTGTATCTTTAATCAAATAAATGCAGTCTTTGTGAGCATAAGACATTTCAAAAACAATATAAAAAAAATGCTTTCTGGCCCCACACGTTTAAATGGTATTGTATATAATGCAGGATTCAAAGTTAACACATGCTAAGTGCTAAATAAATATTAATAAAAATGTGAATAATTAAATCAATTATACTTGACAATATCCAGAAACTTTAAATAACTACAACAAAAAGCATACATGTTTTAAAGTAAAAACTGTAAAAAATAAATAAATAAATAAAAAATCTCACCTCACTGAGTGTCAAATTAAAAATTCCAAAATAAAAACAGATTTTTTTGTAGTATTTCATATGCCATTTAAGGCCTTGTGCCTAAGAATTGTCCCTATTGCTGCTAAACCGCAAATGATTGATTTTAGATAAACCTCTCCTTTGAGCTTCTCTAAACTCCCTTCCCTTCAGTCAGTGTTTTATGTCAGCCTTCGGCTGTTAAACATAAGCGTCTTCTTCCACATGTGAGCTAACACGCTGTCGCGCTTAATACCTCTCTGTTTCTGTTCTCATTAGGTGGCTGAGTATGATCTGCTGTCTGTGTGTTAGGGTGAACTGTCAGACCGCACAAGACTGATCACACTGTTAATGGTTGTGGAAAGGTAGAATGTTTGTCCTGTTCCTCTGTCTCCTCTCTTCTCAGACGCCTCTTTATTCTGAAATGTATTCTGAAGGTGCTGACCTGAGGGGTCAGATGAGATGCTGTACGGGATCAAGATCTGTTGTACAGGAAAACAACAGACGAGGGTGCAGCATGCTAACAAACAAATGTCATCCTGATGAAGAACGGTCAGGCTGGTGTGAACTCTGAGCTGGGCTTCTAATTACCAGTGAACAGAAAGATATACTCATAGTCTGCTGCCCTCACAGACCTCTTACAGTCGTCTGCTGGGTATATATGTTTTCACATATTCCACAACTTGTAATAGCAGCAACACTGCAAGTAAAAAAATTTAGTGAAAATAACTGAATTTTTTTAAGAGATAATGATAGCCGATATTAAGACCTGAAAAGTGTATTCTTTATTTTTCATTTGTTTTTAGCCTAAAATGCCTAATTTTGTTATTATGTGGAAATAAAATATATTAATAATATAAATATATAAACATACACTTATTAACATTTTACATGAATAAATAAAAGAAGTTTAATATATTGAAAAGATTTAAGAAAATATAAATATTTGGTGTATGTGTGTATATATATATATATATATATATATATATATATATATACTGTCAGACCTCTGTTGTGTGTCGTGCTCCTGCCTCTTGTTTCCTGTCCTTGTTTAGTGTAATTATTAGTTAATTGTCCAGCTGTGTTTTATCCTGTGTATTTATAGTCCTGTCTGTTCAGTTTGATTTTGTCTGGTCTACTTGTTACTCCCCGGTGTTCCTGTCTGTGTTTACCTTGCCTTGTCTTGCCCTGCCTTCTTTGGAGTTATTAAAAACTGTTATTTTGAGTTTACACCCTCGTCTGCGTGTTCGTTCCTCCCTGCTGTGTCCACCGTGACCAGACCAAAACAGTAAGCGGTGCCCCTTCACCTCGTTTTGTTTTTGTTTGTTTTTGGTTTGTTTCTTTCTGTTTTGTCCCCCGCGGCAAGGAAGTCGCCGCTCGTAATCCCGCCATAGCCCACGGCAAGTCAGCGTGGGAGTTCGGCGGAATCGCCGTGAGTGCTATGAGTCCGCTAGCCACGAGCCCTCAAGCCCGCCGATCGCGGGGAAAGCCAACCCGCCGTCTGCGGCTCACCCAAGCCCCCCATTTGCGGGAGATCGACGCCGCCATCCGCAGCTCACCCAAGCCCGCCGTTCGCGGGAGATCGATGCCGCCGTCCGCGGCTCACCCAAGCCCACCGGCCCGCCGCTGCCTCAAGCCCGTGGATCCAGTCCAGTCCAGTGCCATGTCCCCGAAGTAATGGATTTTTAAGTCTTGTCTTGCCCTCAGGAACAGTTTTAATTTGTCATGTTGGTCGGTCATGTCCACGGAGACTCGTCTGCCTCCTTGTCGCGGAAGTGGAGACACTTGCTGAGGGACCCTGTGAGGGCCCCTGACTCCTTGTCATGCCCAGAAGAAGCCTCAGCTTGCAAGCTAGCCCAGGAGGGCTTCCTGTTCCTGTGGGCTGTCCTGTTCCTGTGTGTTTAGCCCTGTGTGGGCTGTCTTGTCATGTCTTGTCCTGTCTGTCTAGCCCCAGAGGCCTCCTGATACCCCCTAGATGCCACATGGAAATTTTGGGGGGTAGAAGGGTTCCGGCTGGAGCACGAAGACCACCTGCCATGGCTTCCTGAGCTCCCTGCACCGCCATGGCCTCCTGAGCCCCTTGCTCCGCCATGGCCTTCAGAGCTCCCAGCTCCGCCATGGCCTCCGTTCTATCTATTCCGCTCTGGAGGCTCTCCAGAGCACCCCCCCCCCTCCCCGGTGGAACTGTTACGGTGCGGGTCGCGTCTTCCGGGAGGGGGGAGTTATGTCAGACCTCTGTTGTGTGTCATGTGTTCCCGCCTCTTGTTTGCATATTTGGTTTGTTTCCTGTCCTTGTTTAGTGTGAATATTAGTTAATTCTTGTCCAGTTAATTCTTGAGAGTATTTTTAATATTTCGTATTTAATTTTTTTAAAATCTGTATTGCCTCACACTCCTGAAATATTCATAGGTGCGTGGAATTAAAGTGGGACAATATAAACTAGAAAAAAAAATAAAAATACTGCACACTACTTGCATTATAAATAAAAATAAATAAATATTAGCAAAATTTTGGTCAGTCTACCTTCCTCGGGTCAAATTAAAAATACTTCTAGTAAATATTTATTATTTAATTTATTTACATTTTATTTTATATATTGTATGTATATAGATTTTGATATTTCATAATATATCTTATATTTATAATTTATTTTATTTTGATAAGGCATATCTTTGTCATTCTGGCATCTTATACTGGTTAGATTATAGCAAGAAAATAAAAACACCCATATATCATGTTTGTTTGCAAACAGCAGTGTCCTGCTATTACCCGTGTTATTTACACACTGAATTAGATTGGTTTGGGAGTTAGATAGAATAATGGCAGTGTGACAGTTACAGTAAACCAGCCTGTGGCCTCCACCTGCACGCTCCATCAGCGCCCGACCTGCTGACTCCAATTCAATTAGCAGCAGTTCAATAGATTGAGCAAGTGTCGAGCTCAAGCGTGGCTTCTACAGGCTTCTCTCAGGCTGCAAAAGGAGTCGCATATATTATCCAGGAGAAAACGTCGGTGACATTTACTCCCCAGTGCTATAAAATGCACAAGGCCACTATGGCAGGCCTATTTAGAGTTTATGACTGGTCTGTTGGGCCTAGAGGAGAACTTGACTGTTTCTAGCACTACGCTCTGTATAGCGGTAATGTTTATTTGCTCAGATTGATGCTGTCTCGCATGTACCAGATCTCCAGCAGTGCCTGTGCATCCTTCTGTTTACACAGCCACAGCAAATGAAGACACTGCTTCCTAGCAGAAAAATATCCCTACATCTGTAGCAGACAGAATTGACGCACACCCCCGGAGGCATCTGTGTGGGTAACACACATTATCGACAAGCCTGTGACCGTTAAATGGCATAATTATGTGAGCCATGTTGCATTCAGATCAATCACGTCCGGTTCAGGTCAGTTTTAGCTGTGGTGCTCCTCCCTAGTTCAAGTTGACCTTTGTGTTTCGACCGAATGACCTAGTAATCATAGTTAAATGGCCTGGACTTCCGGATCATGCAGAGATCAGACATGAAGAGAAGGATCCAGGACCACTTGCTGAAAAGGTCAGGTGTGATGGTGGATGACCTGAGGCGACTCCTGCAGCTAATGTGAGGCTGTTTGTCACGTTTTATGGTAGTATTAAGGGTTATTTACTACTTTCAGCTTCCAGGAGGCAGGGTGCACATGTTTTTATCGGTCAACTGTGAAATTGATCTTGTGATGTTTTTGTGCCCTCACTTTTATGCAAATCAGATAGTGGCGTAAAATGCTTGCAAAATTGGGGCTTTTAGCATCCGTTTAAATAGATTTTAATTTACCACCTGCTATAATTTCACTAGACAAATCGTGCTGATGTTTGTCAGTCCAGCCAATCATAATAAGCCTCATTTATGTTAAAATAAAGCATGTTTATGCTGAAAAGAAGAGCAGTTACATAACTATTCCAGCACATTTAGCACCAGCATAAGATGGATTATGAGTGGTTTGCTAAATATTGCATGCTAATGTGCCACAACTATTTAGTGAATTTGCCCCCTTATAGTTTGATAATGATATAGTATCTGTGGGTAGAATTGTATAATCAGCATATTCGGTATATACATATTCTGACTTTTCCATGCATGTTATTGTCTTGCCACAATGTTACCAGCATCTCCTCCACAGATTTACCCAACTGGGACCAAAAGATCTGTTCCTTGACTTGCTCTGTGGGCGGTGAGATCCAAAATATATGTGAAATGACAAAGCAGACTAAATTACAAAGTGGAGACAAAAGGCTGACATGTGGTCGATTAATATGGTCAATAACCAACACAGACTGAGCAGAAATGATACGGCGATGTCCCTTCAGTGCCATGTGGAGGAGGATATGAGCTACATCACAGTTTGAGTCAAAAGAATGGTTAAGTCAAGCATTGATGCAACAGACTGAAACTGATTGTAAATCAACATCCTTACAGCTCAGACAATCTTTACATACATGTTGGTAGGATAACAGGAGATCTAAAGAACAGCTGTTGTTTCTGGAGATGTCTTGCTGTTTAAAAAATTTGTTTTTAAAGAAATGAATGCTTTTATTCAGCAAGGACGATGAAAATGTATTACGGTTTGCACAAAAATATTAAGTAGTGCCACAACATTGATAATAAGATTTTTCTTGAACAGCAAATCAGCATATTAGAGTGATTTCTGAAGTATCATGTGACACTGATAACTGGTGTACTGATGCTGAAAATACAGCTTTGCCATAAATTATATTTTATAATAAATTAAAATAGAAAACAGCTTTTTAAACTGTAATAATATATTACACACTGAAAAGAATTATACAAATTTTTTTTTAAGGTAAGTGGTTGCAATCAATCTGTTTTAGCTACATTTAAATACTCAAATTTAGTTGACTAAATTTCAGCAAAATTAGTTTATTTAAATGTAGCTAAAATAAATTGATTGCAACCACTTACCTTAAAAAAATGAGTAAATTCAATGTATTTTTTTCAGTGCAACATCGCTGTTTTTATTGTATTTGTGAACAAATAAATGCAGCTGGTGAGCACAAGAGCCTTCTTTCAAAAACATTATAAAATCTTACTTATCCCCCACCACCACCTCCCAAAAATAAAGCGCAATAAAAAAAGTTAAATGCTGCTGCACTGAAAAAAACAATAAGTAAGATTTGCTTCATTTTTATTTTGCAAGTTTATACATAAATTTTAAGTAATTGAATTAAGTCAAATCTACTTAACGAAGTTAGGTAAAATTAGCAAAGGAAATAAGTAAATTTAACATGGCCAGTTAGAGTTTGAGTAATGTGTACTTAATTATTGCAGACTTAACTTAAAATAATTAAGTACATTTCACTCATGGCTTCTAAAATGTACTCAATCGATGTAGCCCTGGGAAACAACCATGTTATTAAAGCACGTGATTCACTCACAAACATGTAAGTAAGTAGACAGATTGTTATCCTTTTAAGATAATATGTCCACTCAATAGAATTATTACTCAAATGAGACCTCAATACTTGGTACACCATACACAATGACAGTGGCAATCAGTGGATATAGTGTTTGAGTATGTATGGGTTATTTTGAGTAGAAAATCAACTCCAGATGTCACAAAACAGTAAGTTACTAAACCTAACAACAAAAGCAACCATAAAACAGTGTAAATACAACTCAAAAACAGTGAAAAATTTTACCTTTTTAATTATTCATGCCCTAGTACCTGATTGGAAAAACGGGATCATAACTTTATTTACTAAAAGAATCCTTGCAAACATAACAATTCCAAGTAAAATATACTTATAAGTTCTAATATAGAATTTACTTTAATTTTTGAATTCTGACCTGAGCTGAATTATTTAATGTAGAAATTACATTTGTTTTTATGTTGTATTTACTTCACCAAAAAAATTTTTTTTATCATAGTTGAACTAGTTCACACTAATGAAACATCTTAATGAACTGAACAACTAAAAAGAATCAAATTTTCCCAATGCTTCATTTGAAATATAGAGTGGACATTATTTTGAAACCATCTTCATTTCCTCAGTTTTCTTGACTGTAAAACACATGCAGCACAGTGGTACCAAAATCATTTTAGACACATACTGCCATAGCGTTTTTGGAAACGTTGCTAGGTTATGAAAACGCATCTATTATATTGCTATAGAAAAATGTAGTTACTAGCATCGTGATACTTTTGGTCAGTTCCTCCACTGCTCTCACTTCTCTCTATATCTAACTAGATTGGCAGTCACAGCACTTCTCCAGACAAAGGCCCAGAGATTCATGGATTAGGCCGTGGGGTGGAATGAAAACAGTTTGCTTTCCTGGAGGTGGTTCTGCAGCCAGGGCTGAATTTACTGCTGCATTCCCCTCGGAAGGATTGGTGCCGCTGGATTTATAACCCGTGCTGTATAATTACGCCTCTCTCTCTCTCTCTCTCAGCAGGGCCTCCCCCTCTTTATTTGAGCAATTTATCTATCAGAGTCTGAGTTCTGCCTCAGTCCCTCTCCTGAGCTCGGCTCATGTGCAGTGAGCTGGCCAGGGATGGATTTTATTGATTATTATTGATTAAGGGGATTTTAAATGAGGAGTAAGCGGTTTGTTCTGAACACCTCGCTGTGAAATATAAGATCTGTTCTCATAACAGCTGATATTTGTTTGCTGTACACGTCAGACAGATTTCTGTATCTGTGTATGTTATACATGTGCATATTTACAGAACTTTCTTGGACTGAAACTTCACCTTTTTTATCACTTTTCTAAAAGAGCTTAAATCAAACTTTAACAAACTTAACAAGACCCTGCAGCTTTGTTCTTAGTTCTTAATGATCTGTTTTAATTCAGGGTTGAGTACATTTGTGGATTGAGTCCATTTATAATCTTAGTCCAGTTTCACTGAATATTAAAATCAAATAATCACTCAATACTTATTATGGTTAAGGCTGATTAGAAAAAAACAATGTTATGCTCTTAGTAGTCATGTGAACATCAATATTTCTTCATTTTGTGGTTAATTTATGTAAACATTTTTCTGTCATTGGATGATAATGATCCATTAATTTGTTTTTGTTTTTTTGCATTTGAATATTATTTAAAAATTGTGTGGTAGCAAACATTGTTTTATTTTGAATTGAAAAGACCCTTAGATTAAAATGCTGTTAGAATTGGGGCAGAAGCCATGTACTGCTGTTGTTTTTATTATTTTATTAAATTATAATTTATTATTTCATAATTCCATAAATTAGATTTCAAACACCTTCATTATTCATTATAACCTATAGTGGATCATTTAATCAGCATTCTTTCTGTTAGTAGTTAAAAAATATCTAGATCCAATTATACACATTATATTTATATATCATGAAATATAATGTATATAATTGGGTCTATATTTTTAATTCAGATTCAGATTTGTTTATCATTATTTATTATTTACTTGTTATTTTTCATTGTTATTTATTCATTTGTTTTTCATTATTTTTTATTTGCAATATTAATTTTTATATACAAGTAAATCCCAAATTCAAATTAAATTATTGTCAAAAATGCAATAATTTAAATAGCATATTTGACTTAAAAAATCATCAAAATTATATCGGGGATAAGCTTTCATCATCTTACCTATTAGAAGAAAATGCCCCCCTTTCATGATTTTCAATTTGTTAGAAGAACTCATTTATACTAACTTACCTAGAAAATGTTTCCATCTTTTTCCTTTAATAATATATTGGATGATGCATCATCTGTATATGCTGAATCTCTCTAAATATGTAAAAGTCTAGCAGAAAATGCTAAATCAAATGCTTATATTTCAAAAGAGCGCATCATTTTCTATAATATGAGCCATTTAAAGCAGTGGAAGAACTAATGTACCAAATCAGCTGAAGGGTCGCTCATCATACGGTGTCTTTCCGCTCCTGCTTTGAATGAGACATCTGTGAGATCTACTCATCATCTTCAGATGTTTCTCTTCTCGCAGTGCCAATCTTACTTTGTGATTGTGGCCTCATTGTCTTGATTACCCTCCGCCACCCTGAGCCTCTCACCGCCAACATCCACCTCCGTCCTCTCTATCACAGGCACTTGTCCGTTTCTTTTCTCTTAATCAGCACAGGAATGAAAGGAGACAGGCGTTAGGCCATTATAATTCATGCACCAGCGCTTAACATAATGATGAAAAATATGAGCATGTCCTTCTGAAAGGGAAAGCAATTAATTCCCCCTGCAGAGTTCAGGAGAAGATATTGACACAGCGGTTAGCATAAGATTGAACGTGTTTTGTTTACATGAGCCTGATCTCTGTGTTGCCCTCTCAACTCATGCTGGGTTATTTGTTGACCACCCGACAGAGCAAAGCTCAGGCTTTATTGTTTTAATAAATTAGATGCTAGTGCTGATGGTCTGATGGTCAGATAAAGATACTAGTGCATTTCTGATGGTCTCCTCTATACTCACAGATGATGATTTCAGATATATTTTAAAATATATTGCAAATACAGATTTTTATTTAATTTTTTGCTTTCATTAATAACTTTCATAAATTTTTCCTCCTGTGAAAAAGTGGTCTGATCTGAATCAGGAGAGAAATCTGCACAGAAGCTTTAGATACTTCCTATTTATATTATATTTTTTATATTATTATATTATATTTTATATTTTGAATAAAGTATACTTTTCATTTACGTTTAAATGTTACTATACTTTATTTTCACTATTGTCCAAAATATATTTTTCAATGTTGTTGAAAAAAAAATGTTTTAAAGTTACATTTCATGACATGACAAAAATTGCCAAAACCATTGGAAATATAGATTGTAAAATACATTTACGTGAAAATAAATTCAAGTTCAAGACATTTTTTTATCTTTTTAGTATTGTTCAAAATATATTTTTAAATATATCTCAGAATATTTAAAAAATGGCAAAAAGTACACTGCAAAAAAAGCTTTTCTTACTTAGATTTTTTTTATTGTTTCCAGCCAAAATATCTAAAAAAAAAAGTCAAAATTGTTGTCTTAAGTCAAAATTAAGTAAGGTTTTGCTTGAAACAAGCAAAATAATTTGCCAATGGGGTAAGCAAAATAATCTTGTTTTCTGTTTAAAATAAGATTATTTTGCTTACCCCATTGGAAGATTGTTTTTGCTTATTTTTTTTCTGAAAACAAGATCATTTGAGCTAACTAGTGGGACACCACCTTAATTGAGACTTTGCAGGGCTTCCTAATCTTTAAACCTTCTGTCTGTGGAGGCTGTAGTCCTCTGGTAGCGCCACACTAAATCAGACCCCATGCAGCATGTAGCTGGGCTGTGATCAGATCAGTGCAGTCATGTGTTATTACAGAAGTAAGAGACTCCGCACTGCAGTATATTTTAAAAACGAGCGAGTACCATTTTAAGAGAACATTTTCAAATCAAGATTTCATGCATATTACCAGGCTAGCTGCGTATTCTGTTTCCAGGTTGATGAGCCAAGAACCCAACTTTTCAGAATCATACTGCTTTACCCAGCAGGTCGGCTGTTTGTTCAGGTGTCCCACAATTCTGAAGTGAAACCCTTTGTGCTCTGTAACCAGGACAGATATGACATAACCATATCAACAACAGAAAAAAAAAACTGAGCATGATGGGGGAAAAACATCCTGATTCCAAAATCAACATAATTCAGTTCAAACGAGAGGCTTATCCACTAAAAATAGCTTTGTCTTCCTGATGCGATTTTCTTGTACAGGGATTTTTCCTCCACAAATGCCATCAGGAAATGACTGGCGTTTAAGCTGCCTGCCACCCCCTCCTGTACAGGACTGTATGTGTGACTCCTTCATGTGGAGAGTCTAGTAGTGAATGATTTGTTGTCATGATGAGTTTCTCAACATCGGTTGTGTGATTTAAATCATGTATTGTGTTGCAGACTTAGTGAACACTTTTGAGTGATGATGCCATCTAATCATTGTATCAGAAAACTGATTCAATAAAATCATACTCTGTCAGCATTTTTGCTACTATCAAAAAACTGATTTCTTACCCCAAACTTTTTGAACAGTATCGATTTTAATTTCTTAAGCTGGCCTACTTGCCAAATATGAAGTGAAAAAAATACTTTTATTATTAAAACTTTAATTATTTTAATGTCATCAATACAATATTATTGCATATATGTGACCCTGGATCACAAAACCAGTCTTAAGTGTCAATTTTTCACAATTGAGATGTATACATCACCTGAAAGCTGAATAAATACGGTTTCCATTGATGTATGGTTTGTTAAGATCAGACAATATTTGGCCGAGATGAAAATCTGGAATCTGAGGGTGATAAAGAATTCAAAATATTGAGAAAATCGCCTTTAAAGCTGTCCAAATTAAGTTCTTAGCAATGCATATTACTAATCAAAAATGAATTTTTTATTATATTTACGGTAAGAAATTTTCAAAATATCTTCATGGAACATGATCTTTAATTAATATCCTAATGATTTTTGCCATTAAAGAAATCCATAATTTTGACCCATACAATGTATTTTTGGCTATTGCTACAAATATACCCCAGTGACTTAAGACTGGTTTTGTGGTCCAGGGTCACATATTGTAACTATTTAGACCTACCAAACAGAACAGCAAAAATAGTTCATGTTTTCAGTTTCAAACAGGTCTCAGCATGTTATTTTGATCAAAATAAGGTGGAGAACTGGTTTAGCAGTTGATTGGCTGAATCCAGCTATTGGTTGCTGTGATGATAGCCTGGCTGATGATCTGTGGCAAGAGTCTAGCAGCTGATTGGTTGCCGTTTTAAGGGTCCAGCTGCTGATTGGTTAACGTGACACGCGTCTAGCAGTTGATTGATTGCCGTCGTGACAATCTAACTGATGTTTGGATGCCATGTGCATCTATGCAGTCAAACTCTTTTCTGAGGAATGCCGTGTATAACTGCAGTCCCTGCTTCTCACAGCAATGACTGAACAACCGCTGAGGTCAACGTTAAAAACGCTGATGGGAAGATCTGACTCAGGCCTCTCATGACTACTCGTATTCAAACTAATAGACCCTCCTAAACTCAGATCAGCGGGGAGGAGGCTTTTGGTTGAGGTTTAATGCATCAGTTGAGGGACTGTTACACACTCATGCCTTGGTGAAATGATTCATTCTCCGAGATTCCTCTAAGGCCAGACTGAGTCATTTGCATTTGTCTTGTGAATATTCATGAGTTTCTGTGCAGTTTGGACAGCATAATCATCTGTTAGATGGTGCTGTCATCTCAGAGAGGGAAAGCAGTACTTTTGTCTTTGAGGCAATCATACACCCGAACAGAAGAGAACACATTATCCACCTGTGTGCTGTGGCTTTGACAACAACAAACTGTATGACATGGCAATATATTGCTAAAAAATATTCCTGCATGCAAACAGACATAGACTAGGCATGACAAAGAATATTCCTTAGACAAGCGTGGGTCTTCGATCGGCAAACAGTATCCAACACGGCAAGGCAAAGAGAGATGAACCAGGTACACAAGCAATAATCCAGGCAGGAGCAAACACAATCCGAAACAGCAGAGCAAAGGGTTAAACCAAGATACACAGGCTAGAATCAAAACAGGCAAGGCAAGACTAAGAAAACTACGAAAGGCTCCGTAAGGTAGCTATCAGCTAGGGTAGCAATAAGTGCATACAATACTCGGCAGAGAGGAAGAGGAAGTCCATGGTTTATGTAGGGTGTGTGATCAGTGCAATCAGCTGTGTGTCGTCAGTGCAATGGATGATGGGAATTGTAGTCTGAGGTGGCGTGCAACAGTTAGTGTGGTGCAAGAGTCCATATGGTGAGCGAGTGACCTCTGGTGGTGAGTTAACGGAAGTTCATAGACCAGATTCATGACACAGTCAGAGGAACTAAACGGCTACTTCAAATAAAATACAATAAAATCTTGTTAAAAGATAATCAAGGCATGTTTTCACCTTTTTTCCTCTCACAAAATGAACTTTTTGTGAATCTAACTTTTATTAATTAAAAGTTAGATGCACCCCTATTATGTATTTATTTATTTTAGCATTAATTTGGTACAAATTCAGATTTTCTTGTTTTCACTGATGCACAATATTACATTTGGAAATCATGCTGGATAATATATAGTGCCCTCCATAAGTTTTGGAACAGTAAAGACAAAATTGCTCTGTTGGCTGTGGAGTCAAGACATTTACAAATATGATTAAAAGATGAATATGAGACAAAACTACAGAATGTCACATTTTATTATTGGGTGATTTAACACATAGATGTTTTACCAGCTAAGAAGTTCAGCACTTTTAGAGTTTCATCCCTCTATCTGATGTGAGCATAAGTATTGGAACAGTTGCCTCACAGGACTTTCTAAGTGATCAGCTGTGTCCTGTTGAATTAAAAGCAGGGAATGTGTTGTATCAGTTATATCCATTACTTCTGTTTTCTGAATCTTGCATTCGATGATGACACACACAAGCCAGGATGAAGATGAGGGAGCTAACTTTGAGAGAAAAGCATGCAATTTGGATGCTAAAAGAAAAGAGGAATCTGTTAGAGCTCTAGCAAAAACAAAGGGCATGGAGAACCACCAAGAGTTTGGAAACCACCAGCGACACCAGCAACCAACAACGACCTGATCAGCTGAGAAAACAACAGTAGTTGATGACAGACAAATCATAAAAGCTGTGAAAATGAACCCTAGAAGAAGTGTCTGTAAAATCACCAACAACTTCCAGAAAGCTGGAGTGATGCTCTGACAATCTACTGTCCTCAGGAGACTTTGACACAGAATTACAGATGCTACACAGCAAGATGCAAACCTCTGACCAGCACCAAAAATAGAAAGACAAGATTAGAGTTTGCAAAAAAGCACAAAGGTGAGCCAGAAGAGTTTTGGAACTGTGTTTATGGACCGATGAGACAAAGATGAACCTTTATCTTAGTGATGGGAAAGCAAAAATGTGGAGAAAAAAAGGGAACTGCAAATGATCCCAAGCATACAGCCTCATCTGTAAAGCATGGTGGAGGTGGTGTCATGGCATGGGCATGCATGGCTGTCTCTGGAACAGGCCCTCTCAACTTTACTGATGACTTAATGTATGATGACAGTAGCAGAATGAATTTGGAAGGGTACAAAACCATCTTGCCTACCAATATTCAAGAAAATGCCACCAGATTCATTGGGAAGTGCTTCATATTGCATCAGGACAATGACCCAAAACACCCTGCCAGTTCAGTCAAGGAATTTATAAGGGCAAAGAAATGGAAAGTCTTAGACTGCCCAAGTCAATCTCCAGATTTAAATCTGATTGAACATGAATTTCACCAGCTGAAGAGGAGAGTAAAGGCAGAAACTCCCCAAAACAAGCAACAATTGGAATTGGCTGCATTAAAGGCTGGGAAAAGTATTTCAAAGGATGAGACCAAGAGTCTGGGGATGTCTATGGGTCACAGACTCACTGCTGTGATTGTGTGCAAGGGATCTGCAACTAAATAATAGCTTTTAGTCTTTTATATCTGCCTTATGTTCAACTGTCCCAATACTTATGCTCACATCAATGAGTGGGATGAACTCTAAAAGTGCTGTTCTTTTTATTTGGTAAAACATGTATATGTTGAAACGGCTAATAATAAAATGTGACTTTCTGTAGTTTTGTCTCATATTCATCTTTTAATAATATTTGAAAATGTCTTGACTCCACAGCCAACAGAGCAATTTTGTCTTTACTGTTCCAATACTTATGGAGGGCACTGTAATATTTAGTTTTGTTTTTGTTTTTTTGTTAAAACACTTCAAGGCATGTAAAATGAGTTGAAGACATTTGTGAGTAATAAAGCAAACTAATCATTGAACAATTTATTTGAAGTGATACATTTAAAATGAATCAGTCTCCCTTTTTTTCAATTTTTTTCCAGTTTTACTCCATTATAATATTTCTATCCTAGTGCTCTCGTACTCAGCAGGGAGCTGCACTGGGATTGTAGAAAGCAATTTACCATCCCGAAAAATCCCACACAAGTCAAATGGAAGGAAATGAGTGTCTCAGGCATTGAACGTCATACATCCAGTCGCTGGTATTTTATCTCTACATCCACAATCTCTATGATTCCTTCCTCTGCACCACATTTTGTGCCATAAATAACATTTCACTTTATGGTTTATCACAAATACAGCTGTCGTACGGGAGACGTTCTGTCTGGCGTAATCTGATTGTATTTAGTGCTCACTCATTACAGCAGCAGAGCTTCACTGCTTTCTCTATTAGCTGCATCTGCCCAGCCGGAGTGAGTTTTTGCTCCATTTGTGTCTGTCTAATTGGGCCTGTAAACTGTGAGGCTCAGGGTAATGTGCAGATGTTCATCCTTGGATTGATATGCTGTGTGTGTGTGTGTGTGTGTGTGTGTGTGTGGTGTCTGGACACATTCAATGTGGACATGGCAATTGTGGTGGTGGTTTAGTAATGAGATCCGTCTTGACTGAAGGAAAAGGATTATGGCTCTCATTTGGTCCAGAACCAAAGTTTCCATACGGCATTTTAATTTTAATTTGATCAGTACTGCAGGAATAAACTGAATATTGTTAAATATTATTACAATTTAAATAATGGTAATATAATGGTTATATATATGGTAATATACTAAATAATATACTTTAAAATGTCATTTATTCCTGTTATACAAAGATGAATTGTCATCAGTCATTACAATCAAAAAACATATTTTTTTATATCTGTGATGCTTTTTTCATGATTCTTTGATTAATAAAACGTTTAAAAGAACAGCATTTATTCAAAATAGAAATCTTTTCTAATCTTGTTTTACTATCAGTTTTTTTTTGTAACACATCCTTGTTGAATAAAAGTATTAATTTCTGTCAAAAAAGAAAAAAGAAAGAAATGTCGAAAACATTCTAAATATGCGACAGCAAAAACTGCTTCAATTCACAGGGCCCAGGACAATCCTAAAAGGCCCCTGACAAAAGCAGAAGATGCTGGTGCTTGAGTCTTGAGTGTTTGTATGTATTTGCACGTCTCTTACATGAGCGAGGGTCAGACCGTTCTTACAATTTGATTTAAGCCTTATGTTACAGTTCCGAATGAAGTTACGGGCAGATTGGAAAGGAGCTCCATTTAATTTACTCATCAAAGGCAATTTTTGTTGCATTTGGCACTGCTTGAGTTTTAATTTTAGACCCCGGTTGATCGTATTCAATAATTAGGTACGTATAAAATGCTGCTGGTTGCAGTGATGATACATGTGTGTATATATCGAGAAAAATCCTGCCTCGTTCTGGTTTGGAACATTTGTTGAATCACTATAAATATCTAATGGAGAACAAATGAACTAATTCTGTGTGCTCCTTGTTATTTCCCCAGACTCTCTTCCATTCTGGAAATTGAAATAGAAGGTGGCATCCAATGAATACTGTGCGCACTGAGAGGAGAGAGGAATATTGGTTTGGAGGGAAGCCCTGCTTAAATCTCCCTCAGCTAATAGGGCTTATTTTACTTCTCTTCTATGTAATGAGAATGGTGCATCTTTCATAGGGCCGATCAAATTAAACTGTTCTTTAATTACAGCCGAGCTTGTAGAGAACCTCGAATCAATGGTATGTTTGTGTATCTGTGTTGAGCCCAGCACAAGAATGATTTGAAAGGCCCTTAACTTCTCATTATTAAAGAAATAATTTAATGACCTGCTGGTTTTTGAACTTCCATGCAATAACAGCACAACAAGGACTGTCCTTTAGCTTCTGTGTGCCATTTTGCAGCTACTGTGTACAGTAGTTCATCTACAAATGAAAAACATCACCAAACCCATATGCTTGTTCTATTTTCATTGGAATCAAATACTGTATATTTTTCATATAACGTTATAGTGACCAGAAGCACTGAAAAAAAAGAAAAAAAAACTATAAAAGTAGCCCATATGATTTGAATGCTTTAGTCCAAGTATTCTGAAGGAATACAACAGCTTTGTGTGAGGAACAGATATTTAGGTTCTTATTCACGGAATAATGTTCTAAATTTCTCTTTTAGAATTCCACATAAAAAAAATTACGCTAAAATGACACTGATAGGGTGAATTACTCCACAGTTTCTGTACTAAAATGACCAATAAGAGAAATGGGGAAAATACCAGATCAGGATGAGGAGAAAGAAGCAGACCTCAATTGTTTCATCCATCAGATGCACCTACATTGTGCTCACTTTTCTTCGAAACGCAGCTGTTTTGACCAGAACTCTGGACTTTCAGGGTTCTATGTTACTCTGATGATAAATTTCAGTTGTTTTCACAACAATGGGAAGTCTTTTATTAGCAGTTGAATTCATGCATGTCATACATGTTGCCAACTCAGCTGGGCTGAACAAATCTATGAATGTACAATAATATGGCTGACCAGCAGAGGGAGTTTCACTCATTTAAGTTTTGGGGGATTTTGGGATCTGTGTAAATTTGGCCTGAGAGGCACATTTCATTTGTCACCCCTAGGGATGCAATTAACTTGATGAATTAAAAAGACACTGAACAATCTTTGCAATTAGCAGTGGCTCTCATATCGTCAGATGAGCTGTATAGATGTCGTTGGGGAGGTGGAGATCTACTGATCGCTTTCCCTGCAAGCTGTTTTCATCAAGTTAAAATATAATTGAGACTCTCTGCATAATTACAGCATGTTTGCCTAATTTGCCCCCTCTGAATTCAAGGTTTACTGTTAGGTTTACATCATGTGATAGCAGTGTATGCTGGTGTGTTTTGTGCAACCACAAAAGTGTCCGAGGCACGATAAAATCATATAGGCCTAGCATGCATGATTTTCTGTGACAGAGCTATTTTATACTGTTGTTAGTGTATAAAATGTAATGTTAGTGTATAAAAAGTAGGCCTATGTGTTTATTTACTGGGTCATTAGTATCACACTTGCAAGATGCTCCAATAAATATGAAGATTTGAAAACTTTACTTGAAATTAATATTATAATATTTAGGCCTATAGACGCTTCCCTTACTAGGTGTGTGTGTATATATATATATATATATATATATATATATATATATATATATATATATATATATATATATATATATATATATATATATATATTATTTTTTATTATTATATATTATAATAAAAAATTATTAATATATATTATATATTATTTTTTATTATTATTTTATTTTTACGAACTCAAAACTAGCCAGTAAACATAGGCTAATTGACTTCACAACGTTAATTTGGTATTAACTTCAACAACAAAACGTCGAAAAGTTGCTTCAATAATTTTTCCCCTCAGGTGTTTCACTGTACACGGCTACCGACGCGACGCGTTTAATCCTGACGCCGCAGGCAGTCGACCAATCACAGTCTTTGTTTACGTCAGCATTCCATCACTTGCAGTGTAGAGAAGAGAGCGTTTTGGTCGCGTTGCGTCGCGTCACGTTGCGTGCGTAACAAACGGGGAAAAGTTCAGCAGCTGCTGTCAGTTTCAGTTCCTGCTTCTGCTCGCGTGTTTCAGTCTCCCGTGGGCAAATAACTCGGCGTTACTGGGTTGTTTTATTGCTTTTAAATGTTTATGCTTTGGGGAGGATCTGAATATGGATTATATTCAGTCGTTCAGAGACGCGATCACTGGTAAAATCTGGCCTGTTACCGTGAGAGAAGTTCAGTTTACAGACTACTCTGATGCAGAAACGCCTCTGGACAACGCGCAGGAAACACACACTGCAGGTATTAGTTTTGTGTTCCTCGCAAAAGTTTTACAAACGGGTTGAAACTAATAGTTGTTGCTCTTGTCGCGCGCCTGTAAATTTTGACAGTGCAACATGGCTGCAGTACTACAGTGAGTTATTATTGAGAGAGTTTTTACATGTCAGCTGCCCTCCTGTGCATTTGCATTGCATTTGACTGGTGAACTTTAGTGAGGAAGAGTTAAGAGTTCATATCCTGGCATTACAATACACGTAGAAGCATTTGGTATTGTAAAGTTTATTGCTGCATTTTTGCTCTTGTTTTGTTTTCTTAGACTATGCTGACATGTTCATGGTTCCTCGCTCTTGTCATATAAAATAACTATTTAAAAAAATAAACGTACATTAAATGTCTCTAATTAATATATACAGATGCATCTCAAAAAAACTGGAAAAAGTTCATTTTTTCTTGTAACTTGAAAGTGAAACTCATATATTTTAGATGCATTGCATGTAAAGTAAAACATTTCAAAAGTTTTTTTTTGTTTGTTTTAATTTTGATGATTAGAGCTTACAGCTCATGAAAGTCAAAAATCAGTATCTCAAAATATTAGAATATTTACATTTGAGTTTCAATTAATGACCATCCCTACAGTATAAATTCCGGGGATCTCTTGTTCTTTGAAACCACAATAATGGAGAAGACTGCTGACTTGGCAATGATCCAGAAGATGAACATTGACGCCCTCCACAAAGAGGGTAAGTCACAGAGGGTCATTACTGACAGGTGTGGCTGTTTACAGAGTGCTGTATCAAAGTATATTAAATGCAAAGTTGACTGGAAGGAAGAATTTGGGTAGGAAAAGGTGCACAAGCAACAGGAATGACCATAAGCTTGAGAATATTGTCAAGCAAAGCTGATTCAAACACTTGGGAGAGCTTCACAAGGAGTGGACTGAAGCTGGAGTCAGTGCATCAAGAGTCACCACGCTCAGACATCTTCAGGAAAAGGGCCAAAGTCCTCTTTTCAGATGAAAGTAAATTTTGCATTTCATTTGGAAATCAAGGTCCCAGAGTCTGGAGAAAGAGTGGAGAGGCACAGAATCCATGTTGCTTGAAGTCCAGTGTGAAGTTTCCACAGTCAGTGATGATTTGGGCTGCCATGTCATCTGCTGGTGTTGGTCCACTGTGTTTTCTGAAGTCCACAGTCAACGCAGCCATCTACCAGGAAATTTTAGAGCACTTCATGCTTCCTTCTGCTGACAAGCTTTATGGAGATGCTGATTTCATTTTCCAGCAGGACTTGGCACCTGCCCACACGGCCAAAGGTACCAAAAGCTGGTTCAATGACCGTGGTGTTACTGTGCTTGAAGAATATAGAGAATCTATGGGGTATTGTCAAGAGGAAAATGAGAGACACCAGACCCAATAATACAGATGACCTGAAGGCCGCTATCAAAGCAACCTGGGCTTCCATACCACCTGAGCAGTGCCACAGGCTGATTGCCTCCATGCCACGCCGCATTGATGCAGTAATTCATGCAAAAGGAGACCCAGCCAAGTATTGAGTGCATAGAAATTAACATACTTTTCAGAAGCCTGACATTTCTGTTTAAAATATCCTTTTTTATTGATCTTATGTAATATTGTAATTTTCTGAGACACTGAATTTTGGGTTTTAATTTTCTGTAAGCCATAATCATCAAAATTTCAAGAAATAAAAGCTTATAATATTTCACTCTGTGTGTAATGAATCTATATAATATATGGGTTTCACTTTCTCAAAATATTGACCTTTTTCACAATATTCCAATTTTTTGAGATGTACCTGTATTTGTCTATTTTGGTTACGATCACAAATATATATTTTATAATAACTTTATATATAATATTTTATGTATTATATTGAAAAGAGGGATGTGATTCTAAATTGCTAACACTTTAGTTTAGGAACCAATTCTCATTAAAAACTAGTTGCTTATTAACATGCGTATTACTAGCATATTAGCTGTTTATTAGTATAAAGCACATATTATTCTGCATGACCATATTTTAGATCGTAGAATCATACTCCTCATCTAACAACTACCTTATAACTATTAATGAGCAGCAAATTAGGAGTTTATTCAAATTAGGAAAAAATCATATTTAGAATTTCATGGATATTAAAAAGTCATGCAGATTTGGAATAATGTAAAAATGAGTAAATATTTTTTAATTCATTTCATTGATTTTTAAAAAATCATGACCCAACTGATAAAGTAATGGAATTATATTGGTCAAACTCTGTAGGAACCCTTCATATTGTATTGACACTGATAGATTATTACTTCTCCACCTTAAAAATAGTCTGTGTATATATATATGTCTCTGTGTTATGTATTCCTGTCACAGTGGGCTGTAAGTCAGTTTAATTGCAAGGACTAATTAGACCAGAGGACAGAGGATGGTTGGGAGGCATGATGATATATGCTGTATGATGACATGTTTCATCAATTTTGCAATCCTGTTTATTCTGCAGTAGATATAGGTGGATATATAGTAGTTGGTCATTTAATAAATTTGAAAATGTAATTTTTTCCTGTGGTGGCAAAACTGAATTTTCAGCAGTCATTACTCCAGTCTTTAGTGGTCTCACATGGTCCTTCAGAAATCATTCTAATATGCTGATTTACTTATGCTGACTTATTATTATCAGTTTTGAAAACTGTTGTGCTGCTTCATATTTTTATGGAAACTGTTATTCTTTTTTCCAAGATCGTTTGATGAATAGAATGTTCAAAATAACAGCATTTATTTGAAATATAATTTTTTTTTTAAAGTCTTTGATTAATCTAATGTGCCCTTTCTGAATAAAAGCATTAATTTCCTTTAAGTAAGTCATACTGACCCCAAACTTTTCAGCGGTAGTGTATAGTATATTAATAAACATGTTTTATGGTTGCATTTCAAGAGCTATCTTGTCTTATGTGTACTGCTACATTACCTTGACATACTGTTCGATTTTGGTCATACAACCCAATTCAAGGCCAGTGAAGAGTAAAATGCAAGGATTTGACTGCTGTGAAATTGTCAAAGTACAGGAAATAGCATTGAACCATTAGTTCACCACAACCTTCAGTTAGACGCATAAAAGGATAACTGAAGCAGACAATATTGCTGTCCTTACCATTTGACACTTATCAAAGCAGTGCAATGCTGATAGCACCATGTAAGCCTATTTGCATAAATGGATTAAAAAACACAGAGATAAAAACAAATGGAGCTCATCCTTGTGTAAACAGTAGCTGACTGTAGGAAATCACATTTCTGCATTGCAAAATGAAGCATTGCTTAAATACAGTGGGGATTGATGGTGTTTCAATTTAGCATTTTTTAAATTTAAAGCAAATATCTTTCATGAATTAATATTTATAATCTTTATAAATATTATAATCATGATAAACATTATCAGATATTTTCATTCATTAGTCATTAATGATATGATATCCCCCCAAATGCTCAATGGTGGAATTTCAGTAGTCATTCTATTTGTAAATGTGCATCCGTTCCCAAAACAATGAAATAACGGCACAGTGTTTTCTCATTACGGGAGAGGAACCGGTCTAAAGAATGAGTGGGCCGCACTGATGCCGTGCTGGACGCGCAGTGAGTCCATTAGCATACATCTGCACTGGCTTTAGACGGACGTGGGAGGCACAAGACGTGTCCTGCTTTTCTCTATATCACCCCCAAAGATGAATGGGGTGTGTGGGTGTTTTCATTACTGAGTTAAGACTAATTCCTCGGCGCATTAGCCAGTATTGTGCTGTGACAACCCAAGAGGTGTGGATGCCAAAACAGAACTGAAGCTAGCATGGCACGACTGCTCATGTGCTGATTTTATCTGTAAAACTACCTGTCCTTGGACATGGGTATTATGCTATATTTCACAAAAGTCATTTATTTATAATAATAGTCATTAGTTGCATTCTTTTAGTAATTTCTTAATTATATAATGTTTTAATCTATTAAATGTAAATTAAAATGTATGAATATTTATATAATTTAATAAATTAAACAATGACACAAAAATGCATCCTAATGACTGTTTTATATAGGCCCTATATATATATATATATATATATATATATATATATATATATATATATATATATAGATGATAGATAGATAGATAGCAAAGGCAGCTGCTGTGAAAATAAATCTGCATTGTTTATCCTTTTTATCTTTCATTCAAACAATTCACAAAATTCCAACCTGTCATTAAAGTAAAACAATTGAAAGTGAGAGGGGAAATCTCATTGTGAAATAAATGCTTTCTCTAGTTCATGTTGGCCACAATTATTGGCACCCAGTTATTGTAACATCCTTTTCCCAGGGTAACAGCTCTGAGTTTTCTCCTAAGACCATTTTCTTCATACAGAATCTCTCCAGATCCTTCAGATTCACATCTCCATGTTAGTACTACTTCTCTTCAGTTCACCCCACTCATTTTCTGTTGGGTTCAGGTCAGAGGACAGGGACAGCCATGGTAAAAGATTCATTTTGTGCTCATTGACCCATTTTTGTGTTTATTTTGATGTTTGTTTTGGATTGTTGTCCTGGTGGAATATCAGGTTTTGATTTTTTTTTCTGTTGGTATTTGATAGAATCTATGATGCCATGCATCTGAACAAGATGTTTTTCAAGATGAAAAACAGGCCCACAAAATTAAAGATCCAGCAGTCTATTTAACCGTGGACATGGGGGTGCTTTTTTATCCCTGTTTGTACTAAACACATCTGGTGGATTTGCTGCCAAAAAGCTTTTTTTCAGTTTCATCTGACCATGGCCAGTGCCATTTGAAGTTCCAGTCGTGTCTGACAACTGAATTTGCTATAGTTTGTTTTTGGATGAGTGAAGAGAATTTTCCTTGAAACAAGGGATGGGCATTTTTGGAAATATCTTATTTCGATTATCGATAGGTTTCAAAACCGATTAATCGAGTACTCCTGGGGGCGGGGCTTGTGCAGGGGGCGGGGCATGGCCGTAATGGAGATAATGAAAATATCTGAAGACTGTTATGAAAATGAATGTTAAAAATAAAAATGACATAAAAACATGTCTACGAAAACATTAATACATGATTAGATGTTAGATTATGATTATGATGCAATGTTATTAAAAAAAAAGCATCTAAAAAAGAATAGCTGCCTGAGGTGAAGCTGACTTTATGCCAATAAACTGAAACCCGTTCTATGACACTTCCTATTATATTAATCGGATAACTTAGATACATAACATAAACGTAACATTACAACTTGTATCTGCACAAAAGGATGCCAGTGAAATTTAAGTTACGCGCTGTAGCGAGAGAGAGCGAGCTCCTGCCTGATGCGCTTTTAGCAGCAAATATGACGAAAAAAATCACTGTTGCATCATTATAGGATCAGTATTTTTTTTAAAGAAACATCTAAAAGCAATATGAACAAATAACTTGGTCAATATCAGGCATTGCATTTGAGCATGAAACTAAACACTGGTAGGCCTAATATGTAGCGCATTCAGCATGTAAATAAATGTTAATATCCCAACACATTCTATATTATATTAATTAGATATGTATGTAGCTAACCCAGACATCATCACTACGTGACTTCAAAGCCAAGCTTCTCTCTCTTCTGACGTCTATACTTTGAACCGCATGCTGTTGCAAGCTAAACAATCAGACCTCAGGGTGCCGCCCAAAGTGCTGCTATAACCAATCAGATTATTTTTCCACGATCATCGTTTTCATGATCATTCGTCACTGTCACGGCCGAGTACTCGATTGCTGTTGCACATCCCTACTTGAAACCCTTCCGAACAACATGTGGTGATGGGGATGTTTGATATATATTTTTAGGTTTCTGACCCCAAGACTCAACTAATCTCTACAATTCTACAGCTGTGATCCTTGGAGAGTCTTTGGCCACTCAAACTCTCCTCCTCACCGTGCATTAGGACGATATAGACACGTCCTCTTCCAGGCAGATTTTTAACATCTTTAGTTGATTGGAACCTCTTAATTATTACCCTGATGGTGGAAATGGGGATTTTCAGTGCTTTAACTCTTTCTTACAGCCACTTTCTATTTTGTGATGCTCAACAATCTTGTTCTGCACATCAGAACTATATTCTTAGGTTTTACTCCTTGTGATGGATGATTAAGGGAATTTGGTCTCATATTTATAATCCTGTTGAACAGGAAGTCATGGCTGGACAATTTCATGCACCTAGTCACCCTGGTGTGCTAAAAAATTTAAATATGAATATACTTCAGAGATATTTTACTCATAAGAATTTCTAGGGGTGCCAATAATTGTGGCCAACATTCATTGAAGAAAAACATTTATTTCATCATGAGATTTTCTCCTCACTTTCAATTGTTTTACTTCAATTATAGGTTAGAATTTTGTGATTTTTTTTTTTTTTTTTTTTTTTTTTTTTTTTTTTTTTTTTTTAGGTGTAAGATCAAAAGGATAAACAATGCAGATTTGTTTTCACAGCCGCCTTTGCTCATTGCTCATATTTATCAAGGGTGCCAATATTAGTGGAGGGCACTGTATGTATATATATGTATGTATGTGTGTGTGTGTGTGTGTGTGTGTGTGGCAGCAGCTATTTGCACTAAGTGTAAATAGCGACAGAGGCCATTTACACTGAGTGCAAATAGCAAAGGATGCAATTTACACTGCAAATAGCTATAGATTCTATTTACACTGTTAAAATACCAGGATTTTCTGCTATTTATACTACTTATTGCAAATAGTGGCGATTATCTGCACCTCAGTATTGTAGTACATTATAAAACAGTATGCAATAATAACTTCAGTGTAAATTTTAATTTTAATTCAAATTATTAAATGGATGCCACCTTATATTGGGACAATAAAGCCCTCCCTACACCTATCCTAACCCTACCCGTACCCAGAGGTGGGTAGAGTACCCAAAAACTGTACTCAAGTAAAAGTAAAAGTACTTGTAGAAATATTTACTCAAGTAAAAGTAAAAGTAATAGTCTGAATAGTTACTTGAGTAAGAGTAAAAAAGTATCGGATAAAAAAACTACTCAAGTAGTTAGTTACTCGCTACTTTGGATCATATACTGAATATAGTCTATTTTTATTTAGATGTATAGATATTTAGATACAATTTATATATATATATATATATACACACACACACATACAACTGCCGTTCAAAAGATGTTTTTTTTTTATGTAATTTATTTCAGTGATGCAAATGAATTTTTATCAGCCTTTAAGCCAGTCTTCAGTGTGACATAATCCTTCAGAAATCATTCCAATATCTTGATTTATTATCAATGCTGTTCTTTTCAGCTTTCTATTCATAAAATAATTGTGAACAAAATGTCACAGGTTCCAAAAAAAGCAGCAAAACCCTGTTGAAAAAAACAGCATATGCTGGTATAGGTATGTTTTGAAGCATGGGATGCTGGTTTGGGCTGGCCTTTTGCTGGTTTAAGCTGGTCCTAAAATGGTCTGAGCAGCTTAAGACCAGCACATGACCAGCTAAGGACCAGCATAAACCAGCAAAAGACCAGCATAAACCAGCATCACAGCTTCAAAACATACCAAACTAGCATATGCTGTTTTTTTTCAACAACACTGATAATAAATCAATATATTAGAATGATTGCTGAAGGATCATATGACTCTGAAAACTGGAGTAACAGCTGATAGAAAATTCAGATTTGCATCACTGAATTAAATTATATTTTAAATAGGGCCGGGACTTTAACGCGTTAATTTAGATTAATTAATTACACAAAAATAACGCGTTAAATTTTTTTAACGCATTTTAATCGCACTTATTTTTGCACCGCGGAACGTTTCTCACTGGATGAGTTTCGGCGGACCGATTATACTGCAGCACCAACTAGCGTTCTCAATTCCAAGAACGCAAAGAACGGACTTGCGTTCTCGTGGAGACCGGTCTTGCCAAGCTTCCTTGGAAGAACGAACTCGGAAGTAGAGCCCTGCGCGGGACTGTTTTCTTCATCCCGCTCCCGCCCGCCGAATTTCTGACCATTACCGCCCGCTCCCGCAACATGTGTGTTACACTCCCACCCGCTCCCGCAATATGTATGTCCACTCCCGCCCGCACCCGCAAAACTCTGAGAATTTATTCCCGCACGATAATAGAGATGCATTGATTTTGTGTCTTCTCCCGTCCCGCAGGAAAAAAAAAAACATATTGTATTGCTATTATTAAATAGATTCATGTTTGTTTCTGTCCCTGACCTGCATGTATTCTGACGCACTGGTAGGGAAGATGAATATAGCCTGGGCTATCGGGGACATCTAAAACGCTTAGGCTACCGCGCGTTTCTTTAGACTTCAAGTACTTTGATTTTGTTGACAATGACATCATGTCGCTAGGCTACCTCCCGATCCTGCAGTGTTTTTTTTAGCCGCCCATTCCCGCCCGCACCACAATTCAAACCGCCCGCTCCCGCGAGATTTGCGTTGGGTCCCTCTACTCGGAAGGACGCGAGAACACAGAACGCACACTTATGAGAACTGAGATGTACTGAGTTCTTGCTTAACTGACCGCATAGTCTCAGCATAAACAGCGACCAATGAACAATAAATATTACAAAATGTCATAACTTATTAAAACATTTCATACTATTATAGATATTACTTTCATATAATTGTATTGTTTTATTTTACAGCGTTATATGTTTTACTGTTAAGATTCATTTTAATATGCCAATAAAAATGCAGACTTTCTCCGGGTCTTATAACTTTATTAAAATAAAAACCAAAACAAAACGATACATGTTTACTTTCAACTTGAAGAGCCGTTAAGTATTTGTGAGAGCGACTTTAAAGCTTACAGGCTTACGTACACCGGCCACCCACAGCGTTTTCTGGGATTTCTAACGGCTCGATTCTCTCAAGTCTGCACTCGATGCATCCTCAGTTTCAAGAACATATCCGGGCACTTTCATGCATCCTCTATACTTGCGTTCTTGAGAATTGGAACTGAACTTCGACGGTTAATGATGACGTAGAACGAGAACACAAGGACGCAAGATCGCTGAAGAATGCATATTGAGAAACAGCCAAAAACAAACCACAGTGAACATGGACAAAGAAGCTGATGAGACCGCTTTGGTTGGCCCTGTGGATGGGAAATTTAAAAATCCATATAAAAAAAACTTACTTCTCACTGTTCTCAGGTCAAATATTTATATGCGATTAAAATGCGATTAATTTCGATTAATTAATTACAAAGCCTCTAATTAATTAGATAAATTTTTTTAATCGAGTCCCGGCCCTAATTTTAAAGTATATTAATTATCTATTTTGTATCTATATAACCTCTGACATGGAGAAGAGAGAAATCTCCTCACATGACCGCTACAGAGCATCTGAACATAACGAAATAAATGCATATGATGGATCTTCTTCCGTCTGTTCCGCAAAACGTAAACAAATGTAGCTTTTATTTCTGCAAGCGTAAATATTGTGAAAATATCAATATTAATTGTGTCTAAGCAAAGGCATTCCTCCTGGAACTAACGCGGGTTTGGCGGGTGTTCATTTCATACTCTGTGACAGCTTATTTAATGAATTAATTCTGGATTGTATTTAATGTATAAGGTGCATTTATAACTAACTGGTAATGTCATAGTGGTTCGTGTACTGTAAACGAATCTATACCTGTGGAACCGACAGCACACGCGGTGTTCATCTAATGAAGATCTTCATAGCTAGCAAACCATAGTCTTTGCAGATTTGCTTTCAACTGACTGTAGATCCAAAGCCACGTCTTCAACGCTCTTGATGTTCTTAAACTTTCTGTTATCTGAGTGAGAACCGCTTCAGCGTGCGGCAGGGAACTGAACGAATCATTCAAATTGATTCGTGAACCGATTCACTGGTTTGCCAACAGGTTTGATCGAGCCTTTGAACAGAATTGACTCAAAAGAATGAATCATTCGCGAACGGACATCGCTCGTTGCCCAGAGAAAGGTAGACGGCGCGTTTGGAATAAATTGAAGCATTTTTATCTTTATTATTACGTATTGCAATAAGATAAAGTAACGAGAGGAGCGTCGCCCACAGTAACTAAGTAAAAGTACAGTTTTTTCACTAAAAATGTACTTGAGTAAGAGTAAAAGTACCCAATTTTAAATATACTCTAAAAGTATTAGTTACTCAAAAAATTTACTCAAGTAAATGTAAGTCGTTACTACCCACCTCTGCCCGTACCCCATACTTTATTTTCAACTTTTTGATTATTTCCTTAATTTTTATTGAAAATAAATGCTTTTCTGATGTGATTTTGAAATTTGAAAAGGGAGAAAAAAGTTCGCCAAAAAGCGGATTTGAACCCGGGTCGATCATGTCAAAAGGAGTACAACACACGTTTTACCATCTGCGCCACTGGATGTTCTGCTAACAAAACGGGCTATTTGCACTTAGTGTAAATAAACACTCAATATAAAATATTATGAATTTAGTAAATATTATATATAATTTAATATCATTATTAATAATATTTATTATATTTACATGTATAATACATTAAACACATGTATTAATAGTGTGATTTTAGTACTATTTAGATGCAATTATAGTTTTTATTAAATAAAATATAAATATTTATTCAATAAAATATTAATATTTTAATGCACATTTAGTACATTTCAAAGGTAATTTAATGTTCTATAATTAACTAACTATATAATTGTCAGTCTATATAACTGGTAATTAAATATTATTTTTATATTAAAATATATACTTATATTTTCCCGTGTATGATGCATTAAATGTATTAACATATTATTTTAGTACCATTGAGACACTATTATAGTTTTTTATGTCTATATAGTTTAAAAACAAATTTGTTTCCGTTTTAGTCGAAGCTTACTTTTTTAATGCTTTTGTTTTATTTCCGTTAAAGTTTACTTTTATTTCAAGTAATGTTATATATATATACACACATGCCCTCCATAAGTATTGTAACAGTAAAGACAAAATTGCTCTGTTGGCTGTGGAGTCAAGACATTTACAAATATGATTAAAAGATGAATATGAGACAAAACTACAGAATGTCACATTTTATTATTAGCCATTTCAACACATACATGTTTTACCAAATAAAAAGAACAGCACTTTTAGAGTTCATCCCACTCATTGATGTGAGCATAAGTATTGGGACAGTTGAACATAAGGCAGATATAAAAGATTAAAAGCTATTATTTAGTTGCAGATCCCTTGCGCACAATCACAGCAGTGAGTCTGTGACCCATAGACATCACCAGACTCTTGGTCTCATCCTTTGAAATACTTTTCCCAGCCTTTAATGCAGCCAATTCCAATTGTTGCTTGTTTTGGGGAGTTTCTGCTTTTACTCTCCTCTTCAGCTGGTGAAATTCATGTTCAATCAGATTTAAATCTGGAGATTGACTTGGGCAATCTAAGACTTTCCATTTCTTTGCTCTTATAAATTCCTTGACTGAACTGGCAGGGTGTTTTGGGTCATTGTCCTGATGCAATATGAAGCACTTCCCAATTAATCTGGTGGCATTTTCTTGAATATTGGTAGGCAAGATGGTTTTGTACCCTTCCAAATTCATTCTGCTACTGTCATCATACATTAAGTCATCAGTAAAGTTGAGAGGGCCTGTTCCAGAGACAGCCATGCATGCCCATGCCATGACACCACCTCCACCATGCTTTACAGATGAGCTTTTATGATTTGTCATTACTTTTGTCATTACTTAACTTTATGATTTTGCATTCATTTTAAATATTTAACAAATTAAGGATACATTGTCTTATTTGATTACTTTCTGTTTTGTTTGGAACTTAAATGCAAATCAAAAGGAAAATGAAACATTAGCATTGACTCCATGGACATCACCTTTGAACTTCATTGATTGCTCAAAAGCATTGGGGCCCCAGCGGTGTTTGTTTTGCACTCGTCTAGACTAAATGCTAAAGTAGCAGGGAGGGTTTACGCTCAGCGGATCAAACTTTGCCCTCTGTTCAATAACCTTTTAAATTCTGACTAGGCATCCAGGCCCGGTGTGCGTCAAAGGCCGAGGGAGCTGTTTACCTGCAGCACAGTGGCTGATCTTTCAGCTCCAGTCTGTTCTCTGGGACTTTTTTTTCCCTGACCCGCATTATTTGTCCTGCTTTCCCAATGGTGGATATGGATTTAGCACTAAAGCTGCCACATGCAGTGAGATGAAGAATAGTTAAAACATCTCTGCTGAAGGGACGTGTTGAGCTAGACGTCACGTCTCATCCCAATGTGATCTTTAGTCACGCCAATAAATTTGAAAAAGACTCATTTTTTTATTTGTGCTGTGTTAAGTCATAGGTCATCTCTTAGAAATCATGCATCACACCTCCCACATGAAGATCTGGAATACAATGCATATGTTCCAAGTAGCATACAATCATACTGCTATTTTTGTAGTATACTGAAGAAAAAAGGAGGAAATTATAAACGTGTGTGTGTGTGTGTGTGTGTGTGTGTGTGTGTGTGTGTGTGTGTGTGTGTGTGTGTGTGTGTGTGATCTGACAAAAGATCTGCCAAACTATCCAACATGTTTTTGCATGTTGCAATGTAGCCAATCAAAGACATAGCTGTTGATTTCTTCAACACAATGGCCAATCAGAAACGTTGTAGTTTTTCAGAATTCATCTCATAACTAACTGTGCAGACGTGATGTAAATAAGAGATTCATTGTGCAGTTTAGAGAGCTTGATTATAGCGGAACGTTGTGAGATCGTGATGAACTTTGATGAGTGATGCTTTTAGTGATAATAATGGGAGCGCGCTTTGTGTGTTTTCTTGGCTATAATCCATTCAGAATTTGAATGAAACTTTCGTTTTTTGGACACATGCTGCAAAGTTTCGGGAATGATGCTGGATTCATTCTCGAAATATCGGTGATTAAGCAATGGACTGGACAAAAATGGCTCAGTGATTTAATTCTGGAAACAGTCCTGGCTAAACTTCCACAGAAAGCCCACGTCCTGAGCGAGATCCAGTTCATGGACTAAAAGCGTGTGTAAACTTTATTGAGATCGGGACATATCAACCAGTAATTTCATTTCCAGTAACAGATGGTAGAAAGTTCAGAAATGAATGGTATGCAGTGTATGACAGAATAGTCCCACAACTGATTGTTTATTTTTTCCTCATGTGTCTCACCACAATGAATCAAAATGGACACATTCCAAGTGACACGGGAAAAAGTGATAGCATCTGCAAGCATCAAAATTTTTACATTTCTCAGTTTAAACATTTGTTGTGTTATCTATGTTCTATGGTGAATAAAATGTTGGCTCATGTGATTTGAAAGTCTTTTAGTTTTCATTTTATTCAAATTTGAAAAACATCCCAACATTTCCGAAATTCGGGTCATACAAGTGTTTACATACAAATACGTACAAATATTTTAAAATATATATACATGTATGTCTGTGTATTTATATATACTTAATATATATACACAGTACATATACAGCAGTGTAGAGGCTGACTTTAGCCACTGCTTTATTTGATTTGCAAACTAAATAGTGCTCACTAAAGCAATAACCAAGTGGATGGAGGGATCTTGCTCCGATTAGTCACCCTGGAGTGAGTGCTAATGAGAGGCTCTGGCGCGGGCGACACACGTAGAGCCACTGACAGGATCGGGGTTTGATTAATTGACCTGGGGTGGGTGTTAATGAGGGAAAGGAACAGACCGTGTGGAGTTCAGCATCTCCCCTGACGCAGAATTCAAACTGCAGTTCCAGCAAACACACACACACACACACACCAGTTACTGTGACAGTCTGGGCCGTGACAACTGCCAGGGACTTTGAGCTGTTCGGTTCAGTGAGCAACTTTGCCATGTTTTTCCCCATAGGTGTTAGGGTAAACGTACCTATTAAGCTCACCAAAATCTATCGAAACATTTTTAGTGCACAAGATATTGGTTTCAGTACAAAAAGTTATGTTAAAATAAAATATTAATCTCTCACACAAAAATATTAAATTTTATTTTAAATGACAAAAGCATTTCAATTAATATACATCATTAAATTCAAAAAGTCCGGCTGTGCTTAATGGGTACATTTTTGTGTTCCCATTAAGCTCACATCATGTTTTATTAAAAATTCTTGTTTATTTTAAGGATTTTTTTTAAGAATAATTGTAAAAAAATATTTTTTGAAGGTACAAAGTCAATCACAAAAAAAAAACAACAACACTAGAATCAAGCAACAAGGCATTCAAGTCGATCAGTTATATATTCATAATGAAGAGTCATCTAAGCACATTGCGACATCTATAGTCCACGTTCAGCTAAGTAACACATACAAAATCAAATAAAACATTTCATTCATGGGGATGAACACAGAAACTAGCCTCATTATGAAACCTCATTTTAAATGCATGTCAATTTATCTATAGTCTCGATTTTTTGCCCTCATTTCCACAGATTTACCGTCTGGAAAAGTTGATGGTAGTTACCAAAGGTCAGAGCCAGTCTGCAGATTTGAGTTGACACTTGACAGAATCCATAGAAAATCGATTAACTTAAATTAAAGTGACAACCATCATTTTATATGTAAAGTCTGTTTATGAAGTATTTACATAGACATTCAATGTGAAAGAGCTTATAGAGAGCACACTGAGCTTAATGGGAGCAGCAACAATTTTTAATATATTTCATGTAATATTTATTAAAACGACAGGATTTTGCTAAATAAATAGTCTAGGTCATGTATTAAGTTCATACATATTTTAATATGAACAATTATTATTAACAAGATCTATGAAATTGTACTTTTTCTTATTAATGTCACACTGAAGCTGTGTGATTTTCATAGCTGTGCACCCTTTAAGCTCACCTCAAAATAATATGAAATCTTTCAAAATTACAGCACTGTAAAAGACAGACCAGCAATAAACTGTCAATTTATAATATTATGGATGTAAAAGTACGAGCCAGTAATGCCTGTGAAGTAATATGTTAGCGTAGCACACAATCTTATACAGCTAGTCAGCTAACTGTGTTCTGTAGCATTTGTGCTATGTTGCTAAAACTATCTTTAGGATCTAACTGTAATTATTTCCCACATCCAAGTTCCAGGTTATAATATGCAAAAGTCTGAACATTAATCTCTTAATTTTACAATAAGTAGTGAAACTTACCCAAAATAAAGGCTTAAACATCTAAAAAAACGCACATTTAAGGGGCTCCTCTTTTGGTGAAAGTTTTTAGACAGCTTTCAAAATGTGAACACATGGAGACCCATATATCTGTGGTGTAATGATCTGATTGACCTGAAATTATATAGTAACAAACATATCAATTGGTTAAGACATCAAGTAGGATAATAAATAGTTTTTTCTTTTTATAATCTGATCTCAAAAATGGAAGTGTGCTTAATATGTACGTTCTCCCTTTGCTAAATGGGTAATATGATGAAACTAATTTATTTTTCTAAGCTAGATTCAGAATGAATTTAGTTAAAAAATAATACCACTGTCTGAATAGTAACAGTCTCAGTGTGTATAGAAGCCTTAAAGGTACAGTAGCAAAAATAGCCTTTTATCATTTTAAATTTCAGAGAGGGGATGGAATATGTTCATGAAAATCTAAATTGTGACACTTTCTAGTGCAAAAAAGACTAAAATTATAACTGAATCTAAGAGAGAAAAATAAAACTAAAAGTTCTTAATATATCCCCTTAAGCAGAAACAATATGTGTGAAGAAAGTGATGAAATGGGAAGCATATGTGTGCCAACTTTTCATCGCAGTCGTGACAAAGTGTGATTCTTTTCCTGTTTAACATTTGAAACTGATATTTTCAGTAGAATTTGTCAGAAATCAGATTACACGAATCCTGTGAATATATTACATAATGTGTGTTTAAATGTAAATACATGATGCACTGCCATTGTTATGGAAACCCATATCAGTAATATGTTTCTAATACATGAGCTTTGTGAGGTGTCTTGGCTTTATGTGAAGAAAGAATCTAAACTTGAGAACGACATGCAGTCATATGAGCAAAAGCTCACATTGAAAAGTTATGACTTTACTGTCAGAAAAGCATGTTATATACTTCATACTAGGACAGTGTGTCTAGTGGTTACATAATGCATTTACACTATCACTGTAAACATAAGAGCTTTTTCATGCCTATAGATTCTCAAATCTGTATCTGGATGTTGAACAGGGCTTCACTTCACGAGTGTCAAGTATCTCAGCCTTATATAAGTTGAGTCATCCTCCACAGCGAATGATGTCACACAATTGCATTTGTTTATATATTTACAGTATGTTGGTATGTGTCTTCATCAGTAAAGATGCTTTGTTTAGTACAGGTCTGTGTTGATGTATGAGGATTATAAGTCAAAAATAATATTATTTGTATTGTTGTTGTTTTTTGCTCCTTTTGTGTTTGAAAAGAATAACAGCATGCATTTAGGATGACATGAGGAGGATTAATGCTCGTTTTTGGGTTAGCTGTCCCTTTAAGACCGATCTTGGAAGAGTGAATCAGATTGTTTGTTCATTGTTGTTCAGATGAAGCAGAGTTTTGCATGGCAAATAACAACGTCTCCACACAGCCGTAATCATCTCATTCCAGCACTGTGTGTGTGTGTGTGTGTGTGTACCACATGCTTATTATGATGGGGCACTTGTTTCCAGCACCATTCTGAGCAGTAAATGAGAGCGGTCTAAGAATAACATCCGCCGGGTCGTTGCAGCTGCCTTTAACACAAGCCTGGTTGTTTTCTCTGTCACGCTGAAGTTGGTCGCATGTGTTCTGTGTCTTTGTGTGACAACAACGCCCAAATAAGGAACACACAACAAATACATAAAAATAACTTTAAATGCAGTGTCAGCTTTGTAATGTCTCTTTGCTTTGTAATTCAGCATGCACTGTTTGATAGATACCTTGCAGACATGAATGATACCTCAACTCATGCAGCTTGAAAGTGTGAAAGAAGACCTTTGACAGAATTTCACCTATCAAAGCTTTATTTATTTAAATCTCTTATTCTCACCAAGGTTGCCATTTTGGTCTAAAATACAATAAAAACATTAATATTGTGAAATATTATTACAATTTACAATAACTGTTTTATATTTTAAAATGTAATTTATTCATGTGATGCAAAGCTGAATTTTCAGCATCATTACTTCAGTCTTTGGTGTCATGATCCTTCAGAAATCATTCTAATATAATCTAATATGTGACCCTGGAGCACAAAACCAGTCTTAAGTCGCTGGGGTATATTTGTAGCAATAGCCAAAAATACATTGTATGGGTCAAAATTATCCATTTTTCTTTTATGCCAAAAATCATTAGGATATTAAGTAAAGATTATGGTCCGTGACGATATTTAGTGAATTTCCTACCGTAAATATATAAAAATTTAATTTTTGATTAGTAATGTGCATAGCTAAGAACTTCATTTGGACAACTTTAAAGGCGATTTTCTCAATATTTTAATTTTTTTGCACCCTCAGATTTTCAAATAGTTGCATCTCGGCCAAATATTGTCTGATCCTAACAAACCATACATCAATGGAAAGCTTATTTATTCAGCATTCAAATTATGTAGAAATCTCAATTTCGAAAAATTGACACTTATGACTGGTTTTGTGGTCTAGGGTCACATATGCTGATTTGCTTCTCAAGAAACATTTCTTATGATCAATGTTGAAAACAGTTATGCTGCTTTTTTTAGACTATTTATATTTTATATTTATTGTATTTTTTAGAAAGTTCAAATGCATTTATACATGCAGCTTTTATTTGAGATAGAAATGAGTTTTAACAATGTAAACGTTTTTACTGTCATTTTTTGTCATACTGTCATATTAATGTGTCCTTGATCAGAAGTACTCATTAAAAAAAAAGTAAAATCTCTTGTAAAATATATTAATTTGTATATTTTTTGTTTAATTTAAAAAAAAATAATAATAAAGTCATAACTAATTATAGTAATTATATATAATTAAATATGTAATATATTATAAAATGTTTGTTTACAATTGTAATTGGATCATTTGGATCATTATAAGCCATATTAGGTTATATGTTTGGCATACTGAGGCCTGTACATGTACAAACCTCATTCATAGGTATAAGCTGTTATGCTTTATTACATCTCCATGGTTAAAGTCTACGAATTTGCATACTTCACTTATAACTGATCCTCAAGACTGGGTTAATGTTTTTAGTATAACTGCCATAGACCATTTTTTGGCCTTTTTTGAGAGCTTTTACTGCTTAAAATCATAAGACTGAGGTACACTTCTTTTTGTTTTTTATTTAATGAATGTGCATGCAATTCAAACAAATGTATCTGGGTCAGGAATAATATTATTTCCTTTGCCACTGAAAGTAAAAAGAGAACAGCATGTGGCCTTATCCCATTTTTCCCACCTGTGTTATGTGACCACTGAACACTACTTCTTATTAGCAGTGGCCTTTATATTTAGAGCACAAAATGCTAGATAATCAGTGAGCCACAGTACAATGGCTGTGTTCTAAAACACAGTGAGCTGCCTACGTAGGCAGCATTATAAGACATCATAGATGCAAACGCTGTTCCAAAAGTGTGGTTTATGTGCCGCTGCCTGTGTAGAGTGTTCCAAATCACTTATGAGGTTTCATTTGAGCTGGGATGCTGCATATGTAGAAAGCAGTGCAGCTCACTGGACTTGTGAACAGACCCAACGTATCATGAGTACTGAGAACAAATGCATATTTATTCAAGAGATTTGTCATATTTTGTTGATTGAGAGACACCAAATCCATGGTCTCTGCGGCTCTGGAACATTCTGTGTGTGGTCAGTGTCCATCCAGAGACACAGAGACCATGGATTTGGTGTCTCTGACACACATTGGGCTCTTTGTTTAGTGTCGATGTGGCAGCTCTTATCTCAACCTGTGAAAAGCCCGCTTCAGACAAGATATATACACACACAGGTTCAATTCTAGACAATTTCGCCGATTTTCATGGAACTTATCTCTGCTGTGTGTGTTTGCTCGGTATGTTTCTCTCTCTGACTCATGCCTCAGTGCTGTCATACTGGAACATACAGACATTAGCATATTTTTGCGATCTATTATTGGGGTGTTGTAAACATATGAATTATATTAATTATAGATTAATATAAATTATCTGTTTCGCTGTAATTGAGTCATTAAAAAAAAAAAAAAAAAAAAATATATATATATATATATATATATATTTTTTTTTTATTATTATTATTATTTTTTATTTTTATTTTTTTGATTGATTGTTTTTTTTTTATCTACATTTCTGTGAAATTATTTTTTGGATATGTGTGTGTATGTGTGTGTGTGTGTGTGTATAGAACACAGATATATATTAAAAGAAAATTAAAGAAATATGTTCAAAGTGCTTTAGTACGCAATTTTATATTTTGTTTTGTTTCATCCTTCAATTATGTTCTGCCCAGACTTCCCGTTTCATTTTAAAGCATGTCAACACAGGAAGGAAAACTGCAGAATTCTTTTCTGTTCCCGTCCTATTCCAAATCTCAAATGTCTCTGGATGTGGGAATCACACATCATCCTTAGAATCAGTGCAGATCAGCTTTCTAAATATCATGACAATGTGTTTTAGAGTAATAAAACTCTATTTCGGAGGCGCTCTATGAGACGTCTCATTCAGTGACATGTACTGTAAATACAGAGAGATCAGCCACTGTCGCTGTTTGTCAGGTTACGCTCTCAAACAGAGGCGTGAAAGCGCTGGATAAAAGATCAGTGTTTGTATCAGCGCTTGCGCTGGCCTGGTTTCTTTCGCTGCCGTCTCTTTGGTGTGAGCACAGAAATAGCAGGACGACTGTGACTCATGGCTGCACAGCCGAGCATCTCTCTGTCACACTGTCACAAGTGCAGAACCTGTTAGACGGATTCTGCAGTTAATGTTAATTATGAAGATGGACGGACCACCTGAAGCAAAGTGAACGTGGGGGAATTGCTAACATCGCTCCCATAACCCTGAACATACACACGCACACCCATGAGACTATATGCATACACATTAGTTCTAGTGGATATACATTTTGGGTTGATAATTGCAAGCTGCATTTGAATGATCTGATATTGATCTTTTAATATTTGCCTTTTCAAATTTCCGTCAACCTAAACATTATTTGTAGCACACCTCCTGTTCTGTAGATGTTGCTAATCCTTGATAGTTCATCTCTTTTTTTAAAAAAGTTTATTTTTGTTTGTTTGTTTACACCAGCGCTGAGTAGTTTGATGAATGCAATCAACTGCTGTTTGTAAATGCTGTGCAATTAATTTGTTTGTCTCCCTTCATAATGACTTTTTTGGCATTTTTGAAGTTTACCTTTTTTTGTTATGGGAGAAAATCACACTGTAACATGGTCACAAAAAAGTGTGGGCGACGATTATTGTACATGTTTTGGTTCAATATAATCTCATTTAATAGAATCAATTTTATAATTAATCATAGTTTTTTACAATCATAAATTATAAATTTCAAATAATAAATAACTGAATATAAAAAGAAATTTACTTTCATATCAGTTAAATATATCTTAATTATTAATATCAGTTAATTTGTACATGTATCACAGTTTCCACAAAAATCTTGAGCAATACAACTATTTTCAACATTGACAATAATAAGTAATGTTTCTTGAGCACCAAATCATCATATGTGAACCTGGACCACAAAACCAGCCTTAAAAATTTATATTTATACATCATCTGAAAGCTGAATAAATAAGCTTTCCATTGATGTATGGTTTGTTATAGGACAATATTTGGCTGAGATACAACTATTTGAAAATCTGGAATCTGAGGGTGCAAAACAAAAATCTAAATATTGAGAAAATCGCCTTTAAAGTTGTCCAAATGAAGTTCTTAGCAATGCATATTACTAATCAAAAATGAAGTTTTGTTATATTTACGGTAAAAAATTTACAAAATATCTTCATGGAACATGATCTTTACTTAATATCCTAATGATTTTTGGCATTAAAGAAAAACTGGTCATTTTGACCCATACAATGTATTTTTGCCTATTACTACAAATATACCCCAGCGACTTAAGACTAGTTTTGTGGTCCAGGGTCATATATTAGAATGATTTCAAGGATCATGTGACACTGAAGACTGGAGTAATGATGCTGAGAACTCAGCTTTGCATCACATGAATAAATTACATTTTAAAATGTATTGAAATATAAAAGGCCTATTTTTAAGTGTAAAATATTTTACAATATTTCTGTTTTCACTGATCAAATAAATGCAGCCTTGGTGAGCAGAGAAAGTTCTTTCTAAAACATAAAAAATGTAGAAACCCCAAACTTTTAAACAGCAGTAGATTAACATATGTAATATAGAAGTAATTTGAACATATGGCCTAATGGATAGAGTCGGACTTGTAACCCGAAGGTCGTGGGTTCGAGTCTCGGGTCCGGCAGGGATTGTAGGTGGGGGAGTGAATAACCAACACTCTCTCCACCCTCAATACCACGACTGAGGTGAGACCCTTGAGCAAGGCACCAAACCCCCAACTGCTCCCCGGGCGCCGCAGCATTGACTGCCCACTGCTCCAGGTGTATGTTCACTACTGCTGTGTGTGCACATAGGATGGGTTAAATGCAGAGCACAAATTCCGAGTATGGGTCACCATACTTGGCCACACACCACTTCCCTTTCCGTTTCCCTAATAGTTCTCATAACAGTTTTATTCCTCTAATAGTTCCCAGAGTGTGCAAACCCAGATTAGCTGATGTCAATACTGAATTGGAAAATCAGTGCCAATACGTAACACAGCCCTGTTAGCTTTACATAAGCCAGGCATTGAAATTGGTTGCAAAGACGCACAGAATCACAGCACAACACAAATGTGATGCTGTCAGGTGGCAGCACTACGTCTCTCTCTGTCTCTCTCTCTCTCTCAGAGGTCAGGGTGGTCTCTGTCTGTTACGGCACTTGCAGCAGCAGGAGGCATTGCAAGGTGAAGACACATCGGCTGTCATTGTGCTGAGCGGGAGAGAAAGAGAGGGAGACAGTGGGGAAAGGAGGGAGGGTGAGAGAGAGAGAGAGAAAAGCTGCGTTCTCTGGCTCACCGGAATCGCTCGTTCACACTCGCTGTTGACGGATGAGCCGTCGGTCGAGGCTGAGAGCTCGGCAGCTTGTGTCAAGCTGAGGGTAGAGCGGAACATGAACATAATGAGAACCTTCCCTCGCTTGCTTTCAGATACCGGCCAGAAGAAGACACTGGAGAAGAAGGATGGAAGGCGGATGTCGTTCCAGAGACCGAAGGGCACCATCGAGTATTCCGTAAGTGGGAACATCAATCCCTTTCCTTGTTATTTCTGTGCATGTGCTGTGCATTGTAGGCTTGTGTCTTGCAGATCTCATCCCGGTGCTGTTTACTCTGAAGATTTTTCCACATGTACCTGCGAGATTTCTGTGAGAGTTTGCACGAGGACTCTGTGTGTGTGTGTGTGTCCACAGGGATGAATTGAGAGCAAGTGTGTTTCCATCAGGGTTTAGGATGGAGAGACGCTGCATGAAGCCAAGCGAATGTTTACATCAGCCTGTTTATTTTCACCGGTCTGCATGTGAATGTTCTTATCAGCATGCATTCCAGCAGAGTATTGCTGAATGACCTTCCTTTCTGCATTTGTATTTCTATTGATTGGGTGAGCGCGTGTGCCGAGCGAGAGAGAGACCGACCGTGGGAGCTTCGATTGTCTGTCTTAACAGCTTGTTGTGTTCTTGAAATGACCCTCAAATTCCAGCTGCGGGCAGAACGCTTCTCGTCTCTCTCCCTAGTAACAGAGGAGCGTGTGGGTTGAGACGAGACCTGGAGTTCTGCCTGGAAGTGGAAAGAGACAGAGGAGAAGAAACTGCTGGCGCCTAGAACTGTCATTTAGCCAGAAGATTGGAATCATACAGCTTTTCCACCAAAAACGGTGCCGGTGCTCATGCCGGAGCTGGCGCTCAGTCAGACAATCTGATGAAGTCTCTCAGAAACGGCCCATGTTTACACTGACTTAGATGAACTGACTAGGTCACTGTGTTTGTTTACAAATCTTACGGGTTTTGTTAACATTAAAAGTAGAGATGTGCAAAGTCCACTAGTCAGGGCTTGCTGAATGAATACTCGATTTGACTAATCGATACATTTAAAGACACACAATTTAAAGCACAGTATGTTTTCAACATGCTATTGAAAGCACTGTAGCTAAAAATATTAAAACTAAATATGTGTATAAGAATAACGCTAAGTTAATCAACCTTCATATTCAATTAGTTGGTAATTGGATGCGCAGTAGACTAGTCAAGCATGGTGACCCATCCCAAATCCAAAGTCATTTAATTAAATGTCTTTTTTGATATCACAGGTTTCTTTTGTATGTATAGTTTGATTAAAAATATCAATATTGCCTAATGTTATTAATATATATATATATTTTTTTTAAATGTATTTTTTTCCTGTGATAGCAAAGCTGTATTTTCAGCATCATTACTGTAGTCTTCAGCGTCACATGATCCTTCAACATTTCTTATTATCATTATTCACTATTATGAAAACAGTTGTGCCATTTCATATTTTTGTGGAAACCACATTTTCTCAGGATTCTTTGCTGAATGGAATGTTCAAAATAATTTGATCATTTATTTGAAATACAAATCTATTTTAAATGTCTTTAATTTCTTCAATCGATCGATTGCATTCTTGCTGAATAAAAGTACTAATTCTTTTCAAAATAAATCTTACTGACCCTAAAGGTTGGTGAACATTTGATATAAATATAAATTAATTGAATTCACCACTTTTCTGAGAAATTAAATTCTAAAGCACACTGTCAGTTTGCTAATGAAAGCATTGCTGGGAATTTTTTTTTTTTTTTTTTATAAATGAATAATATAAATGTATTTTAAGAAAAATATGACCTAGTAGACTAATCAGCAATTGTGACTAATTATAATTGTGTCATTGTGAAGTAATCATTTAATTCCGCATCGTTTTGATCTCATGAGTTACTCTTTTCGTTGTTTACATGTATAGCAAATAAAAATTCAGAGCAGTTCATCAGTTCCGTACAGTTTGAGACTAACTGGTCGGTAGAAAAGGGGCATCAGATTTGGTTCAAAACCGGCATCAGGTAGCTGTGGGATTGGATGCTGGTGTAGTTGATGTGCTCTGTTCATCGGAGTCAGCGTTACTGCTGCTGCTGCTGTCATGCTTCTGTTTCCAGACACTTCTGCTCTCCCCTCGGATCTGAGCAGGTGTCTGACACCTGTCTCCCCCAACACACGCTGAAGATCCATCTCTGTCGGACGACAGTGATTGACAGGGCCTTTGTTTTCCTCCGCAGAGCGTGAAAAGTGTGCAAGACGACAGCGGGGCATTTGTCACAGGGCCTAAACAGCGTGTAATGATGCTGTTTGTGGCGGTTGTTGGTGAGGGGTGTGTGGGGGTTAACATGAGAGAGATGGCAGATAGGCACTCATATCGCAGTCTTCCAGCTTGCCTTGCAGTCTTCCACTCCAAACCACACCACACCGCTGCCAAGACGGAGTGATGGATGTAATATTGAGAAGATGTTTGGATAATGTTTGGACATGATCCATAACCCTGAACACATAAATCACCTTTAAATGGATAGCTCAGCCAATAGTCTATATATATCAATATTCTGTCATCATTTACTCACCCTTATGTCATTCCAAACATGCATGACTATCTTTTTTCTGTGGCTTCATTGTAAGTCAGTGGGTCTAATGTTGATTACACTTTCAGAGAAACTGCCTCCATTATTGTGAAAGCCTTGCCTCCTGCCACAGGTGATTGTCTTCATTGCTCTTTTCTCAAGAAGCAGTCTCGAACTCAAGAGGGGTTGAAGGAGAGCTAAACTATTGTAGCCCATCTGCTCAGTCACTAATAACGCTCCGCAGGTCAGTGGGTTCTCACCATTGGCTGGTCTGTGGCCAATTAAAGTGGATGGACTCCAGGAAAGAGCGAGAGAGACTGAGATCTCATTGGAGAGAAACAGTGAGGATTCAGCATCTGCTTTAATGATTCCCGAGTCTGCTGATTCCTGTAGCAGTCTAGAGTCATTGTAACAGCACTGAAGTCATGTAGTTAGTGATTAAAACTTATAGTCTCATTATGCACGATGCATACTGTGCACAAAATCAATAGACTTTCTGTGCATATTTATAATTGCATTGATTTGTATTCAGCATCAGCAAATCATGCAAAAATCACTCCTAAGCTCTTAAAAATACATTTATGACTGTACATGTAGCTCATATGAGATTTCATCACAGGGCTGAGCTGTTTTTAGGGTGCGTGTGAATGTGAAGAGCTTTAGGCAGTGAATGTTTGTGACCAGGCTCACCAGTTGCCCCTTGACCTCCTGCTGACAAAGCCAAAACAGGCTATTGGGACATCAAACTGGTACACAAGTACTGTGGACATCCAATGGTTTTAGATAATACTTTGATATTTACAATAGTACTGAATGATTGTCATATTCATGTACCATGGTTTTTCAAAGAATACCATGGTATTACAATATCCAAAGCACGGTTGATGTCTCTATGGTAAGCACTGGTTCATCTACGTCCTGCGAAATGAGAGCGTCAACATCTTGCCAAGACTGCATAGCTAAAATTAGTTCTTTAAGTGATCATCGACGCAGTTAGCCAGCATGTGCCATGAGGGTAGTAATGACAGCGTCACTATGGCAACTCTCATGCCACGGCAGCCGTGATGTCCCACGCAGTATGGAACTCGTCTGATTTGACATTCTGCATGATTGCACCGTTTGCTGGAATGTCATTTTCAGTTTGGTGAGCTGTGTGTTCTGTATGAGTGTGAATCTCACGAATCCAAGAACATGCATGGATTGTATTTCATCCCAAAAAATTAAAAGAAATAAATTTTTTACATAATGAAAACCAAGCTTATTATAAGAACAAAGGTTTTGCATTGTAACAGTATTTATTATTGTTATTATAACACTTATTATCATTACCGAAATACAAAAGAAAACATTACTGTAATGCAAAAGATTGATATATAATTTAAATAGTATAGAATATTACGTCATAAGTGCTGTCAAATCAATTAATCGCATCCAAAATAAAATATATTATATTTACATAATATATGTGTGTACTGTGCACACACACACGCACATGTTGTTAAGAAATAATTACATGTATATATGTTCATATATATGTGATTTTATTTATATATATATATATATATATAAATTGTGTGTGTGTTTATTTGTTAGGCGTCGACCGATTATCGGCCTGGCCAATTATCTTATATTAAGCATTTTTATGGTTATCGGTCATTTTCAAAACCGTTTTGCAGATAAAATCATTTAAATGCATTTAAAGAGAGTTAAATCAGCATTGGCCCTGAAAAACATGTTTGCTTGCTTCTAATTAGTTTAGACAGATTGAGTACACGTTCGCCATAAGATAACAGAATGCATAATAAAGTATTTAAAAAACATAAATTTACAAATTTGAAAAATGAATAGAAAATAAATTTGAAGGAATATAATGCTGTGTAATAAAATGTACTAGTAGAGCACTTTAATAATCAAATAATACATGCAGAAATGCATGTGTTTGGACTTGAATATGGCTTCTGATGAGACGTGTGACAACTCGTGGAAGCTGCTCCCAGCTTTAGGGTGGTGTAAGAGCTAAACACTGTCTCATGATGTTTGGAGCCAACCCTAGACGTTACTAGTCTTGATCCTAATGACCTAAGAGTTCAACGTGTCTAAATTCAGAATGGGTGAGCCGCGTTTGAAGCCTCTCTAAAATGTGCCTCTGCCTGCAGATTCTATTAAAGTGTCAAGTAGCTAAACCGCAGTGTATAGTTGAAAAAGTTTACTACTTAAGATACTACTTGTCAGAAGAATTATTTTGATTATTAACCTTGATACTTGAATGTGTCAGGAAGTCAGTGTAAGGACTGATGCGCTCTGGTGTTTCTTTACTAGTTGTACATATCTTTGCATCAATTTATAGTTATATTGTTGATTCTGTTGACATGACTTGTATGCAGTAGACTACAAACTCAAACAAGAATGCATTCGACTTTTATTTGATCCATACGCATTTCCTACTTCCCAGAAGGAACCTTAAGCCGCCCATGTCTGGAAAATGTTGAGTTTGTCTAGACTGCTCTGATGACTCTTACTGCTGCGTGTCTTTTTTCCAAGCAGAAGCGACTGGCAACGGCTGACATCTCTGCTGGCACCGCTTGTGTTGTATATTGGGTGATATTTTTATCCACGGCTGCCTTTAGAAAGAGGACGACAGACCTCAGCGGGACTTCCTGCTAAAGTCTGAGATTGAATTAGGAGGGGACAAAACACGGGAGAGAAGGATAGAGCACGTCTAGACTGCAGAGAAAATCATAAATTCACCATCTAACAACTACAGGCATTAGTGTCCAGTGAAGGCAGGTTGTGTTTGCTCTGAAATGAAGCGTCCAGAAGCTACAAATAAATAGCCCACGGAAGAACCGTTTTCAAATGGCTCTGACAGGGAATCAATGTTCTGCGCCAAACAGACTGGATGAAAGGACACCACTAGCGTGGGGGCATTGGGAATATCGACTACTGACGTTCCCATCTGGAGATGACCAGAAAACTTCTGTGCAAATGTTTTTTTTGGGGGGGGTCTTCCATTCTCTAAGAAAAACAACTCAAATAAATCTGATTCAGAGTAGAGATGGTATTAGATAATAATGACCTAAGAGTTCAACGTGTCTAATAAATGCTCTTTACTGTCTGATGTTTGGGAAAACGCTGTGTGACGACGTAAACCATTACAGTCATAAAGAAATGTTTATTTTATGTTTTCTCTGGATTGTCCTCTTAGGGGCCGCCCACACAAGATGCGCTCTTGCATTCAAAACACAAGGATCTTTAGGCATCTTTTTCCAAGTTAAACTTCTGTTGTTTCAGAAACACAGAGCTCATGCTGCAAGATGCTGAAAAATAATTAGTCACAAGATGGTGTTCATGAAGAGGAGCTGTGTCTTTGTTTTGTGGGAAGTGGTTAAAGGGTTAGTTAACCAAAAAATGAAAATATTGTCATTTACTCACCCTCAGGTTTGTTCCAAACCTGTATGGGTTTTTTTTCTTCTGTGGAACACATGTAAATGGATAGCTTGCATACTTTCCCTTCAGACTAGACTATAGGAGGAATTTAGCATGTCAGTGTTTTGTAGAATTGATCATGCAGCGATAAGTTCCACACAGCATGTAAAAAAGGGGAAGGATATATTCACACCATGCAACATTTCTCTTGCTGTTAGGTTTTTGTCTTCTCACTTTGTTTTAGTGTCAAACTAACTTTTTTTCTCAAATTTACACCAGCTTTTCACCCTTGGTGGCCTTATTTTACTTTATATTTTATTTTATTGGATAGTGGTCTGCTGGCTAAAATTCTACAGTTATAGTATGTGTTTAGGATTAAGTTTATTAGAAGAAAACTTAATTAAATTGTAGATGTAATTGAATAGCAGCTTTATACTACCATTCAAAATTTTGGGGTCATGAAAGTTTTTTTTTTTTTAAATCAAATTAATGCTTTTATTCAGCACAGATGTTCTTCTTTTGAACTTTCTATATATATATAAAAAAAAGCAGTTTTCAACATTGATAGTAATAAAAAAAAATTATTTAGCACTAAATCGTCATATTAGAATGATTTCTGAGGGATCACATGACGCTAAAGACTGAAGTAATGATGCTGAAAATTCAGCTTTGCATCACAGAAATGAATTACATTATACAATACAATTTAATAGAAATCTGTTATTTTAAACTGCAATATTTTTTCACAGTATTACTGTTTTTACTGTATTTTTGATCAAGTAAATCAACCTTGGTGAGCATAAGAGACTTCTTCCAAAAACATTCAAAAATTTTACCGACCCCCAATTTTGAGCGGTAGTGTATAACATCCACCTTGTGTAGACCAAGAGGAAACTAAAGAAATGTCTTCCTCTTCTCCCTTCTTGTTTTTGTGCTTTTGTTCTGCAGGTGGAGTCACGGGACACTCTGAACAACATCGCACTGAAGTTTGACACAACTCCCAACGAACTTGTTCAGCTTAACAAACTCTTCTCCAGAAATGTGGTCCCTGGTCAGGTGTGTATTTCCCCACTGAATATCGTATTGCTTGTTAGGGCCCAAGCCAGTAAGGCGCAGGGCCCTATTGTTCCCCTAAGGATTATTAGGGCCCAAGCCAGTAAGGCGCAGGGCCCTATTGTTCTTCTAAGGATTATTATTTTTTTTTTTTTTTTTTTTTTTTTTTTTTTTTTTTATTATTTTTTATTTCGACTATCCGGGTACTTTTGGGGGCCTTAACGTGCCCGAAAACTCTTGAAAATTGGCACACACATTGGAACCTGCGGCCATTAGGACGCCGCTGAGTCTGGGACCCGGGCGTGGCACAGGGGCTCTACGGCGCCCCCTGCAAAATTGTCAGAAAGCTTGATGTATAGCTCACACATACTTGCACGTATTCATATGAAACTCGGTACACATATAGAACTCATTGAGCTGAACAACTTTCACGCTGCATGTTTTAGGCTCCGCCCAACAGGAAGTCGGCTATTCAGGGCTGTTTAAAAAGCGCATGCTCTGGAATTTGATATACTCCTCTGAGGATTTCCATACGATTGCCACCAAACTCGGTGAACATGATCTCAAGACATTGGGGACGCTAAATTGCGAAGATATTTTTGATATGTCGAACGGTTTGCCCGTGGCGAGGCGATGAAGTTATGGCGAAAAATGAGACCCAGGAAATGCCTAATAACGTCCACATACATTGTATGATGTAGATCAAACTTCAGTGATTTGTTCGTTGTATGATGCCGATCGGATAGATGTGACTATTATGACTGAAAGTTATAGCGCCACCAACTGGCTGCAGGAAGTGTGTCGTTTTCAAAATGCTTTGAATTCAGCATCTTCTTTTTACTCGATTTGCTTCAAACTTCACCAGAATAATGTCAAAACATGGCCGATGTAAAACTGTGAAGGGAATATTGATATCTAAAATTATGTTACCATGGCAACGTGTCAAAGTTGAAAATTCGTTTCTGGTGATTTTGAGGCAGATAACATGTTTAGAATGTCATGAAACTCAACACACATATGAGTATTAATGATAGTTAGACACTGGAAAAAGCTCATAAACGGGCGTGGAAGAGGCACTCTATAGCGCCACCTTTTGTCAAAAATGGGGGGGTTAGTTTTAGCTACAGATACCAAACTCGGTACATAAATTGTTCTTATTAATCCGGACAACTTTCTAATTTACAATCATTAGCTACGACCAACAGGACGTCGGCTATATTTATTTTAATGTGGGTTTTTAAAAAAAACGGGCTGTAAACAAATTCATACTCCTCCAAACAGAAACACGTAAATCACACCAAACATTTTTTCTCATGACGCCAAAATACTGAAGATGCTAAATTGCGGACGGATTTAGGATATCTTGAACGATGATTTAATGGCAATTTATTAAAGTTACAGTAAAAAAGAGAAAACTTTTTTTTTTTTATCTTTTAAGAGCAGCTTCCAAACACTTCATAAAAAATTACATACACAGAACAATACAGTCTGAGGATATGTGATTAATTTCATGAATTTACAATAGACTATGGTGAGAAGAAAATTTAAAAACTATCAGAGAGTTGATATAATGCTTCTGAGTGAGAGGTCCTGTCAGCCTGCAGCTGAGTGAGGGGTGGGGGTGGGGTGGGCTGTGAGTGACTGTGTGAGTGACTGTGTGGATTGAGGCAGTGGGTGAGAGAGAGAAAGAGAGAGAGAGGGTCTGTTTTTTTAAAATCTTTAAAAAATGCTTATAAATCATTAAAGATTTTGATAACACTTTATAATAAGGTCTCAATTCTTAACATTAGGAAATGCATTAATTAACGTGAACTAACAATGAAAAATATATTTTTACAGCATGTTAATTCTTCCATGATAGTATGAACTAACAAAGAACTTTTTTTTTTAAAGCATTTATTAATCTTTTTAATGTTAGAAAAATAATCATGTTCAAAAGATTAACTTTAAAATGTAATAATATATAAACACATTTTGGAATTAATATTCATCAACATTAAATGGTATATAATTATTAATGATTATATATATATAATGATAGCTACAGACACCAAACTCGGTACATAAATTGTTCTTATTAATCCGGACAACTTTCTAATTTACAGTCATTAGCTACGACCAACAGGAAATCGGCTATTTTTTTTTTTATGTGTTTTTTTTTTTTTTTAAACGGGCTGTAAACAAATTCATACTCCTCCCAAGCAGAAACCAACAATTCACACCAAACATTTTTTCACATGCTTCCAAGATACTGAAGATACTACATTGCGGACGGATTTAGGATATCTTGAACGGTGATTTAATGGCAATTTATTAAAGTCACAGTAAAAAATAACACTTTTCTTTTTTTTTATCTTTTAAGAGCAGCTTCAAAACACTTCATAAAAAATTACATACACAGAACAATACAGTCTGAGGATATGTTATTAATTCCATGAATTTACAATACACTATACAGAGGAGAACATTTTCAAACTTATCAGAGTTCTCCTGTCTCTGTGCTTCTAATGTGTGCGGTAGGTGACTGGGTGGGTGACTGACTGTGTGTGAGTTCAGTGAGTGTGGAGGAGAGAGAGAGAGAGAGAGAGAGAGAGAGAGAGAGAGAGAGAGAGAGAGAGGGTCTGTTTAAACTTCTCAATAAAATCCTTAAAAAATGCTTATAAAGCATTAAAGGTTTTGATAACACTTTATAATTAAGTCTCATTTGTTAACAGTAGGGAATGCATTAATTAACATGAACTAACAATGAAAAATGTATTTTTTACAGCATGTTAATTCTTCATTGATAGTATGAACTTACAATGAACTAACAATGAACAAAATATTTTTAATATTAGAAAAATAGTCATGTTCAAAAAATAAAACTTTAAAATGTAATAATATATTAACACATTTTGGAATTGATTTTGATAAACATTAAATGGTATATATTTATTAATTATGTAAATTAACAACAGTTAAATAATGTTGTTTTTTAACATTGGTTAATTCACAAATAACATTAAATATTAACAATATATTTTTTACTTTATTAATTTGTGTTAGAAAAAATTATTCATGTTAGTTAATGGAAAAATAAATCATTAAAAAAAGCTTATAAATCATTAAAACCTTTGGTAACTATAATAATTTCTCATTTGTTAGCATTAGTAAATGCATTAACTAACATCAACTACCAATGAAAAATATATTTTCACAGAATTTAAAGTTTTATATGTTGTTCTGTGTGTGTGTGTTTCACTGAGTTGATGGTTTGGATTAACCCTTTAATTGCCGTATCCCTTAAAACCAAACTGCCAGAGGGTTACTGTGATGCTTGTGCTCGCTGGGCACCGTTTTATCGATGCCACCGGGGTGGCGTATGCTGACGGCTTGGGCCCGTCATCGCTGCTCGCAGCTATATTTATTTTTTTTTTTTTTATTATTTTTTATTTCGACTATCCGGGTACTTTTGGGGGCCTTAACGTGCCCGAAAACTCTTGAAAATTGGCACGCACGTTGGAACCTGCGGCCATTAGGACGCCGCTGAGGCTGGGACCCGGGCGTGGCACAGGGGCTCTACGGCGCCCCCTGCAAAATTGTCAGAAAGCTTGATGTATAGCTCACACATACTTGCACGTATTCATATGAAACTTGGTACACATATAGAACTCATTGAGCTGAACAACTTTCACGCTGCATGTTTTAGGCTCCGCCCAACAGGAAGTCGGCTATTCAGGGCTGTTTAAAAAGCGCATGCTCTGGAATTTGATATACTCCTCTGAGGATTTCCATACGATTGCCACCAAACTCGGTGAACATGATCTCAAGACATTGGGGACGCTAAATTGCGAAGATATTTTTGATATGTCGAACGGTTTGCCCGTGGCGAGGCGATGAAGTTATGGCGAAAAATGAGACCCAGGAAATGCCTAATAACGTCCACATACATTGTATGATGTAGATCAAACTTCAGTGATTTGTTCGTTGTATGATGCCGATCGGATAGATGTGACTATTATGACTGAAAGTTATAGCGCCACCAACTGGCTGCAGGAAGTGTGTCGTTTTCAAAATGCTTTGAATTCAGCATCTTATTTTTACTCGATTTGCTTCAAACTTCACCAGAATAATGTCAAAACACGGCCGATGTAAAACTGTGAAAGGAATATTGATATCTAAAATTATGTTACCATGGCAACGTGTCAAAGTTGAAAATTCGTTTCTGGTGATTTTGAGGCAGATAACATGTTTAGAATGTCATGAAACTCAACACACATATCAGTATTAATGATAGTTAGACACTGGAAAAAGCTCATAAACGGGCGTGGAAGAGGCACTCTATAGCGCCACCTTTTGTCAAAAATGGGGGGGTTAGTTTTAGCTACAGACACCAAACTCGGTACATAAATTGTTCTTATTAATCCGGACAACTTTCTAATTTACAGTCATTAGCTACGACCAACAGGAAGTCGGCTATATTTATTTTAATGTGGGTTTTTTAAAAAAACGGGCTGTAAACAAATTAATACTCCTCCAAGCAGAAACACGGAAATCACACCAAACATTTTTTATCATGATGCCAAAATACTGAAGATGCTAAATTGCGGACGGATTTAGGATATCTTGAACGATGATTTAATGGCAATTTATTAAAGTTACAGTAAAAAATAGATTTTTTTTTTTTTTTATCTTTTAAGAGCAGCTTCCAAACACTTCATAAAAAATTACATACACAGAACAATACAGTGTGAGGATATGTGATTAATTTCATGAATTTACAATACACTATGCAGAGGAGAAAATTAAAAAACTATCAGAGAGTTGATATACTGCTTCTGAGTGAGAGCTCCTGTCACTGCATCTGAGTGAGGGGTGGGGGTGGGGTGGGCTGTGAGTGACTGTGAGTGACTGTGTGGATTGAGCCAGTGGGTGAGAGAGAGAAAGAGAGAGAGAGAGAGGGTCTGTTTTTTTAAATCTTTAAAAAATGCTTATAAATCATTAAAGATTTTGATAACACTTTATAATAAGGTCTCAATTCTTAACATTAGGAAATGCATTAATTAACGTGAACTAACAATGAAAAATATATTTTTACAGCATGTTAATTCTTCCATGATAGTATGAACTAACAAAGAACAATTTTTTTAAAAGCATTTATTAATCTTTTTAATGTTAGAAAAATAATCATGTTCAAAAGATAAACTTTAAAATTTAATAATATATTAACACATTTTGGAATTAATATTGATCAACATTAAATGGTATATAATTATTAATGATTATATATATAATGATAGCTACAGACACCAAACTCGGTACATAAATTGTTCTAATTAATCCGGACAACTTTCTAATTTACAGTCATTAGCTACGACCAACAGGAAGTCGGCTATATTTATTTTAATGTGGGTTTTTTTTAAAAACGGGCTGTAAACAAATTAATACTCCTCAAAGCAAAAACACGGAAATCACACCAAACATTTTTTCTCATGATGCCAAAATACTGAAGATGCTAAATTGCGGACGGATTTAGGATATCTTGAACGATGATTTAATGGCAATTTATTAAAGTTACAGTAAAAAAGAGAAAACTTTTTTTTTTTTTTTTATCTTTTAAGAACAGCTTCCAACCACTTCATAAAAAATTACATACACAGAACAATACAGTCTGAGGATATGTGATTAATTTCATGAATTTGCAATACACTATGCAGAGGAGAAAATTTAAAAACTATCAGAGAGCTGTTTCAATGCATCTGAGTGAGAGCTCCTGTCACTGCATCTGAGTGAGGGGTGGGGTGGGGTGGGCTGTGAGTGACTGTGTGAGTGACTGTGTGGATTGAGGAGCTGGGTGAGAGAGAGAAAGAGAGAGAGAGGGTCTGTTTTTTAAAATCTTAAAAAAATGCTTATAAATCATTAAAGATTTTGATAACACTTTATAATAAGGTCTCATTTCTTAACATTAGGAAATGCATTAATTAACGTGAACTAACAATGAAAAATATATTTTTACAGCATGTTAATTCTTCATTGATAGTATGAACTTACAATGAACTAGCGATGAACAAAATATTTTTAATATTAGAAAAATAGTCATGTTCAAAAAATAAAACTTTAAAATTTAAAAATATATTAACACATTTTGGAATTGATTTTGATCAACATTAAATGGTATATATTTATTAATGATGTTAACTAACAACAGTTAAATAATGTTTTTTAACATTGGTTAATTCACAAATAACATTAAATATTAACAATATATTTTTTACTTTATTCATTTGTGTTAGAAAAAATTATTCATGTTAGTTAATGGAAAAATAAATCATTAAAAAATTCTTATAAATCATTAAAACCTTTTGGTAACTATAATAATTTCTCATTTGTTAGCATTAGTAAATGCATTAACTAACATGAACTACCAATGAAAAATATATTTTCACAGAATTTAAAGTTTTATATGTTGTTCTGTGTGTGTGTGTGTTTCACAGAGTTGATGGTTTGGATTAACTCTTTAATTGCCGTATCCCTTAAAACCAAACTGCCAGAGGGTTACTGTGATGCGTGTGCTCGCTGGGCACCGTTTTATCGATGCCACCGGGGTGGCGTATGCTGACGGCTTGGGCCCGTCATCGCTGCTTGCAGCTATATTTTTGTTTTGTTTTTTAGTTTAGTTTCATTTTAGGTATTTTGGGTAATTATTTAAGCTACTGTGATGTGTAGATGCCAATTGTTGCCAATAGTTAAAACAAAACCTCTCAGTTATTACTACTTGGATATCATGTTTTGCTCTGAAATACATCACGTTACAGAAGTCAAAAAAGGCTGGTAATGCCGTTTCATGTTGGCTTTGATGTTACAAAAATTACACACTCTAAACTGAATTCATGGCAGGCTTTCTCTGCAAACTTTCATTGCGATGCTTCACTCCCTCACCATTAGATCTCTGGCAAGCGTTAGACAAAGAATCAATCTCTCACTGTTTAATATAGTGCAACAGCATATCAATTATTGGACAATATGACATTTAACCAGATAATATCTCTCAGAGAGATGGAGTGATTAATGACTTCTCTGTTCCAGTCGGTGCATGAGCAGTTATGAAAGATCTCTTGCTAAACAGCTTCAGTATTGCTTCATCATCTCCTCACAAATACATGTTAAGCAAAGCTGAAGTCCAGATCGTTGATATTCACATGGTGGCGAGTGCAGTAATGAGAGGATAATAGATAGAGTCAGGCGCTAGAAATGGTCGACCGCCACCTGAAACAGTACAGCTGGAGGGCTCTCAGCACAGATCACCTGACCAAACTCTGCGGCTCCTTCCATTAGCGTAATCCTCCCCAGCGCTTCGGCCAGCTAAATAGCCCCTCAACACTGACTCCACTGCCCTGCAACTAACACGAGTGGTGCCTGTTCTGTGTTCAGAGATCTGAAGAGCACCGGGAGAGATCATGTTTGATGCAGTGAACTTTGAGACGTTTCCTTACTGTATAAAAGTAATAGAAGTCTATGGAAAGTCCCCACAATTCACAGAAACAAACGTGTGTGTGTGTGTGGTGATCGTTCATGCCTGCGGTTGTGTTTGCAGGTTCTGTATGTTCCCGATCCGGAGTACGTGTCCAGTGCGGGCAGCTCTCCCTCCTTCAGTCCCAGCAGCCCTCTCTCTCCCACCTCCTCAGAAGCTGACCTGGAGAAAGTGACCACGGTATGTGACATTTCCCTCTTCACACCGCACAGCCTCATCATTTAACCTGTGCTCTGGGGGGACTCTCACACAATCACACACGCCCCGAGCATGCCATGAGTTCACACTGAAGGATCTCTGGCTGTTTTCCAGAAGCTTATGTATCTTATACTTTCTGGCTTACAGGATTCATGTGAAACAAACTTAATGGAACAGTGAAATCATGAGCTGACAGCATGAGATGCTGCTGTTCATTGTTAGTCAGCAAACACTGTGCTTTGTTTTCCATCAGCTGATAGGAAGAATTTCAGTCTTGCAGAAATGTTGTCGAGCTATCCGTGTGTTTGTCTGTCAGGATGAATAGGAGCTGTAATTGTTAAAAAATTATCTTAAGGTCAACACGTTTTTCTTTAACGCTTAAGTGTGTACATTTTTGTTAAAATACCCATAAGTATCCCAATTTAATCTGCAGACTATAAGTAAGTGTTCAGGAAAACTGTTATTGTGTTTGCAATTCAACTTGGTAAATACATGGCAAACACACTTCACTTTAAATACTGCAAATATATCACTGTTGATCTAATAGTTACCAGGAAGGACAGATGGATACATAAAATATTTATACTACACAAATGGATGTACTTCTGTAAATTTGCTTTTGAGCAGGTTTTGAGATCACCTGGCTCAAGGTTGTGGTTTTTCATTGTCAAACATGATATATTTACACACCCTCTGTAATCAAATACCTGCCATGAGCTGTGTCGACTTGCCCTCATCCTTAAAAGCCCTTCATCTAAATCCCTAAGAAATGAGCCGTTTCTGGTATGGTGACTAGTGTGAGCAGCTGAGTCCTTAGCCATCTTCAAGAATAGGCTAAAAATATGTCTCCTCCATCCTTATGGACTCACTTTTGTCATTAGTTTAATGTCTAATGACAATAAGAGAATTTAATGGTCAAATTGCAACATTACAATTGCTTATTTTATATTGTTAGAAAAGTTAGTTATTCCCCAGCCTTAGTGGTATAGCATCTCTTCTCTTCCCTGTGGAGTAGCTGTGCTTGTGTTACACGCTGTCAGTAGGTTTGCTCTTGAATTTCTATTTTGCAGTAAAAGGCTTTACCTGCAGCATCTTATAAAGAAGAGGCCAATGCACCTCGCTGCCTCCTGGTCTCCATAGTGACTGCTGCAACGGTGCCGTTTGCAAACCTGCCCACTTGTGCGCTCAGCCTTATATGCTCCTTTCCCTTTGGTTTCTTTCACACATATCTATTTAGACCTTTCCTCTGGGAAAAGGAAGCTGTGATCTGTCTAGCAGTCTGAGACAGGTACTGTACTAGGAATCAAATGAGGACTCCTAACCTGTTCCAAAATCCAGTCAGCTGCCTACCTAGACAGCATTGTAGGCGTGCATGTTCTGACATGATGGCTCCTTGTTTTAGCCAAAATGTAAGACTCTTCTCTCTTCATAGAGAGAACAATCCCAGAATGCATTTCAAGAAGCTCTATAACAAAATTCATTCAAGAAAGCAAGAGATATTTTATCTATGGGAGCCTACAGTTCATTCAATATTGAAAAGTCCTGATAAAAATTAGTAAAAAGTCAAATGCTGTTATGCTTATTAGAGTATCACATTTTAGGCTTTGCAACATGCTATTAGAATCAGTTGTGATTAACTAAACATACTTACTGTTAGGAATGCATTAATATTATTATAAAAAGTAATTGTTTTCTTTTATTTTTGTCTGTTAATGGATAACTAGCCAGTATTAAAATTATATACCCATTTGCCTAAATAAATTAAATTAAATAAAACATCAAAGGCATCACAACATTATAATACAGTATGCAAAATATAATACACTGCATCCAATAAAATGTATATTCATTTTGAGATTAATTCACTTAAAGTGAACATAAGATGATGGCAAAAACAATTTTAAAGTAAAAAATAGTACAGATAAATTTTGTCCAATTAAATATCTAATAATAACATATATTATCAAATAACGTAATACATGAATAAAAGATATCAAATATACCAAATAACTACAAAAAAAATAACAGTAATTTAAAAATGTATGTAATGTGTGAGTACTCAAGGCGGCAATATATTACTTTCAAATGTCTGTGCAATTAAACTAAATGAATTATTAATTATTAATCAGGTAGCTAACAATAAACTTACTGTTAAATTGCTCATAACTATCGTCTTTAAACTGTTGCTCAGCCCTGTAGAAGAAAACTATGCTAATTTGCAGTAGAGCATCCCTTGTGGCAATTCTGAGAATGCAACGCCTACTTTCATGTGTTATAAATTACTCTCTAGCACTTTGATGACAAAATGGAGCTTGTGTAGCTATAGAAGCGTTTGTGTTCATCTATTTCTAGAGTGTATATGCTGACCCTTAAAAGCCTGCTGTCTATGTAGACAGCTCTCAGAACAGGCAAGGGCGCTCATTGACCTCCTCAGCCAGAGAGCCTTCTCCCTGCGCACTACAGAGTCCTCCAGAGACACGGCAGGGTGAGCGTCAGCCAGGTGCGCTTTGATTCAGCCGAGTAAAGAAAGCACTTCAGTAAAGCAAACAGCTCTTTTCCCAGGCTGTAACGATCTTTTAATTACTGAGCTGTTATTCCGGTGCAACAGACTGGGCTTGTATTAATTATTAAAGTGGATGCCCTGGCATGTTTGCATGTAATGAAGAGCAATAGTGAATGCTGACCACAGAGTGCAGTTTATTTGCTTTCAGAAGTGGATGCTGCTGTAATGTGTTATAGTAGTTATATTAGCCATGCAGGACTTCCATGGTAGAGGAATGTGTAAGTACTATAAAATAGCTACTATAGTAAACATTTGTGTGTTTGTTTAGTTTTTTTAATCTATTTTAATGTATTAATGAAATTAAATACAGTGGTAAATATGCTTGTTTGTTTATAAAGTAATTCATTAATTTTAATTTGTATATATTTTTTTAGCTATAAAGTTATAATATATATATATATATATATATATATATATATATATATGTATATATATATGTTATTTATTTTTATTCAATTGTTTTAATTAATTTCAATGTATTTTTTCTTCCCCTGCTATTTGAATGGGATAGTTCAACCAAAAAGTGACAATTCTGTCATCATTTAATTGCCCTCAAGTTGTTTCTTTCTTCAGTTGAGCACAAAAGAAGATATTTTGAAGAATGTTGGTAACCAAACAGTAGCCACTGACATCCATAGGATGGAAAGAAATACTACAGAAGCCCTGGTTACCAACATTTCGATTGCAATCAAAATATTTTCTACTCCTTTATATATAATTACAAATAAATACATCATTGGTCGTATTGCATGTCAGTCATGTGGTCTTGGCTTGTCCTTAGTGGGCGGTTCTTGTTCAGAATAAGCTGCAGAGTGGATCAGACTTTGTGCCGATATTCGAAAGTCTGAATATACAAGCAGTATTGACTCTGTCTATGAAATCTGGTGACTTTGAATCGAGTCTCCTGAGTTTTTGCCTCGTATCGTCCTGATCTCACCCTCCCTTCCCGCTGTATGCTAAATTTAGTCTGCGTCACAAGAAGAAGAGAGGCAGTGAGAGACTGGCAGTGAAAAGAAGAGGAGGAAGGCCGGTGTGTGTGTGTGTGTGTGTGTGTGTGTGTGTGTTAGAGAGATGGCCAGTGTTAATTACCAGTGGCTGCTGGTGTTGGCTGACACTAGGAAAGGTGACTTTGTCCCAGTGTTACTCGTCTGGTCTGATTTCATGCCCAGAAACTATTGTGGTGCTTTGCTTCAGTCAATGACAGCATGATGAAACTCTTCAGATCAGCAGAGGTTATGTGTGATGTTAAATTAGCGTGCATGCGTTCATGGTGAGTTTCATGCTCGTTGTGACATTATGTATACCATTCAAAAATTTAGGCTCAAGAATTTTTCTTTTTAAAGGAAATTAAAAAAAAAAATTCAGCAAGGATGCATTAAATTGATCAAAACTGACTGTAAAGACATTTATAATGTTTATATTTCATAAGCTGTTGTTTTGAACATTCTGTTCATCAAAGATATAAATATCACACTTTCCACAAAAATATTATGCAGCACAACTGGTTTCAATCTTGATAATTATAATAAATGTTTCTTGAGCAGCAAATCAGCATATTAGAATGATTTCTGAAGGATCATGTGACACTGAAGACTGGAGTAATGATGCTGAAAATTCAGATTTGCCTCACATTAATAAATTACATTTTAAGATATATTCAAATAGAAAACTGTTAAAAATATTTTGATCAAATAAATGCAGCCTTGGTCAGCATACCACTTTCTTAAAAAAAAAAAAAAATCTCAATCTGATCTCAAATTTTTGAACAGTAATGTACCTCTACATTTTACTATATGGCATTTCATATCCATTTTCACTTTATTTTGCTTTTAAAGATTTTGAAAGAGCACAGAGATAAATATGCAGTCATTAAGTATTTTGCTTTCAATAACAACAAAACCACATATGGATCCATTTTGGGATCTTGCACGTTGCCATAGAAACAAATAATTTCAGAACCTAAGGATGTGAACTGTTCCAAGCAGAATCTAGACACCTATTTCAGTGACATCTGTCAGGTAGATTTAGTCTTTTCCCCTGCAGAACCCGTTTCTGGTCACCAGATGGAGCTTTGTTGTCGTAATATTTCACAGCAAACAGCTGCATATAAACAAATCCACAGATGACAATTCATTCAAAGTACTGTTGTTGATCTCAGTTAATATTAGAGTCAGCTGACTGCATCCTTCGGCCGTGTTGCTCACTCTCATAATAAAGGCTTCATAGCTGTTGAGCATTTGAGGCCCATCTACCGTTTCTGACTAATAGCACATGAGTCATGAACATGAGCTGTGTGTGAAGTTGAACAGTACTGTAAGGGTGTGTGTGGAGTGTAGATCAGTCCGGCGGTGATCTAATGATCACATGGATGTCAACCACCCACATGTGCAGCCCTGCAGTCAGGGTTAGTGGCCTTTTTCCAGGCTTAGGTTCTAAATCCAGCTACTGGTCTCCGCCAGGCTGGATTTCACCGGGGCCATGTAAAACCAACCCAGCGTAGGTAAGCTCCAGATGGCCTAAAGGACATTAAGATACACTTTTTCTCCTCCATGTCGAATAGAAACGTCATCCAGCCAGAGGACACATGCTGTTGTCTCTCCCACAGTATCTTTGGTAAAAAAAATCTTGAGATGTTCTTGGAGAATCACTGAATGCATGTTCTTCTTGGCCCAAAGACTTCAGAAGCTGTTGTTCTTGTGTAGCAGACTTTATCATTGTGTGCGTGAGTCTGGCCTGTGCTCCGTCAGTCCTTGTGTCGCAGTAATTGAGTTGCATTGATTGCTGTGATCTGGTGCAGTAATGTTGTTTATGAATTGACCACCTGTGCAAGAGTCAGTCTGTTAAGACTGAATGTCATTATTGGCTGCTACTGGGACAAAAAGTGCCAGAAATGCCCTTTATATTTTAATAATGGACGAATTGAGAAACATTTTAGGTCTCACTACAGAATTGATCCCAGCATCATTTTAAAATCAGTTTGTTTTATTCTGAATTCAGGATTGCCACCTTTTTATTTATGTTTTTTGGTCTGAAAACAAAGCATTTTTTTGTTTATAAAAATGACTTGACTTTTTTTTTTTTTTTGTATATAATTTTTGTAAAACTGAATTTTCATTTTTTTATTTGTATTTCATTTTTATTTTTAAAATGATTTTTATTTTAATTAGCTTTTTTTTGTAAAAAAAATGACTTTAGTTTTTTATTTGTGTATTGTTTGTAAACATTTTTTTCAAGAATTTTTGATTTATATAATTTTTTTTGTTAGAAAAAAATATAGTCAGTTTTTTATTTTAATATAATATTTAAATAATATTCATAAAAAGTACTTGATTTTTTTATTTATAAACTTTTTGTAAAAATCAGTTGTCTTTTTCATATACCATTTTTGCTTGAAAAAAATTACTTGTCATTTTTTTGTTTGTGTATATTTTTTGTGTATAATTTGTCTCAGTTCATTTTTTCATTATTTTTATTTGTAAAATAACTTTTTTATTTTAAAATGGCATTTGGTTTTAATGTGTCAGTTTTTTTTCTTAATGTAATCTAATCTAATATTTTTTGTAAGTAAAAAATATTCATTTTTATTTATATAACATTTTTGTTTAATAATTTTTTCATTAATTTTATATTAGTTATATTTTTAAAGATGACTTATTTTAAGTTTTTGTTCATAAAATGTTTTGATTATATCTTTTTTTTTATAAAAATTGTTTTTTCTTTCTTTTATTTTTTTAGCATTTTTATATATTTTTTATTTGAAAAAATTATTTGTCATGGCACATTGCACATTTTTCCAAAGCAACTTTACAGAAATTTGTGCCAAAAATGAATTTTTTCAACCTAGTAGAATATTTAAGAGAATACACTAGAATGTAGAAGGCTTCATCGCTAACCCTCATTGACTAAAATCCACAAGGTCTTTAAGAAATGTGTCTGACTGCTATCTGGAGGACATGACCCTATCCAGCCCAATTATACAAGGCTTTTTTAAGCCTACTGGTCTATTAGTAGTTCAGAAAACCTACCGACTAGAGAGTTTTTAAATTATGTAGTTCACCACATCCCTAGCACAGATACAGATCTGTTTATCCATCCCTAAATCCTAAATTAAGCTCTACAGCATGCAGGGAAGGCGTCGTTTGTTCTTTTAAACTTTTACTAAGTTACTAATCAACGTCTCCCCGGGAACACTGGATGTTCTTTTGTATTCCGGTGGTTAATAACGGCTTTGATAATGAAGCTAGCTATAAACAGCAAGCCGCGTCAAAGCTCTGGAAATATACAAAGCTATTTGCGTTTCCATGCACGTTACTCTGGTGGCATCCTTCCTCCTGGCGCTGTGCGAGATGAAGGCCTTCTTCCTGGGCTGCCAGAGGAGGAGAGACTGTGTTTGGAAGAGGCGGAGTGTGTTAACTGTGAACGGGGTTTCATGAAGGCATGTTTTGACTCTCTGGTTGCTTATTCTGGGATCTGAAGGGTGGGCCGGTCTGTCACAGCACGCAGGATGTGCGATGTCAAGGCCAGGGGGCGGGAACAGCGGCCGCTGTGCTTGTCAGGGAAGATTTTGTGAGAGCGGTTTGGATGATAAATATTAATAGCAAATGTGTCGAACACGTGGAAAACTGTTGTCTTTATTTATAGTGTTCTGACGCAGATTTAGTGTGGGATTTATAAACTGTAACATCAAAGGCAGAAGATCAGGGACAAATATGAGTCCATTTCATGATTTTAACCCTTTGATGCACGCGCTATGAAAACCTCTTCTAATGCACAACATGAGTCTAAAATGACCCGTATTCATTTCCTATGTTATTTCATGGTTTTTTTGTTTTATCCTTTGAAATCAGTTTATTTCAGCATTTAATATTCCCTGATCTATAAATTCCATGATTCATGAATATTCAAAATATCTTTTTACAATGACCACAAATTAATATTTAGTTTTTTTTTTTCCTAGGTTTTGTGGTACTACATCAAGTTTACACACATGGGTCAAAAATGAGCCATCTATACAAGCATGAAAAAAACAGAATGAAGACATTTTGTTAAAATAATTATTTAGACCAACACATTTAACACTTTAAATAGTTTATTTGCCATTTTTTCACACATAACTTACACATATCACTGATAACCGATAACACTGAAGTTGAACTGTCTGTAGTGCAACTGTAGTGAATGTGACCGAATAGATGAAAATAAAACTAACAAAATAAAATCACACAGGTATAGCACCATCTCAAACTGCCATCTCAGTGCTTACATGCCTCACAAATGACAACGACTGGTTAGTGCTCCTTGCACACAGGCCTGACACTGAACACCAGCGGCTGACTTGTCTGTCTTTGGCAGCTGGGCAGATCCTGGACCTCTTCCTCTTCGATTGACCCTCCTGTCTGATGTATATCTGTGGCCGGGTGGTGGCATGCGGCATGACAAGCTCTTTGACCAGCTCCTTGATGAATAGCCGTCATGCATTGGTCACACCACCCATGTTATCAGGGTGTTGTGCAGTGAAGTTGGTGTAGCCCAGGTCAGCATCAGTCCTGGAGAGCCACAGTCCTGCAGAGTTTTGCTTCAACCTTGATAAAAACTCACCAGCCTAGCTTTCCAGTAACCTTTAGACCTTGATTAGCTTGTTCAGGTGTGTTTGATTAGGTTTGGAGCTGAAGTCTGCAGGAGTGTGTCTCTCCAGGACCAACATTGGCTGTCCCTGGTGTAGGCATTGAGGGTGGAAACGTCCAGCACATTGTACCATGGGCCACCTACATGTTCTCCGCTTACATGAGTAGGTGTAAACCATTTTTACTCAATCTATTGGACTGGTTCTGAGTTTCCTCTTACAGGACTAATCAGACAAGTCTTCAGTGTCATCACAGAGTCTTCTTCATCTAGGAGAGCTGGATTTACACCCACAACTCCAGATTGACCCTGTGGCACACAGTCTAAGTCATCAGCAGATTGAACCTGTGGCACATAGTCTAGGTCATCAGCATCAGATATTTCAGACTCTGAATCAGGACTAATAATTGCCTGATCTTTCTCATCATGCAGCATCTCTACAAACATTTGAGCCGTTAATCTAGAATGACTGGGATCAGCCATGCTAACACTAGATAAAGAGTGCACAACAAGCAGTTGACCATGTATATACTGATTATATATTGTCACTGTCAGACAGAAACCTTGTATGTCCAAAACCATTACTTTTCAGAAACACTGACAGACATAAAGGGTGACCAATAGAAATATGGAGATACAAGGTTTCTGCCTAACACCAATGATATATACTTGAATATTATTTTATTTTGACTATTATTTTGTTGACCTAGCTTACATTAGTTAGCAAAAATGGAATATGTCAACAACAAGCTAGTTAATAGTATTGGACATTTCAAGGTCAAGGTAACCTTCGCCTAACATTCAAATATTATGTCCAGTTATCTTCAACAGTATATCAAATATTTTCTGTGGTAATAAATTATAAAATAAGACTAAATGCATCAGTTATACAAAAGCAACCATGTTGAGTTGTGAAATGTGGGGCAGGTGAATCGTTTTCTGCAGTAAATATGTTCCTATTTGCAAAAAAATAGCAAATAATCAAAGGTTTCTATATGGGTCATTTTTGACCCATGTGTGTAAAAATTGATGTAGAAATACAAAAACTGTGTTTTTTTATAAAAGGAAGAAAGGAAAAATAAACATAATGATTTGTGGAAATCAAAAACAAGATATTTAATGAATACCTGGAAAAATAAATGATATAATGCATTTATTTTTAAAGATTCAGCAAAGAAACACTCATCCATGACTGAAATTACATAGGAAATGAATACGGGTCATTTTAGACCCATGTTGTGCATTAGAAGGGTAGTGTAATTATTTTGTGTGTGTGTGCGTGTGTGTGTATGTATGTGTATATATATATATTTATTTTTATTAATGTTTTGAGCATATTGCAGTCTTGAGCATAATATTTTAAAAATATTTTAAAAAATCTAGCCAACCCCAAATATATGGAATGTAAGACATTTGTAACACTAAGATATACTGTACACTTCATACAGTTCTACAGTAATGGCATTGAGACATGCAGATTATGATTGTCGTTGTGTCACATCTTTAAAAGTGTTTATATGTTTTCTAAATGTTCTAAACTTGAAAATATTTCTATGAATGTGAATTGTTTGTGGTAATACTGCATTGTAATGGATTATAAGGGACAATTCACCCAAAAATGAACATTCTCTTATCATTTATTTCCCTTCATGTCATTCCAAATCCCAATTTTTATAAATATTGAACTGTTTTTATTCATACAGTGAAACTCAATGGGGTCCAAAAACATCATTGTTTCTCACTGACTTTCATTGATGACAGAATGTTTATTTTTGGGTAAACTATCCTTTTAATAATTAATTGAAGCAAGAGTAAAGGGTGTCTTTGAAAAATTTTGCTAATTATGGTGTTAAAATATCGGTATTGCACTCAAGTATCCTGATCATGTAACTTTGCCTATTAATTGCTATTATTGAGATAAATGGTGGTGAGCGTCTAGTTGTGTCTTAGTGTGTTTTAGTAGTAAGGTTTTCACAAAAGCCTTGTAATGTGTTGTGACAGATTCTCTGTTGTAAACACTGTCACTGCCAGATCTGAATAGAGAGAAAGAAAGAGCAGGAGAGATTAAGATTCTGTGGTCTCTTGTGCAGTCACTAACCCAGCATTGGTGCATCAGTGTCAGTTTGCTCCAGTCGGCTCTAAGAGGTGTGTGTGTGTGCATGTTTATGTGGTTTATGAGGACACAAATTTGTATAATTACATGGGTATGACAGAGGTATTACAATATGAAGGTGGTTTATGAGGACACTGCCTATGTCCCCGTAATTCAAAAGGCTTAAAAAACATACTAAATGGTGTTTTTTTGAAAATTTAAAAATGCACAGTCTCCTGTGAGGGCTAAGTTTAGGTGTAGGGTTGGTGTAGGGCAATAGCACACACAGTTTGTTCAGTATAAAAACCATTACGCCTATGGAGAGTCCCCATAAACCACAAAAACCAACGTGTGTGTGTGTGTGTGTGTGTGTGTGTGTGTGTGTGTTGGAGGGAAGCAGACAGCTGTTTCTCCCAAGGATTTTTTTTCTCGATATCTGTCACCTGATGTGTTTGGGTTCCTTGCCACTGTTGCTTTTCGGCTTGCTTAGTTGTGGTGTGAAAGACACTTAACTTTCAGTAATTTATCAATGCAACCCATATGACACCATTGGATGAGAACAAAACTTGAAATGAATAAAGCTGGATGATGGCACTGTTGTTTTCTGTAGAGCTGCTTCACAGCTAAATCACATCTTGCCACATTGACATTAACTTCACACTGTTATTGATCTGAACTAACTTGAGCTAAATAATGACAGTATTGTCTTTCAAAGCATCTTCACAGCAGAATCTGAACTGTGTCCATAGCAGAGTTTCCATAATTGCTTCTGCTATTTCGTGTTTATCTCTGTGAAGCTGCTTTGATACAGTCTGTACCATATAAACCACTATAGAAAAATCTAATATTGAGAGATCGATTATGTTGGTCAGATGAGAGAAAGATGTCAAATTTGCTGCCTCTCCCTCAGCCATTGTGTCAGAAACTTCATCATCATATAATAACCAAAGTAATTTTTATGTAATGGAGACAATGTGACGCGGGCGAGTGACTGTTGTTTCTTTATTTCTCCCTGCAATCTGTCCCGTCTCTGTCTCTCAGGACTCCAATGGTCCACCTCGCTCAGATGCTTCTGCCCCTCCAGTCTTCTCAGCCCTGCGGCCATCCCGTGTGGTTTCCTCCACCTCGGAGGAAGAAGAGGCACTGACAGAGAAGTTCCTCAAAATCAATTGCAAGTACATCACAGACGGCAAGGTGAGTCAGCATTCGACTTTACTAGTGGCAATGGCTCCGAAGTTGCACAAAAGTTAACTTAGTCCTCAGGTTAGTCATTAATAGACCCCTGCTATTCCTCCGTCCTCTGGGGAAACAAAAGACTGCAAAACAGCGAAGAGGTCCAAGTTTTGCTTCAAGTGTAGGAGTTAAGCTGCCGTCTCCAGCACTGATCTGTTCTCCTTAGTGAATACTCTGTGCCTGACGAGTGTAATGATGTTAGTGCAAAGATGATTTTCTCTCACACTGTTAAAACATGCCTGCCCTCACGTTTATAGAGTGAATTCACTGAACAGCTACGGTGTGACCAGTGTGGTCTGATTTATAAACGTGACTCTTATGAGCCAGTTTTTGTAATTAATCCTTATTAAAAAAAATAACAACAATTCAGACCTGTCTTGATCAGTTTGATGGATTCTTCACTGAATGATTAAATCACACAATGGTGTGTGAATTCATGACAGCACTGATAAACTCCCTCACACCTTCAGCGCCTATACATGTCTATATAAAAGCTTTACTACCACTGAACTTCACTGAGGAAACCAGGCACTTCTCACTGGCAAAAAAATCACGAAATGAAAGCTTAAAGTGCAGGCCTGCCACAAGTCCATTGTTTTTATATTTCTGTGTTACTTTTGCTATATTTTCACACTTCAAACAATGATTTGACATTCCTCTTGTACCAGTGTCATCTTTTATGCAGAGAAATAAGTCTGACGATTCTCTCCCTAGTGGTTTCAATGTTTTTAGTCTTAATGTTTGAATGATTCATTGGGCTTTGTAGCACTTTCAATTGTCAGGAAATTACTCTTCTTTAAAATGTTTTGATTCAATATACTCTGCCTTTAACTTGCACCAGAAATATATATTAAACGGCGCAACTGTTTTCAACATTGACAATAATAATAAGCTGTTTCTTGAGCAGCAAATCAACATATTAGAAGGATTTCTGAAGGATCATGTGACACTGAAGAAAGAAGTAATGATACTCAAAATTCAGCTTTGGTTTCTATTTTAAAAAATAGAAACGTACTGTATTTTTGCTCATTAAATAACTTGATGAGCATAAGAGATGCCTTTCAAAAACATAAAATCTTACCAACCCAACTTTTGAACAGTAGTGTTTACGTTAATGTGTTTCATAAAAATAAAAACATTAATTTTTAGTTATTATTATTAAATAGAAAATATTGTATTTTATTGTTGATATAGATATATATATAATTATTTCGATATAATTTATGATGATGTGTAATTATGTGGCTGATTATCTGATGTACTTGTGTCCTGTGTCACAGGGTGCTGTTAGCGGGGTGTTGCTGGTGACGCCCAACAACATCATGTTTGACCCTCACCGGATGGACCCTCTGGTTCTGGAGAGAGGCTGTGAGGAGTACGGCATCATGTGTCCACTGGATGAGGTTCAGTCAGCAGCCGTTTACAGAGAGATCACCGACAGCAAGATCCGTGACTCCATACCACCGTAAGACCTCTCACTTCATACCTTCACAGCACAGAGATAGCTGTTTGTCTTTTACTTGCCTAGTATTTAAATAATCCTATGAATGCATTTAATAAAATACAGAATCAAATAATTAATCGAAATTAAATTAATTGTGAAACAAATCAAATTGAATCATTCTGAATTTGCAAAAATTGTTCTCGAATCAAATTGAAAAACTATTAATCGTTCAAGATTCACATGCCAAAGTTCTTGTCCTCGCTCTCCTGTAGGTGGCACATAGGCCAAAAACAAAAATATCAAAATGACTTGAGCCACCAGACTAATGGTTTTGATTATGAAAGATTATGAAAAGTTACAAGCTATTAATTGGACTCGTCTTAATATGTCTTATCTATATTGAAGATCTCTCATGTGACAAATCTGTATTTTGTCTGCGGTGAGCATGAGGAACCACGCTGCTGTACGATTATTTCTGATATTCACCGTTATATTTACGTATATATACACCATTATACAGGAAATGGATTTTTACTCTAAGGTTAATGAAGCATGAATTCAGACGCCTACGTCTGAATTACTCACCCATTTCGATTTGTAATAAGAAGTTAATGATTTTAGCAGCGTTTCCACCCCCAGATATTTATATCCTCTGTTGGTTTATGAATGATGATGTGTTTTATTCAGCTCAGAGCTGTGTTGGTTGGTTCATCAGTCAGACAGGGTTCACTGCAGGGTCTCAGATGTGGATGTGAAGCATAGATGCCTTTGATCATGCAGATGTACAGACAGAGGGACCTACTTTTAATTTAGGCACTTTATTGTTGGCTTGTACTCTTATTAATTGCTTTTATTAATTGTTTTGATTATGTATTTCTATCCACTTCCCACGCACCATCCAGACAGACACGTCATTGTGCCCTTGTGTTTCAGATGTCTTTACTGCAGTACAGAAGTCACATCTGACATGACAAGTAATGATAAGAAGTCTGCGCATTTTAAACTTTGTAATATGACACAGAAGCATCACAGCGGTGGGAAATAGTGCATAAGAGAATCAAAAGTTGATTTTCATGCACAGCATGCTACGGTTGTCACATTACCTCATATTTTATGGTACAATACCAGTGCAAGTTTCACAACACCACACAACATCGTGTTACTTGGAAGTGGGCTTGTATTATGTTGCTGTATTAAGTCTTCACAGTTTTTACAGTATCTTTATTTTTATATTTTAAATCAAATTTGTTTTGTTGGAGGGTCAAGTTTTTAAAAAGAAAACAAGAAATAGTTTGACACTTAACATTTAAACGGCGCAGTTATTATATATATATATATATATATATATATATATATATATATATATATATATATATATTTATTTATAATGCAGTGCATACAATGGTATCTGTGAATGATTATTTATGCTATTACCATTGAAGGATACTGTGAGATTGAACCAAAGCCACATCATAGAGCAGACACCTTTAGATGTGCAGTAATAGTTTTCTAGAAGGTGCATCTCTCATTCTTTCTGTTTGTGGCACAGGGATCTTGAAGCTGTGTTCTCTGGAAGCTCTCATCAAACGGATCAGCGTCTGCGGGAGGGTTATGATAGTGCCAGCACTGCCCCCCGCAGCACAGAGGGCTCCATCTCAGAGGACGTCTTCACCGAGTCAGAGCTCTCACCCATCCGGGAGGAGCGGCAGTCCACAGAGGAGCTACAGCAAGAGGACAAGTCATCAGGAGCCTCGTTCCAATCCGTGCAGACGCCCCTTCAGGAACCTCAGACAGCTGAGGGCAGCCATACAAAGGAGGAGGAGAAAAAGCCAGAGGAGGGAGAACCAGCCAGCGAAACTGCCCTGCCCAAACAACCCAGCCAGGAACAGCCAAGCAGACCCACCAGCAGGGACCACCAGCAACCACCCCACTGCCAGACCGAAGGAGTCGCCCCCTCCTCAGGTTCTCAGAGCTCGGCCCCTGGAGCAAGAGAGGCCACGGGACAGGAAAGCAGCCCCGATGGGGCTAAACTGACCCGAGATGGTACCCGAGATTCAGAGACAGACATAGAGGAGCTGAGGAAGATGTGGAAGAGTCACACTATGCAACAAGCCAAGGAACAGCGAGAGAGCGTCCAGCAGTCTAAGAGCAGCCAGAGACTGAGCTCTGCTGAGGGTACGACAACATCATCTCCAATATTTCTGCCATTTGTGCCACTGACTGTGATTTAACACCTTTTAAAGGGGTCATAGGTTACTATACATTTATGTTTTATGCTTACTAATTAATTATTAATTTAATGAATCGTTATATATTATATTACTAGAATATATAGAACACACACACACACACACATATATATACATATAGGCCTTAAATAATACATATAAAAATATATATATTAAATTTATTTGAATTATTTTTGATTATTTTATCAATTTATTTATTTTTATACAATTTTATATATGATAAAAACTACTTTTTAAACCGTATTTAAATATAAACGTTTTAATACAATTTGTTTTTTAATTGTTTATCAATTTTATTTGATTTTAATTATTTTATTTTATATCATTATAGAGAAAGAACTTTATATTGTGTAAAAAGTGAGTTGAAAGGTTTATATATCTATATCTGTCTGTCTGTCTATATATAGATATATATATAGACACACTAGGGGTGTAACAGTACACAAATATGACGGTTCGGTACGTACCTCAGTTTTAACGTCTTGGTTTGGTATGATTTCGGTACAGCAGGGGAAAAACTAAACTTTTTTTTTTTAAATAAACAGTGGTTTACTGAACAAGTTGCTCTTTCTTTAAATACATTCATTTATAGTTTAAATTTTCTTGGTGATAAAAATCTACCTCAGTTTATGCTTAACTATAGGCAGTACTAAGCTACTATTTATTTTTAAATGGACGATCAACACTCAACTTTTAAAAAAAATGTATGCAAACATGTAAATTGCACATAATGCAGTTTAAATTTAAATTAACTTGTAAATAATACAATTTCTAGGCTATTTGTTAAAATATAATCAAACATACATTAAATAATTAAGACTAACAGGTTTAATCAAATTTAATGAGTATATGGTGTAATATTTCACAAAATGCTCCTCTCTAGACTTCATTTCTCTAGTGAACTAAGGAGCTGTGGACACTGAGGACTTGCTGAGGTTGAAACACTGATTGAGCAATTACATGAGGCATGAGATGTTCAGTCATGTTTATTCACGTTAAAACTAGTAAACTAGTAGTAAGGAATGATCTCGTTCACTCGCACTCCGCTCTGCACAAGTCTGCGGCACGTCACGGCTCAGACATGGTAACCGGCTTGTGTTGTGTTTATACCAGCACGTTTCTGAACCGTCCCAGAAGAAGCTCTTCAAGGCTTTTATACAGCGATCTGTCATGCCATATCTAAGACTGTCAAAACGCCATTTATTATTTGAATTTCCTGAAATAAAAAAATTAAATACTGTATTTGTTCGGTACACATGCGTACCGAATCGAAAGACCGTACCAAAATGATTCAGTGCGAATACGTGTACCCTTACACCCCTAATATACACACACACACACACAACTTTCAACTCACTTTTTGCACATTATAAAGTTCTTTCTCTTGAGCTGTTGTGCACATTTAGTGTCATTGTAACCAGCGCTGATGACATTTTACTATCAAAGTAAGCTTCTGTCCTAGTGTTAGTCTATGCTGGGAAGTGCTGATAACCTTGTGTTTTGTGGCTTTGTTGATGGCAAGACTAGAGAGTGCTGGGAAATGAAAAGTGGCTCACCTGTTATCACCTGAGGGAGCGCAGAGACACTTTACCACAGCTTTTACACGCTGCTTTGATCTGTGGAGGCCAGACTGTGCCAGCAGCCCTTTCTCTGACCGAGAGATAAGCTAAATCCCATCAAACATGACAACTGCACATGCACACTAACATTACAACACACAGTAGAAACATTCTTTCCTTAAAAGTATAGCTGAAAATATATTAATTACAAAATAATGTGATTAATCACAAGTTGTTAATATTGAATTGAATCTGTTGACAGAACTAGTATGTATTTTATCAGTCGCCCAAGGCTGTTTATATATTGCCTGAGGTGTTGATTTTATTTTGATACTGATGTAACAGAGGTGCAGCCTCAGCAAAAAGCATGCTCTTATGTTAGTTTTCTGTCTTGGTTTAAAAAAATCTTAACCAAATAAACTACCATTCAAATATTAGGGATCAGTAAGAATTTTCAAAGTTTGTTATGCTCACCAAGGCATTTTTTGATCAAAAATACAGTAGAAACAGTAATATTGTGAAATATTATTGCAATAAACTGTTTTCTATTTTTATATATTTTCAAATTTAATTTATTCCTGTAAAGCTGAATTTTCAGCATCATTACTCCAGTCTTCAGTGTCACATGATCCTTCAGAAATCATTCTAATATGCTGATTTACTGCTCAAGAAACATTTCTTGTTGGTATCAATTTTAAAAACAGTTTAAAACAGTTCCACTAAATGTTTTTGAGGAAATTATGGTAAAAAGAACAGCATTTTTAAAACTAGATTTTTTTGTAATAATGCAAAAGTCAATTTAATGTGTCCTTGCTGAATACAAGTATCAATATCTCTCAGTTAACTAACCCCAAACTTTTGAGTGGTAGTGTACAATAAAATATAATTAAACAAAGATATCCTGACAGATATCCTAAAAGATTTTTTTGTTTTAATCGGACAAAAAAATACTGGGGATGAAAATTTTTTACATCGTGGTGTCATACTGAACCAATTATAGCCCTGTACCAAAGAACTGAATGATTATTATATTCTTAATCAGTGGTATTTTGATACAGGTGCAAGTAGTAGATTGGTATGAGATTCACATGATATCCCAGGGAGGCGTTATTCAGGGCTCTATGAGCTGTATGTCCACTAGGCTCCATAGTCTTTTAATGGAATGCAGATAATGAAATGTTAATTTTTAGACTCTCCCTTGTATATTTTTATCATCATTCCTCCATGCTTTTCAGCTGTAGACGTGCTGAGCTCTCTGTGTGCCCCAAGGTGCTTTCCATCCCAGCGTATGAGTCATCAACTGATAGTTATTCAACTCTAACGGATGAGCCGGCTTTCAGAATGAGCCCAGGAGTGAGTTAAAGATGTGATATCATGAGGAGTCAAATCAAGAAGTTTCCTTGATCTTGTCTGATAAAAGGGTTTAAAACATATGGCTTGTTTCTAAACATCTGCTGCTTGCTGACATCAGATGAATACATGAACATGTCACCACCCACGTCAACAATGCCTGTTGTTCAGAAAGTTGTTCAGTCAAGATAATGTGGATGAAGCAGTATAGATGCAGTATATTATTAATGTTGGAAAATGGGGGCATAAATCTGCTTATTTTTCTACTGCAGGTTTTCCTTTTTTATTTTTTATTTTTTGTTTTACTTGTATGAAATATTATCAAGCTAAAAAAAAAAAACATACATTTAGTCCATTTGACTTGTGCACAAATTCTTATCTTAATACGATAGCTTCACAGCAACAAAACTTGGAAACAGCAATATTCATCAGCCTCAAAATTATATACTATATGCAGTATATACATGTACAGTATTTTTTTTTCAATTGAAAACTTTTTAATATACAATGTGTTTATTCTTTACAAAACAATAATAATATAATATTTTATATGAAAGAGATATAAAACAATAATAAAATAATATTTATAGTATTTAATAATCATTTATATATTTTTTAATTATATAGTTCTTTTTAAGTGTTGATATATATTTAATGAAGTCCAAAATGTATTTTATTTTTATATATATATATATATATATATATATATATATATATATATATATATATACACACACATATGTATATATATATACACACATATGTATATGTTTTATAATGAAATATATTAATTTCACTTTATGATTTTTACAATTTTATTTAAAGGTCTACTTAAAGGTTACTTTAAGTTTATATATATATATATATATATATATATTAAAATTTTTTTTTTTTTTTATATATATTTTTATATAAATTATTATTATTATTATTTTTATAATCTTGAACTTGGAAATGTATAAAAAAAAAAAATATTTCTTTATTTATTGCAAGACTATAAAAATGTATGAAGTGACCCCTCTAAAATGTACTTCTTACTCTATAAAGTTATTTTGCTTATTCAACACAGTAATATTCATCAGCCTCATGGCGTGAGAATGAAGTTCAACTCCTGTCCTGGCACATATTCCTTTTTGAATCATTGAACTGTTCTGACAAATCACAGGGGGTTATTACCACAGCTCAGGACCCACTTCAAAAGTCATCTGAATTACACACCAAATTAGCCCATTGAAAAATGAATGCCCTCCCACTGTGTTTTGCAGTGTAAGTAGATTAATGTTGCATTGGCTGTGTAAAGGGCTTTGGCTCCTACAGCACTGGTGTAAGGTGTTTCTTTCTACATCTCCCGCTGCGTTGACCTTCTATTCAGTTATTAACAAAAGATGCATTGGTTTCAGCTCCGGCTATGAGCTCCCGGCAGGTTTTAGTTCATTTGAGGCCATGTGTTTTTGTTCCAGTGATTATTGCATGTCTATTTTTTTAGATAATGTGCTTCATGTCCTTCATATGCAGACTGTGAGATGATTGGTGCATTATTGCGTCACATGTTATAGACAGCCATTCAAACTTGGTCATGTATTAGTCAGTTTTGCAAGACAAACTTCAACTGCAGTTTCTTCTTTATGTTGTGGTGGATGTTTTTACCTTTGCTCAGTTTCTGTGGTGGGCTTTTAGGGTGAGCTTTTATTTTTCTGTTTCAGGCCTCATGGTGTCCAAGGAGAGGCAGAAGTCTCACAAGTTTCTGTGTCTGCGGGTTGGCAAGGCCATGAAGAAGACATTTGTGTCCAACGCCAGCGCCTCCATGCAGCAGTATGCACAGCGTGACCGCAAGCATGAGTACTGGTTTGCCGTTCCCCAGGAGAGGTGAGTCAGACATGTAGAATTTTGTTTGTGTTCATTATTTGTATAAAATCTGGTCCATTTTGCAATTTATTCTGGCAAAGCAACACGCTCTGTCTAACCATCCATGCATCCATCCAAGAGAAGTCTCTTGAAATTATGTAAATGGTAACCTGGTCTTATTACGTGAACAAGTCTCTATTTTATTTAGGCTTTTAATGCAAAATATTGTATCTTATATTATATATTGTTTTTATTTTTACAAACAATATTATTTATTATTAGTATTAGTATTAGTATGGGCTGAAATGTGACCTATTCATATTTTTGTCAGATCCACAAGAAACATGTTTCTCTATGAAATTACACAGCATAATTTAATTGAAGTCATTTTATGAGAAGTCAATTTAGTTTTAAATGAGAAATGATGTCAATTTAACATGGTCTCATTATGCGATCAGCTTTCTAGTACTGAAACAGTGCTGTCTTTGTTTTATTTCATCTACCCTCTGATTCAACACAAGCGTTCAGTGTTCTTCATCTCACTGGAACTTATTCTGTCTGTCATCACTGTATGAGATGAGTCACAGATATGTTTTAGGAAACACTTGCTGGGCTAAATCAGAATGAGAGAGTCACATTAGATTAGCTTTGAGACAGTCTACAAGTTAGGAAAAGAACTCCAGACGTGCTGTATGGTGTAGTCCTGAACAGCGTCTACTGCTGGAGAGCTGCAGAGCTCTGTGGCCAAACTGCTGTCTGTTGTTGTCAGGCTGGGCCCGGCTATGTGACCTAGTTGGGTGGCGACCCGGATGATCAGTGTAAAGTATCATGACAATAGTGCGTGAGCAGGGCCCGAGAGACGAGGCTTTGAAGCTCACACCGCCTGTCAGCAGCCTGTCTCGCCCTGATGCAAGTCACACTGAGTTTCCACAGCTTTGTCTGTGTAAAAAACAAAAAAAAGTTACATGCACTACTGTTCAAACTGTTGGGTTCAGCATTAGATTGGTCAAAAAGTAACAGTAAAGACATTTATAATGTTACTGAAGATTTTCATTTCAAGTAAATGCTGTTCTTTTGAACTTATTATTCATTGAAAAAACCGGATCACGGTTTCTACAAAAATATTAAGCTTTTATAATATTGTAACTATTTTCAACACTGATAATAAAAGGAAATGTTTCTTAAGCAGCAAAGCAGCATATTAGAATGATTTCTGAAGGGTCATGTGACGCTGAAGACTGGGGTATTGATGCTGAAAATTCAGCTTTGCATCACAGGAATAAATTACATTTTAAAATGTATTAAAAAAGAAAACTTATATATATTGCCCCTATATGTATGTATGTATGTGTATATATATATATATATATATATATATATATATATATATATATATATATACAGTGGTGTGAAAAAGTGTTGGCCCCCTTCCTGATTTTTTATTTTTTTGCATGTTTGTCTCACTTTAATGTTTCAGATCATCAAACAAATTTAAATATTAATCAAAGATAACACAAGTAAACAAAACATGCAGTTTTTGAATGAAGTTTTTTATTATGAAGGGAAAACAAAATCCAAACCCACATGGCCCTGTGTGAAAAAGTGCTTGCCCCCTAAACCTAATAACTGGTTGGGTCACCCTTAGCAGCAACAACTGCAATCAAGCGTTTGCGATAAATTGCAATGAGTCTGTTACAGTGCTGTGGAGGAATTTTGGCCCACTCATCTTGGCAGAATTGTTGTAATTCAGCCACATTGGAGGGTTTTTGAGCATGAACCGCCTTTTTAAGGTCATGCCACAGCATCTCAATAGGATTCAGGTCAGGACATTGACTAGGGAGGACTTTTTCATGCACGTTTTCACACAGGGCCATGTGGGTTTGGATTTTGATTTGTTTTCATGGTGTGTTTACTTGTGTTATCTTTGATTAATATTTAAATTTGTTTGATGATCGGAAAAATTCATTTGTGACAAACATGCAAAAAAAATTAGGAAGGGGGCCAACACTTTTTCACACCAGTGTGTATATGTGTATATATATATATATATATATATATATATATATATATATATATATATATATATATATATATATATGAGAGAGAGAGAGAGAGAGAGAGAGAGAGAGAGAGAGAGAGAGAGAGAGAGAGAGGCAAATTAAATTTAGATGCACATTATAGCCACTATTTTCATCCTGTAAAATAAAAAAAATCTTTTTTTTCTTAATACTTCTTAATAAATTAGAATGAGACATATTTGTTAATTAAATATTCTTTATTTTTGGATTATTCTTTTCACTACCAATAAGAATGTAACTTATTTAACCATGTCTGAATCCAAAACTAATTTTTCCCTAAAATCAGTACAGAGAATATGTAAAAATCCAGCAGATTCTATCTGGCTCATAAGCAGTTAAAAGATGACATGTAATATTATTTGTAACAATGTGTTTGTCATTATTTCTCCAGGTCAGACCACCTGTATGTATTCTTCATCCAGTGGAGCCCGGATGTTTTTGGGGACGGGGTAGGAAGCATCAGCCGTGATCCTGGCTTCATCGTGGTGAAGAAAATCGAGGAGTCAGAGGCAATCGAGGAGCAGCGAACTCTAGAAAATTCAGCTGAGTGGGAGGTACTGTACGGCCCGTCCAGCTCACATGTTTGGATTGATATCATATCTGTGATTTACGCTAGTGCCTGTATTCTTTGTGTTGATATGCACTGTATTTGATTAAGATATTTTCTCTTTGTTGTATTTGCACCTGTCTGTTTGCTTTTATTGTCTATTTCTATGTTCCAGGTTTCTGGAAGTGTCTTTATTGTGTTCCCCGCACTTCATACACCTTCATGCACCAGTCATACTTTGTTGTCAGAGCTCCTGTATTCAATCTTGCAAAATGTTTCTGGGTTGTTTTGGTGAAACCAAGATGCATTGTGCACTGAGCTTGCAGCTAGTGTTTTGCATGAGTGTGCAATTGTTTTATTATTTTATTTGTTTTGTTTTTTTAAGAAAGAGGCACATGTATGCAGTTTATGCATGCATGGATCCCTCAGTCGTGTTTAAAAAGGCATGGTTTAGACCAACTATGTCATGCCTGAATGAGATACAAGCAAATCATGCCAACTGGTGCAAGTGTTGTTACCTGATGTATTATGCGTGGTGTGTCTTTTATAAAGCTCTGTTTGAATGTTTTACTGATTGAATAATACCGTTTGATATTTCCCCGCATGTTATTGTGATCTGGTTGCTGCATTGAAACCAATCTGTGGCACTGAGAAACCGATACTACGACTTTGGCTGCATTTAAATTTGACTTTAAATTAATGATGTAGGGAACAAAATAGACTGATTTGTTATTCGGGAACTGGAGGATCTTTGCAAAGCCACATGATCTTTTGATATGAATAAGTAAAATTAACTTTCTCTGATCATGGCCGCGGGGGTGGCGTGAATCATGAACTCAGTTGGATATTGTGACCCCCAGGATACTCAGGGGATCAATTGTAACACTAAACAATCTGAGTGATGACATTTGTTTAGCACATGCTCAGCCAAGCTACCTCATAAGTGCAATTAAGTGTAGTTGTTTTACTTTGTGAAACTGATTTTTAGGCATAAAATTTGCATTTTGAATGTCCTGTATTTTTCTCTGCTGTCTGAAATGGTGATGCCTGTGAATATAAACATTGTTTGACTGTTAAACGTTAACAGGTAGGTCTAAATAGGCATTTCACTAGGTTATTTGATGGTTCTGTTGAGTGACATTTGAAACATGGCCAGGGTGATTCAGTTTGGTTGTTCTACTCATAAAAAGCAGTTTATTGGTTTAATGATAAGGGGACTAAATATAGTCATGCCTGTAAATTTAAACATTGTTTGGCTGGTAAACATTAACACGTTGGGGGCATTTAACATAATGAACATTGTTTCACTAAAATATCTGCTTGAAGGCTTCTTTAAGAGAGATGCACTGAGACCAGTGATAACATGGATCATCAGGTGCTGTTGCCATTTAAAGCTAAAACGTGAGGCATACTTTTCAGCTTTTCACTTGATCTTTCTTGCTAACATAATTTGTAATTCTATATATGTAAGGGATAATGCACGGCTAGCTGTGCATTAAATGATTTTATTGCATGATGTAGAGGCCAAGAACCACCCGACGTGAAATATATAAATATATTTGTTGCATAATAAGCATTTTCAGTATTGTTCTCATAAATTATTTTTATTTATAATAAAAATGTAATTTATATTAAAAATATATATGATAATACAAAATGTAATTAAATAATAAAAAATGTATTACTTAAAATAAATGTTTTGCTTTAAACATTCCTGACAGCTAAAAGAATTAGTATCCTTTAAAAGTGAAAATATCCAAGAATGCTATTAAATTATTACTTTGAGTAAGAGTGTGCTCTTATTTGATTTACACGGATTAATATAATATTTAAAGTGTTTAAATTGCCTGTGGCAATTATAATACTGACTTTTTGTGTTGCATTTAATATTAATTCTCAGTGTAAATATTTTACGTATATATTCCCTCAAGTCTGCTATAGCAGTATACTTTGTTGTTTCTCAAAATATAGTGAACAGCCTACTTAAAGAACAAGGTGGGCATCCTGCCCAAGAAATGCTGTCTAGGTAGGCAGCTCACTAGGTGAAACATGGCCAGAGTGTTTCAGTTTGGTTCTACTTCCAAAAATAGTTTTATTAGTTTAAAGATAAGGGGAGTAAATACAGGCATGTTCAGTCCAGATGAAGAATAGGTGTGTATTTAACGTAGAACGAGTCCTCGTCGACAGCCAGTTTTTCATAGTGTCAGTTTTATAACATCAATCATTTGACGCGATCTCAAGCATTATTGGTCAAATATTTAGAGGTCGCGTTTAGGTGCGACTGTTCCTTTAAAAGCGCTGAAAGCCTTCCGTACAGGAGGCGTGACATATTTTAACAGAGCCAATCAGAGACCGAATTCCTCCATTTAGTCAGATGTCATTGGCTCACACAAGTGTCCATCATTGTCTTGCCGTCGTGTTTATGTCTGAATATGGCATGTTGTCGGTCGGCGAAAGGAAGGCTGAATGTGACAGACAGTGAGATAATGTTCTCCAAGCGGGTGAAGGAAGGAAAACCTCTGACTCCCAAGTACACTTATGTATGTAAACACAAGTGTTGAGTGAATGCGTAATGTGTGAGCGGGCTGTTGAAATATTAGCGTATAATGTTGATTGACGGGCTGTCTAATGGGTTTGTGTAGCTGCTTTTGAAGTAAAACAGTGTAAAAGTGAGATATGACTGTCTGCTGTTGATCTGTGATGCTGGAGCTTGTGTGTGTGTGTGTGTGAGAATCAGTGAATGTCTCACCTGAGACGAGATGCATTTTTTATGAGTGCTCTAGTTTACCTTCCTCCTTGTACATTATTGAGGGCTGTAAAGTGGCAACTTATCGGCTAAAACTTTTATTTACCGTCTTGGAGTAGTATGACCTCTGGTCATTACTGTCGATTAATACTGCAAGTCAGTGTGCTGCAGGACTTTAAAGGAATAGTTCACCAAAAAAATAAAAAATCATAATTTACTCTCCATCATTACATTCTAAATACCAAACCCGTATGACTCGCACCAAAGAATACATTTTAAGTGAACGTCCTAGTTGCTGTTGTTTCTATATAATGAAGAGAAATAAGAACTGGACATTACTGTAAGCTTCAAAACGGACGCAAAAACCAAGACACAACGTCTGAAGCCATACGATATATTTGTGTGAATTAAAAAAAAACTCTTGACATTCGCTCTAGTGTCTGGTTGTTGAATGAATCATTCTTATGAGTCGGATCTTTTAAATGAATCGGTTGTTCCAGTCCACTAAACAACAAAAGTCTGATTCGTCAACGATTTCAACTCAAGTTAACGATTTATGGATATTACATGAAAGTATGGTTTCAGAAGACTTGTTGAATTGTAACGTTACACACTTTTGTAATACTTTTACTGTAATTTTGGAGCTTGAAATCCCTAGTACCCATTCACTTTCATTACACTGACAAGAATCGGCTAGAGTGTTCTTCAGAAATTAACCTTTCCTGGAAGAAAGACATGCAGATTTGTTGTGCACTGAGCATGGGTTAATTATGACAAAACTTTCATAACTTTTTTTTTGTGCTCGTGTTAAATGTGTTGTCAAACATGTCATATATTAATAGGTGTGGGAACCAACAAGCTGTTTTAAAATGTGTGACAGATAAGGGTTGATATTTACATAAGAATAAATGCAATAAAAAATTCAAGGTCAGCAGATGGCATTTTTCTTGCTTAATGATTGAGATATAACTTTGATGGTAGGATGGTCTACATGACAGGCTGGTTAAATTTAGGGTTTTCTGATTTGGATGATGAGGGTGAGTAAGTAATGACAGAATATTTAGGTCTGGAGGGGACATTGAGTGTTTGTCATTTCTATGTGGCTCTGCTATGGCTTATTTTAGCTACTATGAATATGGCTCGCATATTTGTCTGCAGAGGTTCATGCTAAACAATTCACACACTCATGCAAAACGCTCGCTGTGTTGTCTGCTCACATCTGTACAGTACTTTCACATGATCTAGTCTTTCAATCTTATACTCATCTCGTCCATATCTCATAAAGATGATCATTCCTGACCGCAGTTTTAGTAGTTAACATATTGTATTAAAAGAGTCCCAAACTGCACATTCTTGTACATATTTTGGCCTTATCCTGTCGTCCTGCTCAGCGGTGTGGTTGTGTCCCCTTGTCTCTGGAGCAGGTAGTGTCATGGACTGAGTACCACCGCCGGATCGATGCGTTAAACAGTGAAGATCTGCGCTCCCTATGCAAACGCCTCCAGGTGCACAAAATCTGTAGAACCCTGCAGATGTAGCTCTAGGTTTTGTAGATTGCACTTGCCTTGCTGTGGATGGCAAGTTTGCGCTTGACACACAAATGTTTGTGCAGAAAATTCCATAATTTCCCATAAAGAGTAGCCTATGAAGTGATTTTACAATTCTTAGATGCTTAACAACAGCACTACCCTTCAAAAGTATATATTATAAAGAAATGAATACTTTTATTCATCAAGGATGCATTCAATTGATCAGAAGTGACAGTAAAATTATAATGTTACAGAAGATTTCCATTTCAAATAAATAATTGATTCATCGAATCCTGAAAAAAAAAAAACATAATGCTGTTTCCACAAAAATATTGGGTAACACTTTACTTGAAGGGGTGTGTATAAGACTGACATGACACATGTCATGAATATGAAGGAGGTTTTATGCATGTTTATGACAAGTGTCATTAAGTGTCATTTTCTCAGTTATGTCATTTTTAATCTACCCCTAGCCCATAACAAAGACATCTCAAACAATGTCATCTTTGCATTAATTACATAACTGAGCGAATTACACTTAATGACAGTTGTCATAAAAATGCATAAAAAACCTTTATATTCATGACATGTCATGTCAGTCTTATGCACACCCCTTCAAGTAAAGTGTAACCAAATATTGCAACTGTTTTTAACTTTGATGATGATAAGAAATGTTTCTTGAGCACTAAATCAACATATTAGTATGATTTCTGAAGGATCAAGTGACACTGAAGTAATTATGCTGAAAATTCAGCTTTGCATCACAGAAATAAATTGCATTACAAAATATATTCAAATAGAAAACAGTTATTTTAAAATGTAATAATATTTATTTGAACAAATAAATGCAGCCTTGGTGAGCATAAGAGTCTTCTTTTAAAAACATTTTAAAAATCTTGTCAACTCTAAACTTTTGAGTGGTGGAGTACATATCACAGCAAAATTGCTTCACTATGTTAGTGGAAAATCCAAGCAGTTGTATCACTGAAATAAGCCATGCTAGAGAAAGTGGGTTGTATTTCCATGTCCAGAATGTTCTGAGGTTCAGGCGGGTGTTTGGGTTGAGACCTGCACTGACTGCTGCCCGGTTATTTGTTGTAAACAATTGATGTAATTGAAGCACAGCCGGTGTAACCTGAGTGTGTTCAGGCCACAAGAGGGAATGTTAACTGTCTGTGGCACTACATTGTAAAATAACACCACTAGTCCTGATGTAACAGGCTTTAAATTAACCAGATGTAACCAGATTCTACAAGTGGCAATCCAACACAGCACATAATTGCTTATGAAAGTGAACAAAAATGTCCTTACATTACATATAGTGCATTTAGCAGACACTTTTATCCAATGCAACTTACATTGCATTTAGTTCATGCATTCTCTAGGAATTGAAGCCATGACGTTGCGTTGCTAGCACAATGCATATTGTTTGAGCTACAGGAATCCTTCATCTCATAAAATGAAGTTTATTAATATTACCATTAACTGCATCAGAGCAAGCTTAATTATTAACATGATAAGCTGAATAGGAAAACTGACAATTTCTACTGGTTGAGAACCACTGATTTTGGGAAATAATGCAAAACAAGTCTTTTTATGAATGCAGTATCCCATATTGCCTAGCCAAAACGTTTCCTGTGAGATTAGATTTTCTCAGGTTAGTTTGTCCCCTTAGGTTATTTCCACTAGAGATAAGTCAACTCGGCTTGTGTTGAATTTACATGTTAAATCTATGCAACCTCACTTCCACAAATGTTTTGAATACCAAATCCCTGCTGCGAGAGTTCATGGGTAAATTTCAAGGAAGATCTACAGTCAGGCTTTGTTATAGTCTCAGGTTTATGTGGCATAAATCTGAATGCCAATACATAGTTGCTAATGGCTTCTTCTGTCTTTAGATCACCACGAAGGAGGATGTGAACTCCAAACATGGCACGTCCATCACCACTAGTCTGGAGCTAGAGACTTTCAAGCCCAACCTGAACGAACCCAGTGACCTTCTGGAGGCCGAGCGGATCGAGAAGGTATTCGCTCAGTGGCGCGGCAGTGAAATAAATCTGCTCACTGCTCTGGGCTTTTCAGTGTTTCATCGATCCGCTGGTCCAAAAATAGGTGGCCCTCCTCAATGTTCACCGGTTATTGATTCTTGGCCGGAGGATGATCTCAGACATGTTAACAGACAGATTTATTCCCACTCGTCATGTTATGGCCAAGGGCATAGGAATGATTTGAAAAGTGAAGGTGATGGTTCTTGACCCATAAATGATTACTCGCCTTCATGTCATTTGAAACTGATATGATTTTCTTTCTTTCATGAATTTAAGCAGAATGTTTCTGCTGACTCTTTTCAATATAAGAAAAAAATACAAATATGCACCCTTTAGGGGTAGATGGGTTACAAAGTTGTAGCTTTGAGTGTATTACCCCTGTTGTAACCCTAAAGATACAATTTTTGCCAAAAATAAAATATACTGTATTCTATACAACAAGGATTTACAATGAAGAACTGGTTCACAAAAAAAATTGTCTACATTTTAAGATCACGAGGACAGAATGATCTGAATTCTTCCACTCGTGGAAGAATTCAGATCAATATATATATTATTAAAGCAGCAAAATAATTGATTTATTTATTTTTTGTTATTGTTGTTTTTTTTTAGTTATGGGCTTGATTCTGATTCAGTCTGATTCACAAACAATTGACTCTTTTGAGTCAGTTCTTTTAAATGAATCATTCATTCTAAAATTACTAAGCATAAAGTGATTTGAAGCTATATAGAAATATATATTAAAAACAAACAATTACCAAACCACATAAAATGACTATATTTTGAAATATATAAAAATTAAAGCAGAATTAATGAACATTATAATAGTATCTAATCAATGCTCAAATAACACTGAAATTTTAATATATTTTTTTATTGCCACTACAGCAAACATTTTGTTCAGCTCTCATCCAGAAAGATGCATTTTTTGACTGTATTTTAATAAATCCTGCAGTTGTTAGAGACATTGTTGTAATATTTGTACATGACATCCTGATCTTTTGATCTGATCTCACTGTGCCGTTTCCAAAGTGTTTTGTAGTGTAGCTTCAGAGGTTTTGTGCGGTTATGAGGTTTAAGTCATTGCGCCCTGCGGCTGCCCACCTTTCAAACGCATCAGCGCTCTGTGAATGGATCACCTAAGGTGGCCTCTCGCGGAACCCTTTATTCAGACGTAGGCCTATTTTGTTGGTAAATCAAATAAACTCGTGTCATTACGCAGAGTAATTCAATACTCTCCAGGCGCTGGGAAAACCTGGACCTGCCAGAGGACACAGAGACCGCTGCACAGGAGCATGTGTCGAGGAAACACACAGCACTGTACTGCCCACTGTGTGTGTGTGTGTGTGTATAGTGTATATATATGGTGTTAAGCTTCTCTGTGTCTACTGGTGTGAAAAGGTCAGTGCTACTGTAATTAGGCTCTTAATGTTTCGCCCTTTCTTCTGCTCTGATCCTGCACACGGCTTTTATTCGTTCAGTCATGTTCTCCTGTTTTGCACCTTTTCTTTATTACTTTATTGTTATTTACAGATTACATCAGCAAGTACTCAAAACATTCAAGAGCACAGAAACTTCTCAATGCTGCCTCACAACGTTTATCAATAAAATAATTTTGCTACAAAATGCTACAAATATATTTCTTATCAACAAGGTGCTAACGTCTATTTTTAAAGTAGTTACATAAATGTCATTTTACCATGATAGATTATTTTACTTCTGAATTCTAGATCTAACTTTTATTTATATCCACTTTATTTATATTATTTATATCCTAATTTTATGCTGCAAATATCAATGAAAGCTTGTCCATGCTGGCAAGTGACCATAGTGTAAGCAGGATAATCCAAAACTAGGTGTCCACAGCAGTCTTAGTTTAGTATTATTTTTATACTATTATAGTTTTTATTAATATTTTGGAATTGACATTTATTTTTACATTTTCATTCAAGGTTTTTATTTGTCGCATACAAGTGAAATGTAAACCTGTTCAGCTATTGAAACTGTGCATTAAATATATAAATATTAGATACAAATAATATAGTAAGTACCGTTTTTCGTAATTTTAAGTTACTTTGTAATTTTTGGTTTTTATTTTTATTATTTATTTATTTATGCATTTATTTTTTCATTTGTATTGTTTTTTATTTTTATATATATATATATATATATATATATATATATATATATATATATATATATATATATATATATATATATATATATATATATATATATATATATATATATATATATATATATATATTATTTAGGTTCTTTTAGTTTTAGTTCAGTTTATTTTTTATTTATTTCCACATTTAGTGCTTTAACTTAAAACTTGCCAAGTTAACGTTTCTTGTTTTCGTTTAGTTTAGCTTTTTCATTTAGTATTTCTAATTTATTTTCTTTATTTCAGTAAACAAGAATTCTTCTAATAGTTTTAGTAAATGATAATAAGGTTTTTTGCATTATAACCATTTATTGCACCCCTAGTCACAGATTATCCCTAATTTATTCCCTGTTTTCACTCAGCTGGCGAAACATCTTCCACCCAGAACCATCGGTTACCACTGGAATCTGGCCTTCAGCACATCTAAACACGGCATGAGCATTAAGACGCTGTACCGGACCATGCAGGACCAGGACTCACCCATGCTGCTGGTCATCAAAGACAGCGATGGACAGGTCACACTCTTCTCTTTATCTCTCACAAGACCTTGGTTTCAGACCTTGACAGTATTAAAAAAGTACAAGAATAAGCCAAGAGTTCTCATGTCATGTGACCAGAAACAGTGATCGGTTTCCTAATCAGATCTGGTCTCTGTGCTCTTGTAGATATTTGGGGCTTTGGCATCAGAACCCTTCAAAGTCAGTGAGGGTTTCTACGGCACAGGAGAGACTTTCCTGTTCACCTTCTATCCAGAGTTTGAGGTTTGTGTTCAGTTGATCCGTTAATTTTCATTACAGGCAGAATAAGCTCTAGCTGAAATGAATTCTGATTGTGTTTTTCCTTTGGCATTTTCATGTGCAAAATTGATTACAGGATTTGAGTTTTCTTGTTCTAAAATGCTGTTGTTGTTTTTCTCACTGGCAGGCATATAAATGGACTGGTGATAATCTGTTCTTCATTAAAGGAGACATGGATTCTTTAGCCTTTGGTGGAGGAAGGTCAGTAACTCAGGGCCTTAATAATTAATGTTAATATTTTGAATGCTGATTTTCATTAGAGATATTTGTGTCAGATACAAATGAGTATGCAAAGGTAAACATGAAAGTTTGGCCAGCACATTGCAAGCTCGTTGTCTCGTTGCACAAACTAAACATGCAAGTTTTTTTTACTATGTATCTCAATGCTGAAGCGTCTGCTTGGAGAGTCAGCTTCTTGTGTCTGTTCTGTTTATACTGAATGTGTTATTTTTCAGGTAGCTAGCTATTAAAATGTTGGCGGTTTAACAAACTTGATCAGCAAGTTTCTTTATCAAAGCCTTTTCCATGACAGTACTAAGTACATGAGACTTTTGAGAATGCACTGCATTCTTACACTACCATTCAAAAGTTTGGGGCCGGTACGATTTTTTTAAATGTTTTGTCTCTTCTGCTTACCTGGGCTGCGTTTGTTCAACATTTGAACAGTAATATTGTGAAAAATTATTACAATTTATTTTTTTTATATATTTTTAAAAAATTAATTTATTCATGTGTTGCAAAGCTGAATTTTCAGCATCATTACTCCAGTCTTCAGTGTCACATGATCCTTCAGAAATCATTCTAATATGCTGATTTGCTGCTCAAGAAAGATTTAATATTATAAATGTTAAGTAAATGTGCAGCTTTATATTTTTGTGGAAATTGATAATTTTTTTCACAATTCTTTAATGAAGAGAAAGTTCAAAAGAACAGCATTTATTTGAAATGGATTTATTTTAGTGCGATCAAACAATGAATCACGATTAATCGCATTCAAAAAGTTTTTATATACATAATATGTCTGTGTGTGCTGCGTATATTTATTTTGTATATATGAATACACACACGTCACACAGTATATATTTAACATGTATTTACATGTGTATATAGTTATATTCATATATTTGATATTATATATAAATATTAAATATATAAACACAACATTTTTCTTAAACATAGACATGCATGGGTGTGTATTTATACACAATAAATATACACAGTACACACACATATACTATGTAAACAAAAACCTTTATTTTGGATGAGATTAATCACGATTAATCGTTTGACAGCAGTAATTTATTTATAACAAATTATAGAATTATAGTTGTAATTTAAAAAAATATAAAGTATTTTTTAATCAATTTAATTTCATCTTTAATAAAAAAAATTAATATTTTTTAATCTTACTTTTGAAAAGTGGCGTATGTTGTATTATTAATTGCAGAGTGACATTTCAGACAACGAAAGATCTAAATAAAGGATTTGCATCCAACTACTGTAGTGTTTTATATAGTTCTTAAGCATATTTACATAGTTTTATTTTAAAACCCATTATATTCCAAGAGACTGATCTGAGACTGAGTTTTCTTCTCTTTCAGCGGTGAGTTCGGGCTTTGGCTGGATGGGGATCTTTATCATGGCAGGAGTCATTCATGCAAAACCTTCGGGAATCCCATGCTCTCCATGAAGGAGGATTTCATCGTGCAGGATATTGAGATCTGGTCGTTCGAGTAGCAGCTCACACGGAGGTACCTTTTTGTCGTTAGTTGGCGAGAGGAATTGGACCCGAGGCAGATCCCAAACCTTACTGCACATCACCGCGGCTCCCAGGAAGCCCGTAACGGACGCTACTGTTACCACGCTTGTCGTATGTTACTCCTGCATTTAATACAGAGCTCTTCTTTGTGCTGTTTAGTATGTGTGTGTTTTGTTAAAGCCGTGTGCAGCGTCAGTAACCAGCAGGACCCCCCGAGCACTTTTAACATCAAGTGGAGATGATGATGATGGTGGTGGCGGCATGGGGTTTGGGCTGCCCGAGAACTGCCATAGTCCAATTTACCTGAGCCAAAGCGCCAGGAGTTTGTTCAAGAGATGATGATAGCCGATAGGATGTCACTACTGGATCGATGGGGATTAAAAAAAAAAAAAACGACAACGGGAAAAGAAAAGCAAACAACTGAAAACACATTCCCTTGCTCTCAGAGGAAGAATATGCATTTTTGAGACATTGACGGACGACGGTGGCGTCCGGGAGAAGATGAGAACGCATCCGTAGTTTCTTTTGAGGCAAAATATTCAAGTGTCGTGAAATTGGTAGTCTTTCTGTCATTCACTATCATAGCACACCATGTCGAAGCACATAATCGGAAACCCCATAGTCGTAATGTTCTGTTCAGTGGGTTTTATGTGTGAGTGTGGCTAACATCGACTTTTACTGTTCGTAGGCAGAAATGTGTCGCAATAGATTTGTGGAATATGCAAATTCCTGTCCTGTGACCTCAATAATCCAGACGGGGCACTTTTGTTTTCCCCGTTTCTCTTTCCGAGAGACCTTTTACGTCTTGACAGATTAATTGCTTTTCTGGGTATCATTTGAAAAGCCTGAGACGTGGTTTATTTGTTTTCATGAATTTAATGACAATACTATATATATATATATATATATATATATATATATATATATATATATATATAATGATATATATATTGCTGTTAAGTGTGACAGTGATCTTTTTTGTGCTGATTTCTCAGCTGTTACTAATATATTGTATATTACCCTGTAAATTAATGTTAAAATAGTAGATTTGTTCCTATATATATATAAATATATAAATGACTATACAGTGTGTGGATTGGTGGGTTGCTTCTCGCACTTTATTAATCTAGTTTCAAGCCAGGTTCTTCAGGCCTCATTAGCAGTAGCAGTACAGTATATATTTTTGTTGATTTGTCTTTTAGATTATAGAGTAAATGAATCGTTTATAAAGAGCTTGCTGCTACTGTGGAGAGGAAAAGTCTCAGTGGTCGAGCACAGGGTCGAATGTGACGGACTCTAGCAGGGAAAGTCTCTTCTTCTCACGTGTCCTGTCCCAGCGGTTTTTTTTGGTTTTTTTTTGTCTGGTCTTTTGGTCTTTTCGGTGTCTAGATTGACTGTGCACACAGAGAGAGGAACACAAACGTCCTTTCAGACTCGCAGACGAGAAGTGCAACAAATCCTTCATCTACTTCACCGGAATATAATGTTACAGTGATGTTTAAAGAACAATGAATACTAATAAATTGTTGTAACCTGGGACAGAATCAGGTCTCTTATGGTTTTTATTTTTTTGGTCTGGTCTCTTCATCACAAAATAAACAAGTAAATTAATTCATTTTATTATGTCAATACCATAGTATTTTATAAGGTAATATCATGCTAATGCCATGTTTTATCATTATGGCCATTCATATAACATGGCATTCAGGCCATTTATATTTATTATATATCATGTATTATCATTTATTTATATTATATATATTCAGGCCTTACACCTTTTTGAAAGGGGAAAATTAATGGTGCATGCATGTATGAATCTCCATAATTTGGTTCAGGGATGAAGTCTATGTCAACACGAAACACTACCTCAACCCATTTACTTGTGTAATCTGTCTTTTCTGAGGGAAATTGCACATTCATTGAGATGTTACTTCATTTCATACATGGGTAACTGAGTGGCAGGGTTGCCAGGTTTAGACCTTAAAACCCTCCCAATTGCGCCTCAAAACTAGCCCAATCGTGTAAAATACGACTCTTTTTTTTTTCTTTCTTTCTTTGGTGGGGTTCTCCTGATAAAATTCGCGTTTTGGGGGTTAAATTAAATATCACGTTATTGGGGTCGCTGCAACAATGTAGCCCAATTCCGCGGGAAAAACGTGAACTTGGCAACACTACTGAGTGGATCACCAACTTGTTTGTGGAGTGGCTGGAAAAAATTTAAGAGGGATTCGTGAAGGTACCAGAAAGTAAAAATTGCCTCTGAGTTTATTTAAAGTATTATCTATTCTAACTAAATAACTTACAGAGATATGGGAATGGCCATATTTTAGACCGCAAAAATTAAATGTAATTTGAATTCACATCAAAAGACGCCGATCGCGTCTGTTCTAAACCGATTATGATGGGTGATTGACAGGTGTTAAAATAGAAGGGGCAGTGCTTGTAGGAAGTGTTTTGAGGCTGTTATGACTGGTTGCAATGACAACTTTTCAACTGTAGCCCTGACGCAGATGTAGAATCATGTTTTTTAATCTTTTTATTTTGTTTACAAGGTCAAAGTGACGCTGTTTCCATCCTGCTGATGCGCCGCCTGCTGGACATACTGTATTTTACACAAAATGTTGCTCTTATTGTAGTTATTTATCCCACAAACATCCATCCAATTACAATAGAATGATAGATATTAAAATACAAAGCCTGCAAAACTGGGTCATTCCAGTCTGTCAAGCTATATTTGACTCAATATCAATATACAAAGAGGACAAATTATTTGAAAGAACAGTCCATAGAGTGGCTACACAGAGCCAAAAGTACTACAGTATGAACACAGAACCACAAGCCCATGGCTGAATTAGAAACTAAGTAAACCTCACATTAAAGCTCTCATCTTCTTTCAGTAAATATCCACATGATTTTACTCTACACTGAATGCCAGATTCATTGCACACAGAATTTTTTTGACGGCACTAAATGTTAACTGTTTTTAAACAACAGAGAAAGGCAAAAATGATAATGGAAGGCCCCATGTGGAAAACCGTGATAAATGGACACAATTCTGAAAAACTTTGAAACCACAATAAAGCAAAACATGAGAGGAAAACAATTACTTCAGCTACAAATGAGATGCAGTCCCATTGATTTTCCTTAGTTCTTGAAAACAATTAAAGCATCTACACAGTTTCACAGGTCCAGCAGCCTAGTGCTTTGACCATTATGATTTGATGAATTAACTTATTTTGCACTCAGAAATGCATTAAAAACATGCATTTCTGACTAAAAACTTAAAATTGACCAGATTTACTCATTTAATGCATATTCCTCTGAAACAGATTGCATAAGAAATGGTTTGTAAATGCTATTTCATATTGACTTGAAAATAAAGCACAGGATTTTCCCTCATTTAATTGCAGGGTAAGGCAAATTTCACTACATCATTAGCTTACTCTTAGTGTATGAAAATATAAGGCAGGGTCTTTGTCTATTAATTTTAGACACCATATGCATTTCCTCATCAGAGACTCGTTCCTTGTGCAGTATGTCTGACGTGAATCCCTTTTTCACTCGGATGTAGCCAACATTGACAGATGTGTCACGTTCACCTTCTGAAGAAATCAATTTGTTTTTCAGTTTTAAAAAAAGTTCCTTCCTAGTAAATCAGGTACTGTAACTCAGAGTAAATGAGAGGAAACATGACACCACAGGCTCTGTACATGATGGCTGCGCTGTTGACCAGCGCTCGTGGTATCGTGAGCCAGGATTCAGATCTGAAGCTGAAGTATATGGCGTATAACGCCACAGCGAAAAAGTGACCAATCAGAGTAAAGGGTTTCGGCGACAATCTGAGGAAACAAAAACAGATTAGTGGTGTCAGAAGATCTCAGATATCTGCAAGAACCAGTGAAAGACATCTGATTTGGCAGATTCTTTGTTAATGCTTACACGGACAGAAGGCCGATCGGCCCATTGATGCATTCTCCGCCAAGCTTGAAATAGTGGAAACAGGCTTTTCTCAACTGATGCAGTGAATCTGAAAATAAACAGATGTTTTAGATATAAAGCGCTACTTTAGTTGTCAACTTTATGATTTTTAAAACTGTGAAAGCGAAATATTTAAGAATGTGTTTTGTCACTTACTGTCGGTCGCAGCAAACAGCTCGTACAGAGCTTGAGCCAAGACGTTCACCACAAACGAGTGAGATGATTTACGCTCCCAGTGGAATTTCTTCTTTGCCTGATAACAAAAACAGTCTTCATTGCACATTTTTTCATTTCTCTGATTCGCTATGATGATCACAGTGGCATTTAAACATTCATCCAATGCAATCTGTTCCAAAACAGATTTGTCTATTTGAGGTGCCTTACTGTCTACTTACCTACTTACATTCTTAAAGGAAATGATATTACGCAGCGCTTGAAAGTAGTCCTCAGCTAGGTAACTAGTTATGATACAGCTGGGGACTATTTTCAGGCGCTGCGTAATATCATTTCACCTGCTGCACCCATGGTACGGCAGCAAAGTTCCTTGATTATTACACCAGAACGAGAGTATAGTTCCTAGCCATATCGGCCTAGAAAATCGCTGATTGTCATTTTCCGTCAGTCTTAGTACACGATGTAACTACAGAAGAGTCAAGCTTTAAGTAGGAAAAATATCGAAACTCTTTGATCATTTTTGAGCGAGATGCTAATGTCTAATCCGATTCAATGATCTATGCTAAGCTAAGCTAAAAGTGCTACCACCAGGCCCGGAAATCGGCTGAATGGATTCAAAAACGTTAAAACTCAACTGTTTAACTCTAGGGGAGCCTATTTCCAAAAAAAGTGGAGTGTTCCTTTAAGAATAAAGCTTCTTTATTGGCATGTGTGATTCCATGAAAGATCCATGGAACCTCAAATGCACAAAAGGTTTTTTTATAGTGTAAAAATGTTCTTGCGATTATTAAAAAATAAACCGTTTTTAATAAAACCTTTTGCAAGTGTATTTTTATGCCTAATCAAATAAGAATAAATGTATACATAAACCACAAATACTGAGTAAAATATTTTTCTGTTTATCAATAAAAATATATTTTACTGTGCATCTTATGCTAGTATGTAGACAACTTACTATGTTTTGCAAAAAAGTTGATGTTAAATGTTGTTTTGATCTAGTATGCAGTGAAGAACAGCAATTACTGGCACTAGAAAGGTACCTAATTTTACACTCTCAGATTATTGTTAACTGCATTTGTTACCTGGAGCACAGCTGTATTGTCATAGAGATCAGGGATGTTCTTGAGCAGGTCTCTCCAGATGCGGACGTCATTCAGCACCACACTCATGCCGCCGCCGGTCAGAGGATGACGCATGTTATACGCATCGCCTAACAGCAGAACCCCTAATGGAGGACAGGTGGGTCATTTCATTTAAACTCTTCCACTTTTATGTAACATCTACCTTTTAGAGTTCTAATGCTTTAACACTTAATTATTCCAACATTTGACATGTCATTTTTCTGATTAAGTCTCTCATGCTAACCAAGACTGCATTTATTTGATCAGAGATGCAATAATATTATTAAATATTATTACAAATTTAAATGGTTGTTTTCTATTTGAATATATTTTCAAATGTAATTTATTCCTGTAATGCAAAGCGGAATTTTCAGCATCATTACTCCAATCTTCAGTGTCACATGATCCTTCAGAAATCATTCTATGCTGAATTGCCAATCAAGAAACATTTCTGATTATTATTAATGTTGAAAACAGTTGTGCTGCTTAATATTCTTTTGTGGAAACCATGATACACTACCATTCAAAAGTTTGGGCTAAGTAAGTAATAAACAATGCTTACCTTGTTTATTGACTGGTGCGGGTGGCAGGAAGCTGGCGGGCATCGTTCTCAAGCGATCGTTCTGCAGGGCCAACATGAACGGCTCTTTTAAGTGCTCTGTTTAAGCAAAATACATATATTTGTGAGCATTGTGTTGTCTAAATGCTTAAATTGCATTGTTGTGCTCTGTAAAGTTATTTTGAAGTCTAAATCTGATACCTGGTAATTGTGAGTAGATTTTTTCCGTCATATACTGCATAAGGTCTCGAGGCATCTCTCCTCTGATGTCCACCAGAACCCGAGTTTCATTGGAGGAGATCTGATAGATCAACACTGGACTGGGATTAGCTAGAACCAGCTCTGCATGGTTAGGCTTGAACTGAGGAGAGTCCTGGAAGAGAACATCATAACACAATCGATCACTGTGGTACAATCTTAAAAATAAAGGTGCTTCACGATGCCGTAGAAGAACCTTTTTGTCTAAATGGTTCCATAAAGAACCTTTAACATCTGAAGAACCTTTCTGTTTCACAAAAGGTTCTTTGTGTGAAAGAAGGTTCTTCAGATTATAAAAAGGTAAGAAAGAGATGGTTCTTTAAAGAACCTTTAATGGAACCAAAATTGGTTCTTCTATGGCATCGCTCTGAAGAACCAAGCACCTTTATTTTTATGTGTACTTGGGAATTTTTAACAGAGATGTGCAATTGTCACCCTAGTATTTACCTTCATTATGCATCCAACAAAATGAGAAGACACTTTAGCTTTCCCAGAAATCAGATTCTTACGGAACTTGGAGAAACATCCGTCAGCAACCACCGTCATAGGAGCATGGACCTCCTGAGAAAGAGAGAACGAGTATAATTGCAGCATGGAAAATCTGACTGCCAGTGCAAATCTAAATACCTGTGATCCATATAAAACCATAACCAAACTTTTACAAATATTACAACCAAGTATCAGTGTGTCACTACCTTGATTATCCCTGAGTCCTTCTCTCTGTACTGAATTCCTGTCACACAACCATCTTCTTCCTCCAGGCTGGTCACCGTTCCCTCCACGAACTTCACACTGTGCAAACATGACATGATATTAGACCCATCAGTCTCCAAATCCTTCACAAAAGCCGAGGCCTCAGAAACACAATAACATCTATCTAAACCAATAGGTGCTGTATATTCTTACCATATAGGTGACCCTAGACCACAAATAAGGGTCAATTTTTTTAAATTGAGATTTATGCATCATCTGAAAGCTGAATAAATAACCTTTCCATTAATGAATTTGTTAGGATAGGACAATATTAGGCTGGGATACAAATATTTGAAAATCTGGAATCTGAGGTTGGAAAAAAATCAAAATATTGAGAAAATCGCCTTTAAAGTTGTCCAAACGAAGTTCTTAGCAATGCATATTACTAATCAAACATAAAGTTTTTATATATTTATGGTAGGAAATTTACAAAATATCTTCATGGAACATGATCTTTATTGACCCATACAATGTTGGCTATTGCTACAAATATACCCCAGCGACTTAAGACTGGTTTTGTGGTCCAGGGTCACATATAAGGTCAATATAAGCATGACATTCGTCATCAGTATCTTTATAGCCATATATTAGTAACTGCGTCACGTATTTACTTGGGCTCAGCGAGAGCAGCTCGACGCAGTCCCATGATGAAGCGTCCATGATGGAAAGCACGTCCACCCTGAATGCTGTTCTCCTGCTGGGGATACGGGATCTCCACCTCTGTTTGGCTCTCCAGGTCATGGATTACATAACCATTCACCACATGGGCATCCAGACCTTCAACAGCATCTGAGAGAAGACAAAAATAAATTTTAAAAATACTGTGAGTTTGTGAATATAAAATGCAATGCTTAAAAGTGCAGTTTAATACATTTAGATATTACAGATCTTTGCAATAAAAGCCTGCTTAGTCTATGTATTAGATATTTGAAAATATATTAAAATATGCAAGGAGGATTTGAAAGAGCATGCATTTAATAGAAAGATCAGATGAAGTGTGACTGTAAACGGGATATGTGTACCCTCCAGGCCGAGTTCTCTGAGTGCCCGATATCCTCCCGGCTGCAGAAGTTCTCCCACTATCCGATCTGGTTCTTTCATGTCCCTCTCCACCACTGTGACCCTCCGGCCGTCCCGGGCCAGAACGGCAGCCATGGCTGACCCCAGCACACCAGCGCCCACTATGATGACCTCTGGATCCTCTGCATGACCGGACTGACTGTCTGTCGCCCTCTTTCGCTTTACATCTCTCTAGATATAAAGAGTGAAAACAGAAAAGTGAGTATTATACATTTTTTTTGTATTCTTGAAGTATAATATTAATAAAGATAATCATATTTTAAATAATCAAATATAACAGTTTGACAAGTTTATTTCAGTGACAGCCAGGTGATCACAAATTAAATAATATGATGGTTATTATAATTTTTTAATGATTTACATCATGGTTATTTTAGTTAACTAAAGGTTTAAGATTTAAAATAAAGGCAGGAAATGAAAAACATTCAAATTACTAAAATTTAAAAGTATCTCAGTGATACAAACAACACTTAATGAAAAAAGTAACACTGGTTTAGGCTACAAGTATTCTCTTACAAGTATGGGGGTTCTGTGTTTTTAAAAATCAATAAAATGATATGTAATAATAATATGTAATATGTTTCTCATTTACCCAACCCAATAAACAAACAAATAAATCTGATTAAAAAAAAAAAAGATTGCACAATCCAGTTGTTTCGATTTTTCTGTAACATAACTCCAAGTTATTAGTGGTGAAATATTTCCAGTGATATTAAATAGATTTCATGCAAATTAATTCACAACTATAAAAACACAAAGACAACGTATGATCAAAAACACTATCTCACCTTCTTAGAAGTGCGACTACAACTGTCTGTAGTGGACTTGGAGAAGAGTTTTTTGGTCGGAGGGAATGTAGTCAAGAGTTTGAGAGGCTTCAGGAGAAACTGAGGCGCTTTGAGCGTCTGTCTGCTGAAGCCGAGGCACGTGATCATCAGCCCCACGGACACGCACAGCACCGCGGCCACTAGCAGCTCTCTGGGCGCGGTGCTCACCAGGGCATCGCATTTCTTATAGATATACGTAAAACTTGCAATTCCAAGAAAGGTCCACATGTTAAAAATCAAAACAAAAAAAGAAAATAAAAGACACCTTTATAACGTTCAAAAATGACAAGCACAGGTGATCAGAAAATAGTTATTTTCCCATACAAAAACTGGGAAAAACAATAGTATCCTTTTTCAAAATAATTTAGGTCATGAATTCAGTGAAAATCCTCTTATTATAAATAATCATAAATAAAAAGTAAGTATATTATCCAGCACATGCGTCCACTCGGGCTGGTGCGATGCTTCTAGGTGATGCTGAATAATTTATGATAATGAGGACGCGGATCCTCTTGCAGTTTGTAGACAGCAGCGTCCCGCCTCCTCTGTTTAGAGCGAACCAATCAGATGCGAGTATTCGGTGAGCAGAGCTCACGCTATCTGGCCATTGGCCAATCCAAGGCTGCTGGTTGGCGAATGGACTGCAGTATGATGTGATGTCATAGAAAGGTTGCGTTTGGCAGATGTTACGAGCTTGTTATTTAACATACTCTTAAAAGTGCACGTCGTATTAAAAAGGGCTAAAAAAAAAATTGGAAGAAAAAAGGGTTAAATGCGTTCCCAGATATAATAAACGCAAATAATGTTATTATTATGTGCTATTTCTACATTCCAATATGAAAAAATAGTTCTACAGGTTTAACTAAAGGCGGAGTTTAGCAATAACAAGCTCAGTGGTGCAGAAATTACATTAAATAAATGATAAAATGTTCCAAATGTCGTTATAGTAGCCTATAAATAATCATAAATTAAAGATAATACAACAAAATGTATTATCTTTAATTTATGATTATTGAAATGGAGAATATATTAAATATAATCTAAAGAGAATCAACATGGAAAATAATACAAATTTGAAATAGGCTACAACAAAAACTCTGGACGCATTAAAAGTAATAACTGATTTGATTTAAGCTGCTCTCACAATCATAATTACTCACTGACACACTGAATGTTCTCTGAGGAGGTTTGGAAGCAGCTCTGCAGCAGGAGTGACATTCTTGTGCTGCTCAAATGAATGACCACACGGTGCCTCTCTATGGCTTTTTACCCAATAATGATGGCAGCATGTCTGACTAACGAAATGTTCATTTTGTTGCAAATGATGAATGATAATTCCAATTTAAATCTAACTCAGAACAAGATTAAATACCCATACAAAGAAGTGTATTTATATTCTAATATGGAAAAATTACTGTGGTACTATTATTTAGTACTCTACAAGTTCATCAGGAGATTTCTCTCTTCTTGACTTTTACTATTATATTAACATTTGCCCTTTTCCCCTTAGTCATACAGAAGTTTAAAGCTTCAAAATATCTACAATGATGATCCACAGGAACAGACAGGCCATGAACTCAGCATTAAGTGACTACACCCTCAAAGGACTTGTCACCCTGCTTTTCAATCTTATCCACCTTTTCCCATCTTCTAGAGGCATTTAAACATTTTACTAGACCTCAAATATAAAAAGAATGCATTGTTTAAATTAAAATGTAAGCATGAAACCAGGAAAACAAAAATGAAAACAAAAGAACCAGAAATATTGACTGGCTATTAAGCAGAAACTCTTTTGTAAATTTCCCCAGCTGGTTATGAAATACAACACAATACAACAACTGTTTTCTGTATGAGAAATGCTTTCTTTTTCATACTGTTGTACTAGATTATGAGCCCTGAAACAAAAATATTTTGTGTGTGTCTATATGTTTAATAACTTGAAATGTTTATGTTAATGGTACAAAAATGTTAGGTTTCTAACCGTTTAAGAACAAAACTGGTCACTTTCACTGCTCAGGTGTTTAGTTTATTGTAATGAAGTTATAAAATATCTGATGCAGAAAAATCAACAAATGTAAAAAGAACACAGGACAGTACCCAGACTCATAAATACAGTATTTACATATTATAGTACACAAGAAAAAACAGCAGGGCCTTTGGTCTGGAAGGCTACATGGAAATAAAAAGAGTTTAATTCATTGCTACAGTTCATGAATTTGTTTTTTTATATATATATATATATATATATATATATATATATATATATATATATATATATATATATATATATATAACCTCTATAGCTCGCATAAACAAATGTTTTGGCTTAGTGAAGTAAGGGCCATTCCTTTACAGATGTTGTTTATTCAATAAACAACATGCTCCTTTTTCCCATAATGCACCTGAAGACAAAATACATCCACTGAATTTACCAGGCACTGAGAATGAGGCACTTGTGCACCTGGCTAGCGAGACTGAGGATTGGCACGTGGAGGATGCTACTCATGTTGATTATTAGGAGTTCTCCTATGCAGTGGAATCTGATGGCTTCTTGTCTTTCTTCTTTTTCTTGGTCCTCTTGGCCTGGCAAGGTTTGCACACGCAGCACAGGATGCAGGGAGAGGCCAGCAGCAGCAGCGGTGACATCACTAGCACGATGATGCTGACGCCCACCAGTATACCGACCACCTGAACACATCACAATGACACAAAACACACAAACTCAACCGGGATCTTACTGCATGTGAGTAGTTTTCATCAAATGTCATGATAGTAACAGTTTAATCTTGCTGATTAAAAAAAAAACTCAACTGAAAAAGCTGAAAAAATGTGTGCTTTCTAAAACTAGACACCAGAGCCATTTGGAAATTGGTAAATGTCTGACATAATGAGAAACAATGCAAATTGGCATTCCAGCTAACCTGTGTCCTGTTCCACATGACGGAAGCTCTGGAGTGCCCCAGCTTGTTTCGGCATGGCCCTTTATCGTAATGTCTCAGAAATATATCCCCCTGTAACCATAGGGACATTTATAAGTACTCATTCAGCAGACACATTTATCCAAAAAGGCTTACAAATGATAAATGGCAAAACAAAGAAAAAATTACAAATATTGTTAAAACTGAAAATTAATATTCAGTTAAAAATTAAATAATTTTATCAAAAATTCAATATATTCATATTATTATCATTCATATTAAGAAATATTTATACATTTTACTAATTTACAATTATAATAATAAATGTTTTAATTTTAAATGACTAATAATAATTTATTATTTCTATTAGTATTATTAGAATTGAAAAATAATATATTAAAATTGAATTTGTTATTATTCTTGAAATGTAATTAAATATTTAAAGATGTTCATATATTATTATTCATATCTGTAGATACTTATAAATATTTTATTAATTTTAATTTTCAATTATAATAAATGTGTTTTCATTTTAAATGATATAATAATAATAATAATAATAATAATAATAATAATAATAAGTAGTAAATGACTATTCAAATTGAAAGTTGTTGTTATTATTAGTAAAATTGTTACAATTATTAAAATTAATTAATAGACAAAACAAAATTATATGGCTGTTATTATTATTACTATTATTATATTAAATTTAAATAAAATATTTAATGAAATATTTATCTATTATTATTCATGTAATAGATACTTTTAATTTCATTAATTTTCATTTTTAATTATAATATTAAATGTGTTTTCGTTTTAAATTATTATTATTATTATACACATGTCCAAAAATCAAGGTGTGCCCATAGTACATGTGCAATGTGTATTGCTTTTAATATCATGGTTTAATCATGGTACTATGTCCAAAAAATATACATTAATGTGGTACTGTGATTGATAATTCATTGTAAAAACTATGGTACTTTTGTAATACCATGGTATTTCTATTGTCGTAGTGTCCAAAATCTGTGATGTTGTTGGCAGAACATTTGTAAACCCCTAGAATCACTTACATCCAGATTCTGTAGGCAGTACCAGCAGAACGTGTGTTTGCAGCTCTTGCAGAGCATCTGCGCGCAGCCTTGATTGCGCTCTATATAGACGCCACACATTGGACACTGTTTAATGGCTGCATCAGTATCAGCGCTGATCAGTGCACTGCAGAGACGAAACACAGAGCACGTTTACGGGGCCGTGTTATGATAAACAGTTGTTCGTTCAGTGGTAAATCGGTCACACTGACCTGTCTGCTGATGGTGCCATCAGCGGCTGGTGCTGGGAGCAGGAGTGACCGTCTATCCAGGGGCTTCTGCAGCCGCAGCAGAAGACGGCATGGCACGTGGGGCAAGGCACAGGAAGCGGTTTGCCTTCGGTTCCGGGCGTCACACTGCACACGGCCTGACAGTCCAGCATGGGACACCATGCCTTACTGGGGTCTAACTGAACTCCTGAAAGAGACCGAAAGAAAAACTGAGGGAAAAAAACATGCAAAGCTAAAAAGAAAAAAAGGAGATGTGGCACATGCCACTTGCTTGCAAAATTCACTTCCACATTGACAATTTTTCATTGAGGTTTACGGTTAACAGTCACAAATCCGGGACGTTCTTGCGGTCTCAGGAAGACTTCAGCGAATACTAATGTCACAGTTTACTTTGACACCCACAGACAGTCTAGACGATCCCTAGCATTTTGGGAGCAGCTCAGATGCAGACAGAGGCAGTGGAAGAAGAAAATCCCACAGCTTCTGCTGTCTGAATAAGCTCATTGTTTACGCTTCTATAAACGCTGAGCTGGACCCTGGCAGAGTCAGACACAAACCAGCAACATGAACTGTGACTCAGAGAAGCACCACACTCATACATGAGCCGTAGGATAAACTCTTGCTGTGATATCCCACAATCCAAAGAGATTTTATTTTTTGTTTTTAATATAAGAAATTTCAGTTTACGTTTTTAGCGTTTGTATTAAATTACCAGGGTGCCAAGAAGCTGCTGCTGTGGTAAAATTACTGGCTGTACTTTCCTACAAACTATGCCAACATTGGAACTGAGGAAAATGTTTTTGAATAATTTCTTTCAATTTTCACTCTATTTTCTCTGAATCTGATGAAACGCCATGTTTCACACTAAAGATCCTAGTCTAAGAGATCTCATTTTTGGTTGATTTTCAATTGCTATATTTTAATCTAGAGACAGAAACAACACAATATATCACTCAAATCAGCAATAACCACTGACTGACATAAATAGTCTAGTAAGCATAAAATTATGCTTCTTTATAACTCACATTGCTCATCTAGAACTGTTTATTGCTGCCCATCTTAGTCCCTCTAGGATTTTGAGTGATGGTTACAGTAACACTATCCTTCAAGAGTGATAATGGAAAGCGGCAGATAAATGCATGCATACATACATGGACAAGCACGTACCTCTTTCAAATCGGAGTCGCTGATAGAGCTCAACCTGATCGCTGGGGGCAAACAAGGCGAGCTGTATAAAGAAGGATATGAATTTATATTCAGGTCATGTTGGAACACGTCATGTTTGAGCTACAGAACTACACATGAATAGCACATCAGGTCATATGCGAGACATATACAGTCAGATGGTCGATTTTGTGAAATGATCCTGCTTATCACACATCTACATAGTAAGTAAATAAATAAATTAGATGTTGATTTGAGTAGAAATTATTGTATTATATATGACACAAGAAAAAGACTGTGAAAGAGGTCAAAAAAGTGACATGTAGACAGTTTAGCAATTATATGAAACATCTGAGTGTCGGAACAAAGTTTTCCAGAGACCAGAGTCATGACGCCAGGTAATATTTATATCAGTGTTGTTGAATCACTGTACTTTGATTTATGATGCATTAGTTCACAAAACAGGTTGGTGAAGATCATGAGGGGAAAATAAAACTGGGACTTGTGGAAACATTGGACAGTGATGGAAAACATGCATGATAAATGAAGCCATTGGGTTCTTGCTGTGGCAAACAAAAGCAAAATGAACATTTAAGCTAAACAAGCCCGGACAAATTTTATCAAAGCCGTTTGAATTCACTTTTGATCTATTTTAATTTACCATGGCATTGTTATATGGTTGTTAAGATTAAGGCTACTTTTATCGCTAGGTTGTTCTGAGTGGTTGCTAGGGGGTTGCTTTTGTGAGTCAACTCCCAAACTCTGAAAAAGTGAATTCAATAAAAGAAAAAGTGTAAAATGTTTCAAATAAATGCTGTTCTTTTGAACTTTCTATTCATCAAAGAATCCTGAAAAATTCATCACAGTTTCTATAAAATATTAATATTAATAACTGTTTTCAACACTAATAATAAATCAGCATGTTAGAATGCTTTCAGGGATAATTTAGGGATAATTTACATTTTAAAATATAATAAAATAAAAAATTGTTATTTTAAATTGTAATAATATTTCACAATATAATTATTTTATCTGTATTTCTGATCAAATAAATGCTGCCTTGGTGAACATACTCTCTTAGAGACTTGTTTAAAAACACTGAACAGTTTTGACCCCAAACTTTTGAACTTTTACATGTAAGTTTTTGTTGCTGTTGGGAAGGTAAATCATAGGTCTAATTGATTAAAAGTAATTAAAACTGATGTTTGGTAGTGGAATGAGTTCCGTATTGTCAGTGTAAACAACAGTGTTTGCGCAGTCAATATTTGTAGCAGGAACTGTGGAACTGGAAACTGTTGTTGACTGAGGAAGAAGAACTGAGAGCGAGATAGACAGAAGTACCTCAGAGTCCAGCAGAGTTCCGGTGTTCTTGCAGGCCGGATCAGGGCAGGTGATGGCACTGCCTGCGCCGCCCCGAATAGCCAGCTGGACATACTGCCTTAAACACTGCAAACACAACACAGCTGGGACTTTTGTACAGTCTGTCTATATATATATATATATATATATATATATATATATATATATATATATATATATATATATATATATATATATATATGTGTGTATGTATGTATGTGTATATATATATATATATATATACAGTGTGCGTGTTATCATGATATACTATTATAATTTTTGTAATATTTTATATTTTCATTAGTTTTAGTAATTTAGTTTTTGCCATTTTTATTAGTTTTTGTGCTATTTTAAGAATGTGTATATATAGTTTTTATTATTCATTTCAGTTATGTTAGTACATCAAGTTAAATAAAAATGAAAAAAAAAGTGTCGCCTGGGCAACTAGCTGAATTAAAACAAGCTTTTATTTTAGTTAACTTTTATTTCAAGTAATGGAAATATTTTTTTTCAGTTTTTAGTTTTCATTAACTATTAACTATTGACCTACATTTCACTGCTGGTTATACTCTGTATAATTGTGTATGTGACAAATAAAAATATTGAATCTTGAATCTATTATATCCCTAGTCAGGTTCATCGATGTTCAGAATTAGCTAAACATTGTTTTGATAAAGTATTATCAATATTTATGCTTTTGCAATTGAAGCAATTGTTGAATGAAAGTTGGAGTACAGTAAAATGTTTTAACTTCAAAATGGCACACTTAAGCTTTAAAACCATTAAAAGTCGAATGATTTGCAAGTCTGACCCACAAGATTTATTTCAGAGAAATAGGCTATTTGGCTAATCTTAAACGGCATGTGAAAGAAGACTGAACACTATTGTGCTTTGTTTACTGCATTTCCACCTTTCAGGTCAACCTTGTGCTAATGAACCAGACCACAGCTAGAGATAAACACCTGCTTATGGAGCGATGTTTGTGAACATGATTTTCCTATATCACTAATACTTGCGTATGTAATACAAACGACATATTCTGCTGCATGACAACACACTGCAGTTTTAGAGATAAAGGTTTATTCAGCAACGCTCTTACCTGCACACAGAACACACAGTTACAGGACTGCAATGTGCTGGTCTCCAGCTCAGGACAGTCGGTCAGGCAGAGTTTGCAGAGGATCATGGCTTTTTCTGCCTCCATGCCTGCCTGCTTTTGTTGTTTAGCCCTTCAACTTCAGAAATAGTGGTGTGACGTCCTCCATGCTTCTAAAGAGAGGAACAAACAAAATTGAGCCAGATAGATTGCAACATTTGAGTTCTAACATCAGAAAGGTTTCAAAACGCAGATTATGCACTGCAATTGAGTAACAATGGAAAGAAAGCTCTTCAGCAGAAATGTGAAATCATTCTTCCGAAGTCAGATTTCAGGAGAATCGCACGCAAACAATACAGAAGCATTTAAAGACTGTAAAAACTCACTGTCAGTCGGAAGCTCTGTTATTAGCCGACTGTCTAATCTCATTTGTGTTGTGTACACCGTCTCAAAACCTGCTCAGCCTGCTCTCTTACACCAAACGAGTCGATCCGGAGGAACAAGAGATCTTCCACCCAGAATCAACTCACTGCTTTATTAAGTCTTCCAAGCAACATTCCCGTCCCGCATGGCGACCGAATCCCAAACGGGAAGAAGTCATAATAACATAATCCAGGATAAAGCTAGATTAGAGGGCCCCGCCTGCCTCGACAGGTCAGAAAAATAGAGAATGGGATAAAAGCGTGAGGTGGAGAGAATGGTGGCATTTTTATCTAACACATTTGTCTCCTCTGTCACGATCAATGTGCATAACATCACTGCCCTAAATGTCTGCTGTCTGTCCAGTCAGTATTGATTGACAAGACACGTGCGACGTCCACCGACACTTCGAGTTTTTTCCTGCCATGTCATTGTACTTTTGACAGAGAGCTTGCACCGTTTTTGGAGTTTCACCCCTCGTGACTGAACAAGAATAAAGATTTAGGAAGAAATGGTATTAGGAAATGTGCTGAATCAGTCTAAGTACGTGTGTGTGTGTGTGTGTGTGTGTGTGTGTGTGTGTGTGTGTGTGTGTGTGTGTGTATAAATAATTGTAAAAGCAAAAACAGGACTTTTTTTCCAAATCCCAAACCACAGTATAAAGGGTCAGAAACAAACGGTATTAGGAAATGTGCCGAATCAGTGTCTGGCAGGAATATGATTAACGTCCTGAATCTCTATTGATCAGCCTGAAAACACACTTGGGTCACACACCTCATAAAGTGGGTCAATCAGTAAATCTAGGTGAGCTCTGAATGGCAGTTAACATTATTTGCATATACTTTGGTTTTGAGCACAGGGAAGTGAATCACATGGCTTTACCAACAATGATTAATATCATGATGCAGTGAAATCTTGCCAAATGAGGAACCAAAAATAATCCAGCTCTATAGTCATTTTACTAAATAACTATTCAGTGCTTATTTTTGATGTTTGTCTTTTTTTAGACTTCACTGTTTGGCCAAAGCAACACAAATTAAACAGGACAGCTGAATTCTTTATTATCATAACCTTTTATCTAGACCAGAATAATGCATGCAAGTCTGTCAGGAGTGGCATAATATTATACTACATTTGCACAATTTCTAAATCCATAAAATTTTCAAAAATGTGCAGTATACAACTAGAATACACTGATACATACTATGCATCCCAAACGACATAATGCATGAGTAGGTACTACATTTAATAAGGAACTTAGTTTGTGACCGTTAAAGAAGTATGATCTACATAGTATGCATGTGTGTAGTAAGAATGCAATTTAGACATACTACATCAGCCATGGTCACTACATCAGTAGGTCATGTGACCTACAGCATCAGTTATACTGCTTTACTAGAATCTAGTTAGAAAGTTACTAAACCTGGCACTGTATATTTCAAATATGGCTTTTGTTTCCCTTTTGAAAGTTGCTTTGGATAAACACGTATGCCAAATGCATAAATGTAAATTCATGACTCCTCTCCTATGGCATCATGGGATAGTTAAATCCTTCAGAATCTTGGTGGAAGAATTAATCTGCGTACTTCGCCTATTTTACGTTTACATACTTTGTCGCCAACTGTTTAGTAGGAGAGCAGGCATACAGCATTTGGAGAGAGTGCATGTTAGACATCCATCCCATAATGCACAAACCAGATTGCATACATTTTAATATCTCTTTGATTCACTTAATCATATGTAAGTGTTGGTTACTGTCAGGCATTAAAGACACATTCAACATTATTCCTTTTCACGCAAACACACTACAAGATAAATCAGCTCAAATACAGACCAGGTAGTGCCTTAAAGCCCAATGTGTTGCCTAACTTACCTAGACCGCATTTTTGGGCATAACAGGCACCCCAAAATCAGAACGTGACTACAACGACTTCAAATAGTTGGTATATATATGTTTTATTAAACTCACCTCACCGTTCGCTTTACTCAGGTCTGGAGTCTGTGATTATCGCACGCGCATCTGATAATGAAGATTCTTGGATGATCGACAGACAGTCTGGTTCCCATCCCCGCCCATTCACCTCGATCCCGAAGAGGTGCAGTGAGCTACACCCGTCATGACGTTCCACAAGGGTACGTGTGTATTCGTGTGAAGTTATCGCACTGTTAAAGGGTTTGGCCACTTCCTGTTTTCTCCTCTCACTGACGTTTAACGTTAACTCTTTCACAGATGAGTCTTGGAATATTCTCAAATTGTGATCCTAGACCACAAAACCAGTCATAAGTGTCAGTTTTTGGGTTTTTTTGGAATCTGAGGGGGCAAAAAAATCAAAACATTGAGAAAATAGCCTTTAAAGTTGTCCAAATTAAGTTATTAGCTATGCATATTACTAATCAAAAAATAAGTTTTGATACATAGGAAATTTATGTATTTAAAATCTTTTTCTTAATATCCTAATGATTTTGGGAATAAAAGAAAAATCAATGATTTTGACCCATACAATGTATTTTTGGCTATTGCTACAAATATACGTGCTACTTATGACTGCTTGGAATTTAAATAGCCTAATAATAAATAATATGTATATAACTTACTGTAATTATATTCAATAATCTAAAGCACCAGTAATAGCATTAATAATTAATATGTAGGCCTACATTATTGTAGGCTAGTATATAAACAATATGCATATTCATAATGCATAATAATAATAAATTCATATATTGTAACCTATATAAATGATATAAACATTGTCTATATACAGTAGTACAACTGCTGGGGTTTCACTTCTCTCATCTTGGTTTACTCTCAAAACTATCCAATTAAATTTGAATCATAACAGGGATGTAACAAGCTTATTTCACTGGCCCATTCTAAAAACTTGGATTTTTAATTATATTAACTAGCTAAATGCATTAGAGAGCGTTTATGGTCAGGAGATGAAGAAGCTAAAAAAAATGTTTTATCATAATATTATAGGCTAAATATTATATAGTCATTTTAATTTCATAATAAACAAGCGTGTACAACACTACTCTCTAGTGTCAATGTAAAATGACTACGCAGGGGACAAACTGTTCTAGTGTCATGTTACCTAAATAGGCGTTTCCTCCTTGTATGCTTTCACTGAAGCAGATATGACGACTAATAACAAGAAACATGCTGTGAGCATGACATCCGCAGATGACATAATGTATTTCCATTGCTCTATTCTAGATCATGGGCTTGACATTCATATATCCATAACATTCCATTACAACCAATTTACTCCAGTACTCACCCTCAGATCCCAGTCTAATGGAGTGTTATCAAAGATACAAAAAAAAATGGACTCCCAAAATTATATGCCATTATGAGAAAAACTTTTCTTTTATGTGACAGTGGTGTGAGAGACACCATTTGTATGCTCCATGCAGTGTTCATATAGCTCGATATAAGTCTATGATCTGACTGTCTTTGTGTTTGAGGGGCATTTCTCATCCATCATGCTGTGCAGGTATTGCAGCTGCAGTTGCCATAAGGCTCTCATTACAGGGGAAACTGGCTGCCTGCAAGCGTTCAGGCGAGTGCTGTGGCTTGGCTCAGGCCACCGTAATCTGATGCTACACCTTGCGTTCAGTGCATCGCAGGCATTTCTCAGTCAACATTCCTCCAGGCTTTAAAAGGATGTTGGCATCACTGCAGTCCTCTAAACCTGCATGTAATTGCCTGATGTCTGTCAAGTTCAGGGACGAACCAGCTGAAATGTGGTCTCAGTGCTCTTTGAAGCAATGTTACTAATTCTAATTTTGGTGCTTTAGTAATCATTATTAAGTCATTTTATTAAATAGGCTATAGTGAGTTAAAGTCACTCAGATTCTCGTCTTTGTCTTGTGAGCTGTGACACTGTAATAGTATATCACAATCACAGATAATCTTGGGTGAATATTTATGTATGTATTTATGTATGCGTTTGTTTGTTTATTTGTTTATTTGTTTGAGCCTTGTGACATTATTCCATGACAATTACGAACATTTTACCCCCAGATTCTCATTATGGTAATACATTTGTTTTCCTTGTGATGGATTTGTGTGTGTTCATTCCTCTCAGTTTTACTCTCAGAAAAAAAAACTGTATTATAGACAATGACAGTATAAAAAAAAAGACAAAAAAATAAAACTACCAGATGGTAAAAAATATGCCATTAAACACATATTTTGAATATTTGTCTAATAGCATCTCTTTCGATTTTGAGGTGAAATATGACGTGAACAATTTCTTGATGGGTGTCATGGGACCGTTTTTCGTTTTCATCAGTATGGTTGAAACTATATGTAAGTTTTACTTTATTTATTTAAATTTGGTGGTCCGGTACGAAATTCTGCAAACAGATGAATTGCTTTACAGTAGTAACAATTAATTTTGTTAAGGCATACAATTCAAATACAAACTTTAACGGCACATTTCAACAACTAAACACAAGTTATTAGTGTTGATACAGTAATTTAAAAAATAAAAACAAGAAAAAAATAAAACAGTAGCAACAAATGCAAGTGAACAGCTATCCACTGTAGTTATAGTTAATATTTATGACAGTGAATTCCATGTACTTAACTGTAGAGGGCTCCAAAGTCGCAAAAATACACACACACACACACACACACACAAAATACATACAGCTGCCTAAACGCTTGTATGACAGGTTGATGCGCGTTGAGGCCAAATTTAACAATCGTCCTACAGGAATCTCCAAGTCTAAGAGAGGCCTCTTTCATCAGTAAACTCGAGAAAGGATTGTTGTTACTGCTGAGTGATGGACTATACTATACATCACACCTACAGAACATCAATCAGACAGAATGGTTTGAGTTTGACATGCTGCTCTGAATGCCATAGTGTGACATAACAATGGAGTGCGGCTTTTGCACAGGTGCTGACAACCGAGAGAGACAACAAGGACCCTTAAACATGAGATGAGTGTCAGAGATATCTGCACCTTTTTCTATTTTTATCTTTTCAGAACATCGTGGATGCTTTGTATGGACTTGTAAAGGTTACTTTGATTCTACCTGTACATTATATACCACACATATAATGTATATATTGCATTTAACTTAACATTTTTAGGGCATGGCACCAGTCAGCATCTAGTTTTGTTGCTATCAGCAATAACCATAATGTTTTGACGCACATACAACTGGAAATCTGAGATCAGATGGGTCATTTGACACTGTTGACCTCCTGGTGAAGCTGGTCTAGTATATCAGTTAAATGGTCGTGGGATTAGTCATTTTCCCACCTCGTCAAACTACACCAATCTGAAGAGACTCCTGTGGGGTTGATGGCAGGGTGTAAAAATAGTAACAAACCCTATTTATAAGGCACAGGAACACTTAGGAGGGAAGCAGCAGCCTTTATCAGAAGATCTGACTGATCATTTTCTTATCCAGTTTTAATTTGGCTTCTATTTTTTGACAGCTCACTGGATGAGATGCATTGCCTGAGCAGGAAGTCCAGGTCATATCTGCTGAACTCCTACAGTGATTTTCAGGAGACTGATGAGATTGCCAGAGAATCATATGAGGCCACCTGGTTAGACCTGCTGATGGAGACAAGACCAGAATACAAGTATGCATTTTTGTTTCCTACTATACTTGCAGGAATACTTCACCCAAAATTAAAAATGTTAATATTTGCTTGCTCTTATGTTGTTCCAAGCCTGTATGCTGTTATTACAAACTCTGAAGAATCAATAGCAGTTAATAGTGATCATAACTGTCAAGCTCCAGGGCAAGAATATTGTAAAACCATATTAAAATAGTCATTTTCATTCATGCTATACATTTGTAGCCTTCTGAAATCATACAGACCAAAATGTATTTATTCATGAAATATTTTCCCCTCTGATGCAGCTCTCATATCATTTCCTGTCTGTTCATCACACAATGTTATCGCATAGCTTCAGAAGATTTAGAATATAGTGCACAAGTTTTATGGACGTTTAGCTCTTTTTAAGTTTTTTTTTTTTTTTTTGGAGGAGTACAAAATTAGGACAAAAACAGAATTGTAATTTTTGGGTAAAATATTCCTTTACTACACTCACTTTACCTCTGATTAATACAAATTAATAAAACTAATAAAAAAATAAAACCCTTAATTTAACTCAAATGCATGGATTTCATAATTATATATATATATATATATATATATATATATATAATTATTATTTTATTTATTTATTGTTCACCAAGGATGCTTTTACTTTATGAATACTGTAAAAACAGTCATATTGTGAAATAATATTGCAATTTAATATAACTATTTTCCATTTTAATATAATGGAATTTAAATAATTTATTCCTATGATGACAAAGCTGAATTTTCAGCACCATTAATATTACCATTACATCATAACACCGTTATGATGTCACATGATCCTTCAGAAATAATTCTAATATGCTGATTAGATGCTCAAGAAATATATATTTTTTCAGGATTCTTTGACAATTAGAAAGTTCAAAAGAAAAACAATATTACAATATTTAACACAAAAACTATATTTGAAATTATAAATGTTCCTACTGTCACTTTTGATCAATTTTATGCATTAATTAAATATGTAATTTACTTTTTACTAACTTGTACTAGTCTTGCTTCACAGGAGGACACTTGTCGAGAAGGACTCAATGAGAAAGGAGAGCTATGAAAGCAAGCAGGTGGTTCATTTCACAGTGAGACGATTCCTAAACCAAACCATTCACATGGGGAGAGAGGGGGAGCCACTGCAGGAATATCATTTATCTTACCGAAACATTCTTCCAATACCAATGTTTGTGCCCAGAGATGTCACGCAGCCTGACGTTACCCGTGAGCCCTCTCTCTCCAGAATAAAATCCACCATGGACTCTGAGACTAGTTTAAATGGACTTTGCCTTCAGAAGAGAGAGGTCTCGTCCATCACCAAACATAAACCAATGGTAATCCAACCCAGGAGTCCAGACTTCAGAGCGTCCAGCCTCATCTCTCCCCCACGAGACAAACTCGGCTTCCAGCGACGAGAGTGATGAGCTGATGAAAGCTGTCTGCCATCACGGACACGGATACAATGACAAGTATGGTGGGTGACCTCACTCATATTTAAATACCAAAGCCGTCAAGAGACCTACATGCTCACAATTTGTTTTCATCTGAGACTACCAGAGAAACCTTGTCAAGGGAAGATACCACAAAAAAAGTTAATGTCATGCTATGTTTCAAATGATACATTTTATAATTTGAAACATTATCATTGTGCTTTATGTATTTATTTACAATAAATGCCACTTGGTGTGTTAACACGATAGCATTATTCATTTTATAAATGTGGCTTAAGTGTCCAAATCCTTGCAATACAAAATAAACCATGGGAAAAAAAGAAAAATACAACCCAAATTCCGGAAATGTTGGGACGGAATTCAAAATGTTGGGAGCAGGCATCAAATTTGAAAGGAGCTCATTTTGTGCATAAAATTTATGTTATCTATGTTCGATTGTGAATAAAATATTGGCTCATGTGATTTTGAAATTCTTTGATTTGAACATTTCCGGAATTCGGTTGTATATAGTAATGGTCATAAACCTGAATGAGTCTAAATTAAATGTATTTGTAATAAGTGTAATCTATATTTGATTATAAAGGAGCTGTTGATCTATTTTTCAGCAGGTTTACAATGAACTGCAGAACAGACGTCTGATGGACAATCATCATCTATTCAAAACAGTTAGTTCTTGGAAATAAATGCAATAAGTAAATGCTTTCTTCACTGTAAATCTCATTTATATGTATTTATGAAACTATGGCAAACAATAAAAACAAATCTGAGTCGTCAGAATGTAATATATTCTTTCTTGTCAGAAAACATATTTATTACACGTCAGTAACCTAATTTTTATTTTTGTGACATATTATAATGAACCATCTGTAGCATCTAGACTGAAAATGAATACATTTTCAGTTCTATTAAAGTTTCAACAAATATGAAAACATTTGATTAGTCTGCTTTCTACTTGATCCAAAAAACTGAAAGAAAAGAAAAATAGAACTGAGAAGCACAAAAAATCTGCCAAACAAAACATACACTCATGTTCTGATATGATTGTCAAAGACTCAAGGCTCAAGCGGTTTCACAAAAACATTTGGCATCATAAATAGCTGATAAATAAATCATGGGGATACTTTGGATAAGCCAAGGAAAATTCTTCTAGTTTTATACAGAGATCTACACTCCTCACTGTCTGCTGGAGTTTGGCGATGCCCCTTTTAGAGTCTCTTCTGCCCTCTTGTGTTTCTGCAGGGTGACCTGGAGCTGCCAGTACCTGAGATACAGCCACATCAAATTCCCATTCTTGCGCTTATCCATGTTCAGTAAATCTGCACAGTGTCTGTCGTTCTTAAAAATGTCCCTGAGATCTTCTTCTAGGTTCAGCTCGGCACCCACCGGGTCTTTAGCCGCCTTCAGCAGCAGGTTCTTCTCCATCTCTAGACGATGTTCTCGTGGCAACAGGATGCTACAGAAAGCCTCCTGCCTCTCCACCAGCTTCACCTCCAGTTCCTGTAGCAGAGCCTGAGCCCTGCACTGCCAGTCCTCCTCTCGCTGCAGGGCTTTCCGCAGCGCCGCCCCGGCCACTCCAGACTGCAGCAGACGATTCTTCTCCTCCTCCAGATCCTGCCGTTCCCGCTGAAGCTGCTTCCGTTCCTCCATGAGCTGCTGACTCTGTGAGATCAGGGCTTTCTTGTAGCCCTGCACGCGCTGGCGTTCCTTCTCAAGCTCCACATCCAGGTGTGCTGCTGTCCGCCGGTTTTCCGTCAGCGTCTCCCTGTACTTCAGCTCCAGGTCTCTGGTAATGGCTGCCATGTCACTGTCATACTTGTTCTTCACATCTTGAATCTGGCTCTGTGATTCTCGAGTCCATATCCAACCTTTCCAAAATACACCCACTGACATATTAAGTGTTAAATCTCTTTGGCAAGACAGACCAAATCAATTTAAGGAGAACGCGACTTTTGACAAATACCTTAAAACAATATAATACCACATAAAGTGTTTTAAATTCATCACAAATTAAGTGCTGAAATCATGCATCCATTTATGTATCAGTGTTGTTTTTTTACCTAAACCTTTTTATTTAAAATGTTATTCTTACCTAAAAAAATGTTCTTTTTTAATTATAATTAAGCTGAAATAACAATAAATATCAGATGATGCCTTGGCAACTAACTGAAATACAATAAGCTGAAGTATTAAAACTAATAAATTAAAGCTAAATAGAAATATAAAAAACTAGTATAACAGACACAATTACTCAAATTAAAACAAAAATATATAAACGCTAATTCAAGATATTAATAAAAATATATTAGAACATAAATAATATTACAATAACAAAAGTATTTAATATACACTACTATACTATACAACTATATTTCTCAACCCAGCTTACATAAAATACACGTAAATCCACACAAAATAAAAATAAAAATGCAACAGTGCATTGTAGTTCTAATAATTTGTAGTAGATTTAGAGCATTTTTAGATGAAAATTGGGATGTGTTTATTGTTGACTCATTAACATGAGTCATTATTTTTGGTATGTTTTCAAAGAAGAGTAAGCCATTTTATTTATTTTATTTTATTTATTTAGTCATTTAGCAGACGCTTTTATCCAAAGCAATCAAAACCAACAAAAGAGCAACAACGTGCAAGTGCTATTACAAGTCTTGGTTAGCCTAACGCAGTACAGATAAATATTATTATTATTAATTTTAAATCTGATAAAAGATCATTTTGTCAACATTTAACATCTACTAAAACATAACATAACATAACATATGTGACCCTGAACCACAAAACCAATCATAAGTAGAATGGATATATTTGTAGCAATACATTGTATGGGTCAAAATGATTGATTTTTCAAAAATCATTAGGATATTAAGTAAAGATCATGTTCCATGAAGATATCTTGTAAATTTCTTACCATAAATATATCAAAACTTAATTTTCGATTAATAATATGCATTGCTAAGAACTTCATTTTGGACAACTTTAAAGGCGATTTTCTCAATATTTAGATTTTTTTTTTTTTGCACAGATTCCACATGCATTCAGATGATGTATAAATCTCCATGTCAAAAAATTGACCCTTATGACTGGTTTTGTGGTCCAGGGTCACATATACTTAAGAAGTAATACTATGTGAACATGCAATTTAATTATTAAATGAATGAATTTATTATAATGATTGTTTGTGCAACCCTCTTATAAACCCAGATTTAATTACAACCTGTTTTATCTGTTATAATATAGAATGTACACTCATTCAAGACATTTGTGACGGTGTGTGAGCTGTAAGATGTTGAAAAAAACACTTACGAAATGCTGCCAGCCCGATCATGGGCACCAGCAGCGCGTAATTCCATCTGCCCCCATCATCTCCTCCAGCGGCCTCGGGTCTGATGTTCCATCGAGGAGGATCGTTCAGGTTGTTCATGGAGAAACCCTGAAAACAGAGTGAAATAATACACTAGATAATGGGCTGTGAGGATGAAGATGTTTTTCAAGTTCAGTAAGGTGCTGTTTTGTCACAGTGTGTGTTTCGTGTATTAAACAAACCAGACTGCACACATCATAAAACTATATTATTATCTTTTGTCTATCTATTATACTAATGTCATGATATTAGTGACCTGCAACACAACACTGCTAAAGCTGCAACCCTGCAAAGGTGATAAATGCATTTCTCCAGCAGGTGCATTTAAACTGAAACACACTTATTTAACAACTTATAGATTATATAGATCTGTTATCATCTGAATGTTAAAACGTGTTTCGTTTGCTTGCCTTGAACAATCTAAAGTCTTCTGCATGAGGTCTTCCAGGCAGCTTGGACGATTATGCGATTCCATTAAAAACATCCAGCAGTCAATTTACTATTTCATAGGGGAGTTAGATACGTTTATAGTCAAATATACCTACTAAATGCATCGTATAGAGTTAAGAGTAGTCGTTAAATTAATTGATTTTACATACACTTACTATTAAATGCTAATAGATGCATCTTTATTTACACAAACTGTAGAAATGCAGTTGTACTGAATTTTGAACACCCCTTAACTAGAGTGACTTTGGTATAGTCCTGAGAGATTTGAGATTCTAGATACTCGCAACTGCGCAGGAGATGCGCAGACTGATGGAGTTCCAAAACCTTCTTTGAATTACATTATGATCTCTTAGTTGTGGCTGTTGTGCGTAATAATGTCCTTTATTTTATTTTTTTAAATAACAGATTTTTGTACATGTGCAAAAGTAATACAATGTTTCTGGACATATTCTAAGGTAATGTTTTTTGTGGATATCTACAATGATGCACTATGTGCATAAATAATCATCATCAGTGAAAATAAAAATGGTGTTTTGATATTAAACAGGATAATAGTAACATGGTTTACACGGTCATGTGACTTAGATACCCACTGATCATCTTCCAGTCTGCTTCATATATTGGGGTCCCAATCACCCTAATTGTTGTTTATTATTTTTAACTTTAATTTCAAACCTTTTCCAGAATTGATGACAAAACCCTCCACAATAGGTGTATGATGACTTAAGATAATATCTTAATTAGCCATGCCAACTCTGATTCTTTACAGTATGGTACAGTATCTTATTGCATATTACTTTCAAATCAGTTTAAATCATTTCATATAGTACTGTGGACAACAGCCTCTCTAGCTATGTACAGCTATTAAAATGACATATCACTCATTTTTCAAGTAAAACCAAGCCAAGGACTGTTTTCAAACAACAAAACAAGGGTATAAAAATGATAATTGATTAATTAAAATGTTAACTTAAGCGCATTCACAAAATAGTTAATGAACATGAAACTGATCTTTATTTAACAAAAGTCTTTATTTTACTGCAGTTACATGTTAAACCAATAAGGACGTTTCCTGTTGCGTTCTACTATTCTCTTGTCCTTATCTGCTTCAGAGGGCGTTTCATTTTCATACAAAACAACAGACTCTACTGCAGGAGTGTTGAGAGGTCCGCCTTCCATGATGGAGATTTGCTTTCTTATCATTGCAGTCTCCTTCCTGACTTTTTCATAGCAGAATCCACACAGAGTATGCTTCAGCTTCATGTTGCCACACTCTGGACACGGCTCAATGTTGTACTGGAAAAGAAAAGAAAAACAAGGATAAATTGCTGTTTACTACAGCACTGAAAGTTTTTTTAAATTTATATCATGCTAATTAATATAATTTAATTTATATAATACCAGTGAGATCTTACCTTGACTTTTATCAGTTTATTTGGGTGTCGTCTTCTGCAACGATTTACTTCAATGGTTCTTCTCTTTTTAGGAGCTGCCATCCAAAAGATACTGTCCAAGAAACTGGGCTCAGAGTTTTCTTCATCGCTGCTGTGATGGGATTCAGGAAGAATCTGGGGACCATTTACTGCCAGAGCTGGACCTGAAGAAAAGATTTATGTGATAGATGAATAAAATAATAATCAAACAGAGTTACTCAAATTATTTTTAAACACACAGTAGTATTTTAAATATACTTTACCCCAAACACTGTCCTTTTATTTTTTTTTATAAAAGAGAGATAAATTTGACTTCAAAGTGCTATAAATATTTTAAAATATATTTATAAAAAAATACTTTTTAATTAAGCTATCAATTATAAAAGCTATCATATCAGCTATCAATCTACTTTTTTTGTATATATGTTCCACCTATATTTAATAACATGTTGCCTAATTAGCCATATAAATTAAGAAAATATATCTAAAGAAAAAAAATTAACACAGCAACATGTCATTCTGATTAAAGAGACTTTTTATTCTATTCGACCTTGTAGTATTTCCCCTTAAAAACACAACAGATTACCACGCGTCTCCTAGAGCCCTTGACTTACCAGAAATAATGACTTACAAAACAAACTCTATATTTAATATCACAAACGAATTGTCAGTCAGAATGTGTTAAATTATATTAAATTAAGCTTAATTTGGAAATAAGTGTATGCATTGTGATATGCGTGGAAGAGAGTATAACAAACACATGACATTCCAGTCAATGCACTCACCGAAGCTGTCAAAACCCGCTGCTCGCGCTAAACGCAGTTCCAGGCGCTGCAGAGAGCGTCCAACAAACTGAAGTAACCCCGATAATGACATTATATACGGTATTTTATTTCAGATTAATTTAACACGAGACCTAACATCCTCACGGTCACAGCGCAACAAAAAAAAGACCTACTGCGCATGCGCCTTGTTCTGCACCCGTGCATTCTGGGATTTGTAGTACAGCGTTATAAAAATGCAGCTTTATTTCTGAGCGGGTGTGGGCGAAATATGTTCAAAATATATGATTAAACCTACATATGTTTTAATTATTACATGATTTTAATTGGTGCCAGGTAAAATAAAACCAAACATCCAAAGTTATTTATAAACTTATCCTTAGACTTCAATACCCACAATTCATTGAGCCATCCCCGTAACTCTTTCAGCCAATCAGATCAATTAAGCGCGTGGCGTCACTTCCCCCCAGTCACACACAGCCATGGCAGAAAGAGGATACAGTTTCTCCCTCACCACTTTCAGGTAATAAACATCATGCTTTTGTTATATCCAGTGTCTTCATGAAGATCAAACGAGTGTGTTTTTTAGCGAATCGCGAAACTCGAGTTTTGTGGTGTGTTTCCGTCAGTCCAGAGGAGTTCAATCATGATCCGGCCTCTGATGCAGAGTCACTGTGTTTGTGATGCAGTGCTTATTTTATTCACGTGCATCAACATTCATGAACAGGATGAACTGAACACATAAGAATTCCAAAGCAACAAATAGAACACTCTTATAGGTGTTTAAAACACAGACTGGGCTCAGTTTTGTCTTTGCGATTAGAACTTGCTTATTTTACTTTCACTTTCCGTGCATCATGGGAAGCTTTTCTTGTATATAACTCCTGAATGAATTTTTTTTTTGTTATTATTGTAATAAAGTATAACTAAAAACAAAATTTTTGTGACAATGTAAAAGTCTTTTTATTTATTTTTATTTATAATTAACAAAGGCCTCTAACACTTGCTTGCTCTATTCTTTTTCTATTTTATCGGTTTTCTTTTTATTATATGATAAAAATAAGAAAACTTGCTACGTGTACTGCGTTATGCTAACTGAGACTTGTTATAGCACTTTTGTTGATTTTGATTGCTTCCATTGTCCTCATTTGTAAGTCGCTTTGGATAAAAGCCTCTGCTAAATGACTAAATATAAATAAGGATGGTAGCACTTTTATTGTGCATATTTAATAAGCCTCAATTTATATATTTGAAGTCTGTAAATGAGTAAAGTAACAATACAACACAAAGCTTTTAATATCTGTTTTAACATATACAATTTTTTAAATCCAAGTCAACATTAACCCTAGTCAACATGTCAAAATATACTTCACCTTACAATCACAACACCTTTCTTATTTTTCTGTTTTCAGCCCTTCAGGGAAGTTGGTCCAGATTGAGTATGCTCTGGCAGCTGTAGCAGCTGGTGCTCCTTCAGTTGGAATAAAAGGTTAGTAATGTTCTTTTATCTATTTATTATGTGTGTCTTAACTTTGCATTGTTTCTAAAACTTTATGGTTTTAGCATGTGCTTATTATGAGCTTTTTGAACTGTGTTTATATAGCAAGGAACTTTCATTTTATCCTCATTTCGTTTTAACAGCTTCAAATGGGGTTGTTCTTGCTACGGAAAAGAAGCAGAAATCGATATTGTATGATGAGCAAAGTGTTCACAAAGTAGAGCCCATAACCAAACACATTGGTATGGTCTACAGTGGCATGGGTCCAGACTACAGGTACAGATTTGGAGCCTACATGAACAAACGCTATATAATAATGATTCTTAATATGAAGCACGTGTAAGGCAGTCTTGTTAAAAAAAAAAAAAGTGTATTTGACATTCAAAGCTATTGTTTTAATGTTTTTAAAAAATTTATATATTTAAAATATTTATAGTTAGGAATAGGAATAGTTTTTCCAAAAAATGAAAATGTACTCCCTCAGGCCATCCAAGATGTAGATGAGTTTGTGAGTTCTCCATCAGAACAGATTTTGAGAAATTTAGCATTACATCACTTGCTCACCAGTGGATCCTCTGCAGTGAATGGGTGCCGTCAGAATGAGTTTATAAAGCTGATAAAAACATCACAATAATACACAAGTAATCCACACCACTCCAGGCTATCAGTTAATATCTTGTGAAGCGAAAAGCTGCATGTATGTAGGAAACATCCATTATTATGGTGTTTTAACTTTAAACTGTCAAGTCAAAATCCATAAAAACGCTTCCTGTAATGAAAAAGTCCATCCCCTGTTTGTCCTCTCACATTAAAATGCTGCTTTAGACTGTTTTCACTTGTAAACAGTGCTTGATCTGTGCATAAGTGAGCAAGTGATGCAATGCTAAATTTCTCCAAATCCATTTCAATGAAGAAACACACTGATCTGCATCTTCTGCATTAAGTCCATTTTCTTTAAAAATGTATGATTTTTCATATTGTCGTAATTCTAATAGAAAGGTGGGATTATATGGCAAAGATAAGATCCTCAATAAGAGTTGTTGTAATGGTTTTGATCATTTTTGCAGGGTTCTGCTGCGAAGGGCACGGAAGCTGGCTCAGCAGTACTTCCTGGTCTATCAGGAGCCGATTCCTACAGGCCAGCTTGTTCAGAGAGTGGCATCTGTTATGCAGGAGTACACACAATCAGGGTACGTGTGATATGTCTCCATTGCACAATTTACCGTTATTACAATTGTTCTGGAAGTCGCCCTACAAACAGCTCTTTTGCTAAATTTAAAACAATATGCATCTACCAAACTGACAGTGTCATAACATACCGATTTTGTCATGTTATTGTTTTGACACAGAGGTGTTCGGCCATTCGGTGTGTCACTCCTGATTGCTGGCTGGGATGAAGACCGTCCATACCTTTTCCAATCAGACCCCTCGGTATGCTTGCTATTCACTTTGATATTATATAATGTAATTTATTGTATTAATCTTTAAATTTGAACTGAAAATAATTGTCTCTTAAAATATAAGCTCTTTATTATGCACTGTATTCAAGAAATAAGATGGACTTTGATCTGTTTAAGGGAGCATACTTTGCATGGAAAGCCACAGCGATGGGGAAGAACTATGTGAATGGGAAAACATTCCTTGAAAAAAGGTATAAAACGTAATAACTGAAAGCATAAGACCCTTTTAGTCTTCCTAAACGTACAACATCTCATTTGTTTCATTTTCCTGTTTTAGATACAACGAGGATCTGGAACTGGAAGATGCGATTCACACTGCTATTCTGACTCTTAAGGTAATAATTATACAATTATATTATAATAATTTATAACCCAGCCACATTTGCTAAAGGTCTGTTAATTTTTTTTTACTTTACTTTTTATTTACTTGACGTTTTATTTACTTGCCAAAGCCTCAAATTGACTTGCTGAATATTTATTTTAGATCCTGTTTGCATTATGTCAAACATCAGTGTTAACTATGACTACTTTTGTTGCAGGAAAGCTTTGAAGGTCAAATGACTGAGGACAACATTGAGGTGGGAATCTGCAATGAAGCAGGATTTCGGCGACTGACTCCAGCTGAGGTGAAAGACTATCTGGCCGCCATTGCTTAAATCATCTTTTCAAGTTGTAGATTGAGCACTGATAGTCTTGTCTTCACTAGTACAACTTCATTAGTACTTATTCATGAGGCATGTAAAGGCATGGAAATAAGTGAAAGTTGTATTGTTTATATTTTGCTTTTCTTTCTTACTAAAGGAAAAAATAAACAAGTCTTTTGAAATTCCTTTGCCTCTTTGCATTTGTTCTGTTGTGCAGTGTTTTAGATATGAGCAAACTGAATAAAAGAGGGCTGGGGATACTTAACATTTGGTTTTATGGTGTTCACAAAGTAGAGCCCATAACCAAACACATTGGTATGATCTACAGTGGCATGGGTCCAGACTACAGGTACAGATTTGGAGCCTACATGAACAAACGCTATATAATAATGATGCTTAATATGAAGCACGTGTAAGGCAGACTTGTTAAAAAAAAAAAAAAGTGTATTTGAACTTCCATCTGAAATGGCAGGTTATTATTATAAAATCTCGCTTCTGTGTTTGAGGGTCCAAAAGCAAGCTCACGAGGGGGTTTGGCCTGCGTCAGCCAATCAGAATCTTGAGCGCCGCGTCACTTATGGCGCGCCAAAAAATGAACCGGTACTCCTTTCCAACAGTATTCCTACGCAAAATCGGATAGTTGTATAGATAAAAGCCTCAAAGTTTTTGACAGTGAAAAGTCCAGAAATTTCTGTTTTCTAGTTTAATCATATCCATTTGAAAATCACATTTATATTTGGAACAAGAAAATGTGTTGTTAGGGCGGCCATTCGTTTAAACGGCTCTAGTTTGTGTCTCGCCAGCGCATTCGTATTATGCGTTGTGTCATTCGACTGAAAGTGACGTTTGTGGCGCCAGAAATCAAGGAGGAGCGGAGTTCGTTTTCAAAAAGATGCTTTATTGTTCAAAGTACTCGGCGTATTAAAAGCTTGACAAAAACTTTTTAGAAGTGATTCTGACAGCGAATGGTCTGAGGGTCTTAAAAAGGGTCGTAAAAGATGGTGATGCTACGCAGTAACGGTGATATGGACTCCAGCTCGGAGTTTCTCTCTCTGAACCCGCCTCAGAGAAAGTCCGCGCGGCTGAAAAAGGCCCATGATGACAGTTTAACAAGCACCGAGGACAGTCCGGCTAATGTGAGTTAATGTCTTTTCTTTACAAGTACAAATATTAGTTTTTTTTTTTTTTACCTACAGTAAAATATTCGCGTTAGCAAAAGTTGGCTGTTAAAAGAGCGCGAGATGCTTGAGGGAACTGAATGGGCGCGCGACCTGCTAACGTAACTGTTACAAAACCAAAACAAATAAGTTGATGTGCAATGTTACGTCGGATATACACGGGTAATAATTTATATAGAGTCTGTCTGCGGGAGTATTTTATGATTCAAAAATGCAATCTGCATTCCTGTAGATGGGTAACGTTAAGTTAAGTTAGTTGGCAAGTCAGAATAAGAATTTACTTTTAATGGCAAAGTAAGTTATGGCTCACTGTTACACGATGCATAATACAGTATATACACCTTAAGCGTTTGAATCACCTGCAAATAGTAATGTGGTGTGACGCTTTTGAAAAGTGCAAATAATCCGTGTCAGCACATAGAATGTGAGGTAACTTACTGCAAATATAGTAAGAATAAATACTGTTTAAAATAGTTTTATATAGAGTATAGCATGTCAGACACTATGATGTATGCATGATCAATTTTTAGGGATTTTTGACTGTAAAGGAGGAAAACAACATGAGGAGCAGAGCTCAAAGAGGAAGACATATGGTCACCTTTGCTGATATGAATGGACAAACAAGCAAATCTCCTCCAAAAGATGAGAAAAGTGGGAGGCATTTAAGGTGGGAGTGTCATAGTTTCATTTCTTGTCCTCTTATATTTGTTTAATCAGTACCCATCTGTTATACTGTATTTATTAGATGTTATATGTTAATCTGTGTATTCTATTATTTATTTATTCATAGAAAATCTCCAAGACTTCAGGCAGAGGGGGAGAGGTCGGCAGATGAGCACACAGGTGGGCACGTCAGAGTATTTGATAAACATCAGACAGCATTTTTGTTGGTTTTCAGCTTACTAAAAATGAATCCATTTCTTTCGTCAGATGAGATGGAGTCAACTCCCACTTCTCGAAACCTCTGTGCTCCGATTCAAAGGCGAGAAGAAGACAGTGCCGTGAGACGTAGCTCCAGAATCACACGATATAAGCTTGACGCTAGGAACCAGTCGGTCCTCTATGACAGGCTCATTACGAAGTAGGCACTAATACAGAAAACGCACTCTGATATTTCTGTGTTTGTAAGCACAGTGACTAATTTGTCAGATTTAATGAACTTTTTTTTTTTTTTTTTTTGATGAGTTCAAATGTACCTTAATATTCAGACTTTCAAACTTTGTGTGTGGATATTTACACGATTCTTGGCTCTCATAGGCTGTTTTCATCTATTTTAGCACTGCAGAGGCTGTACTTCAGAAGATGGATGACATGCAGAAGATGCGTCGGAGACTGAGGAGCAGAGACAGTGAGGAGGAGGTGTGTCATTGACTCCTCCAGTACTGTTGCGATCAGTCAGGGCTTCACTCAACTGTTTTTGTGTTTCTTTTTAGAATTTGAGAATTTACTCTGGGACAAAAAGGAAGAGGATTACAAAACCTTCAGTAAGAGGACAAGAAGAGAGTTCAGACAACCAGGAGAATGGTAACTGTGAATCAGGAACCCATTAACCCTGATCCAATGTTTACTGCACCTTTATTTAGTAGTGGTTCTGTGTTACTGTTGAATCACAGCCCTACAAGGAAAAACATTTATATTAGCCCCAAATGTATTTGGTAACTTAAACCAACCTGTATTTGATTTCCAGAATATAGTGATCAAGAGGAGGAGGAGGTGGAGGATGGAGAAGGTGAGGAGGAGGAAAATGATGAGGGAGATGAAGATGATGAGGATGAAGATGAAGAAGACAATGGAAAGCGCTACGAGTTTCGACAAAGAAAAGCTGTTGTGCGTTACCAGGCGCCTCTTGATGGTTGGTGTTATAGTACATTAAACAGACCATGCATTGAAATGTAATTAGATAATCTTTTTATGTTTCATGAGTTGCTTCATTATTTCCTTTTTAATATACTTTTTAATTACAGAGCCAAAAAAGCAGAGCATATTTTTTAAGCGTCACTCCAGCCCAATTAGGCGAAGATATACATTTAGTACCTCGAGTCCCAGGAGCCGGTACAACAACAGGAGGGGCACCAGGTCAGTACTAATCATCTGCTTTTCTCCAAATTCTTTATCAACATAATTTAATCCAGTTTTCAAGAAAGAGCAAAGTCTTGGGTAATTAAGTAACAATGTGAGTCTTGACTTGACAGCGTTGGCTTTCAAAAATGGATCTGCACAAGAGGCTCAATGCAGTGGTTAAATACATTCTATACAAAAAGCAGTGGAGATGGAACTTGCTTCATCACCCAAAATCCAACTTTGAATAGTCGAGTATTAGTAATGCACATTCCTACTTTGCACTGTAGTGTCTTTGTTGTAATCTCAGAGGCACTCATGTGTTTCCACTCAACTTTGTGTGTTTCTTGTGCTGTTGTTGTAGCAGAAATGAGGTTGATGGGTAAGACCAAGCTTTCTTGCAGCCTTTCTTTAGCACATCTGCATGTGGATGATTGAAGGACTTCCAAAGTGGGACTGTTAAAAAAAACATACTCAACAATCTCACGTTAACATAATTACTACACAAATGTTTTGGGCACATTTAAATTAATGTGTTTTGGACAGATCTGTTGAGATAAAGGTGGTGGCGGCATATTTTATGAATCTTTATACTTTTTATTGATGCTATAAAGGTTTATTTGCAGTTTAAAATACAGTATGTTTGTGCTTTTGTCTTTCTTATCTCAGGAGAAGACATGCCATCCACAGTAGTGACTCCACCTCATCCTCTTCTTCTGATGAAGAGAAATTTGAGAGGCGGAGAAGTAAGAGTCGTAGCAGGTCAATAAACAGGTAAAAGCTTTTAGTGAGAACTTTTTTTATTTTAGAGATGCTATGCTTTCAAAGACACTTGGGTTCAAAGACTTGTAGAGCAAACATGACCAATCATATAGCTCTGAAATACAATAACTGTACTTGGTTTTCTGCATGCGATAGAGAATTTATATCTGTTGTAGCTCTTATAAGAATTGTTTCTTAGACATCATCATCTGTAAAATTTGTAGCTTTTCATATTTGAAAGCAATTATTAAACAAAATTTTAGAAAAAAAATCTTAACACATTTCCCTTGTAGATGCCTCCCAATGAATTTACGGAAGGAGGATTTGTTGGGAATCCACAAGGACAGGATTAAAATTGGAGCAAGTCTTGCAGATGTTGATCCAATGCAAATTGACCAAACAGTATGTATTTTCCATTTGAATTAAAATTAAAAAAATGTACAGACCTGTGTTTGACTGTAGGACTTCCATGTGCAGGTGCGCTTTGACAAAATTGGAGGTTTGGGCAAACACATCTCTGCACTGAAGGAGATGGTTGTGTTTCCTTTACTCTACCCTGAGGTCTTTGAGAAGTTTAAGATTCAGCCTCCAAGGTATGCAAAGCGATACTGATAAATATTTACATTAAAATGCCTATTTGGATGACTGATCAGTGGTTGAGACGTAATGCAAAATATTACCTTTTGCAGAATGTATGTTGATTGAATGCTGTGTGTTTCCAGAGGCTGTCTATTCTATGGCCTTCCCGGCACAGGAAAGACTTTAGTAGCTCGGGCCCTAGCAAACGAGTGCAGTCAAGGTGAGAGGAAGGTGGCGTTCTTCATGAGAAAAGGAGCAGACTGCCTCAGCAAATGGGTGGGCGAGTCTGAGAGACAGCTCCGCCTCCTGTTTGACCAGGTTGCCCACATTTAAACGTAACTTAATTTAAATTTCATTTAAAAATGGGCATTTAGGAATGCATAATTTTGTCTACATCTTTTTATTTTAAAGGCATACCAGATGCGTCCATCAATTATTTTCTTTGATGAAATTGATGGTATCGCACCTGTTCGGTCCAGCCGGCAAGACCAGATACACAGGTATGTTAGTCTGTGTTTCTGCATTGTTTTTTTTTGTTTTTTTAATCTTTTCTTGTTGTCCTGTTATGAAATTGTTTATGTTGTCTGAAGCTCCATCGTGTCCACTCTGTTGGCTCTCATGGATGGGCTAGACAGCCGTGGTGAGGTGGTTGTTATCGGAGCCACTAACCGTCTGGACTCCATCGATCCTGCACTCAGACGGCCTGGACGATTTGACAGAGAGTTTCTCTTCAACCTACCAGACAGAGAGGTGGGAGTTTGGAGCTCTGTTGTGGACTGCCTTAGTCAGTGTTTATTTTCGACTGCGGGTTTTTTTTGTTATAAAGTAACCTACAAGACATTGTTGCTGATTTGTAGGCTCGCAAAGATATTTTGAAGATTCATACTAGGCAGTGGGACCCGCAGCTGTCTGATGTGTTTCTTGAAGAGTTGGCAGACAAGTGTGTTGGTAAGAGCTTTTCCTGTTCCACTATATGAAACGACCTGATGAGTGCATCTCGCATAACAGCTTACCTTTGTCTCAGTTTTCTCAGTGCCAACACAGAGGCTGGTGCTTTCCAACACACCTCTAGAACCTGCTGTATTTGGGTTTTGAGTAGCAGTGTTATGTAACATTCTGCTGTCCTATTATTCCCACTCTCTAGTACTCTCAATTCTGGCATTTACAGAGCCCTCAGACTGTCTCATCCTGTCCAAGTTGGCAGTTCTTATCCAGAATAAACTGCACTATCATCCCTGATTGTGTACCAATAGTCAAAACTCTCCCTGTGCTTCCAGGTTACTGCGGCGCAGACATCAAAGCTTTGTGTTCAGAAGCAACTCTGTGCGCCTTGCGTAGACACTACCCCCAGATCTATGCATCCTCCCAGAAACTCCTGCTGGATGTGGAGTCCATCAGCTTGAGTGGCCGGGACTTCCTCTCTGCCATGAGGAAGATAGTTCCAGCTTCACAGAGGGCGGTGGCCTCTCCAGCTAAAGCACTCACGCCTGTTATTGAACCCCTGCTGAGGTCTGCACTCAATAACGCCATGGAGAAGCTGCAGAGACTCTTTCCTCATGTAGAGCAGGGCCTCAAGAAAAAAAGAGATGCTGGTAAAGACAACAATTTTTATCACTCATCCCCATAGCATTGTAACCACTCATGTTTTGTTTATGAAATGTAAAAATCAAGTTTGCATTTTGAAATTCCTGATCAATGCAAATAAATAATCTCTATTTTAGAGGGTGTGTCTGGCATTTTAGATGATCTACTACAGAGTGAAGATGAGGGGTCCTCTGTGTGCATTACTAATAAAGGCCAGAAGAGCACTGGACCGTCTGCATCTGCGCTTCATCTAAGCAGGTTAGAAATGCGATGAACTGACTTCTGTGCTGACGTGGTGCATATGGGGACGCAAAAGAAATTTTCCAAACAAATTCTGATGTTTGATTGTGGCAAATAATGTACTGTTATCCAATTTAAAGGACAGACACGAGTGATATGAAGTGTCACGTACACAATTTCCCTTTTCTTGACTGAACTCTTCATGTGTGGTTTCACTCACTGCACAGATATGAGTTCACAGGAAGCCTTGTTATGAGATAAAAAATGTCATTATATGTCATCAAAGATTTCAAAGACAGGATACATTTTTTTTCTAAATGCTTTTTACCAGATCCAATTCATCATCAACAACAGTTATTCTTAATCATGCCCATACATGTGTAAAGAAAAAAAAAACACACATTGGGTAAAAGTCAAATTTTAATTAGATTATTATTCTAATGAAAATTAATCATAATTATTTATCACATTGATTGTAAAAAAACTATGCTAATAATTTTTATTATTGTGCCAACTTGGACAAATTATTTTGCTGTAATGCATTCTAGGATTTGCCTAAAAATTATGGTTTCTTCGATATCTTTGTGTTGCTACTTAGTTTTGTTACATTCTTTTTATTAGGAATGTGCCTATATGATGCCTTTTTAATGCTGTGTTGGTAGGCACCTACCAAGTATTTGATACAAAGCTGAAAACTTTTGTTTTGACCTGCCTGTCATCGCTGTGTTTCATTTCTTTCATTACATGTATTATAGGAGTGCCCTGCAGGAGCCCACCTCATTCAGACCCAGACTGCTTCTCTGTGGGACATCAGGCTCTGGTCAGACCTCACACTTGGCTCCTGCTATTCTCCACACCCTGGAAAAGTTCACCGTTTATACACTAGACGTTGCTGTGTTGTATGGGGTCAGTTCAGCCACCCCAGAAGAGGCCTGTGCACAGGTGAACACAGAATTTATATTTGAAATCAAGATACATGGATAAAATAGTTTTATTAAATGATTGTCGATCTGTATTGTACATCAGGTTTTCTGTGAAGCGAGGAGAACCGCCCCCAGCATTCTGTATATTCCACATTTTCAGCGCTGGTGGGACACTGTGAGCTCCACTTTAAAGGCCACATTCATCAGTCTCCTGCAGGACATCCCTTCATTCTGCCCCTGCCTCCTCCTTGCCACATGCAGCTTTCCTCACCACACACTCTATCCTGAGGTATCACGTGTACTTATAAACAGTACTGGAGCTTGTTTGGCTTAAAGAGTAAATAAAATTAATTTTTTTATGCATTTTTATCTCAAGTTATTGCATAAAAAAAAAAAATATTATTGTTTACCTGTTTAAAGGTGCAGGAACTTTTCCATGTTGAGTATGGTGAGGTGTTCGATGTTCCGCTTCCATCTCGGGAGGAAAGGCTCAGATTCTTTGAGGATCTCATTTTGAATCAAGCTGCTAAAGCACCGGCGTCTAAGAGAGATGCAGGTGAGTATTTTTTCTTTTTCATTTTTCACAGTATTTTGATGCATATTTGTGATGACTCCTGTTTTCTTCTTAGTCCTCCAGGCACTGGAGGTGTTACCGGTGGCCCCTCCACCGCCTCCCCGCCAGCTGTCTGAGCAGGAGATGCAGAAGCTAGAAGAACAGGAAGAGGACACACTCAGGGAACTCCGCCTCTTCCTGCGGGATATCACCAACAGACTGGCTCAGGACAAACGCTTCAAGGCATTTACAAAGCCTGTGGACATAGATGAGGTAAGGCAAAGATGGACTTCTGTATCAACTCTCTCCAGCTGTTGATATTTGTGAACCAGTGCCATGTGCTCATTGGGGTGTTTTTTTTGTTGTTGTTTTTTTTTTTTTGACAGGTTCCCGATTACACTACAGTCATCAAACAGCCTATGGACCTGTCCACAGTTATCTCCAAAATTGATTTGCACAAGTATGAAACTGTGGCGGCTTACCTGCGGGATGTGGATCTGATCTGGCAGAATGCCCTCGAGTACAACCCAGACAGAGACCCCTCAGGTAGGGTGAGAATTTTAGCTACGAAATAAAAAACAGTTCTATATCTGCATGATTGCAGATGTGATATTGACTTTATACAATAGTTGAATAAAAAAAGTTAACATTTAGACACAATATTTTCTTTTTTGCTCAATTTCTCAAATGAAAATTAGTTCCAAACAAAGCCACAGTTGAACTGTTGTGCATCTCTGAGAGACACACACAACTGTATCATTACTGATTGAATCCAGCTTTGGAGCCAATGATCCAGTGACCCATTCATAAAGAGTCACTTGTTTTGTTTATGAATGAATCAGTCATTTGAAGGAATCAGTTAAATAATTCACTTAAGACTTGGCGCCACCTACAGGCAGTTTCAGTGTAATATTATTTCACAATATTACTGTTTATATTATATATTTGATTAACTAAATTCAGCCATGGGCGAGCATAAAGGACTACCAGTAACATTGTAAAATTGTAATTTATTGTAAACTTTTGACTGGTTTGTGATTTATTTACTGAACATTAGTGACATGACCACCTTATTGTATGTAGGCAATTTACAGTTTCCATTCAACTTGGAACATTAATACTCAAATTTGCGATTTAAGGGTTTGTTTTGTCAGCATTGGCTGTTTCACATCCAGTCAAATTTCAGGGATAGAACTACTCTTTATGACTTTCCAAGTGTGTTTTGCATAATCACATAATATTTGTGTGATTTCTGTAGCATGTAGTAACTGTTTATGCTTGTAATAGATCGGCTCATCAGACACCGTGCCTGTGCTCTCAAAGACACTGTGCATGCCATAATCAGAGATGAATTAGATGAGGACTTCGAGAAGATCTGCGCTGAGATCAAGGAATCTCGCATCAGACGAGGTTTCACTGACACTACTTTAGATCATATATGGATAGGAGTGAGACTGTAGCCATCACTCACATGTCTGATGTTTTGCTTTTAGGCTCCACCTCATCAAGATTCACTCCTGCCTACTATCACGTGCTGCCAAAGGTGTCTGCTACAGTGGAGCAGAAGACGAGTGATCCAGCACCCAGGAAAGATGCTACACCTGTGCCAGCTCAAGCAGTGATAACACCGCGTCAAACAGGAATTAATACAGGTGACTAACAGAGCTGTACTGCCTGACGTCAGTGCTGTAGAGCCTCTCAAAACTGCCATCCATGAGGTTTTAGGATCTGTAGTTTTGATTAAATTATCAGCACTTGTGACCTTTCATGATACTTGATAACTGTTTTGAAACCACAATATTATTATTATTTGGCAGTGTTTCTTTTTCCATTGTAAAATTATTATTTTAATTTTGGGAATTACTTGAAGGTTACATGCCATTTTTAATTTAATGTTAATATTAATATCTTATTTAATAGGGATGTGCCTGAATCCGAATACGGTATTTGGAAAGGTAATGATGTGTACTACGGCAACCGTAAAGGGAATAAATACGAGATATACAAGAAAAATATATTTCAGTGCTTTCAGGGAGCTGTTATTAATATGTGGGACATTGAAATCATTTAAGAATGCGCGTTTGCTTTTTACTTTCACTTTTGAGATTTGCGATCACACGCAGCCTAAACTACTAAGGAGCAGCACTACTTACCGCACATTTCACAAGATTAGATGTTTGTCAGTGGTGCTCAGGATCTGCAAATCAATCGACATCGTCCTATCGGTCATCTCTCCTTACTAGGCATGGGACAATAACCGGTTTCAAGGTATACCGTGGTTTGGAAAAGTACTGTTTCAAAACCACTAAAAGTTTCTGTTATACCGTTTCTGTGGTATGCACAGTTTTTTTATGTGTTGTCAAAGACGGAAAGTGCAGGACTCCCTCAGTTGTGAGCAGTGAAGAGCGAGTCACACGACCCCTCCCCCTCCGGTTGGTGCGAGCAGTCAGTGAGAGTCTCCTGTGTTTATGATGATGGCCAAAGAAGCTGAATCCCTGGAACTTTTTTTTTCCCCGTCGAAAAAGACGAAGTCTGCCGTATGGGAATTTTTCGGGTAACGTAGACTAATCACAACAATGTTCCGTACAGATGACATTTTAGCACTGATCGCTAAATAAATACTTCCAGGTTGTACATAAACTATATATCTGTCATCTTCATTTCTTCCTATTTCACCCCTGATCAAGACAGAGACCCACCCACCCGCCGTTTGTTTCAGTGTTGAAATAAATACTATTTGGCTTGTTACCGAGGCAGATAACATGGCTAATTAAGGGAAAGGAAAGGGAAGTGGTGTGTGGCCAAGTATGGTGACCCATATTCGTAATTTAACCCATCCAAGTATGGAACAGTGGGCAGCTATTGCTGCGGCGCTCGGGGAGCAGTTGGGGGTTCGGTGCCTTGCTCAAGGGTCTCACCTCAGTCGTGGTATTGAGGGTGGAGAGAGTGTTGGTTATTCACTCCCCCACCTACAATCCCTGCCGGACCTGAGACTCAAACCCATGACGTTCGGGTTACAAGTCCAACTCTATCCATTAGGCCACGACTGCACCTAACTAGCAAACGTCAACTAGTTTCATCCCTCGTGTTATTTCACAGAGCGGGGAATAGCAGACTAAAGCACTACATTTCTGCGATTTTAGTACAATAATAAAATTTAGCTGGTATCACGTCTATACTTTTAAGCCTCCTGCCATTGTTTACATCAGATCAAAATCACGCCATTTAAAAAACAGCCGCTATTTGAATGTTGATCTATTTGAATGTTGACTGCATTTATTTTTTTTTTCATTTATAAGGATTTTTTTTTTTTTTTTTGCAGAAAATAATTTATTAATTTTCTAATTATTCTTGAGCTGCAGGTTTAGGCTCATTTAAGAGACTGCACTTAATTTAATTAAGAAGAATTCAATTATTTATTTTAATTATTTAGCTTGACATGTTTACTGTTCCAAAATGATCTATGTTTCTTTAAAATAAAATATATTGTATTCAGTGGGAAAATATATTTTATTTTTTTTACCCAGACATTTAAAAATAACATGTTTTAGAGCTGTAATCACAATACCGTGAAACCGTGATATTTTTATCCAAGGTTATCATACCGTGAGAATCTCATATACCGACCCATGCCTACTCCTTACCTCTCTCTGTTTATGTGGTAAGTTAAATTTTATGTACTAGGCTACTGCTAGTAAGCGGCTAACCATGTCCCTTTTGTGGCTCCGTAGAACGCACTATTCGTTTTCCGTGCCTTTCCGAGTACAGATTCGTTATTCGGGCACATCCCTATTATTTAATAATGATTTTAACATTAAAATAATGACGTATCTTTTAGAAGTATTTCCCAATTAAATGGAAAAAAAATATTCAATCAAAAAGTCAGTAATAAAGGCCAAGTAAATTAAGAGTGATTTTGTCTTTTTCTTGTCAATATTGTTTGATGTACAATAAAAAAAAAATTAGCATTGACTTGTATACTTAAAATATTTTATCAGTAGTTTTGACATTAAGTTAGATTGGTAGGCTTTCTTTCATGCAGGCTGTGAATGAAATATTTTGTTTATCCACAGCTTCACAGATGAAAAAGAAGAGGAAAAACCGATGGAGAAATGGATTCATCCGCAGAAAGAAGTCTTGCTCAAATTTGAACTCTAAAGACAACCCTAACACAGCAGAATCAGGAGACGAAGAGGAGGATGAAGAGGACGATGGAAAACTGGCTGAGAGTGAAGATCCAGAGAAGATGAAAGCTGCTGAATGTGAGTCAATGGAGACTGATGGCTGCGCTCATGCAGAGGAACCCACAGAATCCACTGCTGTAGCACAGACTAACAACATCCCTAATGAAGGACAAGAACCTGATAATACTGCCTCTGCAGAAGACGAAGTTGTAAATGTTGAGACCGTCCAGAATGATGCCACTGATGGCCACAATGATGTCCAAGAATCAGAGAGCAGTGAACCTAAGAGGACAGAGCCAAATCCAGAGGACAACACAGGAACAGGTTAGCAAATCACACACACACACACACACAAATGACTATTTATTTTATAACAGTTGTGGTGTTTCTGTGAGCATAAAGCAGTACTTGAGTTTGCATGGGATTTTCAGAGTTCAGACTGAGGCGGATGACAAGAGGTTTTAAGATGCAGGCCGAACAGCAGAGTCTCATCAGTGTGGATGCTGCCATGAAGATCCTGGAGCAGAAGAACATGCCTCTTATCGTGGACCACAACAAACTGAAAGTAAGTCAGATATCTTCTTCTAACTGCAGAAAAACATTACCGATAGTGGTAAAACTAAAGAAGTAGTGTGCATTAATTTGACTTCTACATTGGAAAGGTGTTTTCAATCTCTGTTTTCATTCTTAATTCAGGAACTTCTACAGAGAGTTGCAGACATGACGGAGGGATACGAGGTCAATCAGCTGGAGAAACTTTATGCTCTGCTGTGTCAGAGCATTTATAGACACAGGAAAGATTACAACAAAACTGTACTTATACAGGTACATTTAGATGATGCAAGAATACATCCTGCTTCCTTATTGATTGTACAGTAAATGTAAAAAAATAAAATATATATGTATATATATATGGCTTATTAACTTTATCTGCCTATTTAACATGTATTTTCTTTTATTTTCCAGGAGATGTCAAAAGAAGTTGAAGAGTTTTCCTAGTTTTCTTTTTATAAACAAACTACAATATATTTCTTAAAGAACTGCTCTATAAATAATATTTTGCTAATTCTTTAGTCATGTCTTTGAGTGTTGTGCATATTAAAAGCCTTTATTCCAATTCTTCTAGTCTTTTATACCTGGTTTTTAGACCAAGCATATAGTTTGGTAATCGTACAAACATCTCATCTGCTCTTTGCCTGAAGTAGTTGTGTGTTGTAATCACTTGTGGTTTCTACTTTTCTGGTTCTGATGAAATCTAAATAAAGCTAGTTGGAAACACGGGGAAAATTCCACTTGAATCTATGCAGAGATGCATGAGGGTCACGTGACTGCACGTTGGCTCTGATTGGACAGTTTCGTAGTTTGGAGGTTGTACGTTTCTATAGTCAATGCTCTAGTTTCGTAGCGCATGAACAATTTTAAAGTCCACAAGTGTGTGTATTGGACCCGTACAAGGTCCTGTGTGAGTCTCTTGATTAAATTGACGTCCAAAAATGTTGTTTTAACTCCGATTTTACGTGACGGTGGGGAGTCGCCTGGCGATGATGTCACGACGTATAACACTGACAGCGGTGACGCCTGATGATCATTAAAAACTGCCATTTAAAATGAGCGCAGATGATTATTGGATTTACTGAGAGACCCATAAAACAGCTGCGCAGTGTGCCCGGCCAAATAACAGAGTAACGGAGACATCAGGGAGAGAAACGGCGTGGCATCTGTCCGGTCCATCCAAGGTTTTTCCCCCCTCTGCGTGCGGCGGGTCTCGGTCCGCCTCGCCTCCGCTCTTCCTGCCACTGAACCGGAGGATACTCGCACCCAGAGCCGCGATCTGACACTGAACCCCGCGGCCGGTGAGTTCCAACGCATCCCTGAAGCTCCCTCACTAACAAAAGTACCGTGCTGTTATGTTGTTTTTATACTTTGTAGCATGGGAATACCATAGTAATTTTCTGAGTAACCTTGGGGTACCATACATATACAGTGCATCATGGTACAGTGATGTTATCTGGAAACACCATAGTGCTTTCCTGAAATGTTTGTACCATTACCATGGTACTCAAAGGTAGTTCGGTAAATACCATGGTGCTTATGGTAGTACCATGGTAAAATGATAACGATTAAGTTCTTGATTATGGTAATTTATTATCATGGTTTTATCATATGTGCCAACAGTGTTTTAAGAGAACACGCTCAAAACGCACCTAAACACGTCTGACATTCTCAGTCTGCAACTGAACTATTGTCCAATGCTGACGCCTATTATATCGTGACACAAAAGGACCGGACACATTAACAATGGTTAATGCATTGTGTCGTTTATATCATTTATTAATCTTGTTAATTTCTAAACGCTTTGTTTTTCATTTTATGTTGTTTCTTAATGCAATATTTATAGTAAACATGCACATCTTTTAATGTTAGAAATGTGTTATGGAAAATAACTTTGATGCTTTAAGCTTTTCATTTATTATTACTAGTAATAATTTTATTAATAATATTACAAATCATTTAAACTTTTTCAAACCACAATAAACATGTTACTATGTATTTTAAATAATTGTAATTGCTGTCTCATATCTTGGAGTTATTGGCAGTTTTTATTTCATGTTCGGTGTTTTTGAAGCAGATTTTTAGTTTTAGAAAAACAAACATGAAGTACATATTCAGCAAAAATATATATCTGACAGCTGTAGGTCACTACAATGTATGAAGATGCACAAAAATAATAGGGCTATAGATAAATACCAAATGTTAGATAACAGATAAAAAGGTTGACATTAACTGATGTTTAATGTATTGTTAACAGATACAGCCTTACTGTAAAGTACTACCTAGATTCTGAAGTGTTGGATTAGCATTGATTTCTAAATAATTGGGTTTAAGAGTGGAATGCAGCAGAAGACACTACACTTGTGTGGTAATTTGATCTAGTGTGTATATGAATGCATCAGTAAATGTTTTTAATTATATGTCAACTGTCCCATGTTTACATTATAACCAGTGTCTTGTGTGTGTGCGTGTGTGTGTGTGTGTGTGTGTTTGTGTTTGTTTCTCTGTGTCTTTCAGGATGTTGAGCTCAAATCTTGGAATGGGACTAATGTGTAACATATAAATACAACCTCCTGAAGGTTCTGGCCAGTTTATATTTTCTTTTTCGCATTCACAAGCACAATGTCGAGCAGAAGGAAGTCCACGACCCCCTGCATGGTGCTCCCGTCAGATGTCGTAGAGCAAGATCCTGATATGGAGGCCCTGGAAGGGAATGAAGGAGCCGAGAGTATGGCAGACGGTCCTACTGAGGGAGCAGTGGTTCCCATGGAAACAGAGACAGGTGAAGTTCACTTCTAAAGACTTTTTTTTTTTTTTTTTTTTTGTCCTGGTTGGAATAGTGCTGTGTCCTTACCAAGTGCAACATGACAGGTTTCTAGCGACAAGTAATTTTATTGTTCACATTTAAAGTTTAGATACTGCAAAATATATACATATATTTTGATGTTTAATATACAGCTATGTTGAGTGAGATTTTGGATTAATGACATTTCACAGTGGGTGGGGCTACCTAGCAGAATCCCAAAAAAAAACAAAGCAGCCTCTTGTCGCACATTGCTTTTGACGGTTGCAGCTGGTTAGGAGTCAAATGTCATGTACTTTTTACCTATCATACACTTATGCACAGTACTACTGATTCTAATCAGGGTAATCCTTTTACTGTTTCAACAGAATATGAAGGGAGCCATTTCTCGAGTGAGGACTGTCGTTCTTCAGGAAAACTCTCAGCTCAAACACCACTAGAGCAGCCCATCTCTGATCTGACCGCTGTGGGTGGTTTTGTGCAGACAGAGATGGAGGATAGTGATGACCCCTCAGTTACTGGAATCCCTCTCAGCAAGACTCCTATAATGAAAATGAAAAGCAAAACTGAACCCAAGAGAATAGCTGTGTCTCTAAAAGGCACGAGTGAAAGCGAGGCAGTAACTGAAAGTGAGATGGAACTGGAGCCATTGGAAGCGTCAGTAATGGGCACTTCCATGGCACCAGAACTCATGAGCCCATTGCTCACAGAGTCTGTAAAGCCCAGCGTTCTTGTCAATATTTCAAACCCTTTGGTAGCAGATCAGAAGAAGCTGGTTATGAACCCTGCGATGGTTCTTCCGGCCGGCTTGGCCCAGGTGCTTTCTGCCTTGCAGGCCCAGCAAAGCGCTCAAACTCAACTTCTAATACCAATAAGTAGTATTCCCACGTATAATGCTGCAATGGACTCCAATGCAGTCCTGGTCAACACCTACAAAAAGTTCCCCTACCCGTCGGTGTCTGAAATCATGGGACTTGCAGCCCAGACCAAGTTCAGTGAGGAGCAGATAAAGATCTGGTTTTCTGCTCAGCGTTTGAAGCATGGCGTTAGCTGGACCCCAGAAGAGGTTGAGGAAGCCAGGAGGAAGCAATTTAATGGCACAGTCCACACAGTTCCCCAGACCATCACAGTTATCCCGGCCCATCATCTTTCCGCCACTAATGGCCTGCAGTCTATTCTTCAGACCTGCCAGATTGTGGGGCAGCCAGGTCTGGTTCTGACACAGGTTGGCACGGCCAATAGCCTCCCAGTGACCACCCCGATAACCCTGACAGTAGCAGGAATGCCCAATCAAAGCCAGACGCCCAAGATCGCAACCAATCAAACAAGCCCTGCGCTCAGTGAAACTAAAAGAGCTACCACCATTCAGCCCCCATCGCTGACCCCTCAGGAGAACTCTGCACTCAGTGCCGATCACTTTGGCCTGCGGCCTAAGAAATCCAAGGAACAGCTGGCTGAATTGAAAGCAAGCTATCTGAAGAATCAGTTTGCCAGTGATGCAGAGATAGCTAGGCTAATGAAGCTGACCAACCTTACCAAAGGTGAGATTAAAAAGTGGTTCAGCGACACCCGATACAACCAGCGCAATTCTAAGAACAGCCACGCCTTCATCGCGAATGACAATCCCAGGGGTAGTAGCAGTGCCACCATTGTTATCGACTCTAGCGACGAAACGCCACAGTCTCCAACGCCATCGCCTGTCAAAGAGAAGGAGACGCGCGCCAAGACCTGGAACCCCTTCCCGGACTTTACCCTGCAGAAGTTTAAAGAAAAGACACCAGAGCAGTTGGTGGTCCTAGAGGAAAGCTTTCAGAAATGTGACACACCAACTGATGAAGAGCTCAGCCGACTGAGGGCCGATACCAAACTTACCAGACGTGAGATTGACGCCTGGTTCACAGAAAAAAGAAAAACCCCTGTGCCTGATTCCTCAGAGTCGAAAGCAGATGGTGAAACATCCCAAAAGAAGGGGAGCCAAACTCCACCCGGAGGGAAGAGGCTGAGCAAAGAGAAGGTTACTAAGAAAACTCCCGAGCAGCTTCATGTTCTGAAGACTGCATTCGTTCGCACCCAGTGGCCCTCGACGGAAGAATACGACCAACTGGCTGAGGAAAGCAGACTGCCTCGTTCCTACATCGTCAACTGGTTTGGTGATACACGCTATGCCTGGAAGAACGGCAACTTGAAGTGGTATTTTTATTATCAAAGTGGAAACGCAGGAGGAACAAATGGCAACAAAAACAGAAAACGGAGGATTCGAAATCGTGGTTGGGGAAGAACCCGTAATAGAAAAGCGAAGAAGCACACAGAATTGGAGAAGAATTTACCAATCAGGTTCAAGTCTGGACGGGATATTCTGAAGGAGTACTACTTGAAGCACAAGTTTCTGAACGAACAGGACTTGGATGAGCTTGTCGCCAAGTCTAACATGAGCTACGAGCAGGTGAGGGAGTGGTTTGCGGAGATGCATCGGAAGGAGGAAATGGGTACCAACCCGTTTGAAGATAAAACGGGAAATGAAGAACAAGATGAGGAGGAGGATGAGTCACATGGTGAAAATGAGACTGTGGTTGAGGAGCAAGGACCTGCTTTGGGAGATGAAGACGGTGATGAAGATGATGAGGACACTGATGACAGCGATTCCTGGGAGCCTCCACAGAGCGTTCGAAAAACGTTGTCTGTGTCTGAGGGTCAGTGATCTGTCTGAATTGGCTTTATTCTGAGCAATGACCCATGGTGAAAAACCATGACTGTGTTGGGTCTCGACCACATGCCCTCTACCACTGCACCAATTCTGCTTATATTTTACGTAGTTTCACATAAGGTTTGACAAGATCTTTTTAGCATAAACTTTGAGGAGAACTGTTTTTGGTCAGAATATTTGATTACATTCAAACCTTGAGAAATCATTCACATTAACAGGGTTTTTTTTTTCTCTGCGGCTCTGAAGTGCAGCGATCCCTTGAATAATATTAATAATGTCATGCATACAATTTGAACTTATGTCTACCTAATTTGATCATGCACCTTAACCCTTGCAAAGGTATCCTAAGCCTCTATAGGGTCTTTTAAATGGGCTTTTTTTATTTAGTCAAATGGAGAACACTTAGTGCCAAAGGTATAGTATTGAATGTTATGGTTCCCCTAATAATGGACACAATAGCTAATTAGACGCATGAGGCACTTTGTCAACCACCGTGATTTACGGAACTTAAATGCAACCAGCCACCTTATTTTTGTAGGGCAAGACCAAACGTTTCAAATCGAATTTCCAAATTCAGTGACACGAAAGTGTTTTATCTCTCATTCCCAGTGTTTTATCATCTACATACTGACTGTGGATATCTGATATACAGCACAGTACGTCCCAACAGGAAGTTCTAGGTGTTCCTGTAGTCCTGCTGACTGCCATTTACGGGGGTCATCTTTAAACAATAACAGCTAATACTCGTCTTGTGGGGAAAGTTATTTTACGGTAATGGTTGTAATAAACGGGTGATGTGACTTTGTTGCAGTTTTTCAACTGGACAGTTTTCAAGTATTTTCTAAAATTAAATGGGAACATGGGGAATTCCTGTTTTTGGTTGTTGTTTGCTCATTTTTGAAGTAAGGTCTCCCTCAGATTTCTCCTCTACACAGTTCATAAGCCTGTAGGCAAAAGGGACTTTTAGTCGCTTGACACATTTTAACGGATCATGTTAAGAAAACATAATGTGTATTTGCCCTAATCACGAAGTGTTATGTTTTCCTTCTCTATGACTGCTGCAGAATTTCTGTCTCTTGAGGAATATGTGTTTCTGGTTTTCATTAATATCTTGGTTTTATAGGACTAAACGAAACATGAACTGTTGATGAATAATTACAGTGTGGGTGTAATTTGAGGCTGTCTTTTTATAATATTTGTGCATGAAAACAGCACTATGACTGGTACTTTTAATATCGCCCCCTGTGTAAGACATTCAACGTCTTCATTATATCAGCATGTATCTGGCATTTAGTAGAATGATGGAGGAAAAAAGTGTTCAGTTTGTACATATATCTTTATGTTCAACCAGTAGTTTAAATCCTTTTATAAGTTTGTATTTATAGTGCTGTTAAATTTCACCTCTACACGAGTGGGTCTGCGTGTATGGTGGTCATTCAAATAATTCTTGTGTGGTTTGAGACCGACATTTTACAGATTTTTAAGAGCTCTGTGTTGTAGTTTTTGTTTTTATGTCCTGGATTTCTAATTTTTTGGTAAATTCATTTGACTTGCTTGCAAACCTCTGCATTTTCCTGTGAATACTGTAGTGTATTATAGGCAAGAGGTCAAAGGTGCCTCTGTGAACATGGTAAGTACTGTTTGAACAAAATAGCACATTTAAACTTAGCAAAATGTGTCCTCTCCACAGTTAACAACTAATCCTTACATGTTTTTTTTAGAGTTTGAGAGCCTTACTGGGATCTTGCTTTGAATGCATTTTAGTTTAGAATCAAACCACAGTTATATGTTATGCTTCCTTCCGCTGTCACCAATAGCGTTAAACTACAGTGTTTCAGTAACGGTCAGATTCAGATTAGACTGTCTGTTTCTAGGCTCTGAAAAACTGATTTTTACATGCACCAATAATAGTAATACAGATCTGGAATCATCATTGTGATGTGAAACTCATGACGAGCCTTAAAATCTGTAGATGCTGCTGTGGTGGCTAAAGCTTTATTTCCCAGAGCCATAGGCCTTGTGCAATGCTTTTAATTTAATTGAACTGTTTTAATAGGCTTTCGCTTGTTTTAGACTAAATATATATATTTTCTACTTGTTTGAGGACAACACAATAAATTTGAATGAAAAAATAAATGCTGTATGCTGTTCTTTTTCTTCTCAAAGTTGGTCTTTTCAATAAGTGTCCTAATGGCATCACATTCTTCTTTCAAATCTCAATAATAACTGAGACAAGATTATAAAATATCATACTGGCACTATGGCGTGAAATATTTTATATAGTAAATTATAACACTGCATTACTGGGCGATTATTAATTTTACTTTTGGGCATATACACCTTCTTTCTGTGAATATTTCTCTATATTGAAGAATACTATGTAAAGTAGTGTTATTGCTTGAGTGATTCCTCAGACAGGGGCACTTTTGCATAGTTAAAATGTTGAAAAAAAAATGAGACCGTACTAATGAGATTTTTAATATAATGAAATGTAGCCTGTAGGCTATATTTATTGTGATGGTAATGATATTTTTGGAAGTGGCTGTCGCTTTGAATATATAAACGTAAAAGGGTATTGAATGTTTCTGAATTAAAATACTCAAATGGCATATAATAAAACAACTCTTAGATCCTGAATAATCACTCAAATATACATCTTAATATTAAAAACGTTAACTGTGAGGCTTTTATTTTGAAGCAGTTTTAGCTCTGGGCGGAGCGACCAATGAGTTCTTCTCGTGACACTCACGTGATTTGTAAACAGGAAGTGTCTGATCTGTAGAGGGTGAGTGACTAGAATCTAAATTCAACAAACAAAATCTATTCTATATGTGGGTTTGGCTATTATAGTGCATCGCTTCATTCATAGTGAACCGTATCTGGTGCAATTCAGACCGTTTGAGCGCTGTTTGATCAACTCTGAGCAAAAGGTTTTTATTGAAATATATTATGAAAACACATAATTTGAGGTCAGAGTAATGACTGTATGTGCATCTGTAATGATAGGAGGTGGGTAGTATGCAAAAGTAATGTTTTTGATTGAATATCATTAGATCTGGCCATCACTGAGGAGACTGGATGAATCTTTGATCAGAGCAGATCTGCTGTTTTCTTCCTCATCATGGTGGACTTCCTGGCAGAGAACAACCTGTGTGGTCAGGCCATCCTGAGGATTGTGTCCAGAGGAAATGCCATCATAGCAGAATTACTCAGACTGTCAGAATTTATTCCTGCTGTTTTCAGACTCAAAGACAAGAGCGACCAGCAGAAATATGGAGACATCATCTGTGATTTCAGCTATTTTAAGGTATCCTAATTGTCATTTTTAATTATGTATTCTTAAATGAACTTGATCTGGGTTTTCTAAGATGATCAGATGGATTTATAGTAAGTATGTTTTTGATATGAATTTGTGTTTTCTAGGGTCCGGAGTATTATGAGAGTAAACTGGAAGCAAAGCCAGATCTGCAGGATTTGGATGAGGAGTTTCGGGAAAATAACATTGAAATATTAACGCGCTTCTACCTGGCCTTTGAGAGTGTCCATAAATATGTTGTAGACTTGATAAGGTGTGTGTTGTTTTCAAATGCAACATATCTGAAATTGTGGCTGGCTAAATTTTTATTGAAATCAGGGGTACATTTAAGCACTTTTAGTTTTGCAGTTATTGAAATGCATTTCTTTGACATAATGTTCCTCTGTTATGCTTTGCCGCAAAGGTCTGATGTAATTTTTCTTCCTAAATCAAATCTTAAATTATTTATTCATTTAAAAACAATGAATTGTTTCCTCTGAAGGTACTTGGATGATCTCAATGAAGGGGTCTACATTCAGCAAACACTAGAAACTGTTTTATTGAATGAAGATGGGAAACAGCTCCTGGTAAAGTCTGATTTCTGCTTGCCTAAATACAAATAGGAGTTAAACCGGGTAAATGAGTTTATAAATGCATGTGATTTCTGTCAGTGTGAGGCTCTGTACCTGTATGGAGTCATGTTACTGGTCATTGATCAGAAGATGGAGGGGGAGGTGAGAGAAAGGATGCTGGTGTCCTACTACAGATATAGGTATCTTACTTTATACCTTTGTATTTTTATTCATCTCATTGGTTTCAACAGCTCACAAGCAGCTCAGTTGAGGTGAAACATCTCAACAAATGGACAAGCACGTCAGTGTGATACTGAATTAACAATATTTCTCATCTCCTCAGTGCTGCTCGTTCCTCGGGCGACTCCAACCTGGATGACATCTGCAAGCTCCTGCGTAGTACGGGATACTCCAGCCACCCGGGGGCCAAACGGCCACCCAACTACCCTGAGAGCTACTTCCAGAGAGTTCCCATCAGCCCCACCTTCATCAGTATGGTGATCGGCCGCCTCCGCTCTGATGACATTTACAACCAGGCAAGACAGTGGTGTTATTTAGATCAGGGTTTTCAAACTGGGGGCTGCAAGGGGGTGCTGGGGGTCCTTATTTTATTCTATTGACAGATAAAATGCCAAAAAAAATTATAAAATAATCAGAAAGGTTCAGAAAAAAGTGTGGGGAAAAAAAAAAAATAGCAATAATAAAATAAGTTTGGTAATGGCAAAATATTTAATTCTATTGACAGATAAAATGCAAAAAAAAAAAAAATTAATTGGAAAGGTTCAGAGAAAATAGTGTACATACATATATTAAAATAAAAAATGAAATAAGTTTGATAATGACAAATTATTTTATTCTTTAGACATAAAATGCGTAAAAAACTAACCAGATGTGCAAATAAAAATGTGTAAAAACATCAATGATAATAATAATAATTTGATATTGACTAATTATTTCATTCTGTTGACTGATAAAAAGCAAAAAAAAAAAAACACAAAAAAAACAAGAAACTTAGTTAAAAGTTGGAAAAGTAAAAGAATAAAGAAAAATAGTGTAAACACACACACACATATACATACACATATCTCTCTCTCTCTCTCTCTCTCTCTCTCTCTCTCTCTCTATATATATATATAGATAGATAGATAGATAGATAGATAGATAGATAGATAAATAGATATACATATATAAGTTTAATAATGACATTTTTATTTAAAAAATTTAAAAAAGAAGACAAATAAATATGTAAAACAGCATCTAAAAATAATAATAAAAAGTTGCTAATGACAAATTATGTTGTTCTATAAAATATAACAAGAAACTGAATAAAAAAATATACTTTGTATATATTATATTTTTCCAGATTTGTTTTAATACATGAAAATGCTGTCTTGCATTTATTTTTAGGAAAAAGGTTCTTCAAATATTCGGGGGTCTGTGGCATCAAACTTTTGAAAATCCTTCATTTAGACATAACTCTTGTCTAATCATGCTTCATGTTATGTAAATGTTTCATCTGTTGTGTTGTAGGTGTCTGCGTATCCTCTGCCGGAGCACCGCAGTACAGCGCTGGCAACGCAGGCCGCTATGCTGTGTGTCTGCTTATACTTCACCCCCTCCATCCTGCACACACAACAGGCCAAAATGAGAGAGATCGTGGACAAATACTTTCCTGACAACTGGGTGAGAAGGCTGTATTAATCATCTCAATTCCCAAAATGTGATGTATACATTTTTATTGCAATATCAACCTTAAATTGTCAGGTTATAAGCATATATATGGGGATCACTGTGAATTTGGTGGAGGCGTGGGAACCATATAAAGCTGCTAAAATAGCCCTGAACTACACATTGGACACAGCCAACATCAAAGAACAGGTACGGTCATCTGTTCACACACGTTCGATCTAAACCAGTCACTCTGGACTCACACTTAGTCATTGTTTTTTCCTCTCAGGCCGGTCGATACGCTGCCAGTGTGGAGAGTTTGCGGCCGCAGGTCCAGCAGTTATTGAAGGAGGGATTCCTGAGAGAAGAAATCATCCTGGACAACATTCCCAAACTGCTCAACTGCCTCCGTGACTGTAATGTTGCCATCCGCTGGCTGATGCTGCACACTGCAGAGTCTGGTGAGATGTCATGCGCCAGTAAAGGTTGAAATCAGCAGTTGTCAGCCTTTTTGACAATAGTTTTCAAAGACAATAGACCAGATACTTCTGGTACTTCTGCTGTAATAACAAAGCTTAAAGGGATACCTATGATGCAATTTCAAGTTTTTATTTGTCTTTGGAGTGTTGCAAGCTGTTCATGCATAGATAAGATCCGTAAAGTTGCAAAGACTAAAGTCTCAAGCCAAAAGAGATATTCTTTATAAAAGTTAAGACTTGCCCATGCCTTCCTAAAATGCCTCATTCAAACACGTCCCCACATGTCTACGTCACGGTGTTGGAAGATTTGCATAACACCGCCCAAAAGAAAGAAGGCGTAACTTTTATTCTTGCTGTAGTATTGTTGCCGCCACCGGCTCTGCCATGTCGTGGAGATGCTGTGCGTTTCCAAATATGGTAAGGGGTGTAACACTTCTGTCACACGCTTGAGGTATTCGGCCAGTCACAACGCACTGGATAGCTGGCCAATCAGAGCACACCACGCTTTTCAGAACGATGAGCTTGTTAAAAATCAACACTTTTCAGAAAGGTGGGGCAGAGAGGAGCAACAATAATGTATGGTATATGGAAAATAATGTTTTTTAAACCTTAAACGGTTTAAACAATAAATTGCAATGATTGCATTACTTTTAGCATCAATTGCATTATTTTTAGCATCGTCACATGACCCCTTTAAATTAAAATAAAAAGTTTCGGTAACTGAATGCATGAATTTTTACAGTTGTTTTTTATGCATAAACAGCAATTTCTACCTGATTAAATATTTTAGAATCTGGCACAACAAGAAATGTATATTCGTTGTTAAAAAATTCCAAGACTTCTTACGATTTTTATACATTTAAATTTTTGAGGTCTGGAAATCACACTTGTAAAATTATGCTTCCTTAAATATTCTTGTTTTTGAAGACCATTAAATAAAAATGACATTTGTTGAGGGGGTGAATTAAATAGTTTTAAGTCATCTTGAGGGCCACTTGGAAGTTTGCTGAGGCCCCGCGGTGGGTTCTGGACCCCTTGTTAAGGAACCCTTGGTAGATGTTTTGATTATTGAGTTAATTTTGAAGGAATGCATCAAAATGCTTTTCTAAGTAATTTTTTTTTGTTGTTAAAGCTTATGATCCAAACAACAAGAGACTGCGTCAGATCAAGGATCAAATCATCAACGACTCCAAATACAATCCCAAAATTCTGTTTCAGCTGCTGCTGGACACGGCCCAGTTTGAGTTCACACTCAAAGAGGTAAATCTAAAAAATAATTATTATTCTCAATCTTAAATTGATACCTTGGTAAGTAAAAAAAAAAAACAACAATTTATTACTTTTAAATAATACTACTAATGCACAACCGTTCTAACAACTGTTTTCAACCTTAATAATAATAAATGTTCTCAAGCAGCAAATCAGCATATTCGAATGATTTCTGAAGGATAATGTGACACTGAAGACTGGAGTAATGATGCTGAAAATACAGCTTTGCATCACAGGAATAAATTATAAAATATATTCAAATAGAAAACAGCCATTGTAATAACACTTACCAATATTACTATTTACTATATTTTTATTCATCAAATAAATGCAGCCGTGGTGAGCATTAGAGACTCTGGGACTCTGTTATTAATTTCTATCGGTTTGTGCGATTTTTCAGATGTTCAAGCAGATGTTGGCAGAGAAGCAGCTGAAGTGGGAGAGCTATAAGAAAGAGGGATCAGAGAGAATGATGGAGCTGGCCGAGGTGTTTTCTGGGGTCAAACCTCTCACCAGGGTGGAGAAAAACGGTAAAATGCTTTTGCGGTCCCACAACATGCAGGAGGCGAACTGTAGACATCATTGTCAGCGTGTTCATGCGCTCATTTGTTTGATCAGAGAATCTTCAGGCCTGGTTCCGAGAGATCTCCAAACAGATCGAGTCCCTGAACTACGAGGATTCGACAGCTGCCGGCAGGAAGACTGTGCAACTCATTCAGGCTCTCGTGGAGGTACAGACAAATCTGAACGTGTGCTGTGACGTGACGCACTGATTTCACATGAAATTGTTTCTCTGATAAGGTCCAAGAGTTTCACCAGCTGGAGTCCAACCTGCAGGTGTGTCAGTTCCTGGCGGACACACGCAAGTTCCTCCATCAGATGATCCGCACCATCAATATCAAAGAGGAAGTGCTCATCACGATGCAGATAGTGGGAGATTTGTCCTACGCCTGGCAGATCATTGACAGGTGATGGCGCTACGTTGGCTGCTTCTTGATTTCTCGTCAAGATTTTAGGTTGAGGATCCTAATCCAAATATCTTTCTCACAGCTTCACATCAATAATGCAAGAGAGTATCAGAGCAAACCCCTCCATGGTGACCAAACTCAGAGCCACTTTTCTAAAGGTCAGTCAGAATGGCCTGTTTATTTAGGTGACCGTGGACCACAAAACCACTCATAAGGGTCAATTCTTTGAAATTGAGATTTATACATCATCTGAATAAATGAGCTTTCCATTGATGTATGGTTTGTTAGGCTATGACAGTATTTGGACGAGATACAACTATTTGAAAATCTGGAATCTGAGGGTGCAAAAAAAATGAAATATTGAGAAAATTGCCTTTAAAGTTGTCCAAACAAAGTTCTTAGCAATGCATATTACTAATCAAAAATTAAGTTTTTATGTATTTATGGTAGGAAATGTACAAAATGTCTTCATGGAACATGATCTTTACTTAATAGCCTAATTATTTTTGGCGTAAAAGAAAATGGATAATTTTGACCCATACAATGTATTTTTGGCTATTGCTACAAATATACCCGTGCTACTTCTGACTGGTTTTGTGCTCCAGGGTCACATATGACACTAGAAACAGATCCACTTCTGAATTGTGAGATATAACATGAGCTTTATGAATATGAACAGCTTGCGTCTGCGCTGGATCTGCCTCTCCTACGAATCAACCAGGTCAACAGTCCAGATCTGCTGAGCGTGTCTCAGTTTTACTCTGGGGAGCTGGTGGCTTATGTCAGAAAGGTTTGGAAAACAGTTTTGATTTGGGATTCAATCTTTTGCTTCAAATTTTGTGTATTTACCCTGATTTGGTCCACATCTCTTTAATTGTGTTTCTTGCAAACATGCTTCCAGGTTCTGCAGATCATTCCAGAAAGTATGTTCACCTCGCTAGCCAAAATCATCAAACTGCAGATCCATGACATTATGGAGGTGCCCACACGTCTGGACAAAGACAAACTGAAGGACTACGCTCAACTCAGCGCCCGTTATGAGGTACAACATATACATTTTGTATTCTTGAAAGTAGCAGTAATAATCCTGAAATGTGTTGTTATTCAGGAAGCTAACTGTGTACTGGCCAACTTTAACATACTTGCTCAGCAAAATTACAGCATGGCAGTATTTTCTCATTTATATTTTAAAAAAGTAAATAAAAACATTTAAAATCATTTATTTAAAAAAAATAATACATTTTATTTTTATTTCATTTATATAAAAAAATTAATTTGTTGAGACAACTTGTGGATTCTACCCTAAAATCAAAATAAATTATATTTTGCTTAAAATGAAGTTCAAGATTTTTTGCATTGATACATTACCTTGTTGACAATTACACATTTTTAACAGCGTAATGCTCGCTTTGCAACAAATTACATGTTTTAATTATCAAGTTTATTTACAAGCAAACTATGCACATTTAAAAAACAATTACATTACAAATGTAGTTTATTTTGTGTCTTTGTACTCTATATATCTATAGTTTTCTTATTTATATACATTTGATGTATTCTTTTACTCTGTATATTTATATATATATATATTATATTTTGTATTCTTTTACTCCATGCATTTGTTTATTTTATATTTATTTTGTCCTCTATATGTTTACATGCATTATATTGTGTTCTTTTAATCTATATAATATTTATTTTACTCTCTATATTTAGATGTATTCGTTTACTCTATATAACTAACTTGCGCAGCTAAATTTTCTACAAAGTCAGGCTGTTTGCGCTCAGTGTTTTAAATTGAACTTAGAATTCAGGCCTTGAGTCAACATGTTGTTCTTGCATATATTAATTTAATAATAATAAAGTAACTCACTGACCTTCTTCATCTGACAGGTAGCTAAACTCACTCATGCCATCTCAGTCTTTACTGAAGGTATTCTGATGATGAAGACCACACTCGTCGGCATTATCAAGGTAAACAGATTCTCTGAATGTTACACCTTGATCATTTTGAGCTTTATTGACCAAGTATGTTTACACGTACAGGTGCATCTCAGTAAATTATAATGTCATGGAAAAGTTCATTTATTTCAGTAATTCAACTCAAATTGTGAAACTCGTGTATTAAATAAATTCAGTGCACACAGACTGAAGTAGTTGAAGCCTTTGGTTCTTTTAATTGTGATGATTTAGGCTCACATTTAACAAAAACCCACCAATTCACTCTCTCAACAAATTAGAATACTTCATAAGACCAATAAAAAAAACATTTTTAGTGAATTGTTGGCCTTCTGGAAAGCATGTTCTTTTACTGTATATGTACTCAATACTTGGTAGGGGCTCCTTTTGCTTTAATTACTGCCTCAATTCAGCGTGGCATGGAGTTGATCAGTTTGTGGCACTGCTGAGGTGGTATGGAAGCCCAGGTTGCTTCAGCGGTCTTCAGTTCAGCTGCATTGTTGGGTCTGGTGTCTCTCATCTTCCTCTTGAAGTGGTGTTCTGGGCGGGTGTGGGGTGATGTTTTTTTCAAACCGTCAATAAAATTCGTTCAAGACGTCTGTTAGTTGTTGATTCTCCAAAGTGCTGGGGATGGTGACTTGTATCTGGTGATATCTTTCATAACTTTCCACACTGAAGCAGGATCACTGGAAGAGAATTTGTTCCTGAGCTTGTCAGAATAATTCCTCTTTGCCACTCTGATCTCCTTTTTCAGTGTGTATTTGGCCTGTTTGTGCAAGACTTTATCCCCCTTTCTGTAAGGAGACACAACAGGCATTTTTCTTTTCATTTACAAAAAAACAAGAAAAGTGCAATAAGAAAGTAAACCGGGATGTTTTTATTTTCATGTTTAAAATAATATATTTGAGATGTTTTAACTAACCCTATTACAGTGTTTATGGAATATTAAACATTATTTATACCATGAGAGCTCAGTGAACATAAAACACATCTGTTTCAGGTGGATCCGAAGCAGCTTCTTGAGGACGGGATCCGGAAAGAGCTCGTCAAACGTGTGGCTTACGCTCTGCACAAAGGCCTCATCTTCAACCCCAAAGCCAAAGTGAGCAAACCACCGTCTTATAATTATATTATCTGTCTTATCTGGCTCACTAGAGTTTGTTTAGAAGTTAATTTCTGCTGTCTCTTTCAGCCCAGTGAACTGATGCCAAAGCTGAAGGACATGGCTGCCACCATGGATGGGTTTTACCGCTCGTTTGAATACATTCAGGATTACGTGAGCATCTACGGCCTGAAGATCTGGCAGGAGGAAGTGTCTCGTATCATCAACTACAACGTAGAGCAGGAGTGTAACAGTTTCCTCAGAACCAAGGTCTTGTCTTTGTGGTATCTTATTGATTTGAACCTCAGATTTAGTTGTTTATTTTTTACTTTTTACTGCTAGTGTTGATTTAAAGCAGTTCTTTTCAGATCCAAGACTGGCAAAGCGTCTTCCAGTCCACCCACATTCCCATTCCTAAGTATCCGTCAGTTGATGAATCTGCCACGTTTATTGGACGTCTTTGCAGGGAAATCCTGAGGATCACAGATCCAAAGTAAGTCAGCGCGAACCGGATTATTTCAAACACTCAAAGCTTTGATGGTCGAGAGCTAAAAGTCTGAAGAAGTGTCACGTTGCTTGTCTTCGTTTTGTTTCAGAACGACGTGTTACATTGATCAGCTAAACACCTGGTACGATATGAGGACGCATCAGGAAGTGACCAACAACCGACTCTTCTCGGAGATTCAGGACACGCTGGGAACCTTCGGCCTGAACGGACTCGACCGGCTCTTGTGTTTCATGATCGTGAAAGAGCTGCAGGTCAATCTTAATATAATAATTATTCATTATTAGATAAGAATTTTTGAAACAATTAACAAAACAGTCAAATTGCTTAAAGGTTTAAGGTCTTTTGGGTAATTAAAGAATTGTAAGAATCATAATTTTATCAAAAAATTGCTAAAACACCTAAAGTGAATATCATGAAACCCTCCTCTTCACAATAAATGTCACGTGAATGATAAATAAAATAAAAAATTGGTTATTAATAATAATAAAAATAATGGTTAGTTGTAGTATTATTAGTGTTAGTTATATTAGTATGATTTAGTAAAGAACTGAACATCTGTAATTGTATCAAAACATTAACGATTAATTATTTAAAAAATTGAGTACCATGAAGACATAATAATAATAATAATAGTATCTCCTCGTTTCTTCTTTGCAGAATTTTCTGACAGTCCTACAGAAGAACATCCTGAAGGACAAAGCTGTGGTTGACGTCTTTAAAGCTCTGCTGACGGCTGTCAATCCTGTCAAAGGGATTGTGGGTAGGTGTGTTTGATAGACTACTTTAAATCTGGCACTTATTCCCACAATAATGTTCTTGATATATTTGTATTTCTGCATTAATATTCAGCAAATGCAAGCAAAGTCTACGTCAACGCTGTGGCCAAAACTCAGAAGATCTGGCCAGCGTATCTGGAAGCCATCATGAAGGTACTGCTTTCTTTTTATCTATGAGATGTTTGTTTTTTGTCCATTATGTCTGTCTTTTTCAGCATAAATATTCCAAATCAATCACTGATTCTTTGACAGGTGGGTCAGATGCAGATCTTGAGGCAGCAGATAGCCAATGAACTGAACTACTCCTGCAAATTTGACTCGAAACACCTCGCTGCGGCGCTGGATAATCTGAACAAGTGGGTTGGGAATGATGCTTCTTCCTTATTTATTTCTTAGTACTTCGGTTGGTTTTTCCTTCTCCCTCATAGACAACTCACAATGTAAAGGTCCTTGCACACTGAGTCCAAAATTTTCATATGCGTGTTTTCGTTTTATACATATTAGTCATCGTTTCCTATCAAAATGCTTGTTACGGATGTGAAAACGCATGAAATCGAACCTGGTTTGAATTTTTTTTATTACCGACGAAAGTTTCGGAGGCAGTGTGTAAACGTGATTGACGCAACGTCTGGTCGTATTTATTTTTTAACGTGCTAAAATTCGGACTCCGTGTGCCAAAGACCTTAAGTGTGGTCATTTCCAGGTCTTTGCTGTCTGATATTGAAGCTCATTACCAGGATCCATCGCTGCCGTATCCCAAAGAGGACAACACTCTGCTCTACGAGATCACTGCGTATCTGGAGGCCGCTGGAATCCAAAACCCACTAAACAAAGTGAGTCGTATATATGTGAAATCTTCATTTGACCTGCTGTTATTTATGCATATCAGTGATTATTTTATTACATGTTTTTTATGGCCTGATGAGTTTTTTGTTTGTTTTTTTGGCAAAAAAAGACCCCAATTTCAGTGCATCCTGTGTGACATGATACACTCTGTTGACACAAACCGCTTCTTGTTGTTTTATTGAAATCGCTCCTTTCAGATCTACATCACGACGAAGCGTCTGCCTTACTTTCCCATCGTAAACTTCCTGTTCCTCATCGCTCAGCTGCCAAAACTGCAGTACAACAAAAGCCAAGGTCTGTAACTGATTTTCTACACTACCATTCAAATGCTTGGGATTAGTAAGATCTTTTTTTTATTATTTTTGAAAGAAGTCTCTTATGCTATGGAATGCCATTCCTGCCATAATTAGAAATAAATTATGGCAGATTTGGCATTCCATACTATGCTCAACGAGGATGTGTGTATTTGATCAGAAATACATTAAGAACTCTAATATTGTGAAATATTATTACAATCTAAAATAACTGTTTTCCATTTTAAAGTGATATTTATTTCTGTGATGCAAAGCTGAATTCTCAGCATCAGTACTCCAGTCTTCAGTGTCACATGATACTTCAGAAATCATTCTTATATTTACTGCTCAAGAAACATTTCTTTTTATTATCAGTGTTGAAACAGTTTTGCTGCTTAATGTTTTTGTGGAAACCGTGATTTCTTTGATTAATATAAAGTTAAAAAACAACTTTTATTAGAAATAGAAATCTTTTGTAACTTTGTAAATGTCTTTACTGTCACTTTCGATCAATCTAATACATTCTTGATTAAAAGAAGTAGTCATTTAAAAAAATCATGTGGTCCTGCTCGTATGGGTTTGATAGAGGAGGTGTTTTTGTGTTTTCACAGGTATGACGTGCAGGAAGGCTGCAGATCCGGTGGATTGGGCTCCTCTGGTTCTGGGTCTCCTGACGCTGCACAAACAGTTTCACTCCAGATACACTGAACAGTTCCTGGCTCTGATCGGACAGTTTATTCGTTCCATAATGGAGCAGTGCACCAGGTACCTCACTTCAGTATGTGATGATTGAGGAACAAGAACACAGAGGACAAAATGACTATTTTAGAAATATTAAGAAAAGTATTTAAATTTTTTAGTTTTAAAACAAAAAATATAGAAAGTGAAATTATAAAAGTATATAGTATTTATAAAATATAATGTTAAATTTAATTTTAATATGTATAAAATAGTTTTATCTCTAGGCTGTACAAGTACTACATTGCTGTGTAGATAACCTTTATTATTAAAATTTTAATGAATTAACTAATAACTAATTAAAAGGATTATAACGAAGTAATTCAAATGATTATTAAACTACAAAATATCATTTTTTTGCATTGTGGTGTAAAAATATATACAATAAAAATATAATATAACATAAAAACTATGCAAGTTATATAGAGTAAAATAATACAAATTATAATAAATATGAATATGTAGAGAGAACAAATATAAATATATAGAGTAAAATAATACAAAATATGTATTTATTACCAGAATTATAATATAAGCTTTTTTTATAATCTACACAAAGGCAGCACTACAAATACTACATAATTTAATATTTATATTTATCACATTTTTTGTATTACAGTATTTTTTATTGCATTGTGTTAAATATTCTTAATTGTCATTGTGCAAAAAAAAGCTGATATAATTTTTTTTCTGCACGATAGTGACAGAAGTGTTTAACTGTGTCTGTTCCTCTCAGTCAGAAGATTCCAGATATGCCTTCAGATGTAGTCGGAGCATTAATGTTTCTGGAGGACTATGTGCGTTACACTAAACTGCCCAGAAAGGTACGATATATTGCTATGAGGTTTTGCTTTTTATTAATTTTTTTTTATAAATATTTTAAAACATAAAATGAGACGAAATTTTAGTTTTCTCTTCTTTTTCAGGTGGCAGAGGCTCATGTGCCAAGTTTCATTTTCGATGAATTCAGGACTGTTCTGTAAATGTGCCTGTGATAATGTCAAATCATATTTGATATCATTTGTCTTTCTCTTAAGCATTTTTAACATTTCAATTTTAAAACACGATCATCTTTTGTTGCTGTTACTGACCTGATGTCTGTCTGCTGGTGTAATAAATGCCATATGTTTATGTTTTGATACAACTTTTTAGGACATTCACACACTTTTGAAGAATTAATCTCTAACTCACAACCTCTCAAGAGTAATTGTTTTTATAAAATGGTGGTAACTGCAATAAGATAAAAAAAATGTTGTGGATGTGGTTCATTGATTTGATTGTACGCCGTGGCTCATCCAATCAGAATTTAGAGTGAGAGTTATTCTGAACCTGTACACCAGAACGTTTTTGCACACAACACATGAGACAAGATTTGAATGAAAGTTTTACTTTTATCTTAAATATATTACAATACTGAATGGATACTGTATGAAAAAAAATGAGCATTTATCATTTTAATTGTCAGTCTATGTACAGCACACAATAAACAAAAACAGCCATGAAGAATCTATGAATACCAACACTGTACACGGTCAGATGCGAACACAAGAGTGTGACAGCGGCTGACTACACAAGGCATAAAAAAGATGAAATTACAGCTGAAAAAAAAAAAAATCATTTCCGGTTAACATTGTCCTGGGTTTCAGTTTGTGTGTGTGTGTGTGTGTGTGTGTGAGAGAGCGAGTGATAAGTTGCTATAGAAGCTTGTTTCCACAATAGGATAAAATAAACAAATATAAAAATTCTCTCTATTTTTTTTGCGATTCTGGGTAAAAAAAAAAAAAAACTTTTTTCCCAAAAAATTGTGAAAATTGGTAGATAAACAGCAGCAATTAGTTTTATTTTTTCCTCACATTCTGAGGGGAAAGTGAATTGTGCGCCAAACTCAAAATTGTCAGGAAAAAACTCGCACTGACCTTTTTTTTTTTTAATTCTGCAGTGGGGGAAAAATCATTTTGAACTCGGAATTGTGAGAATTCGGAGTTTATCTCGCAATTCCTAATTTTTTATTTTTTATTCTGTATCGTGGAAAAAAAATGAATGTTAAGGTGAACTTTATATTGCGAAAAAGTCCGAATTCTGAGTTTATATCTTGCAATTCCACATTTTTCCTCACAATTCTGAGAAAAAAAAAGTACAAATTGCGTGAAATAAACAGAACTGTGGGGGGAAAGTAGAACCTTTTAAAGATATATATATATATATATATATATATATATATAAATTTTTTATTATTATTATTTATATTATTATTATTATTTTACTATTTATCCCGTGGCGAAAACAGGCTTCCATAGCTCTCAATGTGGGCGTGGCTGTGTGTGGAAATATGAATTTTCTTAAATACATTCATAGGTATTTTGGTTGTGTCCTTCAATCAGGGATCAATGTGCTGAGATGCCCAATAAATCGATTAACATGACCGGCATCAGACTTATTCCAGTACGAGTGTGCATTTGTTTCGGACAGGTCAGGGTCACAGTGAGCAGAGAGTATTGCTTCAGATGGTCAGTTATTATAAACAAAACTATAGTTATTGTTCATGTTCTTGGTGTGAGTTCAGTCTCCTGATGTGTAAATACAAACACAGAAACAGGGCAAGGGTCCCACTTGATGTACAAAGGCGACCTGTTAATTAAATAAAAACCTCAGTTTGCACAAAAACCTATTGCGGTATTAATCATTCTAAAGCACTTAATTGTCATTGGGGTTAAATATGTAATACTGGGGAGGAGGGAAAGACTTTACAAAGTTACCTTAAAAATACCTCATATGCATCATGGAGATGTTACAGGACGGTTTTGGTGGATCACAGGCAGAGTGCAAAAATCAGTGCCGACAGGTCAAACGCACAGCAGACTATGTACAGGTGAAAACTGCCATTACTAATACAATACTGACCAGAAGTAGGCAATCTATCAAGGCTGGATGGTCACGTGACCAGAGGGATACTGTAGCGTGAAGAGTGTCATGCTGTAAACAAACATCTACCAAAATCAGAAAACTGTGATTATGGGTTCATAACAGCAAGTCTACATACAGTACATGTTATTCAGGGAGAATGTGTTCCTCCCTAAACCTCATAATTTATTAAGGAAATATGTTTAGCATTACATTCACACATCCCTAGGGTTTTAGTCTCGCGTGTAAACCATGACAGCTATTATTCTCGCCGTGATTCTGAATTCCATATCAATTCTTACCGTTCGTGTTCATTTTATCCACCTTATTTTTCAACGGAAAAATACATTAAACATTTACATCGGAAAAAAAATCAATGCAGAGGTAAGCTATTCTTTGTGAATGTGCCAGAATTCTGATTAATTAGCCACAGAAGAATAACAAAATGCAAAGAACTGTCCAATTATTTGTACTACAGACCAGTATTTATGATTACTATAATAAATGAAAGTTTGCAGTATTATGCATCATAACAGACTGTTTTGTTTAGTTAAAATAACTTGAACGGGCTGAAACACCGGAAACGTCGCACATTAATTCCGGTTAAATATGGCCGCTAAAAATAAGGTGGATAGACGATACACAAATCTGTTCTTGTTGTTTTCATGAATGCAGCATGTATCACAAAAAAGCCAAGTAGCCGAAACAATCAGCTAAAATCACATTCCTTACGCTTAGGAGAGAATTAAAAATAACGTGAGATGATGATGATGATGATAGGGAAATGAAAGAATTACATTAGGCTGTGAGCATGAGGGAAAAAACTAAGGCCTCGTGCATGTTACGATTCAGAAGCTCATTTCATATAGTAGCACTTTACAACTAATCGACTATGTGTATCAGTTAGAAACTTACGCAGACACTAGCACAGATTTCTGAAGTCGTCATGAAACGTAAAATTCATTATCTTAATGTAATCTCATTTGTGAAAAATTTGTCCAAGCCTATTTCATTTTTTGACATAATGTTTAATCGAGATCAAGAAAAAGTCCAATTGCAACTAAAATAAAACAAAAGTAATTGCAACTTTTTAGCACAATTCTGACTTTATCACAGTTCTGAGAAAAAAACAACAACTAAAAAGTCAAGATTTTAGATAAAAAGCAATGTGAGGTGCACCTGACATAGAACAGCGCACGCAGTTTGAGTCCAGCGGATACTCTCCAAAATTGTTGAATAAAGTCGTTATTTTTGTTTTCGTGTACAAAAAGTATTCTCGTAGCTTCATAACGTTACGGTTGAACCACTGATGGCAGATGGACTATTTTGACAATGTCTTTCATACTTTTCTGGGCCTTGAGAGTGTTATTTACTTGGCAGTCAATGGGACAGTCACAAGCCTCCCAGTTTTCATCCCAAATATCTTAAATTGTGTTCCGAAGACGAACAAAGCTTTTACGGGTTTACAATGACATGGGGGTAAGTGATTAATGACAAAATGTAAATTTTGGGGTGGAGTATCCCTTTAAATAAAAACATGATCTTCCATTAAAAACTTCTCTAGGGTGTTGCATGTTGGACTTCTCCTATCATTTAGTCTGCTTAAAATCTTGCCCCTTTCTCACAATTGGGTGGAGCATGACCTAGTTGTGTTTAGAGATAGGGGTAGGGTTAGGGTATGGTTGGACCTTAAACTCCACCCATTACATCCAGAGAGGGGGAGCCAGACGCCATGCTCCACCCATTGGCTCTACATTCAGATCTGCCTCCATCCAATCAACTACCAACAAATAGAACCAAGTCCCGGTCCAACAGTTTTTTTTTCACTGATGTAGGAAAAAAATATCTGTGGCTATTTCCACTTCAGTAGCGACTTTAAAATTGATCTTAGCATCTTTACTTAATCTGAAGCAGAAATGTGCTCGTTACAAAAGTATCGTTGATTGCTATGCACTGCTACGATCTGACGCATAATCCATGAAATGGTGCTTCTGTGTAGCGTGCACTAGGCTTGAAACAAATTCTGTAAATCTAGGGAGACGATCACAGGAAAGACACTTTAAAGCAAAAAAAAAAAAAAGGTCCACCACGCTCTCCACAACCAAACATCAAAACTGAAAAATACTACACTCTCACATTTCACTCTTAATTATATGACATATGTACAAAATTCTCTGAGAAGATATGACTGTATGAACGGGACCGGATGATGTTCTGGTGAAGTGGACATGGGGTTGAATCTTACCAGCCTACGAAGCTGTCCTTCAATACATGCGGCACCCTTGAGTGAAAGATCTTAAAACATTTGTACATCGTTACACTACAAGGAATCGATAAACATGTTTTCTCATGCATACAGCAGTAGGTTCTACAGTGACAGCGTGCGTTCAAAACAATAGTTAACTTCCTGCTCCTGCATGAGCTTCTTGCACCCGGGCATCAAGGGCACCAATCACAAGACAGCATGTGTTTGGGGGCGGGGTTTAACGAGGGCATGAGTGGCTGCTGTTGTCTCTGTACCTGCTCAGCACGGCTGTCATTCCGGGTTTGTCTCGTGATGAAATTGTGTTCCTGAGTCCTGTTTATGAATGACAGCAGGAATGGGATTCTGATACCGCGCTCCTTAACGTCCAGGGTAAGATGGCTCCATGCCACAAATGCTAAACAGAGAGATCGGAGGAGACCATGCCCAACTCTTCCATTCACTCGTCCCTTGTTTCTCCATTTGAATTCCTTATTTACTTATTTCGTTTTCTCATTCATACAAAAGCAGAAAAATTCTTACGGAGTTTTGCAGGCCAGTTTCGAGGAGTTCTTTTATATTGACGTTTCCCACAGCTGAAACAGATCACACACAGACAAAATGAACACGTGCCAGTAAATATGACTTGTGCCGTGATAAAAAAAAGTATGCATGATTATTATGATTATTACTGGAATGTGCAGTCAGTACAAAGTCTTCAGCAAAATTAGATGTTCTTGAGTAAATATTTAAGAATTTCTTTCAAAAACATTTTTAAGAATTGCACCAAGGAACATTTTTATAAATTTCTTAAAATGTACATTTTCTACTTTCAAATTTTTGAAAGGCCACAGGCCACATCTAGTTTTTAGCACCAAGTGCTTCATATCATCAGTGAATAGTAGCAATGAGAAAACAAAGTTTTTCGAAGCTCTGAATCAACTGAACCAATTGCTTTGTAAAAATGATTCACGGTTTCAAAGCGCTCAAAACATCACAGGATCACAAGAATAAAAAGTCATTCAATTAATTAAAGATTAACCTACATAATAAAAATAGTCAGAGATGAGTTAAAAACTATTAGACATTTTAGTATAATTGAAATACGATTATAGTTTTTGTTAATATTTTGAATTAGATTTTATTTTTGCTTTCATGTTAATTTTAGTTAAAGTTTTAGTAATTTTTATTTTTGTAATTTCTACATGTCTATATTGTCTATATATTTATACATCTTTCTTCAAATTTTAAGTTTAGTTAAATCTGCAGTCCGTAAGTTTTGCCTCTTTGTCGCCATCTCTGTTTGAAAACCTGGAATTGCAGCTGCTTGTGGAATTATCTTCCTTGCGTGGGATGTGCTCCAGATGTATCTAATGTTTTGAGGTGAATGTGTAGCTGTCAGTCACCGCACCGGTGTGGATGTTTACTGTACTTCGCAATCACAGATTCTAGCCTATGTCTTGGAAATATGACCCAAATAAGAATCTTCTCCGTATATTGACATCTGAACAAGTAAGTAACAAGTCTGCCACGTTTGTTCTGACCAACTGAGGAAAAAAGCATTACCATAAATCGCGCTACCAATGTGATTAAATCTAAAGATCGGTTAGCCCATATCACATCAAACCGTGCAAAGTATTATTATTGTTATACTTAATTCTCAAATTATTAATGTTAACAACATCAGCATTGCGTGACTATGAGTATAGTGTGTATTAACGTGTAGATTCTTTTAACCCAAAAAGCAAACTATGCTCCCATTGAACTGGTTTTCTTTAAAATACAAATCTTGAGTAATCCCAGGCTATCTGTAATCAGAAGCACATTTAAAACTGGAATATAATTAAATTTCATTCACATGTGTTTTATGAACACATAATCCTTTCTGGATCACAATTCACCATCAAAATGATACATTTAATTATTCTAGCTGCTGCAAGAAAAGGCTATAAACGATCTGGCACCTGCAGCATCCTCACATGTGATAGCCTAGTAGCTGGGACAACATCTTTATGTTTAGAGATATGACGTAATGACGCAGTGCAATGGTCGAATTACCCGCGAAAATTACCCCTACTATTACTACCCCTACCACTCAAATTAGAAAACATTATTATAAGCTAACCGATGTGAATCGGGCTAAAGTAAGGCGATAGTTTTGAACACTGGCTGGTTATGTAATTGCTCAAATACTGATTTCGGATCATTTTTAACCAAAAAAAAAGTTACGGACTGCAGCTTTAAGAACTTTAATTTGAAAGTTTGATACCAAAGTTTGATAAGTTCTGAACCACTGATTAAAAAACAAATTTTCTTGAAGCAGTGTTTCAAAAGCTCTCGTCATTAGTGGATGGATCATCTCAAGTAAAAACCTCTAAAGTTACACAATGTGCAGTAAATGCAGTGTAATTACCCCTTGAGAAACGGTCTAAATAATTTAATCATGTGCTAATGACAATAAAATGACATATGGAAAGTCTTACCCTGGCACTCTGTCTGTTGGCCTTCCTCTCCTCATCTGGAAGGGGAGGCATGGGGTAGGGGTATCTCCGGCTGGAGGCGATGGAGCCCGTTGAAGAAGTGGGCGATTTGGCGGGTGACAGTGTCCTGAGGGAGCGGAGAGATGTTGCATTAGTACTGTTGTGAATCGGATACTAGCATTAACAAACACGGAGCTGTCACCTTTGACCCCTTGATGAGGTCAGAGGGAGTGTTTCCACGGCTAGCCATCATCCAAAATCACTAACTTCATCAGGCCTTGCCACAAAAATACCCACTGGCTCTTACTGGAGAGTGAAGCTGAGCAGATACTGCGAGCACAATGTAGTGCTGTTGGGATGTTTAACGAACAAACATACCCGGCGTCATGTGGGCTTACAAACATGGCAGACATGATGAGGTGATCAGGACAGACACATGTGATCATCGTCACAGAGACTATGGCAGCCAAACGATGATGACATTATAGAGTGCAAAAGCGACACACGTTAAGCAGCAGCAGGCATGCAGAGAGGGACAGAACAGTGAAGGAGGAATAAAACAAAAATGAATCAAACACAGAACTTTAACTACAATCAATGAGGCTGGTTTGGCCTTTTGATGTTCACACACAGAAGCACAAATACATGAGTGAATCTCACAAAAACACACCCTAGCTATACTTCAGTCCAAAATCAAAAGAAGATATTATATTAAGTCAAATTAATGACATAATAATGAGACATAATGACATTTAATTTATATATACATTATATATATATATATATATATATATAGATACCACATACTGTAACATTATTTTTAGGAAAATTATGATGATTGTTATTGTGACAATGTTTATTGTTTCCCACATATTTCACCCCCAAAAATATTTTTTTTTTCCTCACTGGTGTTTTCATTAATAGTCATTTTAGTTTACTACATTGCCAGAACTACTGTAATATTTTTTATTTAAATTCAAATAAATTAAAGGTAGTACAAAAATGTAATATGATGTATATTTGCTTTACAATATTTTTTAAATTATTTATTTGCATTATAATAATATAATTTTTTTAAATGTGCTTTTTGTCATTTAACTATTGTCACAATGCAACAAGAAACTTAATGGTCCTACAAATATTTTCTATGTAAAAAAATCACTTCTTATTGAAACAAATACATTGAAATGAATATTTGATTTTGAGAGGATTCATGTCATTTCTGCCAGCAAGTGCTCTTCAAACCCTAACACTCAGTTCTCATCTCTGAAAAATTATATTTGGTCAGGGAAACGAACAACTGAGGAGGGAAACTGATGAATAGGGACAGATATAATGCAGTCTGATGTTATTATACCTAATATAAGGTCCTTCAGTGTTTTTATTCACATCTTCTACCCATTTAGTTACATAATACTCTGATTTGACGCAAGGGGTTAAATACCTGCAGGAGGAGGATGGGGAAGGAGCGATGGTGAACAGAGAGATAGAGAAAGGGAAGGGTAGGGGGAGAAGAGAAAGAACAGGAGAGATAGGAGAAACAGGATAAAGAAGGAAGTTGGTAAAAGACAGCAGCAGCACTGAAATTCTTTACGGTCCAAGATGCAGGTGAGCGATCAGACAGCAGCTCAGAGTACAGCACCTACACAGATATCATGAAGCTTTTCTGCTTTATGGCTGGTGCAGGACAGAAAAATTAAAGACTCTACAAAAAACAGCTGCTTTATACGTCAGCATCCAATAGACCTTAGTTCACCTGAAAATGCAAAATTTGTCATCATTTACTTGTTGTTCCAAATCTATTTGACTTTCTTTCTTCAGAAAAATATTATTTTCCATTCAATGAAAGTGAAATAGGGGCTAGTGAATATCTAAAATGACAAAAACAGAATAAACAAAGTAGTCTGTATAAATTGCGCACTGTATTCCGAGCCATACAAGAACTTTTAGAAAGTAAACAATTGAAATTGAACTTGTATTAGATGAGAATCTTCCCCTTACTGTAGCACTAATATCTCATTCACACGTGCATATTCAAACAAAGTTTACATACTACTGTTCAAAAGTTTGGGGTCAGTAAGCTTTTTTTTTTTTTAAAGAACTGAACACTTTAATTCAGTAAGGATGCATTGATCAAAAGTGAAAGAAATCTTCTGTAACATTATAAATGTCTTTAATATTTCAAATAAATGACGTTCTTTTGAACTTTCTATTCATAAAAGAAATCCTGAAACATAATGCATCACAGTTTCCACAGCAATATTAAACTATTACATCTATACTATATATTTCTTCAAATATCGATATTGAATAAATGTATGCAAATTAGATTTAAGAGTTATTGCAGAGGTTAAAGTATCAGTAATAAGACTTAAATTAAGATCTCCTCCTAATATCACATCATATGGCTTCAGAAGGCTTAAGCAAATGACGCACTATGTACTTATGCACTATTTACTCAACCATGTAGTGTATGAATTACATAAGGTTATTTTGTCATTAATAATCGGAGTCTGATAGCCCCTCCCCCTTCGCTACATAATTAAAGCTGCGGCAGTTGAGTGCATGAAGTGTCCAACATTCCACACTTTTTTCTCTGGTTATTTAAGTGCATCATCAGGGTTTTTAAAGTACACTTTTTCTTTTTGGAATTTTCAGTGTGAACACACTATTTATACTACAAAACTACAAAAGTATGTGATTTGCAATGCACCTCTAGAATATAGTGTATGAGTCAAACGGACTACTTTTTTTTTATACTTCTTAATAGCTTAACAGTCCCTGATCACTAACTGGTTTAGTATAGAAAAGCATCAACATTCTGTTCTGTGTTCTAAAAACAGAAATTCATACAGGTTTGGAACGACATGATGAGTGAATGATGATTTATTTTTCAGTGCTCTATTCCTTTAAATTTACCAGCACGTTTCCACAACCATCAGGCTACTCAACGTTAAAGCACATCTCAGAAGTGCAATGCTGCTTACTAATGCGTTTCTGAATATGTCTTGCTTGAGATAAAGTTGTAGTATTTGTGTAGGTCAGCTGCATGTTGTTTTTTGTTTTAGTTGTGGTCAGTTTGTCACATGCGTTTGGAAAAAGAGAGTTCAGGTGCAGAAACGAGCATCAAGCTGAAATCAGAATCATTGAAGAGTGTTCATACAGATCATGACAGACGTGCAGGTCAGTTTCAACGTGCTGTTTCCAGAGGTTAAACCAATGCACAGCCAAAACGAACCAACATTTACTTCAAACACACAAAACAACTTTTCAATAAAATAGTTTGGACTGTAGTAATGACAAATGGCATAGAGTTTAAGACTCCGTGCAAAGTCCAACATCTACATCGGTCACTGTACGATGTCATGTGGCAACACTGCATCTCTTACTCTGTGGAGTTGGAGCGAGGACGGAACTTCTTTCCCTTGAGCTTCTTACGGGTACCTGTGATGTTTCCTGCATCGACAGAGAAGAAGAACACATGATATGAATGCTGAGATGAATCTGATGCAAGCTCTGACATTTTGAGTGGATGTATTGAGGGGGGCGTTACCTTGCCATGAGTTGCTCCTGGGTCGCCCATTTTCACAGACGTCAGAGATGTGCTTGGCATCTGGGATTCTTTCACTCCAGGAGTGAGACAGACCATTAGATCTTAAGACCAAAGAACACAGAAATTCTCATTGAAGTTCATTAAAAGCAGTTACAAAGATTAAAAGGGTTCTGTATGAGGAAAACAAATGACAAAGACGTTATGTGGATCATTCCTACTAAGCAGTACATTTTAATGTTTCCACAATTAAGTGCGTGTTTTTCCAATGTCTCTGTCATACTATCATGGAAAACTGACAATGCATTTTTTCTTAATTTCTCCATCCTTCAATAAAAATGTCCAGCAAAATAATTTCTTTGAAATATTGTCATAATTTATAATCATTTTATAGGTTTTCCACTTGTTTTCAACTTCACTTTTTATCCTTGTTAATCTTTTGTCATTTTCTTGACAAAAGTCAGTTTCTTTAATGACATTATCATTCAAATGATGTCATTTACTTCCTTAAAATTCTTTCTTATTATATTACATCTTAAAGCTTACTACAGTATATTAATTTTTAAAACATTGCAGAGATCAGAGGATACTGTAAAGCAGGAATGAGCCACATCACTGTGATAAGCAGAACAAACACACTGAAATGAGCAAGATGAGCATGAGATCATGGAGATGGGACACCATGAAGACACTGACTTACTTACTGTCCCGGTATTAACGATACAAGAGCCTGATAGGACTTTAGCAATAACCAAGAGAAAGACAAACAGACCGTTTTGAGCACAAACACAGCAAAAACCTGCAGCGGAGGAGTCATTAAAGAAGGAATAAAAACCTGCAAGTCTTGAAAAAAATGACATCCTGTAGAAGGAACTGCACAGTTTATTTTAAAGAAGTCTACACCAAATAACACTGGGATTATTTAATATTTTGAATAATACATAGCTCTATTATTAAAAGTAATCTTTTTAATATCTCAGTTGTATCTCCTAGTCTCCAATGTCTCAAACTGTGTTCAGTTTCACAAAGATGCCTTAAATTAAAGATCTCAGTATGAACTTCATTTCTCATCAAAATATGTCTGAGAAACAGTAAGTTCATAGCTATATAGATTTATATGTCACAATATGTCTCATTCATGTCTTAAGTCTCCAAAGTTGTTTCACGGAAACGTCTGAGACAAAGTTGATACTTAAATGAAACATAAGTTGAAACTCCATTAAGTCTGTTGAGCTCTCAAGGTAAACTTTTACACTTTGTTAGCTGAGCAGGCAAAGCGATGAAGATGGAGATGAAGCACACCTGAAGCCGAACAGAGAGATGTTTTGGCTGATGGAAGGGATAGAGGGGGTGAAAGAGCAGGTGTTGATCTGGAGGTGAGACAGGTAAGCAGACCTCTTCTTGGAGCTGCTGCCGGAGTTTGAGCTCACGCCCTGCGGCATGTCACTGTACAGAGAATCAGCATCTCCAGGCTTCTTCACGTAATCACCCGGAGGCATTTGACTGACAAAATGAAGAAGTTTTGTTCTGAAAACCGAGCTTGGGAGAAATCTTAAATCTGATCACTTAGAAAACAATACCATTCAAAAGCTTGTGGGCAGTAAGATTTTTTTTTCTTTTAATCATCAAATTGAAAAGTGACAGTAACAGATTTAATGATACAAAAGATTTATATTTCAAATAAATGCTGTTACTCTGAAGTTTCTTTTCCTTAAAGAATGATTTTTGGAAGGATTTTGGAGGATCACTGATGTGACACAGAAGAGTAGAGTAACGGCTGCTGAAAATTCAGCTTTGCACAGGAATAAATTATTTTTTAAATATATTAAAACAGAAATAAGTTTTTTAAAAATTGTACTAGAATTTCACAGTATTGCTGTTTTTGCCTTGGTGAGCAAAAGAGACTTCGTTCAAAAACATTGCAAAATCTTACTTACCCAAACGTTTATGTAATACATAGGTTAAGGAGCTTGTTCAAATCCTTAATTACAGAAATATGAGCAATAATAATAACCTTAGCAATAATTAAAGCTCACACAAAACATAAAAACACAGTTATAAAATGAAGAAAAGGGCAGACAAACCGACAGAATCTTCTGTGTACGTCAGACTCAACATACTGACGCTGTCTGTAGCTCCTTCACAGGGGAGAAAAGACAACAACAAAAAATATGCAATTAGCGCAAAACATCCAGAGAAAAGCATAATAAAACAAATCTGGATATCATTTGGTTCTGTATGTGGAAGAAGCTGTTTGCTCCAAAAGGTTCATAGTATTAAAAAATAGCCCTTTGGAGATTAAACACAAGAAAGTTTGGATGACATGAGGGTAAATGGTGATAGAATTTTAATTTTGGGGTGGACTATCACTAAGTAAAGTTTAATAATGTTTCAGCTAGTGAGTGGTCTGTAATCATGTGACTCACTTGTATCCCCATGCAGAAATGCCTAGAATCAGTGCAAGGACCAGGATAGAGCCTGCAATGGCCCCGATGATGATGTTAGTAGTGATGATGCCTGTCAGAGGAAAAGAACAGTTAATGTGTAGTCACAGCAACTAAAAGTCAACACTGACCAGCAACCATCTGGGCAAACTGGATGTAAACATGATTTATATTTATGTTAGATACAGAATCTATAATCTAAAAGTTTGTTTTGTCCAGTTAACCGCATGCCAAAATCAATCTGAAATAAAAACAGATAGAGACAGAAACTAGAAAAAAGATTTAGATTAAAATTTATGACTCTTTCTGTCCACGGAGGCTGTATATTAAAGGCATACAATCAAATCCATAAAACAGGGTATATGACAAGGTTTATAACAACACAGCACAGCAGACAAACTCTGCTAGCTTTCATTCGGACAGAAACACGGAGGAATGATGGGGCGAGTGAACGACAAAACGACAACAACTCAAATCTAAACTCACTGTCACTCCAGCAAAAGACATGAGCCTGTCCACAAAGAACGAGTGCGTATAAACAAAAGCCATGAAACAGAAAAATAAAAAGAGAAATTAAAAGCGTGTGAAATGTGTGTGAGTGGTAAATGAACTGTTGAACAGGAATATGAAAACAGAACCGAAGAATAACAGACTAATAAAAAAAAAATTCATTTTTTTTTATTTTACATTTTCAGCCCTCATATATTTAAATATATGTGTTAAACAAATGTGGTTGTATGCTCTGAAATAGCTCCGAATCATTTTTGTTTGCAATAGCAGGAATGAATAAAATTTAACAGTCAAGTATATCCAAAATGTTTACTGTAAGAATTAATTTAATATAAAAAATTGTGTAAATAATCAATCAATTCTAAGCTGTTTTTCACTAAATAAATTAAAATGATTAAATAAAATCCTTCAGTGTGTTAATATTGCTGGTGCCACTGTTTTATGTTGTACTTAAGAGAGCACCTTACTAGTGGTAAAATCGATTAATGTATCCATTTTATACAAATGACTTTTGAAATATGCTTTGACATGGCAGATCTTTAAGCTTTAAGCAAGTGATGAGCTTGTGTCATAAGCAGTTTTTTTATTTTTTTTATGTGTGTTGGTAAAGGATCTCCAAATAGTGGAACTGGCTCTGCATATCATTCTCTTGTGAAGACTAAGCAAATGTGAAAGTTTGGCCTACCTGATGTTTTGGCTGTGGGTCGCACCAGCAGGTAACTCAGAGGAGAGCTGGAGTTACAGTCCTCACCTGCCCAGCCCAGGTCACACACACACCTGAGCTCATTACTGCACACCTACAGCACAAACACACACATAAAATAAACCATTTATATAGTCACAGCCATTAACAAAACAGCAACTAACTAAATCTTTCACTACAATAAAAGAAGAATCAGGGACTTTTACATACGTTTATTTACATATCAGGGGTATTAAACACATATTTGATATTAACCATTAATATGTGACCCTGGACCACAAAATCAGTCAAAAAAGAATAAATAAAAATAAATAAGCTATCCATTGATGTATGGTTTGTTAGAATAGGACAATATTTGGCCAAAATACAACTATTTGAAAATCTGGAATCTGAAGGTGCAAAAAAATAAAAATATTGAGAAAATCGCTTTTAAAGTTGTCCAAATGAAGTTCTTAGCAATGCATATTACTAATCAAAAATAAAGGTTTTGATATATTTATGGTAGGAAATTTACAAAATATCTTCATGGAACATGATCTATACTTAATATCCTAATGATTTTTGGCATAAAAGAAAAATCGATAATTTTGACCCATACAATATATTGTTGGCTATTGCTACAAATATACCCGTGCTACTTAAGCCTGTGTATTGCTGTCAATCCAAAAAAAATAATCATGATTAACCACATCTAACAAAAAAAAAAATTAAATAATAAATATATTTTCACAATAAATCTTATTTTCCAAATTAATGTAGAAATAATATAAAGATGGTATATTTTAAATATTTGTTTAGTGGCATCTTTATACTATATTCTCTACTTTTTATTAAGTATTATGAATAAAGGCCAGTATTAACAATACCAATACTAATACTGATGCCTCTGGATTAAAAAAATATATATATGAATACAGCTACTTGTAAAATTTGTACTATTAGGCCTAAACTATTACAGAACATTAATAATTCTTGTAACTTTTAATTTAAGTGAACTTAAAACAATCTTCACATAAACCCATTACCCTATAATGTCACATTTAGCTGTGCCTTTTATACAGTATGTTGTATAAAGTGTAGTAATATAGTGACGTTTCTTTTTCTATCATTATCAAGTTTCTCTGTTTCCCCCCCCCCCCCCCCCCCCCCCCACTTAGTTTTATTTGGCACATTAATTTTTACAATAAATAAGAAAATACTATTTCACATCATAAAGCAGTACAAATTTTCTTCAAAATTTACTCATGGCATTTGGCACATGTGCATATGCACATTTTTTTTAGCTGAAAGTGGATCAGTGGGTGACACAACTGTCACAATTCACACCACACACAATCTCTCACCCCATGTCCGGAGCAGATCACTCTTTCGTTGGTGCCGGGGCACGTGCTGAAATTGAATTCCTGCACTGGGAGGCATTTGTGGTTAAAGCAGATGCGATCCGTCCCACACGCCGTTCCATCCTCTACGTATCCCAAATCAGTGTCGCCATCAATCAGCACATGACCTCCACTGAAACATGCAAACTCACTTTAGGAAAATCAGTCACAAAGAAAGCTGAAGAGAGTGTGTGTGTGTGTGTGTGTACCTGCAGTCCATTGAGGCGCTGTGCTGGGCCACAGAGAAAGATGTCAAACCTCCCTGTAACTCTCCTAGTCTGGGTGCAGGAGAAATGTTGGAGCACAGCAGGTATCCACAGTGTACATCCCTAAAAACACACACATGCACAAGTTTAATCTAGATAAGTACATAAAACTAGGGTAATCCATAATAAACTAGAAAAAAGTGGAAAAGCATAATTTGCAAGCCTGGAAAAGTTCATAGAAACTCATAGGAATTTCTATTATTATTTGTATTACACATAAACATACACTTTTTGTGGTATAGAAAGCCTGTTACTCTTATTTAGTAACTTCCCCATTAATGTGGTATGACTGTCAAACTCACTGTTTTTTGCACTGAATCCAGGTGTCTCTGTCTCGTCCACAGTTGCCCTTCTCTGTGCCCTCAATGTTGAGTTTCTCATAGCAAAACTTTTCAGCCGATGTTGCTTCTTTTAAAACAGAAATGTCACACTAATCATAATTACATCAAAACCACTAACTAAATCAATGTTTAAGTACTAAAATGAATAAAACAAAAAATGAAATAAAATTATAGCCAAATAGAAGAATGAACACATTAAAATATTATTAAAAACAACTAATAAAAACTTCAACAAGTAAAAAATGGCAAAAGCATATAACAAAAGTGCTAAAATTATCAAATTAAAATGAAATATAACATTTAAAAACAAGACAAAACAAAATAATAATAACAATGTAATGGCTTATTAATAATATTAAAATAGCAGTCACTCACTCTCTCCCCAGAGGTATTTGCATTGTCTGTCCTTGGTTTTGCATCTGCCATTGAAACATCTTCCCTAAAATGAGTTGAAATGAAGAAAAATAGGTTACAGTGACATATAGAAATAATATAAAATAATAAATTATGACTGTTTTACTGTATTATATACACATTTGATATATAAAAACTCACTTGGTCTTTCTCACATGTGTACCCATCCATCTTGTGCAGGTTTGGAGGACACTGTGAAGAATATATATAGTTTTACACTTTAAAGCATGTTTACAATGGCATACTGATACTATCTACTGTTTTTAAAAAAGTAGTACACAGTATATATACCAGGTATAGTAGAATATGTGAAATTTATCCTGGTATGACCTACTAGATTTGCAGAAATGTGCAATATACAAATGAAATAGTGTCCCATAAATGAATATTGCAAAGTGTTTGACATGAACCAGAAGCAATTTCTTGATTACCAAATGACTGCCATGCCTTTAAACAGATTAAAAAGATTAAGATGCAAAAAATTATGATGAAAAATGAATTGTGATGGGGTTTTTTCTCATTCTGATGGCACCCATTCACTGCCTCATTTCCATTTTCTGAGATTTAGTAAATTTTCCGCAAATTTTCTTTTTTAAACTATTCCTTTGATATATTTATTCTACTGCTGTAGGATGTGTTGTGAGATGTACATAACAGTGCCCTCACCTGGCTGGAGTTCCCAGTGCACATTTCCGGTATGTCACAATCATTGACAGCCTCACGACAAAGTACACCCATAAACTCCAGCTACAGAGATAGCACAAAAATCATTATAAATCACACACAAACAGAAGGCTACAGAGTTTTCTTGTACAACTCAGCGCCTACCTGGCAGTTCTTACAACAGAGACCATCACTGCATTTGGCTCCCTGAGTCAACATACATTTCTTGCAGCAGTTCTCTCCTTCTCTAGCACACTCCTGCAGAAAAAACCCCTCAGATTACATAAGAAGTGTCAGATTAATGTGATCATGATGTTGATGTAAGATCACTCACGGCTGGGCTTCCACAGTCACACTCCTCTCCTGCCTCCACAAAACCATTTCCACACTCTGGAGGATCCAAGAGCTACAGAACAGAAAAGTTATGTTATTTTGCACATTTTTATTTGTTTATTTATTGGACTATTATTATTATTATACAAACTTATGACCTGTTTTCATATGTAATGAGTAAAATAATTTAAAAGATTAATATATATTTATGTATGTGTGTGTGTTTTAAGGGTTATATAAAGTTCATAAGAAAAGCATTGATTTGAATTTTTTCAACATTTACTGGTAACAATATCTTAACTGTTCATTTTGATAAATGTGCATCCTTGCTGAATAAAAATATGAATTTATATTGAAAAAAAAAATCTTCCTGTCCCCAAACGTTTAAATATTATTGTATATATAAAACTTTGTGAATAAGCATTCCAATTTTGTGTAAATCCGTGGCACATTTTTTTAGTTCTGTGGGTGCAGATTCTGTCTGGGTTTGGTGACGTACTAAGGAAAGTGATTGCTATGAACACACAGACAGAACTGTACTGGGTTTACCTTTGAAGGTTTGTTGAAGAGACACGCACCACCTCCACTGTTCAGGAAATCATGATACTCTTCCACATTACAGTCAGAAAATCTCTTGGGTAAGTAGAAGCTGTTAGAGAGAACCACAAAGCACTAGAGTCACACTGCCTAACTTTACTTCCACCCCCTTTGATTCACACAACCACCGAGAGAGTGTTTGTAATGCTAATCAAAGTCTCATAGAGCTTAAACTAAAGCTTACCTCAGTCACCATGTTTACATGCACATTGTTTTCTGGTTAAGGCATTCTAGCCCTTATTTTGAAAACAATTCCTGAATGCTGCACATGTAATCATATTATAAATAAACTAAGATATGCAGATTCTTTCCCACTACTCCTATGTGGAAATACTGGAGGCACTTACCAACAGAGAATTATTTTTCTTTGGCCAGATGTATGTGTAAATGGACAGGATATTCCAATTACAAATAAAAAGCATTTATCATTATTACGGGGAAATGCCAGCTGGTTTATTCAGATTGTGGCAATCAAGTTAAATCACATTTACATGACACATACTCTAAATAATCAGAGTACAACCAAATTCCAATATCAAAATGTTCATGTAAACATGGTCACTGTTGAAAAGTTCTCATATTATTGCTAATAAATATGGGCTTGGGATAGTGAACAAGATTAATGTGAACATCAGTCTGGTTAGATGGGGAAACGGTTACATGGCTACTGACTCATTCAGACCAGCAGAGGGCAGGACTCAGACACAAAGAACAATAAAGCGTACAAACAAAACACAAGGGCCAGAGCAACCAGATTTGGTGTAAATAGTCATTCCCCTGTTTACAGGCAGATCTTCACCTTTTCAACAAGGTGGACATGTAGTGTATTGCATTATAAATAACAGTTGCTAAATGAATTCACATCTACAATTACATTTATTAATTTAGCAGGCACTTTTATCCAAAGCGACTTACAAATGAGGAAAACAACAAGCGATTCATCATAAAGAGGCAAATAAACCCAAGAAGTACTGATAATACAAAGTTTCCAAAATTGAAGACATCTACGGCCTAAAACAGGAATTCCCGAACCTTTTTGTCAGATGAAACCCTTTTGACCCAAAACATTCACTTGAAGAACCGCCTGAGATGTTCATTTATTATGTGTGACCCTGGACCACAAAGCCAGTCTTAAGGGTCAATTTTTTTAAATTGATATGTATACATCACATGAGAGCTGAATAAATAAGCTTTCCATTGATGTATGGTTTGTTAGAATATGACAATATCTGGCTGAGATACAACTATTTGAAAATCTGTAATCTGAGGGTGCAAAAAAATCTAAATATTGAGAAAATCACCTTTATAGTTGTCCAAATGAAGTTCTTAGCAATGCATAATACTAATCAAAAATTAAGTTTTGATATATTTACGGTAGGAAATTTACAAAATATCTTAATGGAACATGATCTTTAATTAATATCCTAATGATTTTTGGCATTAAAAAAAAAAAATTTTTGATTCATACAATGTATTTTTGCCTGTTGCTACAAATATACCCGTGCTACTTGTGACTGGTTTTGTGGTCCAGGGTCACATATCAATAATTAAACAACACATATGCATGTTCATGGTTCTCTGATGTTGGTTAAAGGTATATATATATATATATGATTATGTAAGCTTAAACAAGTCACATTCATTCTTTAGTGTTTTTAATGTTTATTTTAAATAAATTTCTAAATAAATATTTTAAAATTTAGGTCCCTTTATTTTAGGGACCATTTCTCATTAACTAGCTGCTTATTAGCAGTTAATTAGTACTTATAAAGCACATATGGATGCCTTATTCTGCATGACCATATTTTAGTCATGCACTAAAATATGGTCAAGCATATATTATTTATATTACATATTTTCTTATGAACACCCTGCAGTTCATGAAGCCTAGTTTGGGAAACCCTGGTCTGAAATCCACTCTTTCTTTTAGGTGAATCCTCTCTGATCCTGATGACACGTTCAAAGCTTTTAGTTCCTCATTCATCTATCTATCCATTCACTACACCCTCCCTTAGATGAAAATCACAGTTTATCCACTTGTAAACACAGAGGTGTGGCAGCATGCTCAAATCGTACGAGAACACTGAACGCTACTCAGCCTGTATCAGCTGCGTCGCTGCCCTCAATATCCTGCACAGACCATTCCGAAGCAGTAAGCACTATTCCAATCTGTGACAATCTGCAACAATGCATTTTCAGGAAGCCTTAACCGGAGGCTGAGAATCAATAAGTGCATATCTCACATTATGCCGTGTGTGAGTGGTTACTCTTCATTTACCAGACGCTGAGTGTGTTCCTGGAATATCGGGGGCACCTTGTCTTACCTGCTTGAGCATGGGTAATTAATTTTAAGGTGTTGCAGACATTTTCACAGGATTGTTAACAGCAGGGAGACACACTTAAAAGGGGGAAAACAGAGAGCACAAAACATCCTGCCACATTAACACTGAAGTTAGTGGATCAGATCGGACATGCAGGCTGCACGGAAAATAAACTTCTCAAAACATCCATCAATGGAGAGACAGATCAACATGAGCGTGTCTGTCTGAATGGCCATTGATACTAGTGTTAATAACATGAGCCGTGAGAGTGTGCTGCAACTTTCAGGAAATGATGGATATCTATATATATCAAAAACAACCCAACTACATCATATGTGCATGTTGAAACCAGAGGACTTTCTCATACTCAGAAGTTTGGACTTTTTCTCCCAATAGTCCCATATTCTCCTGATAGTGAGAAAGTGCTTAGCTCGGTGTGGTGATTGATTACAACACTTTTTCTCTTAGTTTTTGATCATCTACACATGATATTTCAGTTTAGAGGTCCAAAGGAGGAGTTACTGACTAATATATGTGTTCAGAAACATGATTTGTGAAGAGAAGAAGTCTTATTTGAGAAGCTAAGCAAACAGCAAGACGGAGGGTGAACACACATTGAGAGTGCTGGTGTGAATTTCAGCTAACGTCCTGTCAGTAAGCCATTAAACATCAGATGAGATATCAGTCACTTTTGTCACTGAAATTCTGATTATCTAATTGTATTAGAAAAGCAGAATTTTGTGTTAAGAGGTAGACTGTGTGTGTGTCACACAGGCTTTATGACATTTGACATTAGCATGAAATCATGATCGATCTGTTCTCTTGAGTGTGAATGACTGCAGACACTTTTAAACACTTTAAAGGGGTCATATCACAGAAAATCACATTTTCCTTTTATAAAAAGAGTTACATACTGCAAGGTTTGGAACTCAAAGTTTCCTCCACATTCCAAAAAGAATGTTCTTTAAACGAAACTAACAGCTAGTTATGCAATCTTCATAGTTATGACCACACAAGGATGCCAAATGGATTTCGGTGTGGATTGTTTTTTTGCAGAAAGGCTTTTATTTAATTGTGGGCTAGTTCAGACAATATTGGACCTGACAGCAAACCCAAAAAAGCCTGTTTAATTCCAAGAGGTGGAAAATACTGAAATCTCAGCTAATATGATCAGGCTGAAATGCATATGACCCCTTTAAACTTAGAGGAGCCCAATAATCCTCTCTTAACGAAACATGTCCCATAATGAGCTATCAGCCGAATTAAAAACCAGTAAAGAAGAGAGCACACAGGAAACTGCAGAATGTTCCAACACAATGCAGCTTCTGCTATATCGCTCTCTTGACTGAATGCTATTAGATGGAGTGAGGGGCTGAAGTGACTCAGCAGTTGACTGGTCGACAGGACACGAGCGAGTAGCATGACACAGCCAAGCGTCTGCTCACCTGCTGTCCCATTCGGGATCGAGGGGAAACGCAAAAGGTATTAAAACACACGGATAAAGACAAACCAACACACACAGACGCACACTGTGACATGAACAAACACCTATCGCATCACACGTATCTGACATCACATCACAGCATTTCTCGAAAGACCACTGTGAACATTTCTGACTGTTTTAACCATATATACTAAATGTGAGTTGTGGTTTGCTATGCTGTTAAGACAATTTTTCACTTTGACACTGTTTATGAATATTAGATTGCTAAAAAAAAAAAAAAGAGCCAGTGCAAATTTGAAACATGAACAGTGACATGTCAAAATCCACATGTGAAATGTCAACAGTGGAGAGCCAAACAGAGAAAATTGGACTAAAATGATCAATAACACTTTCTGACATTTTGAGGATATCATTTTCTAATTTTACACAGGAGTTCATATGTCAATCTTACAAAAATGTCCTATTTCACCCCAATATCAAAAGAAAAATACAAATGTTTGGCACAAAAGAAAACAGAATTTTTATGATTATAAAAGTTTTATTTGTGCAGTGATTTTTTTTATGATAATTACAAAGATTTACATTAATCTGAATTTAACTGGAATTTTTGTGTAATGTTCAATTGTGATTCTTATTACTGTAATACAATAAAAATGTATTTAAGGCAGCACAAATTATGTATGACAAAGTAAATAAATAATAATTATATAAAAACAACTGAATGAATATTTCATATTTTAATTTTGACTTTAATAATTATATATATATATATATATATATATATATATATATATATATATATATATATATACATACAGTAGTATTAATTGCACATTACATTAGTAAGAATTGATTTTAGGGTGAAATGCTAATCTGAAATGTGCTTATTTTGTGGAAGGTTTTGTGAGATTCACCCTAACAGATTGTAATGCTAATTTGCCCACCCATCAACAGTCTGTGAGGTTCCCGTGAAAATGAAAACAGGACACAGAAATGAGTAAGCACTGGGACAGATGAATTGAGAAACCAGATTATTTACTGCCACCTAGCTGAATTCATGAAAATGAGTGTTTAAATCTGTCTCAAAGGGTGTTTCTCAAACAGAAGACTGCATCCTACGAAGGCTGCATATCTCAGCTGCCACATCATCAAACGTCGCTGAAGGCCATCTCAATCGGAAGGACCCTTGGAAGACAGCCTTCGTTTCGCGTCCTTCATTCAGCTGAAATGAGTCAGCACTGAGCTTGTCTGAATTTATTATGTAATCTATGACAAAAATAATGTTTTCGGATATGAAAGGATAGCTGTTATCTTTTGTTTCGGTGTAAATTACATACTAAATGCTAAACTGCCAATAACTTAAGCCACAGAGAGATTATAGACGGCTGTGATTCATTGCATTGCATTAATAGAAAGCCAAATAATATAAAGATATGTAATACAAAGTATTTTTCCAAAACTACGTTTTATTAGTGTTTTTGTGCCGTGAAGGTGAGGGCGGGAACATATGTGACATAGCCACGTGCACTTACTAGACCGTCTTATTCTAGCGCTTATATGCCGAGGAGGACTCTAGCCTACAAGACTCTGAAGGACTGAACTAGGAAGGACGCAGCCTTGGTAGGATCCAGCCTTCCATTTGAGAAGCACCCAAAGTTACTCACTAGCCGTGACAGAAAGTGTTATGGATCAGCGAGTGGCACAAATCTCAAACACTTACTTTGACTACATTTAATTTAAAGTTATTTAAGCAACAAAACACAGGAACACAGACTCAGCACAAAGCATGACAGGCTGTTTTAGTAAGACTAATATGCATTTCCAAAAGGGTCTCAAAACTTAAGTGAGTTTTGTGTGTGTTAGGAAATCTGGGAAATCTGCTTTATTAGAAACTTACCCAACATCATCCATTATGCAGCCAGACCATTTATCTTCACATTTGCACTCCCCTGTGAGGGAAAGACGGATTACAGTGACAAACTATGAGAGTCCGTATGTGTGAGTACTGCTGTGTTTACTGCCAAAGCACACACATGACAAATATAAAAGTGAGAATAGGAAATGAGAACACTCACCATTTAAAATGCGTTTCTTATCAGAAAAGATGCCGATATTTTGTCCCAGTGACTGTGCGAGAGTTATGGCCATTTCTTCAGTCTTTCCATACTACAAATAAGGGAAAAAAACACCCAATAATAGCCTTTGAGACAGATTCATTTTCATTAGTTAAAAGTGTCTTGCACAACCACAACTACAAACCTCATTGACTCCGCCTCCTTTAGTGAGTGAACAGACTCCGCCCATGTATGAGGCTCCTCCCCAGTTGCTATGAAAACGGTTGCCCCTAAAAGGAGAGAGAAAACTGATTACAATGCCACTTTACCTGATCATAGAACTAATGTATGCTGTGTGTTTTCTTGATAACTCACGAGAAAAGGTGGACAGAGTCACACTTTTCTTTAATAAAGTCTCTTCGGTATTTCATAAACTCTCGTAATGTCACCATAGGATCGTCGTTGATGTTAAACCTGTTGTCCGCTGCCCACGTTTCCATCGCAACCAAGACAATTCTAGTGTTGAGTTGCTCTTTGAAGTACTACAGATACAAACAAAAATGATTTTATTAACAACAGGTGAATAAACAATTGCATCTCTTCCATATAAATCTGAAACCAGAAGACACACGTGACGACTGCAGAATAATGGATCATTTTTGTTTTTCATTCATGAGCTCAGTTTAACATATTGAACAACAGGCTAAAGCAGATAAATCCCAACTGTCTCTCACAGAGAGAGAGAAATTGAGGGATGTTTATGTGGCTGTCAAAGGCAGACAAACAAACAGATAAAGCAGCTCATGACGTGACTGTCAGACTGCACAAGGTCTATTTGTCTTGGGAAACCGATGAGGATCAGCCTTCTGTTTAATAGCTATACAGTCTAAGAAAAAATGATTAAAATTCTGTATTATTAAAATGAATCAAAGAAGACTATGAAATGTACATTACTAGCAACTTACCAGATCAGCCATATTCACAACAGATTTGGCGTAGTTATTTGTCTGTCCAACGGAAAGGCGATGTTTTTTGTACTGGGAAAAATGAATGTGAATACATAATAAAATGAATGCATTACAGGCATACGAAAAAAAAAAACAATAAAAAATTTGGTTAATAATATATTTGTTAATTATGTCCATAATAGACTGTTACTCATCTTACCATCAAATGATCATTTATGACCATCAGCTCTATATATTTGGTCTCATCTGCAACACTCCATGGATTTTGTGATATCTGTGTGAGAAATTTGACAGTGCATTATATTATATCATCACCCTGCAGCATGCAAAACATGCTTACTGCAGAGAAACAGCTGATCAATACATTAGTGCTATAAAGAGTTCACAGCCCTGCTGTAAATATTTCATGAGTGTAGGAGAGATGGGGAGGAGAAGAAAGACACAAGAATCAGAAAGAGAGCAGCACTTTCAACAGCACTGAAATCACATCAGATAGTCAAAGCTTAACAGAAACACACACCCACAAACACAAGCCATGAGTGTTGAGAGACAGTATACACACCTGTCTCTTTTTCCTTCTGTGGGTGGCACTGGACAGTGGAGGGTTCTGGAACGGTGACTCTGCCAGGTGAACTTAAACAAATATTAACTATCAGTATGAACAGTTGAGCATAAAGTGCATGCACACAAATCTAACACATTCTGCTTTATTAATTATACCCCATGGGCTCTTATTTATAGTGTACTCATGCTATATACACAATACTTTAAACTTGAGAATGGTTCATACCTGCAGAAATGAAGTCCTCTGGGGGGTCCAAACCAGGAGACTGATAAATCATGTGCACATGAACCTCCTCCTACAGGGAAGGAATGCGAGGAAATGATATGATTCATATGTGTCAAACACTCCTACATAACACTTAGTGAGTTTGATGAGACACTTTGTTCAGTTTCTGTATAAGAAAGAGACATCTCTGTCAGAAGTTTTTAAATTGTCTTAGTTTCACAGTAAGCTTCAAAGGACACTTTTGGTGATATGATCATTTTCTCACAGAATCGGTGATCCATAATAAAGCCAGTCACATTTTTATTGAGCCAATGTGTTGTCTAAATGTTCTAAATGTATTAATTACAATATTTGTAGGGCTGAACAACTGTTTAATATTTTTTTACAGCTTGTTACAGTATGTTACAGTTTTGTTTTTTGAATTAATTTTACCCAAACGATTTTTTTAAATGTTTTTTACTTTAAAAACCAAATTCACAAGTGTAATATCTAGCTTATTGTGAAGAAATAGTTAAGACAATTTAGAAAAAGATAAGATGGAGAAGTGGACGTTTTGACTACCGTTTGCTGAAGGCTCTAAAATATGCAACTTGATTTGCTTGAGATAAAGCTTCGTGTTGTTGAAATGACCAACAGAAAAGGCCACGGTGTGATTCACACACTGTTAATTGGAATAATTATCCCCGGCTTTGTGTTTATTTACTTTTTTTATTATGCAATAACAATACAACAATTACAAACACAAAGAGAGAACAACAAAACAAAAAAAACAATGAGGGTTACAAACAATAATCCAAAGCATATTAAGTTATCTTATAAGACTTAACCATAAGAGAGTCTTACGTGCAATAGAATTATTAGAGTTACCCAACGAGTTTACATACATATCAAAATCTTTCCTGAAAAAAAAAAAGGAGTTTTCTTTGAATGTAAAATTTTGCAAGAAATAGCAATAGATTAATAATAAATTTGCAGTGAGAAGGGTCTAAATTTAAAGAATAACCAAAAAACACAATTTTGGGGGTTATACAGAAATTTGGATATAAATATTTTATAACAAAATTGGAAAAGTCAACCCAAAATACTTTTGTGTTTATTTACTTTATACTAAAAGTGAGCGCGCACGTGACGTCACGTCGCACCCGCCTCAGTGAGTTTCCGCGCGCGCTCCCGAAGAGTCCCCAAACACAACACAACACGACGAAACCGGACAGAAGATCGCCGATTCTGTGAGAAAATGACCGTTATATCACCAAAAGAGTCCTTTGAAGCGTACTGTTAATCAGGTATGTACACGATATATTGGTCCTGACAGCGACACTCGGATAAAACTAAAGCGCAACAGGTTGTATCATAATGTTAGCCGTTAGCACTCTTGAATGAATCATAACTAAACCACATCTGGAATTAAAACAAACCGTAACGTTAAATAAAAACACCAATTACAAGCTCGTGAAAACACAACAAATGTAACTTTAAGTCGCGTCTGATAGAGACGGCAAGAAACTCCTAACAGAGATGCTATTGTTATAATGACAGACGCTACGCAGAGACGTACATTTATTACCCTCCATATAAACAGTACACATGCCTATTGTACATATACACAGATGCATTTATTGTAGTCTCCTTACACTTTACAATTAGATACATTAACGCTTAATACACACACACTTATATTTAACACGACACATATTTAAGCGATGCATCATGACTTTACGGGGTTACAGTAAGACTTAAGTTCACTTTCTATGTATCCATATATTCATACATACAGCAAACTAATACAAATGACTCGGCAAAAAAAATTCTCTTCATTTGTGACCCTGGGACCACAAAACCAGTCTTAAGTAGCAAGGGTATATTTGTAGCAATACAGTACATTATATGGGTCAAAATGATCGATTTTTCTCTTATGCCAAAAATCATTAGGCTATTAAGTAAAAATCAAGTTTCACTAAGATTTTATTGTAAATTTCTTCCCGTGAATATATTAAAACTTAATTTTTGATTTAGTAATATGCAGTGCTAAGAACTTCATTTGGACAACTTTAAAGGCAATTTTTTTTGCATTCTCAGATTCCAGATATTCATATACTTGTATCTCAGCCAAATATTGTCCTATCCTAACAAACCATACATCAATGGAAAGCTTATTTATTCAGATGTATAAATCTCAATTTCAAAAAAATTGACCCTTATGGCCCAGGGTTACATTTTACTCCTTGTCTAAAAATGTAATTTTGTGTCCCTTTCCCCACAAGGTTCCAGTTTTTCCTGCCTCCAGCCATGTCTTGTCGTGACATTCACGCCACTAATGCTTTCGCCTTCTTCATTGCGATGCTGTCGGTGGCCGGTCTGACCGTCGCCACACTTATTCCCCAGTGGAGAACCACCCGCCTGCTCACCTTCAACCGCAATGCCAAAAACGTGACCGTGTATGATGGCCTGTGGACCAAGTGTGTGCTGCGTGATGGTTCTTCAGGTTGCTATTACTTTGATTCAGACTGGTACGCTAAAGTAGACCAGTTAGACCTCAGACTGCTGCAGTTCTGTTTACCTGCTGGTAGGTGCCCATGATGGGTTCATTGACCTCATTTCTCAGTTTATAAGGCCCTATGAAAGCTGTATTTTGTTTCCCCAAATTTATTTTCCTCCCAAATTCCATGTTTTCCATTTTAATTGTGTTTTAATGGCTTCATTTTAAAGAGTCCATATGATGCTTTTTAATATTTTCTTTTTTGTTTATTTTGTAATGTATCTGTTTATGTATAAAATCTGCAAAGTTACAAAGCTCAAGTCTCCCACAAAGGGCTTTATTTTAGCTAACAGAGAACACTGTTCCAGACCTGCCTAAATGTGATGTGACTCTCAGAGCAGCTCTGGAGAGAAGTTCATATGTAGTGTCCTAAATGTGAGACGGGCGATGCTGAAAACAACACGAACATCACGCATGCTAGAGTATGTGGAGTAGACCACACAATGTGCCACACATTCACTCATTATTTCATATTAAATGGCAGTCTTTTTGTGATTTATATTCACTTACAATAGTCTATATTGCCATTTGATAAAGTGTACAGCTCTACTTTTAAATGTATTCAATCCAATTTGTGCCAAATTCCAGGACATATTGTGTTGTACAGTAAATTGGATTTTTATGACTTGTTTTGGTGATTCTGTCCTCATTCACTACACCACGGAAATCATTGGGCACTAAGTTCATACTGTTGACATCAAAATCTTTTCTCCACAGGTCTGCTGTTTTCCAGCTTGGCTCTTCTGCTCTGTCTCACTGGCATGTGTAAAACTGCTTGCTGCTCCAAAACTCCTGACGACATCAAGAACTCCCGCTGCTTGGTCAACAGCTCAGGCTGCCATCTAGTGGCTGGGATGCTTCTGTTTCTAGGCGGGGCCATCGCCATGCCGCCCTCCGTCTGGTTCCTGTTCCACACGCGTAACCTTAACGAGCGCTACGATAATCTGTTTGCCGTAGAGTTTGGGGTGTATGTGGCCATCGGCAGTGCTGGTGGTCTGATCTTAGCTGCTCTGCTGATGTTCATGTGGTACTGCATGTGTAAAAAACTACCTTCACCGTTCTGGCTACCTCTACCTGAAGGGCCTGCGATGACCAACAGCCTCTCCGCGCAGCCCCTCATGACCAACGGCCTGCCTTCTCCTGTGACATACGCACCCCAGACCTTCCCTCCGGCTTTTCTGGATGCCCCCGTTTTTGTCCCAGCACAGGGTTACCCTCAACCTGCACCCACTCAGCCTATGCCGCCCCATGTCTACATGCCACAGATGTCCATACCTGATGGTTACGGCTCAGAAGTGGGAGCCTCACAGGCATATAGTTACGCACCCTCTCAAAGCTACACACCTTCTCAGGGATACGCCCCATCTCAAAGCTACGCCCCCTCACAGAGGTATGCTGGACACCACTATTCCACACGCTCCCGAATGTCCGGCATTGAGATTGACATTCCTGTCCTTGCTGACTGACATTGAGTTGGTTGTTTCAAATCAAACTGGTATTCTATTTCTAAGAAATGGTCAATTTAGCTGTGGTAGTGAATTTTAAGTGAACAAACTAGTGAAATTGAAAGAAACACCTTTATTCAATTAGTGTAGCGGGTACCTCTTAGTTATAACACTGAAAATGGCCAAAAAAATGGTCATCAAAGCAATAACACAAGTGGAATTAGGAAGTTGTGTACCTCTCTCTCAGTGAGCTTTATTCATTATTCATTCCGTATGTTGCATTTAATTCAGTGACAGGTTTACGTATTCTGTACACAGAAATACTTTCTGCTCATTTTCATGACCCTAATGTCTTTATTCCGCTTTTAAACCCTGATAGTAACACTGAACTTAATGTTGATGTTAAGCACTGTTTTAACCTGCCAGTGAATATGATTGCTAATATCTAAATGTGATAAGTAAATGCTAGAAAGAGACGCAACCTACAATCTGTTCAGGGCTCGCAAAATCGCTAGCCCGACGTCCCGGGGCTATTGTGTTTTCCAGTCGAGCTACCAAAATGTATCACTGTCCTGCCCGAAGGGCTACCTTAAATACAGGGCTCCCACACAATGTTCCCTCTAAGCTGAGCACGCATGCGACCGCGCTCTTCTTCCGCCGCGCAGAAGAAATAATGTGCCTCACGCACACAAAAATGAGTTGGGAAGCCATTTGATTGAATGCCGCCAGTAAAAGGGAAAGAAAAGCAATGCTCGGGCAAACCGCTATAGAGCTGATGTCACGACAGAGTTAGAGCCGGTGAATGCAGTTTACAGGTTTCATAGAAAGAGTTTCATAATGATGTTTAGACAGCTATAGAAGAATTCATATGTTCACGTTTTTTTATATATTTAACAGATCTCAGCTTAAGTTTTCCTTCTGTTTGTATTCTATTCTATCAGTTTAAATAGTTTGTTTTGATAATATATTATGTTAGACCTATATTATAGACTCAAAAACAAGGTCAAATATTTATCAGGTTTTTGACTTTGAGTCTCTTGCTCATCAAGGCTATATTCATTTCAAAAATACAGAAAAAACTGTTATATAGTGAAATATTGCAATTTCTAATATTGGGTTTCTATTTTACTACCTATACTTTAAAATAGCATTTATTCCTGTGATCAAAGCTGAATTTTCAGCATCATTACTCCAGTCTTCAGTGTCCCATGATCCTTCAGAAATCATTCTAATATGCTGATTTATTATCAGTGTTGAAACTGTTGTGCTGCTTAATATTTGTTTGGAACCTGTGTTACTTTTTTCTTTGATTCTTTGATTAATCAAAAGTTTAAAAGAACACCATTTATTCAAAATAGAAATATTTTCTAACAATAGAAGTCTTTACTATCAATTTTATCCATTTAACACATCCTTGCTGAATAAAGTTTATTTAACTTTCTTTAAACTTTTTTAAAGTATCTTTAAAAAAGAAAGAAAAAAATTTCTGACCCCAAACTTTTGAATAGTTTATATTGTAACCCAAAAATTGACTAAACACTGTTCTTTTTAACTTACGTCCCAAAACATACAGTATATAAATAAATAAAATAAAAAAGCAGTACAACTGTTTCCAACATTGATTAAAAATCAGCATATTAGAATGATTTCTAAAGGATCATGTGACTCTGAAAATACTGCTTTGCTTCACAGGAATTAATTACATTTTAAAGTATATTAAAATAGAAAGTTTATTTTAAATTGCAATAATATTTCACAATATTATTTTGTGAAATAATATTCAGTATTTTTTATCAAATAGATACAGCCTTGATGAGCATAAGAAACATCTTTATTGTATTGTACAGTAAAAGTGTTTTCTCAGGTAACCTAAAATCTGCATCATTTAGTTACATCAAGGGTCAAATCAAATATAAATAGCACATTAAAGTTAAAAGTTACACTCTTTTTTGTGTGCATGCTGTACAGGTCTGGTATAAAAAATGCTTTTGCTCAGGTGCCCGAAATGTCCGCCCAATAGAGAAAAGTTTTGCTCAGCAAGAAAAAAAATTAGAGGGAACATTGCTCCCACGGGTCCTTAAATTTGATAACTAAATTGAAGAGTTTTTAAGGCCTTAGACAGTTTTAAATGTTAAATGGTATAAGAAATAATTTTTCAAATTGCCTTAAATAGATTTTTAGGAATTCTGCAAATACCTTCTAAATAGTAAAATAAAACTCTTTCCTTGATATTCGTTGATATTTGTGTATTGAAAATGTTTTTGATTGATATTTATGGTTTTATTTTATTTGGCTAGTTAAATTAATTTTCGGGGTACCAAAATCTGAAGAGTACCTGCCCGAAGGGCTACCAGGGATTTTGAACCCTGCTGTTTTATGACTGCTTACACCTGTATTACTGTTAGGGATGTAACGGTATGAAAATTTCTAATCACGATTATAGTGACCAAAATTATCACGGTTATCAGTATTATCACGGTATTGTTAAAATGTGCTGGAGATGTTCAAAAAGTACCACACATAAATCACTTCACCAAGTTTCATACTTACAAATCAACAAACAGCAAATAAAATGACTTTTTGTTTGCATAATCACTAAAACAATAACATTACCAATGAAGTCTGTATTTTAAATGACAATTTGACTGACAACAGTTTAATAGCATATTCAAATAAATAATGTAAATGTTCAAATAAAGCTTTGAAAAAGTTTAACATAAAGGTAGACCTCACATTTCAGCCTTTAAAGAAAAGGGTTAAGTTAAAATGATAATTGATTAATAAATGATTATATGTATTTTATCTGCTCCATAAATAATTCTATATAGCTTATCTGAATTGTTTAAATGTGTAGAATCCACATAAGCTTGTTTTTCATCAACCGGTTAAAATTTACAGCAGGGCATGCAAATTTGGTCCGTTTTTTGGCCAGACAGAAACTGCACACAGGCTGAATGTAAAGTGTCTGTAAATCCACTCTCTGACAGCAGGTGGCGCTTTATACGGAAAAGCTGAATTACAGCTGATTCCCGTGAACTCCGCGAACACTTCCTTTAGGTATTACATGGAGCGAAGATGAAAACAAAATGCCATCAAATCGTTTCTGAAGACAGTCAGAACCTTCAGAGGTACATTCATATAATTAATTAATTGATATATTCAGTTGTATAATTCCCTTAGCACTCTTTTAAAACCTCCCAGCTTTTCCGCCCTGTTTTCACTACTGTGCGCACGTGAGACTGTTACTGAAAACTCTGCTTTATGCCGGACAGTATTTATTTATCACGAGTTGTTCAAATCACGGTAATCGAATACGGTTTTAATGATAAATAAAATATGAAACGGTAATACTAACCGTGGGGAATTTTATCATGATTTATCGTCAAACCGGTAATCGTTACATCCCTAATTACTGTTAAGCCATGAAGTTTCATATTTGCCTTATATGTTGCCTTATTGTTGTAATACCTGAATATCATGTTGTTGTTTTTAAACTTTGTTGTTATGTGAAGGAGAATTAATTTTTATCTTATGTTTATTATTATTATTGCAATGGAAAGAAATTTTTCTGTTTTAATGTCAGTTTAAAAACTGTCAAGATACTACATGAACACTTACATAAGAATCTTTTTTTATATGTTGAAGGGTTTGCAGGTTTTAGAAAACCTTGTAGTTTGACTCGTTACTTGTCTCTGCCTGATGCCTTTGAGCAGTTGAACTACTCTTATCAAGACTGTACTTCCACTTAATGATTTATGCTTTATAATGAACCTTACTTGAGCAACAAACCACTAATGAAACACTACACTGCATTTTTTTAGTGCAGATGTATTGCATTTTAAAGGTATCACACCAGAGAAGTCATTGCAGTGTAACTCAAGCATTTGAATATAACATGCTCTAGTAGTATGTTTACTGTTACATGGTCACTTAATTCATTGCTAAAATGACAGAAAAACACTAATGTCTTAAAAACAAATAGTTTCTATTACATTGCCTATGACATTTTGCACAAATCAATTTCATCTTGCCTGTTGCAAAATGATACTTTTGCTAAAAGCTCTATTGCTAAATTTTAATTAATGTTTTTTAACACAATCAGTGTATACCACTAATGTCTTGAGTGCTCTTTTTATTAAAGTGCAGTTTACTAAATGTCACTTGTTGTCTGAGCTGCTTTCTTCGGGGTAAGTATAACGGTAGAGTTGTTTATTTAAATTACTGGGCTTCAATGTTTTATCAAATTAAAAACAATAATTATACTGCAAGCAAGCAAGATAAATGTTGATTATTAATATAATTCAATTCAAATCTGAAAAACTAAATTAAATTTTTTTTCCCAATATAATTCAAATTTGTCCCTAATATTTATTAATAAATATCTCGATTATACTCTTGAATGAATCAATATAATTTTTTATCTATAGTTTTACTGAGTAACCAATATTTGTTTAGCTCTATGTATTTTAAGCTTAGTAAAGTACAATGTCGAAAGTTTAAAAACACTAACATCAAGCAAATATACTGAAATTGAATGAGAGCCATGTCTATCGAGTGCTTTTCATATGATACACAGAGAGGCTATGAAAAACGTTTCAAATCAGCCACTCAGGAGGTTCCATTTTATTTTGGATGGCAGCGCACTAGGTTTTGGAACAGAGCCAGTCAGTCTCAAGATGTTTAACAAAAGCCAACCTGAAATAACAGACAACTCCAATATTCAACAATTACATCACTGCATCTGGCAGACACTTCTATCCACAGTGACTTAACAGTGAATTTGAGATTATCAGACGTGTTCCCTGGGAATTGACCTTGCCGTTGCTAGCTCCATGCTCTACCAGCTGAGCTACAGGAACACTACACATCCTGCGAGCACACTCCTGCACGCTTGCTCTCGTTGCCAGGAGGGAATATCAGTGAACTAGATAAGAAAGACGAGGGAGACAGACCTCATTTCTATGAAGGCTGTTCCACTACACCCCCTTATATTCACGTATGAGAGGCGGCACTTTGTGAAGGATTAGCCGTATAACGCAGATGGCCTCTCAGATGTATTGGCTTAAAATAAGATGGGGTTTTCTGTATTGGAGCAGAGGAGGGTGTGTGTGTTCTCTTGGGGACTAGATCATGAATAGAAAGCAGGTTGGGGGATGGCACACTTTCATTTTTTTGGAAAGTGTGTTAAGGATGTTGAGGGGGTGGGTTGCCCCGTTCCAGAGACGATCACCCACCCCAACACTATTAGCCCACCCGACTGTCCACTGAACGAAAAAGAGAGGGAATGAGAGACATGGAGAGAGAAGTAAGAGATGTCTCTCCAAACACACACGCATTCACATACAATAAAATGCAGAAAATGTTGACTGGTACAAAATGTTCATTTCCTGATCAAACTAGAACTGAAGACAAGTTGAAAATAGTAATATACTGAATTATTATTACAATTTAAAATAACTTGATTTTTAAAATAGATTTCAAAAATGTAATTTATTCCTATGTGAGCAAAGCTGAATTTTCAGCATCCATTACGCCAGTATTCAGTGTCACATCATCCTTCAGAAATCATTTTAATATGCTGATTTGCTGCTCAAGAAACATTCATTATGATCAAATCATCATTATCATTATTAAAACAGTTGTGCTGCTTACAGTAATATGTATGAGAAAATCATGATACATTTTTTCAAGAATCTTTCATAAATAGTAAAATCAAATACGACGGGCATTTTTGTGATACGTAAAAAAAACCAACTAAGATTAGAAGATTAAAGTTGTGTAACGTAATAATGTAATATTAATATGTTATTTAAAGCAAATAGTTTAATTTAGCTCAAAGGGAATCATTTCTGATTTTATAGGGAATTGTAATATAGTGAAAACACTATTTAATAGCACAGCAACAAGATCAGATTTGATTTATATAAACCTAAGACATAAACTAATCTAACACATGAACACAAGCATTCACACATTCACACGTTGCAGAAAGAAAGTAAGGAAAGGATGAGTTTAAGAGAATGAAAATGTGAAATCCCAAGTTTATAGCAATATGTTCATTTGCATAGACCTGAACAACCATCAATCACTTATTTAACCCTCGCTTTGAGTTTCTCAATGAGGCTAAAATTTATATTAAAGACACCAATTCAGTTAGAACCTGGAGGTGTTACTTGCTTGCATTGCCTGTGTTAAGGGGTTTCCTTTGTGTCTCATTTGGCTGAAAATGCGGAGTTGGTCTGGTTGAAGTTTGAAGTGAGTGCAGTCAGAGCTGAACTTTGCAGCAGACTTACATTAGAACACCAAACTCCACGGAAAGAAAAGAAACTAAAGTAAAAGAATAAAAATAAAAGGAGGTAATGAGACTAGGTGGTTTTCTTCTCATTGTGGTAGCAGCTGGCACGTGGGCCAGGGCACGCTCAAAGAGCAGCGTCAAAACGCGGTGGCAAAAGAGAAGAAGAGGAGAGAGAGTGACTAAGAGGACCAAGAGAGCATTTCTAAGAAGAAGAGGACCAAGAGGTTGTAAGAGAGCATTTTTAAGAAGAAGAGAGAGTTTGATGGTGTCCTGAGTTTTTAAACTCGGCTTTCAGACCGTCTCATCTGGACGTCTTGACCAATTAGATACTGTCCTTGCTCGGGGTATTGCTTTGTTTCTCCACCCCACTAATAAATCAACATGTTATCTGTTCAGTCAGAGGTCCGAACTTTACAGGCTCTTGCAAAGTATACTTTTGAACATGATTTCTATAACAAGACTATGATGCATTTGACAAAGAATTGATTGGAAGAAACATTTAAAGCATGAATTTTCAAACTCATACATACCAAACATGAATATTACCCTTTAAGGCTTAAGCTATTCAATACTTATTAAAAGCAAGACATACACAATGAGTGATTAAAACAAGGATAGTCAAATGTGTGGGTTACATAATATTCAGTTATGCATAGAAATGATTAGTTTCATTAAAAATTGAAAATGAAAGTCTTTTAAGATGATTTTAGGTGCATATGGAAGCAGACAGTCTTTGTGAACCAAGGAATTTCAGTCGGGTTTTTTGTCTTCTATGTGTGGGGGTAGTCAGTCTAAGGAAGCTCGTGAATTCAGTGTGGAACCCATGTGATAGCCATCTCTTTGACCATAAGTCCTGATTACTTGCCCCAAATTTGACGGTCTCCTTACTGAATTGGAATTATCAATAAGTGTTCTTTTGTCTCAAGGTTGTAAGCTGTTCTGTGAAAAAGTTGGTTAGTTTGCTTGCTTCAGACTAATGGAGCCAGAATCAAATTTATGACATTGTCCTTTTTACTTGGGGCCTCTCTGAATTCCAGCTCCTCAGGTTTCAATGTTCTGATGCATCTTAAATTTGTCTGATTCAGTCTCTGATATTCTACAGTTGTAATATTTTGAGAAAAAAAGTCAAACTTATGAGAATAACGTTATATTTAAAATATTTTATCAAATTAAATAATTCATTTTTTACGATGCAATATTTTACAAAATTTTATATATTCGTAAATATTTATATATTTTATATATAACTATATTCTTAGCCATTTGGCCAAGTGTTAAAATTATTTAACTGACATCAGTAAAAAAGAATAATCATTTGTTTGACTTTGTTTTTTTCAGACTTCATGGATACTGATAAATTATGTGCAAAAATTCAGGACCTTGTATTAAGCAAGTAAAGAGGGTGTACTTTGATTTCATTATGACTTCAGGTAGGTTGAGAGGCAGAGACCCTGCATGTACTGTGAGCTTTGTACAGCATCCAGCAGTGAGAGACGTTAAAGAGGCCAAAGAGGGACACGTTTTCATGTCCCCCGCTGCAGCGTGAGGCGGATAACAGATGCATATGCCATATGGTGAACAGGACGATACTGTCCCTCTGGTTTGTGACTGTGTCTGAATGAATCAGATCAGAGGACTGCCCTGTTGCTGAGGTCACCAACACACAAGGTCATGGGGTTGATATGAAACATGACAAAACCATCAGCATAAAGACGATAAAGAAAGTTGAGTCATTTCTCAGGGTGCATGTGATGCTCATAAGACAAGCTGACGAAGCATTGCACAACAAAAGGGAGAAGATGAGCATTCCACACATTACCACAGAAGTATATACACACACACACACACACAGTATATATACAGTGTATATATTGCCACATTGTTATAAAAAATTTATAAATGTGCTTATAAAATCGAATCATAATATGAATATTTAATATACATTTACATTATGCTTAATTTCATTCATTATATCATAACATACGCCATTTCTGATGGCATAAAGAGATTTATAATAAGTGTGTGTGACTGGACAGATAAAACAGGCAAACCGTGAATGGATCATAAACTCCCTCGTGTGTCACTGAACAGGTTTCATTCGCCCATTAATGAAAGAACTTCAACATCTCAGCCTTTCACCGCTGCTCTAAATGACACAAATCTCTTCATTAGCATGTTCCTCTGTGAATCACTTAATGAATCAGATCATCGTTCTGCGACTGAGAAATGATATTTTCCTCTGTAAAACCTCAGTGACACAGCTTTAGCTCATCTTTCACAGATACGCCCTCCTCGTTCTCTGCCAGTATCCACGTGATTCTGCCATCAGCAGATAATAGCTGCGCTTTTGCATGGTCAGGTGTCTCTATCGACTGTGTGATGGGCTTATCAGTCAACATATGACCTGTCTGCACAGTTAAACTGCTCTGGGTTGTTTCCTTGCCTCAAACAATCACTATCAAGTATACAGTTTCATCTACAGACACCTTAAAACCAAAGTAAAGATGCAGCAAGTATGCTATAGAAACTGTGGCAATACAATACATATTTTTACTTTAAAGCTAATAAACAACACAATGACAGACATAAATCTTACAATACTGATTTAGGCGATGTTTGCTTTGTTTAATGCCGTGATCCACTATACTTACACTTGTAGTATTCTCTCCTCCGGGTTCGATCATGTATGTGTGGTTCCCATCAAAGAACATCCCACTAGAGAGAGAGAAAAAAGAGAGAGATGGTGATGCATGACTAGTAAGTTATACAGTTTAGTGGTCATTAAACTAAAAGCTAATGTTATACGTGCTACTACACATGCATTAAAACATGCTAATTAATTTCGAATTAATGTCGAATGTCACTTACATTCACATTTGAATTGTAATTTTGCTCTTATTTTCAATCCAAAATCAATTTAGAAGTAGACTAACATTTAAAGAATTTAATATAACAATAATTTTAACTAGAAAAGCAAAGTTTGTCAACAAACTTTGAATGCGGGTTTGATAAAATTTTGACAAAGTTTAAAAAGCATTGAAGTTTGGAGGATTGTATGTGCCTTATGGACAGAGACTATGATGAACTGAAAGGTTGGTGATGGCGCAGATGGCGCATGCCTTTGGTGTGAGAGACCTGGGTTCGAATCCACTGTGAGACACCAATGTGTCCCTGAGCAAGACACTTAACCCCTAGTTGCTCCAGAGGCGTGCGACCTCTGACATATATAGCAATTGTAAGTCGCTTTGGATAAAAGTGTCAGCTAAATGAATAAATGTAAATGTAAGTTCTTCAATTCAGAATTCTGCATAACTCTTGCTCGATTCTGCACAGTATACTGTATACTGCCTACTGATATAGAAAAACCATGCAATAAACAGTTTGCTACATAGTTGCACATAAACCGCATCATGTTGCATGATTAATTTAATTCAGTGTGGGGCGTCCAGTTATCATCTTGGAAAAGGGGTTACTATGCATTTTTAATGCAATTTAGTGCACAAATGTTTAGCATAGAGTAATGAGATTCATCCATCTAGATTTGTCAGTGCTGACTCTCCAAATGCAGGTAATTCTCACACTTGTTATGTACCAATAGACTTGAGGAATAATGAGGCATAGTGGAGATTGCGTATGTGTGAGTGTTTTTGTGTGTCCAGACGTCTCTTTTAGCCTTGAGACATGCAGAGAGGATATCATTCTCTGCTCTGATGAATTTAGATCAATCAGTCGGTGATTCTCAGAGAGCCTCCAGTCCAGACGGTGCTGAGACACTCAAGGTGACTTCTGAAAGCATTAGGAGGATGATACAATGCCCTTTTGTACATTCATAAATACAGAGCACCCTCTCACACATGAATGCATCGTGAAAGAATTTTCAATGGGTAATGAGAAAATAAAAGTTCATCAAGACAGACTACACTGATTTTTGAATCATTTAGGGAAAATTAACAGATGGATAGAGAGATAGATAGATATATAGACAGAGATGCTGCTTGCGTACAGTGTAGACATAATGTATCTTAAACCAACACTAAGCCAAGTTTGTATACTAACAGAACAGCCAATATAACTACATCACTAATGGCTTTAGGTCAATGATCCGCAAGAGTTAAAATAGCTCTCAGTCGATGAGGGGTTTTAAAAGTGTCTGCTGGAGGCTGTCATCAGCAGTCCGTGACTGTTTTCAGAGCGTAACGCTGTTTGTCTGACCCGTAATACGACATTAAACTGCAGTCTCAGCAGCACCACTCCTCCCTCTCACACATACACACACTGTTCTCATCACACATAAGAGATAGCATCACTTCCTCTCGGTATTATCTCCTCTCTTAAATGTCACACTTTATATACTCAAGATTTACCACAGTTCAGTTTGGGGTTAGAAGGTTTTTCGTTTTATTTTATTTTATTATTTTTATTTTTTTAACAATAAATACATTTATAATGTTACAAAAGATTTATATTACAAATAAATGCTGTTCTTTTACACTTCCTGTTAATAAAAAAAAAATATATATATGGTTTTTACATAAATATTAAGCAGCAGAACCTTTTTCAATATTGATAATAATAAGATTTTTTTAGCAGAAAATCAGCATATTAGAATTATTCAAGGATCATGTGACACTGAAGACTGGAGTGATGATGCAGAAAATTCAGATTTGCATCACAGGAATAAATAACACTTTAAAATGTATTAAAATAGAACAGTATTAAATTGTTAAGTTGTAATTATATTTCACAATATTACTATTTTTACTGTATTTCTGATCTAATAAATGCAGCCTTGCCAGCATAAGAGACTTCTCAAGTTATTAAAAACTTAATAACCCCAAACATCTGAGCAATAGTGTAATTTTTAATCATGAGATGTTTCTCATGTAAAACACATTATAATATTTGTTTATTGCAAAGAACACACCTATATTTAACAAATATACATGTTCTTTTATACTAGTGCATAATTAAAAAATAAAAACAAATGATTTAACATAGGTCAGTTCTAGTATTAATTTCACATTTATTTTGGATTTATGATGAAAATATTATTTAATTCTGTCAATATTTTATCATTATTTATTAGTTTTAATAAATTTTACTAAAATGACATCTATATTTATCTGATCAACTAAAATGAGTACACAAATATTTTATATGAATTAATTTAAACATATATCAACATTTAACAAATACCATGTGAACAATGTCCTGAAATAATAACTGTACTGTAATACAATATGTTGAATTCTTTATTCTTTAGTGAATTCAAATAAACAACAACAGCAATTCATTTCATACTAAATCTGTGCGGATGTAATTCTTTGAGGAGAAGATATTTAGGCTGTAAATGACTATGAATGTGAAGAGCCCTGCCGCTCTATTTCTGAGCTACATCTGACCTGACTCTGCGCATTCGGATACAGAGAGAGAGACAGAGAGAGAGAGATGGATCTGACCTGACTCCTTCTCTCACTAAAAATACAGACGGAAGGAACTGAGCTATCCCAGAGGGCCACACAGAGAGGCGGTGTATGTGCGTAAGGCTCTATAGAGACTAACTCAATTCTCAGGCACACGAGTGGCTCAGTAACACAGCTAGGTTTACTTCAGCTATGCACAGCAGGAAGCCAATAATACAAACATAAATCTTACAAACACAAAAAATATTACATTTTCAGCTTGCAGCAGTGGATCAAAAGGCCAGACGTGATGCAATGAGCATTACAGCAACAGTACAGGGGAGAACGACAGAAAAACACACACATGCAGGCACAAAGAGCGCTGAGAGCATCAGTATGTGATATGAGAGGAGGATAATGGCATGCTGTAATTATACAGCTCTGTAATTGTTGAATGGGATAATCGCAGCTTTGGCCTGCTAACATGTGTTTATTTATGAATGTGTCTTAGAAAGATGCAGACAGTTCTGTGGGCATCTGTAAGTAAACAGCATGCAGTCAAAACTAAAGCATGTCTCGCTGCTTTTGTAAACCGGTTTGTGTTTTCGTGTTCATTCAGACTTGCTGCACATCTGAGGTACTTACTGCAATCCATGGCAAGTTGAAAGTGCAACATATGACTTCGGGATATCACGTACTTTCCCATGGTAGTAACAGTGTTCTCCACCCTGCAGGGAGAAACAAACAATAATCACAAACAGCACATACTGTTAATGGCTTTAAATGTGGCTAATTCAATCATAATTCAGTAAGGAAATTCAGAAGAACCACCACTTTTATAATATTAGATTTTACCCCAAGTGCTGCATAATGTGAAGCAGCTGTTACCGGATTTGTTATTCATCTGTTATGCATAATCATGATTTGCTTCCATCAGTTTCCAAATAAAAAGTAAAAATAATCATTAGTTATAGTTATAATTAAAAAATTTACGATATTTCGTTTTTTGATGTTATTTTACAACAGTTAGATTCAGTGTTTCAAGAGCTGCTAAATTAATAAAAGTAAATGTAAATTTGCAATAGTGGGGTTTTTAAATTAGTCTTTCGGTATGTTACATCATTACGCCAGTAGGTGGCGACAAGTCACTGCCGTTATGCCGTTAATCACAGACTCATTCTCTGAATCGATTCGTTCTCTATGAGTGAGTCACGGAATCATTCATTAAACTTATTCGTTCATAAACACTGATTCATTTAAGAATGAAAACACTGAGTCACGGAATCATTCATTAAACTTATTCGTTCATAAACACTGATTCATTCAAGAATGAAAACACTGAGTCACGGAATCATTCATTAAACTTATTCGTTCATAAACACTGATTCATTCAAGAATGAAAACACTGAGTCACGGAATCATTCATTAAACTTATTCGTTCATAAACACTGATTCATTTAAGAATGAAAACACTGAGTCACGGAATCATTCATTAAACTTATTCGTTCATAAACACTGATTCATTCAAGAATGAAAACACTGAGTCACGGAATCATTCATTAAACTTATTCGTTCATAAACACTGATTCATTCAAGAATGAAAACACTGAGTCATGGAATCATTCATTAAACTTATTCGTTCATAAACACTGATTCATTCAAGAATGAAAACACTGAGTCACGGAATCATTCATTAAACTTATTCGTTCATAAACACTGATTCATTTAAGAATGAAAACACTGAGTCACGGAATCATTCATTAAACTTATTCGTTCATAAACACTGATTCATTCAAGAATGAAAACACTGAGTCACGGAATCATTCATTAAACTTATTCGTTCATAAACACTGATTCATTCAAGAATGAAAACACTGAGTCATGGAATCATTCATTAAACTTATTCGTTCATAAACACTGATTCATTCAAGAATGAAAACACTGAGTCACGGAATCATTCATTAAACTTATTCGTTCATAAACACTGATTCATTCAAGAATGAAAACACTGAGTCACTGAATCATTCATTCAAAAGAATGATTCACAAACGCTGATTCATTCAGGAACTAAACTGGAACCTCTGTGTTACTCAGACACGCAATGGTTCTGTTGTGGGTTTGTTTGGCAATATTTTCTTTGGCAGTTAAAAGTAACAGGCATTATTGTGTCTAATATGTACGCTGTTACTTAACATTAACTTACTGTATATTGAACAATAAATCTGTAGATAAAAGCAATATCACTAATAAGGCCAAAATGTTTGTATTTTATATTGATATTAAATGTTTCAATTCTGCATGTGTGTGGGTTAACATTTATACTGGCCACTTTTTTTTGTACTGAAGTGATCAGAAGACTTTGTAAGAGTACTCCAGAGTGCGTATGTTATTTATGAAATGTTTTTAGTGTAAGTGCTCGACTGCCATTAGGGCTGCAGGTTTTCGCTTCCTGCTTTTTCTCAGAGGACTAAGGCTGCAGCATTTACCAGCAGATCAATTTCATTTCATCCCTCTCTCTTTCTCACTCTCTGCAATGGACAAAAAGCTTCATATGCTGAGTTTTATCCATTCCTTTGCTGCCATCTTTCCTCTAGCTTGTTCTGGAGCACTTCTGCCTCTTATTTCCACATGTAGCACTTTCTGTCCTCAAGAGTTCTCAGCTAATCAAGAGCCGAGGGTAGTCTCCACCACACACACACACACACACACACATACACACACACACACACACACACACACACACACACACACACACACAGACAGACATTCCTGAAGATTGAAGTTGTTGTAGAGACAGCCTATTCACCTTTCAGACTAATTACCCAGCATGCATTAGTGCCTAGAATCACAGAGAGACAGGCTGTGTCCAAAATGTAAAAAATGCTGCCTTTTCATGCAGTATATAATGGTAAGAAGGTATTGAAGGATGTGAATTTGAGATCATCTTTAATATGAGAAGATGCCTGAAATTGTATAAAATACATTGTCATTCAAAATTTTAGGGGCATTAAGATTTTTTTTAGAAAGAAATGTATGCTTTTATTCAGCCAGGACCCAATAAATTGATCTTTCTATTTATCAAAGAATCCTATCAAAAGTATCATGGTTTCCACAAAAACATAAAGCAGTAAAATCATTTTAAAATATATGAAAATACAAAACAAATTTACAATAATATTTCATAAAATTTCTGTTTTTGCTGATCAAATAAATGTAGCCATAGTGAGACTTCTTTCAAAAAACATTGAAAAAGTCTTACTGCAAACATCTGAACAGCAGTCTGTTTATTATTTGTAATTTATACACACATTTTAAGTCAACAGCTATTTTCTCAAGATTATTTTTTTTTATCACAGCTTCCAAAAAACCATACAGGAAATAAACGTTGCACATAGTTTCTCATCTAATTTTATAGAATATTTATTTCTATAAAATGTATTTTTTTAATTTTCTATATTATTCTATCAATTTATTTTCACTTGTGCAAATATTAGCTAAATGTGTTTTCTCAAACTTATTCATAGTCATATTTTTATATTTAATTACAAATATTGTTTTCCTCCTATTTACATGCAGTGTTTCTTCAGCAGGTGAAAATATATAACGTAAACTATATAAGGAATTATTTTTTCCTTTGCAATAGATTTTTTTTTAATAGAATTGTTTTCTTTTGAGACGTTTATATTCAAGAAACAATAATCTAAAATACTAATGACAATCTTAAAATAGTAAACCTACGGTTTCCCTTTCCTTGTGATTTCCTTAATTATGATGTCAGCATGTATGCTTTAAAACCAATTAATAAAACCAATTATCGTTGTTGTGGTCAAACCTAGATATGTGGTATCTCACAAAATCGCAAGATGTCTTTTTTTAGATCCACCAATAAGATCTGGTCTCAGAGAAATATACATGCAGGGCTTCTATAAATATAATAGCGTTTTTGTATGATTCATATAATTCCTTTGTATGTATTAAATCTGTAGTTAAACTAAGAGGTTGTTCACCTTTGCAGTGGGGAGATGAAGCTAAATATATCTGTGTTGCAACACTAAAATCCCTTCAGTGACTCTCTTTCTCTCTCTTCATCCTCTGCCTCTTCATCCATCTCTCTGTTATTCCCTCCTTCCTCACAGAACCCACCGCTCTATTTTCATTCATCCATAAAAGCAAAACAGCACCTAAAGAGCCCTTGTAACCTTACATGCACAATATTTCCTCAGGCTTTATAGGCTGGGTTGTGGGCGTAAGGCCTCTGTGGATCTGAATGTCTTCACTGAAGCCTTCGTGACAATCAAACTCAGATCAATAAAAAAATAAAACATGTTAAATGGGCTGCATCAAATTTAAATCACAGAATATGGGCTCTTTAGTTTCTTAAAGATAACAGAGAACCTTGTGACGTCCACTGCACTATGCATAATCTATATAAAATACACACCTTGACACAATGATGGTGTCCAACATGCAGCACACAAATAGGACACTGTATCCCTGCTCCTGTGTGAGTGTGTGACAGGAACAAGGGCTAAAACAAGCAAACACCTTCTGCTCTGGGTGCGATGTGTCCCATCTGAACACACGTGCCTCAGTACACTGACAGAATGAAGCTGAGGGTCCCAGAGGGGCTCAAAGACACAGATCTGATCAGACTATAGTCACTGTCCCAGAGTGAAACACAGTGTCATAGAGTGGAACAAAGAGGGTCAAGGCATTTAAATGAATTATTCAGGTAAATATTTACTGTAACATTGAACAAAATTGGGACTACTTTTCTAAGTGGTAAAACCTCTGGTTAAGTGCTACCACCCTTATTTATGTGGGAGTTTTTAAGCTCCAGAAAACAACATCCTATATTATCAGATCACCAAACAGAGTATTTTTATGCCTAAAGTTTTTTGGTTGTATCCACCTTATTCTTCAACGCAGAAGTAAGCCTATGGTCGAGACTTCCGGTTCATTAGCCGCTATAGGAAAATAACGAGAAGAATAACAACATGCAGTAAACGGTAAAACTGTTTGCACTACAAACCAGTGTGTTCATAAATACATTAAAATAATAAGGTAAGACACACCAATTTGCAATATCAAGCAGCAAAACAAGCTGTTTTGTACAGCTTAAATATAGCTGGACGCAGATGACACTAGAAGCCAGTCCCATAAAAATTACATAAGGTGGAATAAGGTGGAACAATACAATAAGGTAGAAACATTTTTTCAAACGCACATTTTTGTGGATTAATCATGAGCTAAAGGTACTTCTGGTCTAAAGCAGATATTTATTTGATATTGGAATGAGAGTTTATACTCACTTTGTTGACAACTGAATTCCCCTCCTCTGGTATGTGTCTCTCAATGTAATTTGATGATAGAAGATCACTGCAAAAAAACACAGTTGGTAAAAAGTTTTATATTTTCACTCAAATTATTTAGTGAACTCAATTAATTTTATTCTTCTATTTTGTTAAATGTTATTCTGAAACTTTTAAATAAAATATTTTAAATAAAAAAATCACATAAATCATTAAAGAGTACAGAAAAAATATTGCGTTTCCTAAAGGCAATATTAGTGCTTGCAAAGCATCAAAAGAATAAAAGTGTCACATAAATTAAGATTTTAAGCTTTGGTTCAGACACAGTCTGCAATGTAATATAAATGCAAGACAGGAAAGACCAAACAGATTTCAGTATGTAAATACTATAATGATGCGATCACAATTTATGCAATACCTCAAATTTCGTAAAGAGGTGGAAAGCTTGCAAAAGCCAAAAATACGGTGTGCTGTATATATATTTTAAGCTGAAGCTTAAAAAAATACTTGCTGAAAATTTCTGGAGAAATAGAAAATAAAGACAAATAGACTGCCTGATGAATATCGGCACTGTAAATATGATTCATAATCCTCCCAAACACTTCACTCCTGGTGATCCTGGCATCACACATTTAATGAGCAGATCAAATCAACACTCATGTCACTCATACATTCTGCTTATCTAACAGAGGACTGAAATGGAACAGAATCTGGAATGGAATCTGTGTTCCAACACTAAGAGTCATGAGCACAGTTAACCTGCGGAGAGATCCACGGCTGATTTCATACATCACAACTCACTAACACTAAGTTGTGTTCAAGGACACTTCAGTGTGTGGCAAAGCTGCGCTCAAAAAGTTGTTCACAAACTGGGACGAGAGAGAGCACACTGTTACCCTGGAGCAGGATACTGAGTGACTGTAGCATGTAAATAAAACCTATAGGAGTCAAATGATACAACTGCAATCATCACGAAATGGCAATGTAGCGAAAAACAGACTGAGCGCAGGAGGAGAGATGGGTGAAAGTGTCTCGCAGCAGGAGCTCTGACTGAAATCAGTTACCGTGAGCTCATCGCTAGGACAATCACAGCATGACATCAAACCAGCCTTTAAAGACAGAAACACACATCTTCAACAGCAGTTCACTACAGCAGGTGATTAGCAGGGTATTTATGGAGCTACAGTGCTGTAACGCATAATACAAAAAAGTTTGCAATTAGAGATTCATTCTGTGGTAAATGCAAATGTACATAAATAACTGTGACTGTGAGACAGAATTCAAAACTAATAGAGGACTAACAGAGGACAGGACAAAACCAGCGGATAGAGAGAAAATGACAGAGCATTGAGAGAGGATCAGAACAGGAGCAGAAGAAGATAAAGAGGGAGTGATAAAGTGGGATGTCAGAGGAAAGATATATTGTGATTTATGATAAAAGCTGCCACACTCACACACACACACACACACACACACACAAACAATCACATACAGTTGCTACATTCTCCCACCCATCACATCCGGTGGGTGAATTGAGAAAGATTTGCTGACAATAATCTTTTCTTACTGACCATGAAACTGCACTTTGTCTTAAATAAATAAATAAAAGTTTTATTGTGTTATAATATTTATTCAAATATTTATCAATTTTCCTTATTTGACCATTTTTCAAGATATTCAAAGGATATTTAGTATTTTTTCAGAGGACCTTTGGGGATCTCAGTTACCAGTAGAATCAAATACCTGTCATGTGTTGGTACTGTCCCAGTCTAAGCAGAGGTGGAAATCTGCAGTATATTTTGCTTTGTGAAATGCGAAGGTAAGGCTGATAACAGATTTTAATTGCTTTGGGATTTGAATTATTTATCAGGAAAGCCCCACAATTCCCCATCCCATTCCAATCCATCCCTCTTCATACACACCCTGCCCTACAAACATTTCAATATGGTGCTGTCATATGACTACAAAATGGCTCTCATTTCTCATGTAAAGCTTAATGGACTGGTCCATTCTATGAGACAGACAGAGAGACAGTGAGACATGCTAATTAAAGAAGAGAGAGAAACCAGAGGAATAGAAATGAAAGGGTTTCCAGAAGAGAGAACAGATTGTGTGTGAAGTAGTGCTGTATCGTCTCTGTCTGTGTGTGTGTGTGTGTGTGTGTGTGTGTGAGGTGAAGGTGATTTTCTCTGTCCCAAAACCTAGTGAGCTGCCTACCTGGACAGCATTTTAAAGCAGCATGCCATAAATATGCTGCCACCAGTAATACCTCCAACCAGCTTTTAAGACAGCACTGCACGTGTCCTTTCCAAAGACAGACATCACTGGATGCATGGCTAAAAAATTAATTTCTTTACAATACACTTGTGTATGCTATAAAGTTTATGCTTATGTGTATCGTATGGTTAGCTTAGCAACATGCTAATGTAAATCTCTATTGTAACCATTTATGTTTTATTATGCTCTGCCCCTTGCTCACTTAAACAAACTTCACAGAGTCCTATTTGAATGAATGTAATTTTGAATGAAATTTCAGTGAAAGGCATCATTTTGAGTTCCTTCCTCAGCAAGGAAACATCAAATTGCTAAAAAGTGAAAGTGAAGACATTTATTGTTACAAAAGATTTCTCTTTCAAATAAACATCTTTTAAATGTTCTGTTAATCAAAGAATCCCGAACAAATGTATAATAGCTTCCATAAAGATATTAAGAATCACAACTGTTTTCAACATTGATAATATTATAATGATTTCTAAAGGATCATGTGACACTGAAGACTGGAGTAATGATGCAGAAAATTCAGCTGTCATTGCAGGAATAAATCACAGATTAAAATATGAAAGTGAAAAAAAAAAGTGAAAATATATGAATATAGAAAATAAATGAAAATAGAAAACAGCTCTTTTAAATTGTAACAATATTTTACAGTATTACAGTTTTTACTGTATTTTTGAGAAGATAAAAATTTATAAGACGAGTTTATGTTTTTTCCTCTGTCTCATGCAGATGCGCATATGCAGCACCTTTAGAGATTATGGCGTGTGTAAATCTGATTCTAGACCCTGGAGACCAGCAGAAGAACATCTCCCGTGAGGACAGGACACCATCCAGCACAGCTGGAGACCCCAATCTCTGATCTAATTAGCACTCAAACACATACAAGTTCACTTTTTAGATGGCACACTTAAAACAAGTGTAAACAAATGTTAGTAGTAGATGTAGTGTGTTGTTTCCACAATTTATATTCCATGGAAATATGGAGATTTGCTCAATTCTGATTCCTGCTGTGATTCATGTGTGTTCGAGATTAAGACAGTGACTCAAAATCCCAATAGAGACTCATGCCTGTTCATGTTCACAGAAAAAAAAGTAGATGCGAGTGTAAGGTATCTAGAGTGTATTGAGATATTAAGACATCGACATCATGTTGTAGTATTGTGTGAGAGCATTTGTGAATGTGTGTGTGTGTGTGTGTGTGTGTGTGAGGTTTGGAAAAGCTGAAGTCAGTATTGTGAAGTGTGTGCTGAGCGCTTCAGCTCTTTTGTGCTTTTGCTGTCCAGGAGTTTTTAAACCTGCAGCTCTGCTCGTGTTCCCAAAGAGACAAAACTGCAGCCTCAGCAAACAAAAGACCTGCGAGCAGCCTTATCCACACACACATTCACAGCACCAACAAATAATCACTACAATTAAATCAAATGTGCACAAAATGAAGAATCAGCAAAAACCATACAACATGCATGAATACACACAAACACACACAGGGGAGGGTCTTTACAATGTAAGAGAGATTTGGTGTATTTCACAGAGAGACCCTTCCCCCCATAAGAATACGTATTCTGAGGGGAGCAGGTGCAGTTGTTCTCATTGTGAACATGTATGTGTTTCACCAGCTCCTCCCACTGAGCTTGTTAATATCAAATATGTTCATTATTTACACTGATTTGCCTTCACAATCAAATCCCCCCAATCGTTACACAATCTCTCACACACCAGGCTTCTCATACCGTTTGGTTTGGTCAGTGAATTTACATTATGTGCATATATATATACGTGTGTGTGTGTGTGTGTGTGTGTGTGTGTGTGTGTGTGTGTGTGCAAAGCTCAATCACCTAGGTGTAACCAACAAATCGATAAAAAGGTGTTTTACATTACATAAACTTCATTTAAACAGCACCACAAAAGCATTTTCAGAAATGCATTGAAGCGAAAGCATATTGGCAGATTTTAATGAACAGAACTTCTCAACACTGGCACAGTTTTGGTTTTGTTCTCACACCTTCATTATACCATTAGTTAAGAAACCAAGAAACAACACAAGAAGATCACTCAAATAAATGTGCCACAACATGCTACAGCAGAACAAACCAGTTTGGCCTAGTGATCAAATGTTGCATTTGCAACATTGCAAGAGAAAAAAAGGCAAAAAGAGGATAATAATTATGCATTATGCATTTATATAAAGGGAGTTGGTGTTTATGATGGACAGGTAAAGCAGAACGTCTCAGAACTGCTCCTGAAAATATCTTGCGTCACTGTACATGTGAGCACTTCTAAGACTCTTATGCCAGCTGTTTTTCCCGACTCCATCTCACTCAGATCTCTCTCCTCCTTCATCACACACCCACACAGACTCAAGGGTGCATGAAGGATGCTGGTTGGTCAGACTTTTACTCTGCCTCCATCCAACAACTTTTTCACTTTCTCTCTCTCTCTGCATCTTTCTCATGTTTTGTCTAGCTTTCGTCTATTGTGCAGTTTCCTGAAAGGATGGTAAAATGGAGGTGAATAAATGATGGCATAATAAACTCAAGCTATATAAAAGATAACATACAACAGATCAGGACACTGACATTCAAAACACTGAATAGATATTTACATTTATGCATTTAGCAGACGCTTTTATCCAAAGCGACTTACATTCAAGTTACAGATTTTACATTTTATCAGGTCTTGCTTTCCCTGGGAATTGAACCCATGATCTTGGCGTTGCTAGCACCATGCTCTACTATTTGAGCTACAGGAAAGATATTACACAAAAATGGCTTTACAGGTCAATGTTGCTTTCTTTATATCTGGAGACTGTTGTTCATCTAATTCAGCTGTTTACATGTGCATTTATTATACTGTGACACCAACACTTGTGAAGTATACTTTGCATCGACATCTAACACTGTTAAATAATATCCTTATATTGTAATATCATTCTTATACTGTGATCATTCACAAGTTATTGCATGTTGCAATAACATGTCTGTTGTGTCTTAACTGAATACATGACGTTAACTAACCACATTTATTATAGCTGTATGTTACTGCCATATGGGCATACACTCATTTGTGGCTGATAACAGAATACTTCCTGACTGTAACACTGAAACAAGCATTTTCTGCTGCTTTGAAACAATATGTATTGTGAAAACTGCAAGTACTGTACAAATAAACTTGAACTGAATTGATGTAATCATTTTTAAAGTCCACCTAAACAATAAATAAGCGTAGAGCCCTGTAATCAATGTCTTTTTTTGATTGCAAAATTAGAATAAATATGCCAATTAACATAGGACAACAACAGAATCAGGCGGAGAAAAAATATTTAGTGAAACCACAAAGGCACTGAAATAACACATAAAGACATAGTTTTACCACATTTTTTGATGTTTCGTCAATGTCATAAAGTCATGAGTAAAATAGTTCAATTTGGGCATACTTGAGGAGAATTTACTTTTATGCATGTAATAAAATGATTAAATGTCCTATATATTCTAAATTATGATCGCAATGGCATCAGTGTCTATTGTTATATAAATCTAATTATTTTGACCCACACCCTCACCCTAAAGTTGGAAAACAAGAACCGGTTGATGTCTAAAAGACTGAGCACCACAAAACAAAACAAAGACAAGAAACCGACATCTCACACACATGCATACACACGCCAAAAAACCCTCAGGTGCAACTGACATCAGAAATGAAACCAATGTGTGTGTCTGGAGGTGTGTTTGGACTCTTTCATGCATGTTGGACACAGTTGACATGATGATAAATGTTAATGGCAATGCATGAAGTGTATTCATCTGAGGTATGTGTGTGTGTTTATCTCTAAAAGAAGCCACTGTCATTTGAACTTGATTTATAATTACAAGTATGAAATTCAAAACAAAACCAATCCACACATAGCTCACTCAACAGCAATCAGACACACACCAGCGTCTCTGCAGACATGTCCTGTCACAGGTTTGATCTGATGAGACGTCATGCGTGTGCTGACTGTGTCAGAGAGAAGCTCATAGTAGCAGATAGCAGATGACACTGGGATTCTTCTGCACTATGTTTTGCTGAGCTCAGACCCTACATGGAGCCTGTGGGTTTTGCTTACAGGGACATTTTTAAATGTTACTTCAGATTTATGTATAAAATAAACATTATAACATTATAACTCTTGAGTCTCATAAATTAATATTTAAAATATAAAATAATTATATATATATATATATAGTATATACAGTAAAAATATTATTATATTTTCAATGTCGTAAACGGTTCAATATTAATTTTTTGTGTGGAAAAACTAAGCTTTTAGCAAGTTTTATTTGAAAACAAAATCTTTTGTAAGATTAGAAATGTTTTTACTGTCAATTTTGATCAATTTAATGCATTCAAATTTGTTCTAAAATATAAAATAAACACAAAGAGCGAAGAAAAAAATGAATAAAATCTTTCATTATTTAAAAAATAATGTGAGTTCCATAGTTCCATGAGATTTAGTTAAGGTCAATATCTAAATGTTAAACAAATCTGACATTTTAAAACATTTGATTCATAAACCACATTCAAGACTCATTCTCTGACAATGTGTAATGGGAATTTTGCTTCACAGGTCAATTTAATTTGTTTTAAGGAGGTTTAGATGAGGGCACTGGAAAGCAAGACAAATATGGAATTTACCATGCAATTATGAAAGATTTGATATTAATGGATGATTTGTCTATATTGATTTCTGATTCAAAGGTGAGCTTGTGATTGTTTGTTATCTGTTCAGAGTTGCAGCTGTCTGTTCCCACCCCCCCAGCATCAGCGATATCTGACTGATTTTAATGCTTCCTTTCTGCCACATGGTCCGTTGTCACGACGACACAGCTGATTGAAAAGCAGAAAACCCATTTGCTCCAACGGCTTTAATCAAACACACTCATTCATTATTCAGAACGCGTGAGAGGGTGCAGGGGGCAAGCCAGAGTGTGTGTGTGTGTGTGTGTGTGGACTATTATAGTTTGAGTAAGTGCACATTCATATAATACAAGCAAAACAAGATTTTTTGAACATTATACAAATATGTCAATCCGATTGCTAAACTACAGATGACAAACAATTATCATATGAAAAAACTTTCATGAAAATAGGTCTCAGCTGGAGGCTGGAAAAAAGCCAAATGCACACAAACATGCACACAAACACGTGAAGAAAATCCCTAAGACTTTAGAAACTGACAGAGAGAGGTGAGAGAATGAGAACGAAAGAATGAATTGGTTTCCTAGGAGGAAACTGGGAAAGTAATCTGGACGCAGGTCAGTCGGGACGGATCCAACTGCCAGCTCTCCATGGGTTCAGAAGAACAAACTAAACACCCCAACATACACACACACACACACTTCTGTGATTCTCACTGCTTTATACACATAGCACTATTCAAAGAGACAGAGGCAATCAAATCCATCCAGCCAGAAGCCATTAAAGCAGAAAATATACTGTACTGAACAAGACAAGCCACATGCAGACACAGAGAGAGAACACTGACTGATATAATAACCTGTTTCTATGGCTCTAATCCAAAACCTAGTGAGCAGCCTACGCAGACAGGATTTTAAGGTATCAAAGGTGTGCTCTTGACGCGACGGCTATTTAAAAAGGTAGCCAGCATGACGATTATGCTGCCTTCTAAAACCTCTGACCAAATTCTATGACAGCATTGCATGTAAACTTTATGAAGAATGCAATCCCATAACGCATTGCAAACAAAGTTACAAACGAGCAAATATGACTTACTCTAGTGCACAAAAGTGCCATAGCGCAGTGTGTATGGAACCAAACGGAACAACTAGTTGTTAAAGGGGTCATATGACGTTGCTAAAAAGAACATTATTTTGTGTATTTGGTGTAATGCAATGTGTTTATACGGTTTAAGGTTAAAAAAACACATTATTTTCCACATACTGTACATGCCCTGCCTTCTGATTTTTACAAAGCTCATCGTTCTGAGAAGCGAGGCGTGCTCTGAGCCAGCCATCCAGTGCGTTGTGATTGGCCGAATACCTCAAGCGTGAGACGGAAATGTTACGCCACTTACCGTATTGTGATGCTGTGTCCCGGCGCGGCGACACAAAACAATAAAACCCACTATAAACGAGGCATTTGTTGCATTCAGTGGGGACATAATTACTGATTATAATGACTTATACTGTATTTTTACTCGTCGCATTGCATCGCGCCACGATGTCTGCCATGTCTGCATTTGAGATCGGAGAAACAACAAACAACAAGCACTACTCTACACAGCTCAAAACTCCCGTTTGAATAGTCAGTAGCAGAAACGTACTTACAGGCTGTGAATCAGAAGCGTCAGACTGTCCTTGCAAAGTTGGAATTGCCCCACTTTATAGAAACAGCCTTTGTGCACGCCAGCATTGTAGGCTACTCTTCCAGGTTCAGGAAATAGTCCTCCATAAAATGCGCTGCACAGTGCACACTAGGGTTGTCAAAAAAAAATTAGAATTTCGAATATTCGTCGAATTTATAATAAAAATCCACATTCGTATGCAAAAATGCTGCATTCGAATTTTAAATGTGTGTCAGACAGCCTTATATGTGGCACACAAGATGCGATGACGATGTAGGTGTCGTTGCATTTGAATGCTTTTTTTAGTCTATCCAGTTGAACCCACTGGATGCAGCGCTGCTCATTCAAAATATAGTGGAAAAAGAGAACATCAATGCGGAAAATTGAAACCAAGCCATTCACACTTTCTATAGGGACATCTATCACCATTGCACTCGCGTCTCGCACAAGAGAGCAGCATGTTTAGAAAGGTATGTAAAATTTATGTAAGTTCAACTTTTAAAAAACATGTCTTGAGACTTTATGGTGGTTTTTCTGCATCCCTCTGCATCCCACTGCATCTCATGTTTTTAAATGAAAAAAGTAGGCTACTCTTTGTGATTGGTTTTCGGTATTAAACTATACATACATGATGCTTGTTGTTTCTAATTGTTTAAGCAACGTAATTAATTATATATGGTTTATAATCATTGTTTTAAACATTATGCATGTTTTTCAAAGATAGCCTTGTTTTTTATTGCTTTGAAGAAACATGCATTAGTATGGCAATATTTTGCTCGATGCGCCCTCTTGTGGCCTCAGGAGAGAAGACAAAAGCTTTTATTCCCACTAACAGAAATTATGCCTTTTAAATTTGAATATAATTCGAATTTTGATAATATTTTAGTACAAAATTCGAATTTAGTTTTTCAGCCAATTTGACAGCCCTAGTGCACACACTCTAATATTTGGGTTGAACTGTTCTGGAACAGTGTTGTAAATACAACTTAACCACTGATTTCTAGTTGTGTCCTCTTTTGGAAGCCCAAACAAAGTACTTTTGTTTTCACAACGAAACACAGCATCTCCAGGACATGGCGCCAGTGGCAGCGACAATACTACAGCGAGAATAATAGTTCCACCTTCTTTGCGCTTATACATTTGGGTGGTGTTTTGCAAATCTTCCCACACCGTGATGTAGATATGTTGGGGCGTGTTTAAATGAGCCGTTTTAGGGGGCGTGGCAGAGTCTTAACTTTTATAAAGAATATTTCTTTGGTTTTGAGACTTTAGTCTTTGCAACTTCAGGGATCTTACCTATGTACAAACAGCTTGTAACACTCCAAAGAGAAAGGAAAACTTGAAATCGCATCATATGACCCCTTTAATGACATATTTAAGTGCGCATCAGAGACATACAGTACCTCTCTTCTGTATCATCAGTGTTAGATTTAGACAGAGCGAGTGATTGAGGATGTAGAAACTACATCCTGTTCAGCTACTTGAGCTGAACATGAAATAAATGGGAAAGACTGCCCTAAAAGCCTAGATGTCCTTTAATATTAACAGTTTTGCATGTCATACTCAAATAAAGTGTCTCGAAGTGATTAGAATGCCAACAGCACAACACAAACACTCCATTCACAAAGGGCCTGACAAAAACACAGAGGGAGTTGCATCTTAAAGCCAGATTTTCTCTCCACCAAGATGTTTTAGGAGAAACACTGACACTGAGGGAGAACACTGAAATATTCATGATGCATTATTATAATGAGATCAAATCTGCTGACTCTGACTCTGTCTGGCACCAGTTTAAAGTACAGAGGCAGTTGTGGTTGTAACAGTAAGAGTTAATGTATTGAATTTATGTGATGAATATGAAAGAAGTGAGGTTATGACTGAGCTTTGGTGCAGACCCATAGGAATTATACAATGAGCATCTGTACTGAAGATAATAAGAAATAAAGCAATTATAGTTTAGTTTTGTGAATTAGAACTTCAGAGTAATATCAGCTTTAAAAAATCACCTTCTAAAGATAAAATATTGATTATAGCACCAGGATGAATTTCACGAAACCTGTCAAGAACATGCCAGATTGTATTTCAGTCCAAAATTGACAGAATTATTATTATATATTTCGTAAATATAATATTAAGTCTGTTTAAAGATGATAAAGATTTTTTTGCATTGTGTCATTTTCATAACTGTTTCATTATTTGTAATTAAGCATAATTTCCACATAATTCTCATTACCATAATGCAAGATAAAAATCGAATTTTAATTAGTATAATGTAAAGAAATGATATATTCAGATTGATTTATAGCACAGTATTTATTCAGCATGCCAGTATTTGCTGTACTTTAATACAAAATTCATTGTTATTACAGTAAAGGGAATCTAATGAGAATCACAAATGAGAGTAATGAGAGTTACAAAGAAACATTACGATAATGAGGATTTGGGGGGATGTGCTAAATTGCACACTATAAATTATGTAAAAATGCAAGAAATCTTTAGGATCCTAATAAGGCTTCATTTTATTAATATAAAATACAGTTTACTTTTAATTTCAGGTTGGAATGTGAGCTTGATTACATGACATAGTATAATATTAGTAAATGCATTAGGGCATAATGGCTTCAAATTCAAAACAATCGCAAAATGCAAAAACTGCCACTACAGGACCAGTCAAATGCGAACAAGCAAATAGTGAAAATAGTGATGTTTATCAGTATTAAGACAACATGTAATATAGGGAATTCTGACAGAAAGTGAGAGAGAGAGAGAGAGAGAGAGAGAGAGAGAGAGAGAGAGACAGAGTGGCAGATGCCATGATCGATACAGTGGTCAGGTCTTTCCCAATCCTTCAGCATAAATCATCAGCCATTATGATCATGCAGTCCATCAGCAGCAACATAAACCCCTTTGCAAATAGATCTGATGGGCATTAGTCATTCCTCACACACTTCAGAAACACACACACACACACACACACTGCATTTTTCCAGTGCTTTTCCGAACTCAAAGAGCTACATGACATCCTGGGAGCAGATACTCACTGGTTCAGTTCCACGTCTAAAATGAAGGACTGTCCGAAGGCCTGCACCTGAAAGCTAGCCTGTGCCATGTGGTTCTGTAAAAGAGACAAAACAAGACGATACCTGGTCATTCTCATCTCTTGCGATGCCACACATGAGCTGAGACAATAAAAACTGTAAAATTAGAACATATTTGATATTTTGGGAGAGCAAAATATAGTTAGATATTGTTTTTATGCCAAACTCCTCATATTCACCCATTTTTGTCAATCCAACTGAATTCAATTTAATTTCAGATTCTGAAAGTTTTGTTTATATGAACCCTAAACTTTACAATCGGATTCATATTTTTGTTTACATATGGATTTACTTCAAGTGTGTTTACATGCAATGTGTTTTTTTCTAATGATCGGATTCCTTCAGGTCAGCACCACCCTTTCAATGCAATCTAAATTTCATTGTCATTGAGGTGTTAACATGAAGGCTTTTCAATCTGATTGAGCCTCAATTTGATTACTAATGGATTATTTGGGTGCATACAAAAGTAGCTAGCATCACATGATCCTTCAGAAATAATTATAATATTCTGATTTTGGATTAAGAAACATTTCTTATTATAATTAATGTTGAAAACAGCTGTGATGCTTAATAACTTCAGGATTCAGGATTCTTTGAATAGAAAATAAAAAAATAACATTTATTTGAAGAAGAAATTGTAAAATTGTACTGTCACTTTTTTAATGGTTTAAAGGGATCATATGATGTTGCTAAAAAGAACATTATTTTGTGTATTTGGTGTAATGCAATGTGTTTACGTGGTTCGTGGTTCAAAAAACACATTATTTTCCACATACTGTACATTATTTTTGCTCCTCTATGCCCCGCCTCTCTGAAACGCGCCAAATTTTTAAAAAGCTCATCGTTCTGAGAAGCGAGGTGTGCTCTGATTGGCCAGCTATCCAGTGCGCTCTGATTGGCCGAATACCTCAAGCATGTGACGGAAATGTTACGCCCTTACTATGTTGTGATGCCGTGTCCCGGCGCGACGAGACTAAAACAATAAAACCCCCAATATAAACGAGGCATTTGTTGCATTCAGTGAGGACATAATTACTGATTATAATGACTCATACGGTCTTTTTACGCATTGCGCCATGCCGCGTAAACATAACACCATGTCTGCATTGGTGATCATAGAAATGCCAAACAAGCACTACACTACACAGCTCAAAACTTGCATTTGAATAGTCAGTAGCAAATTCTTTAAATATCGAAACGTACGTACAGGCTGTGAGTCAGAAGCACCAGACTGTCCTTGCGATGTTGCAATTGCCCCACTTTATAGTGTTCACATCACAGCCATTCATAGTGTTCACATTGTAGGCTATTCTCTCCCAGGATCAGGAAACAGTCCTCCGTAAAATGCGCTGCACACACTCGAATATATGCGTTGTACTGTTCTGGAACAGTGTTGTAAATATAACTTAACCACTGATTTCTAGTTGTGTGCTCAATTGGAAGGCCAAACAAAGTACTTTCGCTTTCACAACGAAACACACAGCGTCTCCACGACATGGCGCCAGCGGCAGCAACAATACTATAGTGAGAATAATAGTTACGCCTTCTTTCATTGCTTTCACATCGTGACGTAGACATGTGGGGGCATGTTTGAATGAGCCGTTTTAGGGGGGCGTGGCAGAGTCTTAACTTTTATAAAGAATATCTCTTTGGGTTTGAGAATTTAATCTTTGCAACTTTAAAGATCTTATCTATGCACAAACAGCTTGTAACACTCCAAAGACAAAGGAAAACATGAAATCGCATCATATGACCCCTTTAATGCATTCTTGTTAATCAAAAGTACATTTTTATTTCATAAAGAAAAAACCTCAAGGTGCCACACATGAGCTGAGACAATAAAAACTGTAAAAATTAGAACATATTTAGTGTGTCGGGAGAGAGAAGTAAAATTAGATGTGCTAATTGCTTTTTTTTATTCATCATGGGTACACTTTGATGTGCAGGACTGGTGGCTGTGTGTGTGTTCGCTGATGGTTAATTCACTGCCTGCTTGGGGCCCATATGGCCAGGGCCGTATAACACCCCCTCAGGGGAAAAAGAAGCTTTTGGGTTGAAGCGCATTGTTCTCGTAGCTTGTGAGTGGATGTGCGTGTGTGTGAGGGGGGCAGACAGGGCAGAAATAGAAGCATATGAGGGAGGTGAGGGGAGTCTAACACCCCCCAGGGAACACACCTCTCCCTAAACCAGCAAAGCCTAGTTATCAATAAAAATGGAAGGAGAACGAGGGGGTGGAAAAAATATGAAGGGGGAGATCCTCTACACTTCACCCATCAGTGACCCCCTGAATGAAGCTACCCTCCCCGAGACACACCCACATCCATCTACTGCCCCTCGAATGAGTGTGTATTTGAGTGTCATGTCTAAACAAGATGCACAATAACACACAAATCTAATTAAGAGATTCAGAGTGTTTTCTAGAAACCGTGTAACATGAGAGGGCTGCAGCTTTCTGCCCATTACGTCTTTGGTATCATCGATTGCCGTTTCATAATATTAGCGTTTTAAACTGTTCAACTTGATTTTTTTTCTGATCTACATTTTGTGTTAAATAAAGAAGATCTAAAATTAGCAAGCTTCTCTTTGTTTGTTTTTTCAGGCATCAGTGAACATCTATAAATAAATATAGTCTTCAGTCGTCAAAAAGATCTAATTGTGAGCCAAAACGTGGAGCTAAAAACAGACCTGAGCGTAGCTGAATATATTCATGAAAAAATATATTTCACTGGCATATGCTTCTAATCCAATCTATAATCTAGTATGATATATAACACCACAACAATTAAATCAATACTATGCATTGGCATGATGAAAAAGCCTTCGTCTCGATTATACAGAGCTCAGTAGCAGATGTCAGACAAAAGGTTAAGCCGCACACGTGCACACACAGCCCGAAGCGCAAAACAGCGAAGTTGGGACACATGTACAGACATTCTAACCGGTCATAGAGACTCGTTACAGTAACGAGGCCAGGAGCGATTGCATATCTGTGCCTTTGAGAATTATTCAGTCATGCAAAGTATGAGCAACAAAGTACCCGAGCAGTCAGGATGGACAAAATGCTTAGACAATTGAGCTTTCACTCATTCTAATCAGCATATTAACATGATGTCTGAAGAATCATGTGACACTGTAATAGAGTAATTCCTGCTAAAAATTAAACTTTGCAATTGCAGGAATATATGACATTTCATTCAAATAGAAAACAATTATTATAAATGTAAATCATATTTCAAAATATTACAGTTTTTACTGTATTTTTGATCAAATAAATGCAACGTTGGTGAAAAACATTCTAAAACTCTTAATTATTCCATACTTTTTACCAGTTATATATATCAGTTTTACTTTCAAACATTAAATACAGCTCATTTGTGAGTTAATGTGATATCAGCTCACTCAGAGTGTCTTGTTTACTATCTTTCAAGCCAGGCAAAGCAAGAACAAAAGAAATGGCATGTCCATAAACCTCTAATAGCATTACACGCTCAACCGAGAAACCAAATACAAGTACATTTGCCAGTTTATTGTTTTCCTTTTATCATCATGGCTCAGGCTTTGAGTCTCTGATTCAATGTTTTGCTGAATAATGGATTGTAGTTACATCATTAATCAGTCTCTGATATTTCTGTTATATAATAATGTAAAAAACAAATAATGCAATATTTCTACAGGCTGATAAATCTCCAACACATGAGCTGCTCATTTGTTCTTTGTGTTTCCAAAGCTGTGATGCCATGAGAAGCCTCAGGAGGCCTAAGCACCAGCATCTTCCAGTAAAATGTGCTGTTTTGGTTCATTAGATCACCCTTAAATGACTGAAATTAACTTCACAGCGCTCTCAGACCACCCAGAGCCTGACTATAAGACTCGGAAAGAGAGTGAAAGAGAAAAACATAAACATCTTCCTTAGTGCGTCTCCAATGGCAACGGGAGGAGAGAGCATCCTTGAGACACCAGATGACATTCAAACATGAGATGAAAAATACACACCTGTTTTCTGTCAGAGCTCATTTGAACCCGTGTGTTGAGAACATCATGAGCGGCCTGACTGTCTCCGTCCATCCGGTGCACTAACCGGACCGGTACCGTGTTCTCTCTCCCGAGGAACCTGGCGTCATCACGCCGAGCCCTCGTCTTTACCAAGGCGTCTCCTAGAATAATAAAAACACGGGAGCATGTTTTTAACACCTATATATTTTTCTCTCAATTTACATGTATGAAATTGGACATAATATTCCGTTTAGATACGATAAATAATGATAAATCACGGCTATTTACCGTTACATATATATTATAGTTATTTACATCACCTGAAACGAATGCGGTGGGCGTAAAATACGACACTAAAATGGTAAAAATACACCAAAATAGTTTTTTTTTTTTTTTTTTATGAAATATATAAAAATACACCCTCACCGTAATGAGGCAGGGAGAAGCTGGTATTTATCACGGAGATCGTCACCGCTACAAAGAGGCACAGAGAGGAAATCCCGACACGGAGAGGCATCATTCCCGCATCCATTCGGTTCAGAAAATCGCAGTTAATCATATATATATCCCAAATTTCACGATACACGAGTTAAATCCCAAGTTAAACCCGATTTTCCGTCTCCCTCAGGAAGGCGCGCACATCCTCTCGCGCGCTGGTGACGCGCGAGCAGCCTCTGCATCGAGACGCGGGCGCGTTCTGGAAAACTCAAATCAGGACCTTTTTTCTTCACCGAGCAGAAGCCACCACCTCCTCCTCAGCAAGACATCAATAATATCCAGCCGCCTCACTGCAGAAACGCCTCATAAATATACATGAGCGAGCTGCACGCGGGATGACGGGTAGTGTAGTGTGTGCTGTCACCTTCTGCGCCAGAACTGATATGGAGCATAAGAACACAGTGGTTGATATGGAAATGTATTAAATAGTACTAGCAGTAAATAATAATGCATAATATGTTATGCCCTTGTAGTATGAAATCATGCATATAATTAGTACACCAGGCAGCTAACAAACACACAAACAAAATATGTAACAACAAAATAAACAAAAAGCTGTCGAAGCCATTCAAAACAAATCCAAGGTGTACCCTGTGAATAAATACGTTGTGTGCAATAAACACATTTTTCATTAGCCCATAGCCCACTTAAGACGGAGCTTGAATTTAATTCAATAACACAGAATTTCCATTTGTTTAACATATTTATGCAATATACAGAAGTGGTTAATTTGACTATGAACACTACCATTCAAAAGTTTGGGGTTGGTAAAAAATGTAAAGAAGTTTCTTATGCTCACCAAGGCTGAATTTACTTAAAAGTAATATTGTGTGTACAAAATAGGTGTGAATTTGAAATTAATTGTTGTGATAGCATAGCTGAATTTTCAGCAGCGTGTTCACTTCAGATCCTCCAGAGCTCACTCTAATATGCTGATTAGGTGCACAAGATATAAATCTTATGAAAGTTGAAAACAGCTGTGCTGCTTAAATTGATTTATTTTTTAAATTAGGATTTAAGTGTTTATAGTTAAAAGGACAGCATTTCTTTCAAATATAACCTTTACCTATAAATCTTTCCTGTTATGTTTGATTTATTTGATGCATCCTTGATGAATACATGTATCAATGTCGTTAAAACATTTGAACAGTAGTGTATACAGAATGTTAATTAAACTTAAGTCTTTAAACACTTGAGATAGTTCAAAAAGCTTTTCTCATACATCTGTTATAGATACACCACCCCTTAGGCTCAGTTTATGTACTTATTACACATTATACACTAGACTAGAAGATTAGAAATCCATGGCAAATCAGAAGAACTCTAAGAAAATGCCTTTTTGCAAAACTCTGGATCTTATAACCAGGGTGTAGACACAAAAATACGAACAAATACTTAAAACCTTGGTAAAAAAATATTTGCCGTTTAATACAGGAACCAGAAAATTTCAAGACAATCTCTTGCTGTTATATCATTCAATCATTAATTTACATACTGTGCATATCCACTCATTTTTTCTCCAGTATAAAGGCAGTAGGTATATTTTCAGTCTAGAAGTTATTTTAAAGCCTGTATGGTGAAAATGCAGTTTTCCATTGTACTAATGAACGACGGATTTATTAATATATATATTATTTGGCATAGCAACAACTTTTACAACACATACATGTGTGTTCAATTCATCTGACTCATCTCAAAAACCCTTAAAGTCTTCATCCATGTTGTCACTGGACTTAAAGAGCTGCCACAGGTCCAGGAGAGAAGCAGTTGGGTTCTCACACTCGTGTACAGGTTTAACAGGTGCAAGAGAGCTCAATGATTCTCTCTCTTTACTGGATTCGATGTGCAAGGCTGGAGCTTGCTTTCTTCTTCTGGATCTGACATTCCGAACCTTCCGTTGCAGTGAATTAGTGTCAAGGTCCGGTTCGGGTTCTGTGCAGGCTAAAGGCCAAAGAGCTGAGTTGCCGACTTGATTTTCTGGCATACTTTGTGAATAAACTTCACAGCAGTTAGTCCTAAAGTGTTCAATTACTGTTAACGATTCTCGGTTTCTTTCACTGAACTGTTCAGCTGTGTGCATGTCAGGGTTTGTCCTGGTTTGTTGGTCTGTCCTGCATTCAAGTGCATTAGAGTCACAGTTCCTCTCTCTGCTGAGAAGAGATGCATCTTCAGATTTCCGCGAGTGGAATTCCCACTCAAATGATACACGCTTAGACTGGGACTTCTCTGGAATGTCGGATTGGTCGAACAAGCTGTCCCTGTTGCTCTGAGGGAATTCACACTGGCCCCTGCTGCGTTTGCGAACCGACAGAGGTTTTTCTCTGGTCTGTTCTGCAAAAGGTAGCTTTGCTGTAGAGCTCCAAAGCAAAGACCCCTTGCTTTCCTGTATCCAACCACCATTCACAGATCCCACATCTTCCTTTACTGGCAACATGACTCCAGCACAAAGAACAGGGGTTGAGGTACTGCATTTCACCCTATGGCAGAGAGATATTGACACAGTGCTGTCATAAGGCCAGTAAAAAAAAAAAAACAACAATAAGGAAAAGTATAATTTTTAATGACACGTTTGTACCTTCTGCAGTGCGTGCCAATGTTAATAAGGTTGCAGGTCAGTCCCACAGTGACTCGATCCACAACTCCATACTCATCACTCTTAGAGAAAGCCTGATGCTGCTTGCTCTCCAGGTGCTGGTGGTCAGAAGGTCAGAAAAAGTGAGCACAGATGTCATGCATTTTTTGCAAATCCGGGCTCAGCCCAAAATGTATAATTAGTGTCTTTTTTTTTTTTTTTTAGATGCGAAACAGCATATGCAAAGTGTTCATTTAAACTTGACTGGCTTTCTATCGTTTCCAATACGTACCGCCTTTAGGTTGTCAAATTTGACTTGACAGCACTCACAGTACCCTCCTTTCCTCTTTTCTCTCCCTTCATGTCCTCTGCGCCTCTCTTTCTTTCCACAAGCTCCTCGTTCCCCTCCAGACCTGTGGCAAAACACATTCTCATTCAACACAAAAAAAACTAAAAAATGACTGCATTACAAAAAGATACTACTGATTCTGATTTTACCTTTGCTCTTTGTGTCGCTTCTTTGGATCATCCTTTCCATGTTCATCCATCAGGAACGGACTGCAGGGTGGAAGAGACCGGACGTTGCACACAGGCATGTTGGACAGGGGAAGGTAGATGGGACGATAATGTCTGCAAAAACATCACATTATTAAACCAGACAAGTAACATGAAAGGTAAAACTCAAGAAAATCAACAAAGAAAACACACCCGCTTGAGTCTTCTACTTTCACAAATGGTCGACGAATTCTTCCAGCTGGAAATAGAAAACATTTGAACAAAGTCAACTAAAGATGGCTATAATATCATCAACTTACATTTTTAAACTGGAAGATGCAACAAATTAAAAAGGTTCTTTACTATCTACTTACCATTGTGTCTGTGATAAGGTTTTTGCTCTGTGTGCTGAATGCTGGCCTAAAAATAAAGAGTGATAAACTGAATGTATACAGAAACAACAGAATTATATACAGCCCTGCACAGAATCTTCTGCAGCTCCACAGATTTCTCTTTATAACAGTAAAAGACAAACTTTATAGTTGTTTACGAAGCCCAATATTTAGAAAAGTGGTTGAACAATATTGTTTTTCAGTGGTTAATTTTTTAATTTTTACATTTGTTCAACAAACATAAAACTACTCACAGCTCCTTTCGCCACTGGATTAGCTGCATTCACTGCAATGATTTTTGATTTCTTCTTATCAACATATGAAATAACATCTGTTTGGAAGCCAAGCATAAAAGACCATGTAATACTGAAACTACACCTCACTTCTTTAACAATGCAAGTATAAACAATGATGACAAAAGTACTACCGTCAACATGTAGGACTTTGACCCCCCATTCCACAGCGTTTGCCAAGATCCCATTCATCTGAACACGTTCCTAAAACAGAGCAGAAAACCAGAGTACTGATAAACTACTCAAGATAGCTGCACAGAGTTCATTCACAAACAAACAAGGCATGATAAAGACTGACTAACTTGTTCTTTAACGACCCTCTCCACAAGCGATTTGCCTCGACTTACAGCTGCCTGTGAAATTCCAGCACAAGACATGTCAGTGTTTTTCCTCAAAAACATTTAAACATTTTGGATTAGTAAGACTTTAAAGAAATTAATACTTTTATTCAGCAAGGATCTGTTAAATTGACCAAAAATGACGTAGTTATTTTATTTTATTTTTTTACCAAAAAAGTAAATATATTAACATTTAAAAAAAATATTTTTTCAAATAAATACTACTATTCTGAACATTCAATTCATCATAATCAAAAAAAAGCAAACAAAACAAAAAGGGTTGCAAAGGGGTGGAAATTTACTAGTAAATTTCTAGAATTTTCCCGAAATTTACTGGAAATTTTCCACCTTTTTGCAACTCTAAAAACAAACATGGTTTTCCAAGAACATATTAACTCTGACTTGAAAAAAAAACACTGCTGTATATCACAAATCAATATATATCATATTAAAAACCAATTATAAAACAGTTCCAGTCCTTGATTAGGATTGGATGAGCCATGTTCAAAGCCATTGTAAATTATTCTAGAAATATACATAGACCTGTGACATTTCATCAGTATTACTGGACCACTTTGTTTGTGTGTTTCTATTAGGCACTCCACTTTACAATTTAACCTGTTAACTGACACCCGTCCCCTCAGCGGGACACCTAAATTTACTTCACTATTTTACAATTAAATCCTAATCTAATCAAACTATACAAACGATATATCATTGGAAAGGTCTAAGACTCCTAAATAGATATTGTTCCACCTTTTTTGTTAAAAAATTATGTAGGAAACTAATGGATTAATTTATGACAAGAGTGCACCTGAAAAATTTACATCATAACAGGAGTTCTGACATTTTGCCTAGTTGCCTTTTTCCCTATCACGCTTTAGAAATCATAAGAAATGATATAGTTGAAAACTTAAAATCTCAAAATTCATCCTTTGAAACCCATTTTAAAATCAGACATTGCATTCCCATGGAAATGGTACATAAAAATCATGTTACAAAATGTTTTCGTTCATGAATTATAAACATTTAAGTTTGAATAGTGCTCTATAATCTCTATGTTCAAAACTGTGAGTGACAGTTACTGCATAAATTTACAATGACATTTTGAAGACTTTAAACATTTAATATAATTTTGAGGCCTATAAATCATCATTTTAAAATGCTTAGTGTTTTTTATTTTATTTTACTTAGGAAACCCATAAACAATATCAATGGCAGTGAAGCTGAAAAGAAAGAAAAAAAAAAAAGCATCCTGACTAACCGTATCTGTGACTCCCTGTGAACTGCCCCTGTGCCCATGACTTTCCCTCCTGCTGCTGGGATGAGGGGAACTGACTCCTGAGTCTGGACTGGGAGCAGGAGAGTCCGGCAGGAGACGCTGGGCATAACGAGCCTCCGGCTTACTGGACACAAGATACTTGATCTCCTTACTGAAGAACTTTTCCACTGTCTGAAGAGCAGAACATACAGGAGGTTAGTACACCTGTGATTACATGTGCATGTGAATTAATTCCCCCTCAGGCCATCCGCAATGTAGATGAGGTCATTTCCTAATCAGAACATATTTGGAGAAATTTAACAACTGGAGTCGTGTGGATTACAGTTATGTTTTTATCCGTTGTTTGAACTGTCATTCTGACGACACACATTCACTGCAGAGTATCCATTGCTAAGCAAGTGATATAATGCTAAATATCTCCAAATCTGTTCTGATGAAGAACAAACTCATTCACATCTTGGATGTCCTGAAGGTGAATAAATTCCCTTTTTTGAAGTTCCAGACTGTTAGAAATACATATAAAACATCTAATACACTGTTTAAATGAAGCAGAAAATGAGGTCCAAGAGAACTGAACACAAGTACACTGTTTACAACGTGAAGCTTATTAAACTAGTCTTTAATAAGTTTCTAAAGCAAAGACAGCTGTCCGATTTTACTAATTTATCAGGCACTCTCTTCCTGCATGTGAAAAGATGTATATTTTGAATATATATTTACAACAGCCTCAATGACGATATATTTGAGACAATAAACAATGACTACTTACACCACCAAGTGTTTTGATGTCATTTTCCAAGCGTTGTGTTTTCATATTCCATGGCAGATCCAAGTAAAATATTCTCCCTTTAAAAGGTTTGTTCTGAAGAGCATCACATATGGGTTTAATTTTGCTTTTAGCTGTTGTACTATTATGTCCGTCCAGTTTTGAATCTGTGAAGAGCAATATAGCGCAATTAGACAGTTATAAACAATATACATACATATTCAGTGTAACGTTATATACAGAACAGCATAAGCATGAAAGTTTCCTAAAGCATTGTTATGTTCAAAGGATACTTTTACCAAAAAAAAAAGTTAATTAAAAGAGATAAACAGCACAGCACCTCTGTCCTTACACCTGGAGAAAGAGTCGTGCTTCATCATGGAGCTTTTACTTCTAACGGTTACAGCCCTAAACTCGGCTAAACCAGCTAACTTAGTTATACCGACAACATACTTATAAGCGTTACTTGATTAAAACACTAAACTAACAACACAACACTGCGTTAAATGCCTCTACTGTTTGTAAATATCTTCATAACAAACACTCGACACAACCCGTTTCCATTTTCCCGCTCGAGACTCTCCCTGCTGTAATCTTGCAGTTCATGAAGGGAGATTCGACGTATATTTTTTGGACATTTCAAAAAAGCTCTGACATTTGAACGTAAATTACACCAATATAAACAACTTGAGTTTTATGTAGAATATAAATAAGAAAAATAATGTTAAGAATATAAAATATGATTTCGCGTCCAAGAGTGCTCTGTTGTGTCCAATGGCGAAATTTAAATAGCCGGAAGTTACGAATCTGCTGGTGCGAAACACACTGCTATACAAACACATGTCATGTAAGCGCAATGGCGCACACTAGTGCAGAGGCGTGAAACTCCTGATGAATCATGTGAATTCATTAATATCTTTGGACTGCATTGACGACATTGTTTAATCTTTCGGAGTTACATAGTATTTGCTGTTTGCGTCATTTGGAAATTCAGTTGTAATGATAACTGATAAAGGCCAATGGAATAAACCGGTTTATATGTTCAGATCTATTAGATCTATTGTGAGTTCATCTATAAGTTCATCTGAACTTTCTCTACATCGCAGGCTTGGAGATGAGCAGTTCTTCAGTCCCCAAGGAGAACATTACACCCGTCCAGCAGATGATTGCGTCTTGCTCTGGGGTAATTATTACATCTCTGTTTGGTAAGAGACTATGGATTTAATAAACCATTCTCTAATATACGGGAAAATATATGAACTTATTCCCTAAAGAATGCAACGTGGGTCAGAATGATGTATTTTCGTAGCACTGTATATTTTGTGAATGGACTATAAATTTAGATTCAATGACAATAAATATATAATTTAGATTTGATGTGTTTCTTGTTAAAAGTACCATAGAAATGCTGTACTGTAAATTGATTTGCATAGCATCTGGTAAGTGACAACTTGATATTTACTTTTTACTAAATACACATTTGAATATGATATGTGTGACCCTGGACCACAAAACCACTCATAACGGTAAATTTTTCGAAATTGAGATTTATACATCATCTGAAAGCCGAATAAATAAGCTTTCCATTGATTTGTTAGGATAGGGCAATATTTGGCCGAGATACAACAATTTGATAATCTGAGGGTGCAAAAAAATCTAAATATTGAGAAAATTGCCTTTAAAGTTGTTCAAATTAAGTTCTTAGCTATGCACATTACTAATCAAAAATTAAGCTTTGATATATTTACAGTAGGAAATTTATAAAATATCTTCATGGAACATGATCTTTACTGAATGTCTTAATGATTTTTGGCATAAAAAAAAAAATCAATAATTTTGACCCATACAATGTATTTTTGGCTACAAATATACCCCAGCGACTTAAGACTGGTTTTGTGGTCCAGGGTCACATTTAATAAAGCCAACATGTAAATATAACTGCAAGCAGCAATTACGGGGCCAAGCACTACATAAGCAAGCATGAGATCAACTGCAGCAATGAGTAATTGAAGCCATTTAGGATTATTTTAGTCAAAACGGTTGAAAAATCATTAAAACAAAACTCTAGTAATATGATTGAATGACTTTTCACTTTTGACCAACAGGTGGCACCGTTATCAAATCGATGTGGTGTGTCCTGTGTGAGGTGACAATGGCACACACAAAGTTTAGTGTCAATATGCCAAAGCATTGCAGAGATACGGCCTCAAGTGTCATTTTGGCATCATGCCTCAAATTCGTTGTTGTGGTATGTGAAAACTGTTTTGTCTATTAACACGAAATCCATAACTTTTTGTCAGCATGGTCTGAAGATGATATGATTCGATTTTGGTGAAAATCGGACCAACAGTCTAGGAGGAGTTCGAAAAAGTACGTTTTTAAAGAAAATCAAAAGGGCAGAGAGGAAGTTTGGCTGACTATGGCAACTTTAATAAATCTGCAAAAATGTCAACAATTCTGTGTTTTTCTGTCAATATGGGGTGCTGTGTGTACATTAATGAGGAAAAAAATGAACTTGAAGGGGGTCTGAATACTTTCCGTACCCACTGTATGTATATATATATTACACACACACACACACACACAGTGGTGTGAAAAAGTGTTGGCCCCCCTCCTGATTTTAATTTTTTTTTGCATGTTTGTCACACTTTAATGTTTCAGATCATCAAACAAATTTAAATATTAATCAAAGATAACACAAGTAAACACAACATGCAGTTTTTAAATGAAGGGTTTTTTTATGAAGGGAAAAAAGTGTTTCCCTGTGTCATTGCATTTTATTACACAGAACTTAATTACTGAACTTGTTTTTTTTTTTTTTGTATATATGGATTACTGTGTTGTTACCGATATCTGGTGAAAATGTCAAGTCAACAGCACCTTTAGAAATGTATTTACTGAGAAAAATGGTGATATGTTCAATATTTATTTTATCTGTTGTATATATATTTGGAACCATGATTTTCAAATCACCTCTAGATGTCTCCGCAGTACAGCTCAGATTTCTCTCCGTCTCTTATCCTCAGGTTTTAAAGTGGTTAATCCTCTGATTAAAGTGGCTCCGGCGTGTGCTATAATGATCAGCACTTATGAGTTCGGAAAAGCTTTTTTCCACAGTTACAACCAGAAGAAACATAGGGTGACACTACAGCTCCGCACGTGATCTCACACACCAAACCACTGATTTAGAAGAACACTTGATCACAGGCCTTTAAATTAACCACAGATTACTCCACAAAGTTTCCCAACATGCAGTCACTCTTGCTGTCTGTCTAAAAGTGAGATTAGCTTGTAGAGTTGCTGTGAAATAAATCAGTATTTACTTTCTCTAGTAAATATTTACAAGTAACAGAGCACCTTCCACTTAGGTTACATTATTGAAAATATGTAATACGCCTTTTTTTTTTTTTTTGTAAGTTGATACCAAATGTATAACATACCTGTTCAGGCTTGTTGATTTTAATTGTTAGTTAAATGTCTTAGTATTGTGTCATTCATGTTTTTCGAGGTTTGTGTTTGTGTGTGCAAATGGTGGCAAAAATGAGACTGATGAGGGGATTCAAATTTTTCTTTACTTGATATTTAATTGTTGATTAATATATTTCTTGACCCAATGCCTAACAATTAAGTGTGTATATTCACAGCTTTTTAAATTGCACTGTATGTCCTTTGCTTTTTAAGTGCTTCAATAATGAAGAATGATTAAAAAAATTGTCTTGATTTCTTTATTCAGTGCAGAATATTGTCTCTAGTTATTTTAATTAGATTTATGTCATTTGAGCCAGGAGCGCAGATGTGATGTACAAAATTGCAATCTATTTACCTTCCATTTCCAGTGTGATGAAAGAATCAGAATTAATTTCAGCAATCTGTTTACATTCAGTTTTTACACAGTTGCAATTAATTTATATTTATAACACCAAACTAAACATGCAACATGAGAAAAAATATTAATTGCAGAATGCATACAAAGTGCTCAGTAAGCTAGTATTCCATTGCACACATAGCCAATGAGACAAAACCAGCATTCAGCCAAGCCTGTATTTGAATTTATTGAAAAAAAACATGATCATAGATGGACATAAAGTGAAATTTAACTTAACATATTGAGGCTGAATTAGCTGATATTCATCTCAGTGTGCCCTCATTATCCTCACCCCATTTATTTCTGTCACAGTACAACAGAAAATGAAAGAAAAACTCAAATCACAAAAACATATGCCAAAGCATTGAGAAACAAAATACATTCAAAGATGTCTGTAAAGTCGACAATTCTGCAGAGTTTCAAACAAGTGTTAACTTCTCAAATGTAAAGGCTAAAGCTCTTGAAACTGAAAAGTAACACTTAAATACTGAAATGCATTTCCTTCATTCCACTATACACATCTTAGATCAAACAGTGCTGTAAGAATCTCAAAAATAAAAACCTTGAGATGCACATTTAGATATACTGGCTTCTGAAAAGACGAGCTCTGAACAGTGTAAAACATGCATTTCACATGTAACATGTATTTCTGCGGCACACACAGGCAGACGAGACATTCTTCAACATTAAGAACATGGATATTCGGCAAGGCAATGTGTACGAGCTGACAAGACTATTTTTGATGAGAAGCAACAAAGAGAATACTGCATACGTGTTTCCCTGGAATTTCTGTTATGACTGTACTGATACTCGAGTAATCATACATTTCTTAACACTTTTAATTATGTTTCTGCTTTACGATCAAATCACACTAGTAATATTTAATGGAATTTTTTTTTTTTAATTATCAGCAGCAGTATTAGGAGTATTCAACTTGAACTTCCAACACAACTTTAACAATTAATTTTAAAATTAAACCTTCCATTTAAATAAAAATGGGTTCAGACTAGGGCAGTCAATGGATTAAAAATTAATTAAATACCGCACATTAATTTTACATTCTGGTTTTATAATCAAATTAACCACACAAAAAAAGCCTATAATGAACAGAATTATGGCAGATAAAAAAAGCATGGAATAGACATTTAAAAAAGTGTCTTTGAAGTCGATATATTATTTATGTCCATGTCATAGAACATCACTGGCCTATAGTCCACAGCCTCATTATACAGTCAAAAACAAAGTGGTACTTTAAGCTTGAATTACTCTGGAGGTAGGAAATTACAGCATTTACATATAAATTAGAGGGAATGATTAACTTTTTAGTCTTACTTTTTTTATAATTAATCCCATTAAATCGACTAAATTAGTTCAGACATTTACAAATTAAGTTAAAGATCTTTGATTCTGAATGCATTCTTGTTCCAGTCCAATATGCACCATATTATTATTATTTATTTCTATAAATGCATGTCAATGCTTTACACCAGTGCACATTAGCCACTACCTGAGAGCGACGGTGGGAAAAATGCAATGTTTGAGTGCTGTATGATTATGTAAATCACAGAACTGATGAATATGTAAGACCTCTCCATGTAAGAGTGAATCTCAAACACTTCAGTTAAAAGCCAGAGACAAGAAATAAATGTATTAGCATCCACATCCAGCAAACCAGAGAAATGTCTGAAATCATATTCCTCTTACTCCCTAAAAAGACAAATGAAGGCAAGTGAACAAAGCAGTATTGTTGTTAGCATTTCTGTCATAATCGAATCGGATTTAATATTATTATGGCTCCAGTTTTTCCATTCTGATATGGAACAGCCACTTCTCACAATTTCTGATGGATACAATTAGGGTAAAGTCCCAAATATTTTTCTTACTGAATATCACCGCTATATATGTTTGTTAATATTTTGAAAGCTGCGTTAAAAAAAAGTTTTAAATTTATTTTACTTGGCATGTCGATTTTAAAGGGACCAAAATGTGTAGAGAGAGGCTAAATCAATTACAATAATTGATGTAATTTATAAAGAAAAGTGGTTTTAGGAGGAGGCTTGCAATTAGAAATTTAGCTTAAAATAAAATAAGAAATTAAGCTAAATAAAATTAAATAAAACATTCAAATGAAATTAATATTTTAAATTAAATTAAATAGTGAGAAGTTAAAATACAATAAAATATTAAATAAAATAATAAAATATAATAAAAATAAAATAAAATAAAATATAGCGAGACATGAAGGTAAATCAAATTTAAAAGTAATAAATTAATTCAGGATAATTCCACACAGGACAAATTTAATGAACAGAAGCAAAAATTAAAACACTATGAAAACCTTTATCTGAGGACTTTCCAAAAACAGCAGACATTTGAACTGGGCAGATTCACTGATGTCCTGAGTCAAGATTATTCATCATGATACATTATGCTCAATATTCACTAATGCTAATGCTTGCACTAGCTATGGACTTCAACGACCAAATGTTCACATCTGAAAATGAAATTGCACTTAAAATGAACTAAAACCAGTCAGGACAGCACTGAGGTTTCATCTTGTCTAGCTGAAATGACTCTTAGAAGCTCTGAGGATGTACCGATAGGTAGCTTTTCATTTCTTCACTTCAGTTCCAAGCTTACACCATCTGAAGCAGGCCGGTGTGTTTGTGTGTGTTTATATGTCCATACTTGTCTCTCAGGATGGAGTCAGTCCTGGGCTGGTCATGTCTGTTGTTGGACTGGCTAGATACTCACTGGACTTCAGACTGGCCAGAGATTTGTAACTGGCCATTGAGGTTAAGGAACCACACAAACCTCTCAGAGACGGAGTATCCTCTTTCCCTGTGAAAACACAAGCACACAGTATTATCACTGATATCATTTCACACATGAGCGAGGATGATATTATTAAACAGACAAAAGGCAGAGCAGTAGACACAACATCTGAGCAATAGATGTAGCAATAGTTGTTATTTTTAATTCAAAATAAAACTATTAAAAATGGTGTTGAGTAATTAAAATAAAGCTGAAATATAAGTGTTAGATGAAAAACTAATTACCGAGGCAACATTTCTAATTTGAAGTTTTTAAAATACTAAAATTACTCAAAATAAAAATGAATTAAAGCTAAATAAAAAAGGGGAAAACAATAAAACAGCACATAAAATTACTAAAACCTAAACTAAAATTATACTGAAAATATAAATATACAAGCTTATTCAAAATATTAATGAATAATATAATAGAATATAAATAATACTAAAACTAAGTCTACCCACCCCACAATGCATTGCTCTCAACCTGACTGTTAAATGATGAATGTTGACAAGTGAACAAACCAAAATCAATTATAAACTGTGATTTAAGCACTTTTTTTTTAAATCATATTTTGCCTATTTCAGGACCATTAGCTCTTTTTTGTATTATATTATTTACATTTAGTCACAATTTAATCATATTTTGCATATTTTAGGGATGTTTACTGTTTTTTTTTTATTATTATTTACATTGTCACACTTTTCAGTTCTTGTTACTGCAAAAATTTCATTATTAATTTAAAAAATATAGTTATTTATATAGGATTTAAGTGTTTTGTACATTAGTTTCTAGTTGTACTACCTTTATGCTCTTTATTTTGAGAATATTTTTTAAATTGAAAACTCCATACAGTAATCATACAGAAATTTAAAATTTGGGTGCGTTTTCTAAATGTCAAAATGCATTCATTTTTAATTGTCTTAAAATATGCCTTATTTTCTTTGAGAAAAATATAATTTCCCATTTTTCTTCTTTTTATTGTGGGGGGTTTCATGAAATTAACACCAGTATTGAGGAAGGGATGCTGTTATTTTTCCTCAGGTGGAGTAAGGACCCTTCCATTGTGAAATGACATCATCTATAATAGAGCTGGTTATCAGAGAATGATGTCACCATAGCTGACTCACACACACATGCATCACAAACCTTCTCTGTGCCAGTGTGTAAGCCCTGCCTTGCTGTCCAGACTGTGTGTGTTCAGTTGTGCTGGCTCCAGAGACATCTGAGAGAGACTCATATCTGCAGAAAGCTGCTCCAAACTCTGGAAGCTTTTCCTGTGTTCACACACATCAATGTTTTTGTATGTGTGTGTGTGTGTATATATATATATATATATATATATATATATATATATATATATATATATATATATATATATATATATACATACATACACACACACACACACTGTATACATATTACAATATAATGTCATACTAAAATTATTAATAATACATTTATTAATAATAAATTTATATATTAATATTTCCTTAACATTACAAAAGTATATCTTGCTTTAAAAGTCTTGAATAGGTTAATAATTTACATTAAGATTTTTTTAATTGTGACTATATTATGTAAATAAATACATTTTTAAAGAAATGAAATATCGAATAATATTCATATTACTGTTACGTGAAAGAAAAAATAATGAAACAAGAATATTTATATATCCTGATAGTATTTGTGCTGATTTCATTTATGCTTATTTACATAAAAACTATAATACATTAAACAATGGCATTTGATTAATGAAAATCTAACAAGAATCACTACTGACAATAATTTAAGTCTATACACAACAGCAATAATATATAGCAATAATATATGTTTTCATCACAAACACCACTGAAGTTTGGGTTACAATTAGATCAGCCCATTTAATAACCTCTGTGGGTTATCAATACATGAGAGCAATTGCTGTAGGAAGCATGCCAATACTGTAATGTGATTTGAGAGCTGCAGAAGCAAGCTAAAACTAGAGCCTGAGAGCCTTTGCTTCCTGGATCATTCGCTGAGCATGAGCAACTCGACTGGAATCCAATATGTGATGAGTTGTGGTGTGAAGCTGCATGTATCTCATAAAGACGTGCGTAATCTGAGAGGATACATTCACGAAATACAAAAAAAGAAGGCACATACTCTTCCCATGGTTCTGTGCGTTTCCTGTACAGGAGCGTATCCAAGGCAACTGCATTAGTATCCAAGGCACCAGGTGAGGGCCATTGGTTTGTCAGGTGCACGGTAAGTTCCTGTCTGGAGCGAAGGTCATGGTTCTTCATCACCGTCCTGGAGAAACAAACATGATCATTTAAAGCGCTAAAAAGCAGCCTATGTACTAGGGTTGCATGATCAGTTGTATTCACAATCACAATTTCTGCTTCTCTTGATTAATTAAAAATAATTATCACAATACTGCTACTAGCTTTCATATTTGGGGTTGCCAGATGTCAGGAGTTAAAATCCCTGAAATCAGAGCTTTCCTCTGAAGTATTAGTTCACTTCCAGAAAAAAACAGAGTGTCTATTTATTTACGCTAAGTGCAAATTCCCAGGGAAAGCAAGAGCTGATTAAATGTAAAAAAACTGTAACTTGAATGCAATCTAAGTCGCTTTGGATAAAAGCATCTTCTAAATGCATAAATGTAAATAGCCCGCCTGGTTGGCAAAGGCTCTTTACACTAACTCCGCCCAATAACGTGTGATTGGGTTAGTCAACACTAAAAAAAGACATTAATTCAGTATCAGTTTCAGTGGCGTAGATGATAAGGCGCATGCTTTTTGATGTGATCGACCCGAGTTCAAGCCCGCCTTTTTCCTAACATTTTTTCACCCTTTTCAAATCTCATATCGCATCGGAAAGGCATTTATTTTCAATAAAAATTAAGGAAATAATCAAAAAGTTTAAAATAAAGTATCGGGTAGGGTTAGGTTAAGTGTAGGGAGGGCTTTATTGTCCCAGTAAGGTGGCATCCATTTAATAATTGGAATTAAAACTATAATTTACACTCAATACGTTATTATCGCGTACTGTTTTATAATACTGAGGTGCAGATAACTGCCACTATTTGCAATAAGTAATACAAATAGCAGAAAATCTTGCTATAAAATTGAGTCTACTCCACCAAGCTACTGCTATAAACATGAGCCCCGTCAGACCGGTCATGGCGGCGGTGTTGCAACAATATATAGTGATATTCTCAATGTTACTCAGAAAACAGGATACAGGAGGTTTAACTCATTCGAAATACTTCTGCTTAATGTTACACTGTTAGATATGCAAAAGAAATCTCTTATCTCTTGCTCTGGCCACTGTGTATAGACCGCCAGGGCCATATACAGATTTCCTAAAAGAATTTGCAGATTTCCTCTCAGATCTATTGGTTAATGTTGATAAAGTGCTAATTGTCGGAGATTTTAACATTCATGTTGATAATACAAATGATGCGTTAGGGCTTGCATTTACTGACCTAATAAACTCTTTTGGAGTCAAGCAAAACGTCACCGGGCCCACTCATCGTTTTAATCATACGCTAGATTTAATTATATCGCATGGAATTGATCTTACCGATATAGATATCGTACCTCAAAGTGATGTTACTGATCATTTCCTTGTATCGTGCATGCTGCGTATTACTGATATTAATTATATGGCTCCGCGTTATCGTCCGGGCAGAACTATTGTTCCAGCCACCAAAGACAGATTCACAAATAAGCTGCCTGATTTATCTCAACTGCTCTGTGTACCCATAAATACACATGAACTAGACGAAATGACTAGCAACATGGGCACTATCTTCTCTAACACATTAGAAGCTGTTGCCCCCCTCAAATTGAAAAAGGTTAGAGAAAAACGTACTGCGCCATGGTACAACAGTTATACTCATTCTCTCAAGAAAGAAACTCGTAATCTTGAGCGCAAATGGAGAAAAACTAACTTGGAAGTTTTTAGAATTGCGTGGAAAAACAGTATGTCCAGCTATAGACAGGCTCTAAAAGCTGCCAGGGCAGAGCATATCCGCAAACTCATAGATAATAACCAAAACAATCCAAGGTTCTTATTTAGCACAGTGGCTAGATTAACAAATAAAGAGACGCCACCCGATCTAAATATTCCCTCACAGTTTAATAGTAATGACTTTATGAATTTCTTTACTGATAAAATAGATAACATCAGAAATACAATATCAAATGTAGATTCTACTGCGTCTAGTATTTCAGCTTCATTCATCACACCCAAAGAAAAACTGCAGTGCTTTACAACTATAGGGCAGGAAGAGCTAAATAAACTTATCAGTGCATCTAAACCAACAACGTGTTTATTAGATCCTGTACCCACTAAACTACTGAAAGAGTTGTTATCTGTAGCAGAAGAACCGCTTCTCAATATTATTAACTCATCGTTATCTTTAGGTCACGTCCCAAAACCATTCAAGCTGGCGGTTATTAAGCCTCTTATTAAGAAACCACAACTACATTCTAATGAACTGACAAATTACAGACCCATTTACAATCTTCCGTTTATGTCTAAAATTTTTGAAAAAGTTGTGTCTGCTCAATTGTGCCAAGAGATCCAAGAGATTCTGTGTAGTTTTTTGGTCCAATAAGTAATATCTCTGTCTTATCTGAATTTAATACGAGGAACTTATTGGTCATCCAATCTTTTACATTTTTTACACAATCTATTAGCTTAGATAGTTTAGAAGTTTCATTTGGTCTTGTTGAGATATATAGTTGAGTATCATCAGCATAACAATGAAAAGTAATCCCGTATTTTCTAATAATATTACCAAGAGGCAACATGTATATTGAAAATAGAAGAGGACCTAGGACAGATCCTTGTGGTACTCCATACTTTACTGGTGATAATTGTGATGACTCTCCATTTAAATGAACAAAGTGGTAGCGATCGGACAGGTAGGATCTAAACCATCTTAAAGCCTGCCCTTGAATACCAGTATAGTTTTGTAATCGATCTGTGAGTATATCATGGTCTATAGTGTCAAACGCAGCACCAAGACCAAGTAATACTAGCAATGAGATGCAGCCTTGGTCTGAAGCAAGAAGCAAGTCATTTGTAATTTTAATTAAAGTGCAGTTTCTGTGCTATGGTGAGGCCTGAAACCTGACTGAAATTCTTCATAGAGATAATTTTTTTGCAAGAAGGAGCACAATTGAGCAGACACAACTTTTTCAAAAATTTTAGACATAAACGGAAGATTGTAAATGGGTCTGTAATTTGTCAGTTCATTAGAATGTAGTTGTGGTTTCTTAATAAGAGGCTTAATAACCGCCAGCTTGAATGGTTTTGGGACGTGACCTAAAGATAACGATGAGTTAATAATATTGAGAAGCGGTTCTTCTGCTACAGATAACAACTCTTTCAGTAGTTTAGTGGGTACAGGATCTAATAAACACGTTGTTGGTTTAGATGCACTGATAAGTTTATTTAGCTCTTCCTGCCCTATAATTGTAAAGCAATTTGCAACTAGACGGATGCACTGTCACGTCCTCTAAAGTAAAAAATCTGGGTGTTATATTAGACAGCAACTTGTCCTTTGAAAATCATATTTCCCATGTTACAAAAACAGCATTCTTCCATCTTAGAAACATTGCCAAGCTTTGAAACATGCTACCTGTTTCTGATGCAGAAAAGCTAGTTCATGCATTCATGACCTCTAGACTGGACTATTGTAATGCACTGCTAGGTGGTTGTCCTGCATCTTCAATAAACAAGATACAGATAGTCCAAAATGCAGCGGCTAGAGTTCTTACCAGGTCAAGAAAATATGATCATATTACCCTAATTTTACAGTCTTTGCACTGGCTACCTATTCAGTTCCGTATCATTTACAAAATATTATTACTTGCCTATAAGGCCCTAAATGGTTTAGCTCCTGCGTACCTAACTTGTCTTCTACCACGCTACAATCCAACCCGCTCCCTAAGGTCGCAAAACTCTGGACTTTTGGTAGTACCTAGGATAGCAAAGTCCACTAAAAGAGGTAGAGCTTTTTCACATTTGGCTCCCAAACTCTGGAATAGCCTTCCTGATAACGTTCGGGGTTCAGACACACTCTCTCTGTTTAAATCTAGATTAAAGACATCTCTTTAGCCAAGCATTCACATAATGCATCTTATAATCTTGTACTGCAGTTATATCTGATCAAATGTACATTATTATTATTTTTTAGCTTGGGTTGAACAAATCATTTTTGCTTAGATGGAACAGCAGCTACGCGAATTATGTCTCTATTTGTTTCTCTGTTTCTGATTAACATCCCGTGGTAACTAGGAATTACAGAAGCTTCAGTCTGGATCCAACCCTTAAATGATTTGAGATGACCGAACACCTGAGAAAAGATAATGCCAACCCCTCAGAGGACTTCGGAGGATGCCGATGCTCAGACAACATACAGAATTACCAAATTTTGCCATAAGTTAAACATATTAAGGTTCTGCAATATATAAATATATTGTGGAAACTTAAATTCCTGTAGAGCTGCTTTGCAACGATTTGTATCGTAAAAAGCGCTATACAAATAAACTTGAATTGAATTGAATATCTTGCTATTTTAACATAGTGTAAATAGAATCTATAGCTATTTGCACTTAGTGTAAATAGCATATCGTTAAAAAATACTGCTGTTTTCACTAAGAGTAAATAGCATCCATCACTATTTGTCTTAATAGTAAATAGTAGATATCACTAAAAAAAAATTGTTCCTGATAATTTACTCACCCCCATGTCATCCAAGATGTTCATGTCTGTCTTTCTTCAATCGCAAAGAAATTACGTTTTTTTGAGGAAAACATTTCCGGATTTTTCTCCATATAGTGAACTTCAATGGTGGCCAATGGGTTAAAGATCCAAATCACAGTTTCAGTGTAGCTTCAAAAGGCTCTACACTAGCCCAGCCAAGGAATAAAGGTCTTATCTAGCAAAACAATCGGTCATTTTCTAAAAAAAAAAAAAAATACAAATCTATACACCATTTAACCACAAATGCTCGTCTTGCACTAGCTCTGGCGATGTGAATGCGCGTCTTCACACATTACGTAATCACGTTGGAAAGGTCACACATGGTTAGTTCTTCATCTGTGCACTTTGGTTTAAAAACTCCATCTCATTTTTTCCTCCAACTTCAAAATTGTCCAACATAGTTGTTTTATTTTTTTGTAAAGGGCGTTTCACTTTCTTTGCATGTTTGCTTTGTAAACACTGGGTAGGTACTTCCGCCTACGTCACGCATGCATGATTACATACTGCGTGAGGTCGAGCATTTGTGGTTAAAAAGTATATGCTTTTTTTTTTTTTTTTTTTAGAAAATGACCGATGGTTTTGCTAGATAAAACCCTTATTCCTCGGCTGGGTTAGCGTAGAGCTCTTTGAAGCTGCATTGAAACTACATTGAAACTACAGTTTGGACCTTCAACCCATTGGCCGCCATTGAAGTCCACTATATGGAGAAAAAACCTGAGATGTTTTCCTCAAAAAAATGTATTTCTTTTCAACTGAAGAAAGAAAGACATGAACATCTTGGATGACATGGGGGTGAGTAAATTATCCAGAATTTTTTTTGGAAGTGAACTAATCCTTTAAAAATTATATATTATAATATATAATTATATATTTAGAATAATATATTTTCTGACTTATGATTTATCTTCACAACCTGGCAACCATGTGCACACGCTCTCTCTCTGTGCTGCAAAAAAAATAAAAACTCCAATGGTCTGAAAACACCAATAACAACGTATGTGGGAATTTAGCTATCTCTATTGAAATATTCTGCTCAAATGAAAGTGTCATACAGCCAGCAGTCTGCTTGTGCTGTTTTCTGCTACTAAATCTGTAAGCAAGCCTTCTCACTGACAGCTGTAATAAATCCAAACATAAATCCTAACCATATTTTTTGTGATTGAAGTCTGAATAAATGCACTTACACAACCTCTGTAAAAATTCTACATAATTTGGAATTATCTGAATTAATATTAGGAATTTAAATGTTTTTTTTTTTTACTTTTGCAAGAGGCTTCTTTAAGCTTAAGATTTGAGCTATTTTCATAATGAAAGTCAGTTGAAAATTACAAAGACACCTTTGTTTTTAGTGTTTAGCTATTCTAAAGATGAAAATGGCTAAAAGAAAAAAATGACAAGTATCATTTGTTGCAGTCCATCTGTATGAATTTGCATTTGTGGAGCAATCTGGACACTTTTTTAAAATCCCGATTATCGGTTTACCATTGTGCAGCCCTAATTTATACAGCAGGAAATCAACCCAGCTTGTCTAAAATTTTACCTCCTATCACACAAACACCTGCCCACACCTTCTTCAAAATCAATCTTTATCAACAAGTCACTGATCAGAGCTTAACATCTGAAACATGGCATTTAGTGTCAAATATTCTCATCCATAAACAGAGTCTTTAACCTCAGCAATTGGATTTCAAAACTGACTACTCAGCTGAAAAATCACTAATAGTGGTTTGCGAACACTCACGGACATTTCTATTGATTCGCACAGATGGTCCATAGCAGCTGATACAGAGAAACACAAACAGCTTCGCATGGACAGAGGCGTACTTGTGTCTACTTAGATGAACAACATATAAACAAGTCAGCTTAAAAAGTTTATCTTTTATAACCGGATCCAAGCAGCTATTGCCAGACACAGATTTAAGACCCTGTTCTATTTCTGCAATGCAGCGAATGACCATCATGATCCAATTAAACACCTCAGACCATGAGCGATGTCGTTCCAGATCAAACTAGATGACCATAATGAAATACTAACTAGCATATGCACAATGCATAGTATACACTACTGTAACTATACAACAGTTTGGGGACGGCAATATCTGTTTATGTTTTTGAATAAAGTTCCTTATGCTCAGCAAGGCTGCAAATATTTGATCAAACATACAGTAAAAACAGTAATATTGTTAAATATTATTACAATTTAAAAGAACTGTTTTCTAGTTGAATATATTTTAAAATTGAATTTATTTCTGTGATATTAAAGCTGAATTTTCTGCATCATTACTCCAGTCTTCAGTGTCACATGATCCTTCAGAAATCATTCTAATATACAGATTTTGCGGTTTGTATTTTTGTGGAAACTGTGCTATATATTTTTTCAGGATTCTCTGATGAATAGAAAAAAAAACTATTTATTTAATTTATTACTATTTATTAATTGTATTATTGTAACTTTTGATCAATTTAATGCAGAAAAATATAATTCCTTAAAAAAAAAAAATGTTTGACCACAAACTTAATAATGTGAATAATGTATAGATAGATAGATAGATAGTTTGCAATCAAACACATTCTCCCATCAGTCTCTCCTCTAGTCTTTCATTCATTCCCCCATCCATCGATCAAATCCTCTCTCCGCTTACATGCTGCAATCACCTATTAATTTATTTGCGTCTGTCTCCATAGCAACTCTACTCTGGTCGAGCTGCTGACGTCTCCTAGACCACACGGATCTCCAGAGCTCAGTTGAACCGTGAACTCTAGCTGTCTGACAGAATGAGAGGAGAAACGAATCGGAGGACTCGGGAGGCAGGAAACATTCAGACATCATCCGTACTGACACTCTGCAGCCACGGAAAACACTAAAGATTAACCGTTCTTCTGCTACACAGCACAGAGCATAATAGCAGATGATAAATGAGACTACACCGCACAGATAATTAACCTTTCCCCTCCCGCAACACCACATTTCCATGAGCATGAATCATACTTACACAGGCAAGTTTCCCAAACAGTTGTGCCAGTTGTGTGTGCAGCATTTCAGAATTAAATACAGTGTCATATTCACTAACTAATCACAATTCAGTTTAATCAGGTTCAAAATGCGCCGAGTTTGCAGTTCACCTAAAAATGTTCAAGTATTCACCTGCAGTTCAACTAAAAATATTTATAGTTTGGTAAATATTGGTAACCAAACAGTTGCTGGTACCCATTTCCTTCCAGAGTATGGAAAAAAAAAAAAATTTTATGTAAGTCAATGGGAACCATAAACTGTTTGTTTACTCGCATTCTTCAAAATATGTGTATTATGTGTGTGTGTGTGTGTGTGTGTTTTTAGCAGAACAAAACAATTCATACAGGTTTGGAACAACTTGAGGGTGAGTAAATGATGACAGAATTAAAATTTTTGGGTGAACTATCCCTTTAACACATTGTGTTTCTTTTTAAGACATGTCATTTATATGCAAATTAGATCATTTATAGATCATTAAAGTTTGCATCTTACTCACAAAGTCGGCTTTTTAAAGATATATATTGATGATGACAACAATAAATCATTAAATGATGATGAAATGATAAAGAAGAACATCATATTATATTACATTACATATATATATTACATATATATATATATACACACACACACACACAAAAATACAAAAGTACATTAAAAAATGTTGAAATTTAAACCAAGTAGTATAATAAAAATATAAACATAAAATACACATAAAATATAAAATATGTATATAAAAGAGGTGATGATATACACACATACTAAATGAGCACTGGTTCAAACTTACAGCTGATCCTGCAGCTCCAGTATGATGATCTCCAGCTGCTCTTTCTCCAGTTTGTGGCTGATTTCAGTGTCTTTGAGTCGCTGCTGTAGAGATTTACTCTGAGAGACAGACTCAGAGAGCTGAGCTTCCCTCAGACGCACCAGCTCCTCCAGATAACCCTGAACAATTACAATAATTCATGCGATCTGTGCCAGTATTTGCTAGTCTTGCTCCCATGTCCCCCCAGGATGTCTCTCTTATCTAACACAATTGACTGACTCATTCGCTCATCAGTACAGACCCCACGACCTGATTTGAGGGTGCCAGACTAGATACTAAAAATATGACATACTCAGGAGTACTGAGAATCACTGATCTAGGAAATATTCACTATACTCACTATACACTCAGTTTAACATTCAAAGTTCATTTCACGTGATAGGGAAACTAGTATACTGATTACTGAATAAGGCACACAGTATATATAGTATATGATCTATATATATTTTATATATATGACAGTATATATTCTATACTACAGACTATTTAAAAAAAACGCATGTAAACAGCATGCAGTGTGACTGAAAATAGAGAATTTTTACATTTTATATCATTTTGCATTTTTGCAGTCGAATTAGTAAAGAAAGTGATGTTACAATTATTGGTACATTATTCGCAGTTAGGAAATATGAATACTTAAGGGAATAAAAACTTTTCATGGCAATTTTAAAATAATGTAAGAATTTTATAACACAGCAAAGACTTTAGAATTAAACACATTTAGAATTGAAAATGAAAATGACAATTATAATAATGAGGTTTTAACAACAATTTTATAGTATGAGTGGTGATTGTCTGGGTGATGAAGAAAAAAATTAAATGTTTGCCTTTTTTGACATTCAATCTGAAACAGCTGAAAATTAGTTAATTTTATTTATTTATGTATTTGTTTGTTTGTTTATTTAAAACCAAACACTGCAAAGCTGTACAGTATCAGAATCAGTGTATACACACATTATTTTTTATATATATTATAACATTTTATAATAATATAATTGAAATATATATATATATATATATATATATACACATATATACACACACACACACCATATATATATTTCAGTAATATTTAAATAATTTCAAATTAATATTTTTCTTGACATTGAATTATTCATCATTTTATAACACAATTTAAAATAAATAAAAAACGTTTTTTAAATGTATTTGAATTAGTAAAATTATTTTACAACACTACTGTTTTTGCTGTAATTCTGATTAAATAAATGCAGCATTGGTGAGAGTACTGTAAAAGACTAATTTCAAATACCCTAAACTTTTGTTATGTATTACAAAATGCTGAATTTACACATATTTTGTTAATGCAGCAGGCTCAAACGTTGATTTGCATGATGCACATCAAATGAAAACCAAGAAAATGGAAGCTCACAGTGTGGTCTGGTTGTGTACTACACATTTTGGCAACTGCAGTAGATGTGGGTATTCTATGCATACAAAAATTCAGCACACTGCAAACAGTAGACTATACCTACTGCAGAAACATTATGATTAGTAGTCGTCCTCACCTTCTGTTCCAGCACGACCCTGTATTTCTGCTCTAGTCTTTTGCTCTTGCTGTACCAGGTGTTCTGATCGGCCATCAGGCTGGCGGCCATGTGGGATTCAGGAGTGCCTGCTTCACTGCCGCTGCTGCCCACCGTTCTCATTTCCTCCTCATCGCTGCTAATGCTGTCAGAACTACAGCACACACACATACATACATAATATTCAATGCATTAGGAAGGCTTAAAGCATGTTCACAAAGCCAGCATATTTATATGTGTGTTTTTGTGCAGTGCTCTTACGTTTGTGTGAATTTAAGGTACGGTGTGTAGTCAATGACGGCGGGACAGCTCTCATCAAGCCCCTCCCCTTTCAGACAGAAACTGTCAATCAAGAATGAAAATTTCAGCATAAGCCAACAAATGCACTTTATTTGATGAGAATGTGACAGTATTATGGGAAGTGATGATCCTACAAAACAATACGGAGGCTGTTCTCAGCATCTATATTTGTGTGTGTGTGTGTGTGTGGCTTGTGTCAGCAGGTGTTTATAGAGTACCACCCATATAATGAATGATCATCATCCTGTCCTGCTATGGCAGAGGTGAATGTCAATGCCACCCACAGAAAGGAAGTGAATGAACATGAATGTACCTGAAGTCAATGGCATTCAGTCCAATCAGAGTATCTGCCAGAAGCCCCGCCTCCTCACCCAGAACTACGGCCCCCTCCTCATAAAACCTCCTGACAAACAAACACACAAAACTGATGAAGACCATAGAAGAACAATTCACACAGCTGTTTTCAGCACTGATAATAATAAATGTTTCCTGAGCAGCATATCTAAATGATTTCTGAAGGATTGTGTGACGCTGAAGAACAGAGTAATGGCTGCTGAAAATGCAGCTTTGCTATCACATAAATAAACTGTAAAATTATTTCACAATATTATAGTAAAAACTGAGTTAAAACCACTGAGCTAAACCAGACGTTGACATGTCATACTGCTCAAAAAAAGGAATACTTTGAAAGTGCCTCAGAGACTTTTAAGAAGTCAAGCTATAAATGGCTCTACATATTATACATGGAAGAATCATCAATATTTTGCTACATAAGTCATATGGTGCTGCTTTTATTTCAATGGAATCGCTATGTTTAACCAATCTGCGCTGTGGAGAGGCTGACAACAGAGACCCATAAAAATATTTTACCACAATCAACCTGCAATCAAATATAAGAGTCCCAGTGTGTGTCTGAGTGCTGTGGAAAGATACCTTGTAGTTTTGAAGTCTCTCAGAGCTGCAGAGATATATTCAGACAAACGCTTCTCCATTAACGCTACTCTTATCCAGGCACGACCCTGAGAGAAAGAACGAGAGAGGGATGCTCTTACATGTCAACCACTAAAGCCTTTAACACTGAAGTAACATCACAGCATTTGAGCCGGCTTTCTGTCTTAGCTGACCGACTGTGATCGAATCATCTGAGACAGATGACAATAACAGATTTAAACAGGACAAGTCTGATCTGGGAGTTTCCTCTATCACAAAATATCCCCTTTATATTTTGTGATAGCAAAAATGTATGACAGCAAACCAGTGTTGTTATTTCTATCTGAAACTAAAACTATTAAAAACAATTTCCCGTAATTAACAATAAAAAAAATATGAAATATAAAAATACATAGACATGTAATAATTAAAATATGTATAAATATTAAGTAACTTTTTTTTAACTCAAACAAGCTTAAACAAAAATTTTAAATGTTGCATTGGCAACTAACTAAATTAAAATTAATTACTAAAATTACTGAAATTGAAATGAATATGAACTAGGCAATTAGGTAAAGAAAAATATTAACAAGTAATAAAAAAGCACATAAGTTCTAAAACGTAAACTAAAACTAACATGAAAACTTAAATGAAAATAAAAACAAAAACTGAAATTTAGAAATGTTGCATTAGCAACTAACTGAAATAAATTAATTTGAAATAATAAAATAATACTAATAGTACTAATATAAATAAAATGACAAAGGCATGTAACAGAATTGCTAAAACTTAAACCAAAATTAAAATATAAACTACGATATAAAAAAGTTAATATATACTATAATTGTATATACTGTAAATAATACTAAAATGACACTGCAACAAAGACGTGTGTGTCCTGACCTTTGCTCTAGAGCTGCGGACGTTCTCCATGTTCTCGATGCTGTGGATGCAGCTGTGCGGGACTTTACTACTCGCCACACGTATGTAATCCCAGAAACTGCGTGTGCTCTCGTAGCCAAACCAGCTGACCTGACCTACAGTGGGAAAACACACACAATGCAGTGTAAAAGCAGTTTGATTCCTCAAGAAGAGCTCTGTATTCATTCAGATCAGTGTTCGAATTGTGTCAAAGCTCTTGGGGGGGTCCCCCTAAGCAGACCCCCCCCACGCCCCCTTAAAAAAAATAAAAAAATAAATTAAATTAAATAAAACCTTATAAAATGATTCATATTTTTTGGCTTGTCCTCATTATCGTTGAAAAAATCTAATTCTAAGATAAAAGCTTATTTTACGATGATCTGTGAATTATGTGCACTAATCACTAAGCAAAGAAGAATTAAATATCTAGCCTAGGGGTGTGCGATATAAAAAAAAAAAAGATATCTCGAGGCAATATTTTGCTGAGTGTGTTGCGCTGCAGGACTGCCTTGGACAGCTGACTCCTAAAGTTTTTGATATTCTTCATATTCTGAGTGGTCAGTTCACAACAAGTTGTGCTCTTTTCCAACAAGTTTACCTTGATTTGTACCCTTTATTGAACCATTTTTGTCGGCGAAATAGAGCAAAAATATTCAATATAGTGTCTAAAACGCAAGTCTATTAATATCAACTTCTTGTTTATTGAACTGTTGTATAAAATCAATATCACATTTGTGATTTTTGTGGAAAAAATTGCACTCTTCGTGTGATATTAACTATATGAAATTATATAAATATAGATATTTTCTGCCCCCATGTCTTGATTTCTGGGAGCATTCTAAATGCATTTTTTCAGAATGAATCATGCAGTGAAAGAACGCACTATAAATGAGCACAGTCAGTCTAGCTAGTGTTTAAGCATTCATAACTCCTCTTATAATCTGTATGATAAATTAATCTCTTACTTTTATCATAGGTACATCTGCACTTTTGTTGCTTATGATGAGGGAATTCGCAAGTTTCAGTCTGAATAAAATTCAGCAAAGACTAATCTGACCGCCTCTGATTGGCCACTGCATTCCTAAGCTCAACAGAATCGTGTGTAATTGGTTATGATGAGCAACGCTGTACATACGCATACAAATAAAATACGATGTTACATGAGCAGGTCTAAATTTAATACAGCAATTAAAACTTTTTTAATTTTCATTTTCACTAGTTTCATGTTTCAAGTATTAGAGTTTTATTGAAAAGCCAGGTGTGTGTGTGTGTGTGTGTGTGTGTGTAGGTCTTTTAGCAGCATGTATCACAGCATCACTATGTAATGGTGTGTGAAGCTTCTGGCATAGCTCACTTCAACAGTTATTCTGAGTGTGTGTCAGTTTTTTTTTTTTTTGTTCTCTAAGGCTCCGTCAGTTGTATGTTGTTGTTTTTTGTATTACATGCATAATATATATATTAAAATTAGTGCTGTCAAATGATTAATTGTGATTAATTGCATCCAAAATAAAAGTTTTTGTTTACATAATATATGTGTGTGTACTGTGTATATTTTTCTGAAATATATAAATACATGTGTGTTTGAATTTATATATACATAATAAATATACACAGTACACACACATATAATGTATTATGTAAACAAAAACTTTTATTTTGGATGCGATTAATCATGATTAATCGTTTGACAGCACTAATTAAAATACTACTACTACTACTACTAATAATAATAATAATAATAATAATATGTGACCCTGGACCACAAAACCTTAAGGGTTAATTTTTCGAAATTTTTCAAGATTTATACATCATCTGAAAGCTGAATAAATAAGCTTTCCATTGATGTATAGGACAATATTTGGCCGAGATACAACTATTTGAAAATCTGGAATCTGAGGGTGCAAAAAATTCTAAATATTGAGAAAATCACCTTTAAAGTTGTCCAAATTAAGTTCTTAATGCATATTACTGATCAAAAATGAAGTTTTGATATATTTACGGTAAGAAATTTACAAAATATTTTCATGGAACATGATCTTTACTTAATATCCTAATGATTTTTGGCATAAAAGAAAAATCAATAATTTTGACCCATACAATGTATTTTTGGCTATTGCTACAAATATACCCCAGCGACTTAAGACCAGGTCCAGGTTCACATATGTATATATGTATAAAAATGTATACATTTCTAAAAATAAATAAACAATAAATAAATAAATAAGATACAAACACTGGTAATTTCGTTTAATGACCACCACCTCTCTAAGAAGCAACAGGCTGTTTTTTCTACAGTATATTAAAATCTAAATGCCCTATAATACAGGTGTTTTGCTGAGGGTTTATTATCAAATCCAGGTTCAGTTTGCTAAAAATGTGCTGCTCAGATCACGAAGAAATTCCATTTACAATCAAAGTGAAACAGGACAGTATGTGTGTTTTCTTCCTCACCTTTCAGTTTATGGCTGAGAATATGTTCTAGAATGGAGACAAAGTTGATGAACTCAGCAGATGTGTCGTCTATCGTCTCAAAACACGAGCGATCAATGAGGGTCTTCACTGAGAACCTGTATACTCAAACACACACCATCACAATCATGAACACAAAGAAATCTACACAATACAGTTTAAAAACACAAACATTTCTAATAGCTTGTACAGTAAAGCACTGACAAACTTTAGTTACACAAATAATTAACATAATTATGCTGCCTTCTAAGATTTGATCATATTTTAATGCATCTCCTAATGCATTAAATATCATTACAGAACTTTATATGTGGAGGCAGGCTTCATTCTGAAGGGTTCAGTTCTGAGCTATCCACAGGCAAACCTAGCTGAGGTTTGAACCCCCCTGAAGCCTAAGCAATTGCCAGATTTTTTACATACAACAGTTGTATATTCCAAGTAGAGTAATATAGTACTGTGAATAAATTGATCATGTATCTGCATAAGGAGGAGTTGGGGATGGAGGAGGGTAAGCTCATGTCTGTGCGACAGACTATGGCAAGTGTGAGTACGGATGAACTTATATATCTTATTAACTATAGTGGGAGCCCTGGGAGGAGTTACGACCGGCTGAGCGTCAGCTGATGCAGCAGGCACACCGTGGTCTGCCTGAACTACGCTTGAGCTCAATTCGTCACTCAAACTAGATTTAATGCTCAGTTATTATTTTAATTTTAGTAGTTTTTTAATGTTCTTGTCATTTTATGATTTCTTTTTAGCCTTATGTTTATTTGAGTTATAGTAATTTTATTTCAGTTAGTTGGCAAGGAAATATTTCTAGTTAAGTTTTTTAAGTTTACATTTTTCAACTAATATTTATATTTTATTTAATTTCAGCATTATTATATATAACAAAAAAGATTTTAATACTTTCAAAATACTTTTTTTTAGTTAACAATTACTATGCTGCTATTTGGACACACACACACACATACACACACACACACACACATACACAAAAACAACAAGAAAAACACTCAGAAAACTCAGAGTTCAGCAAGGAGACAAATGGATGCCTAATTCAGAGCTAAAATAAGCGGAGTCTTCTGTAAAACCCTAAACTAAAGCTTTTTTTTTTTTTTAAACCCTAAAAGATCATTTGAGAGTCAAAGGAGATGTCTTGTGTTTTGTGGAGCGCCATTAGTGCCGTTTATTATGGTCTCATCAAATGTAATTATGGCATAAATGACTGTCCTTTTCATTATCGGCAGCTCGTGTGCTTTTATGTGTCTCCTCATGACTTCCTGTGAAATACCCAGCAGCCTTCATGCAAATGTCCTTTCAGAGATAATTTCACTTCTTACATTTCCTTTCTAAAACACACGGAGCAAATATGGGGAAAAAAAGAATAAAGTTTGAGAGTAAAGGTTAAATATCATCTTAAATAACTTGAAACTAGTATGAAATCCACAGCAGCATTATATATCAAGGATTTGCAAACACATTAAAGTCTGTGTGTAAATCAAATATAAATGTTAGGTTACAAACTTCAAAAAAGAGAAATGTTATCTTGTCAGCTAACAAGTAAATAAGTAATAAAATGACTAAAACTTAAAAATATAAAATAAAAAATATTTTAACTAAATTACTATTAAACAAAGATTAAAATGAGAACTAACAATACAAACATAAAAGTTCATTCAAAATATTAATTAGTATAACTGTATATAAATCATACTAAAATAACACTTGATAATGGCTAAATTTATGCAATGTAATGAAGTCACGTGGCATGAATCATCATAATAATGCTTGAACTGTATTTTATGGCACAGATAGAGATGCAAAATTACTTTAAAATAGCCTGATGAAAGGTCACAATCTGATAAAACCATCTCCAAAAATTGAATTTCTGAAGAAGCCATCCTGTGACATCTCATGTAGATTAAACCACCCTGACATTTCAGGTTGAGAAGGTCCCAGACTTCTTTGAAGTGATCATTTTAGGAGCACTGATCTAGAGTAATTATCCAGATTACAATCAAATATCTTCATTCGAGTCTTTGACAAATAATGAACGTTCTTTAATGATTCTCTGAACATCACAGACCTGCAGTGATGTGTTTCAGTCCTGAATGAACTCTGGATCAGATATCACAGGATAAACATGAGAGGAAATGGAATTAGCTTATCTGTTCCTCTGTTCTTTCTACCTCAGACACACACAGTAAAGATTTCTTTATTTGTCTGAGCCGTGAGCTTCGGTTTTACTGTGACTGTAAATGTGTGGACACGTCACACTCGAAGCCTTTTGATTGGCTGATTCCTGCTGTGCCTCCTCATGGGTATGACATTCATTTGTGTTCAGACAGACGCTTTTCCTGCTTCAAACGTGGCCTTTGTGGCACTGACTAATTAGACATTTTAATGTAATTAATCATTTTCCAGTGAGTAACACGAAAAGTACATTCAGTTTTATTTAAAACACGAGTCCGTCAACACTTTTTTATGTTGCTTCTTGCACGTAAGACTTTCAAAATGAAATGTCCAGTGAATGGCACAAAAGTGTGTTCAGTTTAATCAACAATATAATAAATAAATAAATAAAAACTGTATTACACCTTGAGTCTGACCATCTACACTAAACTGTACACTAAACCTCACTGATAGTGTTAACAACAGCAAACATTAGATTAAAAAAAATGCTATTTATCTTGATTCCACAAGTCTTTGATCAAGCAATAGATAAAAATGCATTTGCTAAAGGAACCATGCCATTTTAGCTTGATTCCACAAGTTTTTGAACTATTTTATCATGATTCACAGGACTTGCAACGTAAGTGCAATGCTGTACCAGGTGGGCTGCTGAGCAAGTTTACTACATCAGAAATGCCATACATATTGAGTTGGTCATGTGATGCAAATGTCAAAATGTATTAGTTCACAAATCATAGTTTATAACAAATAAGTAGAGGCATGTTTTTCCAGTGAGCCTAAGTTGCATATTTTGCATTATATACTGTATTGTAGCATGTGGAAAAAACAGAGTATGCAAAAATAAATCATTTTAAATGGTAGCACACAGCAAACTTTTATTAGAAAATAAGTCAAGTTGATATAACTTCTGATTAACAATAAATAGAAGGTCAAATTGAGTGCGCTGCATTTTGGGATACAGTGCCCTGTGCAGCGTGATCCGGTTGTATACTGCACATTTTGGCAAATGTAGCAAGTCATCCAGGTAAAACAAGATGTTCTGTATCCACTTCAGGAAAGAGATACAATTCTCAGCAATACAATATGAGACACAGAATGGGTCACAACGTTCTCAAGGTATTGTGTATTTAAACTATTCATTCCCTAGTTAAAATCCTTATTAAGACTCACTCATAACCAGCTAAAAGACAAACGCTTTTTTTAATATAAAAATGAAAAATCTAATATAAAAACTGCCATTAAATGGTGTAAAAATATTCAGAACTATCTGCTGCTGCTTCTTTTTTTTTACCATGTCCAAACGTTGTCTTTGTTTTTTAGATGAGTGCCATGATCCTACCATACATTTTTCTTTAATTTTTTTGCATACCATAGAAAGGCCTTATTTTTTTTGCATGCCTTCTTTTAAGTAGCACAATGTAAATGCCATGTTGCATGAATCATTCAGTATCTATCACCACCACTGTTTTTCTGAGGACTCCATCTATACGACGTGATGCTGTGATGACAGTTCATCATCTCATCTCCCCTGCTCCAGCATCAGCGTTTTACAAACACTAACTTGCTAAAACATAACAATGACATCATGATCACACATGTTCCGCGCGCCGGTGTGCTGCAGTGATGATGAATGTGTGTAACGTTAACCAGATTTTACCTGCAAACGGTGATCAGATTCCTCCTCTCTACGGCTCTGATACGCGCTACCGCTTTTTTGCGAGCCCCGTTGAACCCGAGATTTAACGATGCCATGATAGCTGTTTATTTCCTCACGTCTTCTGATGCTTTGGTCCAGTCTCCAGCTGACTGACTCTCACCGGAGCCATAGAAATGGCATAAGCGAGGGGAAAGGCAATTAGCATGAAATGGTGTAGAAAATGGGCGTGGTTTGGGTGGGTTTTGGAAATATTTATCTTATTTTATTTTAACTCTTCGTTTGATTTTTTTTTTATTTTAATGTAATTTTAAAAATATATATGTTATTTTTCCAGGCGTAATTTAGCATCAACATTGCGTCTGAAGAGGACAGCGTTGTCGAGTGTTCCCTGTTACTTTTCTCAGCGCTGGTAAGGATTAACCAATCACAGAGTTTTGTAAAAATCCGTTTTATAAGGTAGATATCCATTTTCCTGATAGAAACCAATTCTTGTATGTGACAGATTTATTCGATTACATTTACAGGTTTTACGTGTTTCCAGTAAGACAAACGCGTGAGAGGTGAAGTGCCTTCAGTGAAGGAATTGTCTTTCAGAGCCAAAATGCGCCCCCTGCAGGATGATTATTCTGTGCCTCATAGAAACTATTAAAAGCTGATAACACTGGCCGCCCATGACTGATCAAAAAACACTGACGGAGCGTTTTTGGAGATTTATAAAGCGCCGTTTGCATAACCAGTAAAACGAGTTTCTAGTGAGAAATAGAAGGGAAATAGCCTACCAAATGGTTAAATAGGTTAGTGTTATTAAGGATTTTGTCAGATTCATGACAGGTGTAATTTACTACTCATCACTAGGTGGCCCCAAGGTACTACTAGTTCAATTTGAGAACAGCAAACAAAAGAAAGGGGGGGGAAAACAATATTGCACAGATATGATCATACAAATATATGAAAAATAAATTTTAAATACGTTTAGGATATTTTCTCTTCTATAATATATATATATATATATTTGCTAATAGTAGCAACATATAACTTTAAAAACAAGAACCAATTAAAAAAACATGAATAAATATATAAAATATAAATATCAACATCTTGACAAAATATATTGCATCCTTTAACAAAATAAGCTTTAGCATCTTAAGTGTTTTGGGGTTCCTTTTTCTGACATTTTTACACAAAATAATCATTTTTGTTTAAAAGACAAAAAAACATAGCAAGAACTAGATAAAATAAACTAATACTTATTGTGTTTTGTTAGCATTTGTAAGATTTTGTGAAAGAGCAATTTCAACTCAAATGGTGTTAGATTAGTGTTTCTCAATCCAGCTCCCGGGGGCCCCTATAGCACTGCACATATTAGGAGTCTCACTAATCTTACACACAATTCAGGTCATGGAGCCTCTAATAATGAGATGATGAGTTGAATTGGATGCATTAAAGGAGGAAGACATCTCAATGCGCCGTGCCTCATGGCCCCTAGAAGCAGGATTTGAGAATTACTGTGGTAGAGGAAAAGGGAAACACTGTCAGAGAGTCATAAGCTTTTTCAGGCATTTTTCAGGTTTCAGATAAATCCCAAGACAAAGTGTAGAGTGCAAACATATAACCAAGTAGTAGTCAAACAATCCATCTTTGCAGCACATTCAGGTAGGTAGGCTGAGCCAGCTCTGGCCCGTGGTTGCCAGATTTGGCTAGGTTTTGGATGTGCGTATCTGACCCGATTTGCACTGAGATACGGCACATTTAGCCACATTCGGCCCGATTACGGACCATAAGGCCTGGTCTGATTTTGGCTGAGGGCATGCATACCTGGACCAGTTTAGTTTGAGTGCTGGGGGTGGGTCTCCGTTTACATTGTGGTAAATAGTATGTAGCAGTGACACTTAAACTTAAACATAATTGCCCAGTTTCACAGATGGGGCTTAGACTAAGCCAGGATTAGACCATAGTTAATTAAGACATTTAAGATATTTTTATAAACGCGCTTTGAAAAAAGCATGACTGGTGTGCATCTTGAGACAAAACAAAGGCACTGATATATTGTAAGATCAGTCAGTGCAAGTTCCTTTCAGTTGAAACAGCTCAGACTTACATTTTAGTCTAAGATTAGGCTTAAGCCTCGTCTGTAAAACCGGGGGAATATCTTTTTCCTGCCCTTGTTATGTTATTTTTAGTGTATTTTTAATTTTTTCCATTTATTCAACATTCTCTTTTTTCTTTAAATACATTTGGAAATTAACGATTTAATTCATAATGAAACAAGCAGTGGTTAAGGGAACTTTAACATTATTTTTTGCTAGTTTCAAGACATGCACTAGCTTTGACATCTAATGACAAAACCTGATGGGCTTTTTGTGCTGCTAATTGCCAGAAGACCAGAAGAACTTGCTACCCTGTTGAGTAAGCATTTGATCATCTAACATATAAAATCATTTTAATAAACTGTTCTACACATATAATATCTAAGTAATGTTTATTTATAATGAAGCTCTAATTGTGAGTTTGCTGACATAGTGCTAGTGTTTAGCTCCAACCATAATCAAGCACACCTTATCCAGCTAATCAAGATCTTCAGGATTACTAGAAAATTCCAAGCAGGTGTGAGTTGGAGCTGGTTGGAGCTAAACTTGCAGAGCTGCGGCCCTCCAGGAAATGAGTTTGACACCACTGGTCTCACCACTGGGGGGACATATGGATGTTATGGAGTAATTCATGGGGTAGTTGGTGGGGATGCCATGAAAAGAAATGGGGTAAGGGTCAAACCCTTAATATTTGTAAAGGTGACATATTTAGTTGACATGCACATAAGTACATGTAGGCTTAACAAGGACACTGTAAAAAAAATATTTTATTTTAGTTGGAAGTAGATGCCATCTTAAGAATTTTAAGGTAAAATTGTCATTTTGTGGAAAAACAAATTATTCAAAGCTCTGGTTTTATGTAAAAACTGGAAGGAGTCTTTAATACACATATTTTAGAAGTTGTAATTCTGTAAATGTAAGTATATATATTTTTTAATTTAGCGAACAAGACTAGTACTGGCTAGGTGTCGGCATGATTGTGACCCAGTGTTGGCTCAGTTTCAATACCCAGATTCAAGCCAGTACTGGCTAAGTGTTTCATTTCTTGTCTGTGTGATTGTGGCCCAATGCAAGTGGTGTCGGCCCAGTTTCAGTACCCAGATTAGGGCCAGTAATGGCTAAGTGTTTCATTTCTCGTCGGTGTGGCCCATTCCCGGCAGTTTTGGCAGGCGGACTTGGGCCAGTGTATTTGGGCTGATTCTGGGGCATCATTCATCCCATCTCCATGCCGAGTCTGGCAACCACAGCCGGGCCGAGTTATTTTTTCCAGCCTGCTGGATCTGGGCCATTATTGGGCCAAACCGTTTTGGCTACCTGGGTAACGTCATCACTGAACGACACATCGACTACACGCAATCCGCTTTTTTGATATTGACGATAACTTCACAACATCGGAATCGAATTCGAATCCGGCCTTCTTTACTCCGTTTTGCATAGGCCTAAAGATGATTCTCTGGAAACTTGACGGCAGCAATATTCCGGTATCAAAAACCTAAACAGTGAACTGAACACTGAAAGTGAACCTAAACAGAAGTGAGAGGTCAAGTGTTTGTTTAGAAAGGGAACATCATGTCTGTGGGTGTGGGAGCTGCATCAGTCTGCATCTGTGAGGTGTGCTGCATTTTTGGACAAAGTTTTGCATAAGACAAATGAATTTGTTACAATTACAGTGTAATTTGTTGTATATTGTTGGCTCAGTCTGATGAAGCTAGTGTAAATACCAGTATTCATATTAGGCAGTGGCTATTACACTAAGTGCAAATAGCAATGGATTCTATTATTTACACTATGTTAAAATAGCAGGATTTTCTGCTATTTATACTAATTGCTGCAAATAGTGGCAATTATCTGCACTTCAGTATTGTATTACATTATAAAACAGGATGCAATAATAAATTGAGTGTAAATTATCATTTTAATTCAAATTATTAAATGGATGCCACCTTATTGGTACAATAAACCCCTTCCTACACCTACCCGATACTTTATTTTCAAGTTTTTGGTTATTTCCTTAATTTTTATTGAAAATAAATGCCTTTACGATGTGATATGAGATTTGAAAAGGGATAAATGAGAGATTTTTTTTGGCAAAAGGCGGATTCAAACCCGGGGTCGATCGCGTCAAAAAGACCACGGTACTCTGTAACTGATGGTTCATAGCCGGTTTTTTATATTAATGTTGACTATCCCAATCACACGTTTGGTGGGCGGAGTTAGTGTAAATAGCCTCTGCCAACAAGGCGGGCTATTTGCATTAAGTGTGAATAGACACTCCGTTCATATTATAGCCTACAATCTAAACTTTGGACAATCCTGTATGAATTTGTTTTATCCAAAGGCTCATGCGTAAATTCGTGAAATTAGGCAAATACACTGTCTCTATATATATAATTAAAAGAAAATCAGAATTGTGACTTTCATATCACAATTCTGATTTTATATCTTGCAATTTTGAGTGAAAAATCTGGCAATTCTGACTTATAGTTTAAATCTCACAATTCAGGCTTTTTTTCTCAGAATTGTGACTTTATAACACTCAGTTCAAATTATTATTTTTCATCTCGCACCTTGCAATTCTGACTTTTTTCCTCAGAAGTTACCACCTTTTATACAAGTTTATTGCAATTCTGATATAAACTCAGAAGTGTGAGGAATAAAGTTGGAATTGTGTGTTCTGCAATTCTGAGAAAGAACGTCCAAATTGCAAGATATAAGTTCACAATCCCGTGAAAAACCCCCTCAAAATTTCATGTAAGAAACAAGTTTTTATATAGTAATCAAGGCTGGAATATAAATTTTATAAATTTATTTATTTATTAATTTTTGGTTGCTATAATTCCCCATAATTCTAATTTGTACATTTAATCATTTTAATGCCCTATTTATTATTCTAAAATGTGGAAAAGCATACTATTCATAATAATAATAAACAATGAGATAGCTATGTACAAACATTTTGTCATTGTATCATTGTAAACTTTGCTGTGTGCTGCACAGAATGATTCATTCTTCTAGCCGAAAGAACATTCACAGGTATGTGTCCCATTTCAAAGGTCAAGATGGAAAGGTCATAGCTCTATTTTGCCACCTTTATGTATTCAGAGCTACTTCTGGAACAGAACGACTCTGAAGAACCTGCTAAATATGTTGAAATTCTAATAGCAGAAGAGTATTTGGGCTTTCTGAACTCACAAATGTTCTGTGAGGCTGCTTGCTTGCCCAATTTCCTCTCCTTCTAAGCACAGACTTTATGTTGTACTAGAAGTACATTTTAAAATACTGTCAGTCCCTTGCATTGCTCTTCTTCTACATTCAGTTCACATTTTTTTCAATTGACTTTCATGCCTAAAAATAGCAACCTGTTCTTATTGCAAGCAGCATGTTCTTTTATAATTGTTTCCACATCCCCTCTATAATTGTGTCCACATCCCCTCCATAACTGTGTCTACATCCCCTCTTATAACCACATACCTTATATCTCCCACCACTCTCGCTCTCTAGCTCTGTTTCACAACCTATAGTGTACCTAGATATCATCATAGTTGTGCTTCTGAAACAAAACTGGTACAAAAAAAGAGATTACATGATTACGCTGCCTTCTGTAACTCCTTATATTTATTATAACATACCATATTATAAGGCAGCGCTGCAAGAAACTTTCACAGGATCCATTCGATATTGCAATTTACAAAAATTAATCCAAACAAACTATAATACTCTGTATTTTTCATTTTTATTTGATGTTGACCAATGTAGTTAACTGTTAACAAATGGAACCTTACTGTAAAGTGTTACCAGATAAGAAGATGACATTTGCCAGCCAAAAACAGGTTTCAAGATGTTTCTCATCAAACAGAGAAATTAGATATACCAAGAACAAATGCACTTACTGAATATAAAAAGATATCATGATAGTATCATTATAATTCAGTTCTGTGCTGCTGTCAGAAGTACCATTAACAGTAAGTGTTTAGTAGTGGATCAGAGTAAGAGAGGAGTCAACTCAGAGTGGTTTGAGGTTTTTTAGTCTTCCTTCCTGCTACACTCAAGAAGACCAGATCAGAGGAAGTTAGATCCAGTCACTTGCTGTTTCGGTAGCTGATAAGAACAGGTTCTGTACCCTAAAACATCCGTTAGGATGGCAGGATTTTTTAGGATCTGGATATTTACGGTCCCCCTCTTGGGTTTGATAGCTCCATCTCAGGCCTCTCTGCGTCCTCGCATGTCATTCTCTCAGGGTAAGTGAAGATCAGATTGATAGACAATAGCGAGACATATTTTAGAGGTGCAAAAACTCACACTTAGTGATTGTCAGATGTGCATGTTGAGGACAAAAAATAGATAAATACAGATGTTCTAGTAGACATCCTTAAGCAAGAAACAAGATTTTTATCAGTCAGACTGCTGCTGATATCAATCATTTGTAACCACATTTCTGGCAGAATGTGTTTCTGATATGAATAATTGATAAATTAATTGTTTTCCTACCTGTATTGAAATAGTTTGGTCCTCTGACTTCTGGAATTCAGTATGTTTTATTCATGAATCACAAGCATTTGATTCAAAGCAAATTTAAACTCATTTAATAATTATGACCCATGTTCAGATTACCAAAAAGCACAGTCATGTTGGCCAAACACACATTCTGTGGAAGTTTTGTAATCTTTCTTCACTAAACGGGTGAGTTGTGGTTTTGTTTGTTTTTGTCCTTTACTGTTGTTCTGCAAATGCTCGATGGTCTAAATGCTGCTTGCTTGAAACCACCGCTGACCGATTATCTGCACCACATGCTCAAAGCCCTGCTGCTGCAGAGAAGCATGTCTTAAGATCGTGGTTAGTTTCTGCTTTAGAGTATATCAGACATCAGTGAAGACAATTCAATGAAAGAATTTTCTACAGTTCAATAAAAGCCGTAAAATATCAGGATTTTTTGACACTGTCAGGGGTTTTACATATGACTAATACGTTTATTTATCTGGAAGAGGAACTGCTTTGAAACTATTCTGACATACACTTCCATTTAAAAGAATCATTATTTTTAAGAAATCATTGGATTATTTAGCAAGGACACACTTAATTAATTACAAGTTAGATATTTAGAATGTTGAAAAAGATTAATATTTCAAATAAAAGCTTTTTTAAACTTTCTATTAATCAAACCATCTTGAAAAGAGACTACAAAACACTTATTTTAAATTCTATTAATATTTAAAAATATTACTGCTTTTACTGTATTTTTCAAAGAAATGCAGCTTTGGTAAGCAAAAGTGGTTTCATCTGAAAACTTAAAAAAAATGACCTACTCTAAATGTTTGAACTGTGCATAAATATATATAACTATAGCACATTTGATGTTCTTAGAAACAAGACGCTTACATATATTAAAATTAGGTTTGGAACACCACATTGAGGTTTCTCAGTACAATGGTTTAGAAACATTTATGAAGCTGTTATGAAACTCAAGCTCAGAAATAATCAGGGTTATCATTTATCATCTAATATTAATGATGCATTCTCTAAGGGAGTTTGGCTGACTAGACGACACAGCAAAATCATATAGTCGTATTTCTGTTTGTCTGTATGTGCAGTATTGCTAAACCTCAGCTCATAGGCCTTGCTTATTTCCTCAGATCAAAAAGAGGAAAAGAGTGTCAGTGTTGTGGTTTCTTTGCTAAACTGTGAATACAAACACTGTTTAAAGGTCAAAAGCAAATAAAGACTGAAAAAAAAAAAAATCAGTGAAGTATAAAATCATTTGTAAAATACATGTGCCAGTTTCTCAGAAATGTAATCTTATACTGGAGGGGTCAAGGTTTAGCTGGTTGTTTTTTCTCTTCCACAGGAAGCTCAGAGCGTCTCTTGGGCATCTACAACAGCTCTACTGTGAAGAACACCAGCACTCTGCTGCTCAGCACTGACGCTGACACACTGTTTGTTGGCGCTCAGGATGCTCTGCTCTCTCTGGACGTCAGTCAACCTGATAGTATTACACTCAAAGACAAGGTGAGAACGATTGTGTAACCCTTCAGGAATATTGTGCTATATATTTCAGATTTCCACTCTCTAAACTTCTGTCATGAAGATCACTCTAGACTTGGAGGGGAAATTACATACAGTTATTGCAGTTAAAAATGTTACATTTTTACAGTTGGAATGGGCAGCATCTCCACAAAATATGAGAACCTGCACAGTGGCCTCAAGGACGGTATGTAGGCTACCATTCTTATCATCATCATCCAGGAACTTTAAATTTCCTTTACTACATGTATAGGTCTATGGCAAATTTTCAAGCTGATAATAAGGAGATATATCTATATTTGAACAAAAAACATTTATTTTAAATTGAAACAATATTTCTATTTTTACTGTATTTTTGATCAAATAAATGCCATCTTGGTGGGCATTAGAGACTTTCAAAAGCATTTAAAAAAATCTTATTATTCCAAACCAGCCCTATCAAAAAAAAAAATGGAAATGGAAATTGAAAACACTTTTCAGAAATTGAAAACATTTATTATTTATTATAATATACCTCTTATTTTTGAGTTTTATGCTTGCCCATAACAGGACTGTGGCAACTTCATTAGTATTCTGCAGTTTTTCAACTCTACACACCTTTATGCCTGCGGGACAAATGCATATAAACCACAAGCCCTCATCATAGTAAGTTCCAATACATAAATTGCACAGATTGATAGCTGGGAATTGAATGGATTGCTCTCAGCTCTAACAGACTGACATCTCTGTTTCAGCCAGCAAGTTCTCTGAGCGCTAGCAGAGACACAAAGGATGCCAAAAACTGCTGTCCCTCCAGCTCCACCCAGAGGAACACAGCCACTATTGTTGGTGAGAGGGCAGAAACACCTTTTAGAATGACCTCACCTAATCTAGTGCTCTCACACACTTAACTGTGGCCTCTTTAACAGATGAAGAGCTGTATACAGCAACCAAAGTCGGCTACTTTGGGGAAAAAGTCATTTCTCGCTGTCACAGCAGTGGAACACACAATAACTTGGAGCTTCAGAATGTACCAAAATTGCTACAGGGTTTGTATATTTTTGTCCCAAAAGTAATGCTTAATAAATGAGTCGCTACTGTAACCTTGAGTGAATTTTCACACTTTGGTTTGTTTTTCTCTTAGAACCTGAATTCATAAGTTCAACACATGTCGCCAGTGAAGGAAAGATCCTGCTGTTCTTTACTGAGATTGGGGACTTGACTGGAGACTTGTTTCTGAATTCTCCTTTTATTGTGTCTCGTGTGGCACAGGTCTGCACGGTGAGACTTCATTTGTCTCCTATTCTGAATCAGAATGAAGGAACATAAGTTACAAAGACTGGATTATTTGTCAGCAAAAAAAACTGCAAGAACTACAAAAATTGAAGTGACCTTTGTGTTCTGTTTAAAATAAATTACAGTGGTTATGGTCGCTAAATTATTAGATCTCTGTGTAGCCTAACTTTACAGAGTTCTCCTATAATTACATGCAAATGTGGACTGATTCGGGTGTGTTTTAGCAAATACTAATCCATTCTTTCTGCTTAAAAAAAGAACACTTAATCATAATTAATCAACTATTGACACTAGTTGCCGAAAAGTCAGAGCCAGCTACAGTTGGAGTTGACAAAAAATATATATTTTTGATATTTTGAGCTGATTTCAAAATATATATTGTTTTGATTTGCATTCAGGAACGACTTGACAGTCCCGTAGTGTGTAAGCTTCAGTCATTTGGGCTACTGTATATGATGCCCAGTTTTTCTCTTTAACCAACCATTTACAAAGGCAGCAAGTATATGTTGTCTAGTTCAGATTTTAAAAGTGTGGCGTATTCCAGCCTTTAGAAGTAATAGTCAAGTTTATATCGCCAACTATGTGTCAGTGATGCTAATGCACTTTAACAGTATACTGTAATAAATATGACCAATAAGTTATGAAAATAACTTCAACATAAGTTTCAACTTTATTTTGTAAGTTGTAGCCTACAACTCAATTTTTTGAGACAGTTTAATGTAATTTAAGTTGAAATTACAGCTTAGTTGATTGTATATAAGGCAGCGACTTATATACAGTAATATATATATATATATATATATATATATATATATATATATATATATTTAAATTCATATCAACCATAAATATTGCAAAAGAGGAACAGATATTGTTAAAGACACTTAAGAATCTCTATTGACCAAAATTCTATATAAAATCTAAAAATCTTTTACAGTTTTGTAATGATTTTGCAAAAGGCATTTTAAACAAATTAAAGTAGGCCTATATAAATTATATTTTTACTCTCATCTTAGTCAAAAAAGACCTGAATAGCACACAAAAGAAGTGGCTGTCTAGTTTTAAAAGGCTCATCAAAACTACTTTTTTAATGAAATAATTTGTATACCAGGATGACAACGGAGGAAGCCTAACCTTACAGAAGCGCTGGACATCCTTTGCTAAGTCTCAGCTGGTCTGCCAACAAGGGGATGAGCTCCAGTTCAACAAGCTGCAGGATATTGTCAAGCTGTCCCCAACGGATGAAGAGTCTCCTGACAACACCCTTTTCTATGGAGTCTTTACCACACAATGGTGCCAATTATTTAAATGAAATCCGGCATCATGACATATAATCACTGTTCTGAAAGTTCATGTGACATCTGCGTAAACATTTACTTCCCATCTCTCTCTGTCTCTTTTAGGACAGCTTCATCTGGTCCGTCAGCAGTCTGTGCTTTCAGTCTAACAGATATTAAAGCAGCTTTTTCAGGGGATTACAAGACATTTGATTTGAATCGAAACCACTGGACACGTCAACCAAATGTAGACGGTAAACTCGGCAAGGTAACACAGACTAAGAGAGCCAATAGTGTGTGTGTGTATATATATATATATAGCATTTTAAATTATTTACAGTTTATTAAAACATTTAATTTATATTAAATTATTAAAATAATATTAAACTTATTTTTGCTATTCCATTTGGTGCCACAGATTATACACTACACCGTAAAAGTCAACGTTTAATTATATTGGGCACCCACAAATTGTATTTCTTAATTAACGAAGTAAAGTCGATTCTAAAGCAAACAGAGCAATGTTTGCAGAGTGACAAAGTGTTTACACTTCTCAGGAAATCCACTACCAGTGGTTTAATTATAGTAACAAAACTGGGACCAGAGAATATATTTGAACATTCAGACAGTGGTTTTTAACCAGTGTGTAACCAGATTTATATCATATCTTCACAGTGTGGATTATTCAATGACAATGACCGTATGTTAGACATTGTAAAAAAGAGCTTCCTGACTGAAAAAGCTGTGCGTCCTGTGGGGAAGAAACTGATTTTCTCCTCGACAGAAGAGCGGTATAGCCGTCTAGCTGTTCAGAGAACTCAAGCTGCAAATGGACACAGCTACACCGTCCTTTACCTGCTCACCGGTACACACATAATTAATGCAGATTGTACTGGTTTAGTTTATCATTTCTCATGTTTATTTGTGTATGGCCTGATGTCCATTTCTGTTTTCTTCAGAATCTGGCTTTCTTCATAAAGTCGTCCTGCTGGCTAAAGGTCCTCATATCATCGAAGAAATTCAGATATTTAAGCAACCACAGACTGTGAAAAACATCCTTCTTTCTACCAGCAAGGTTTTTTTTGTCTTATATCTTATTGTGAATGATTTGTATTTAATTATTGAGACTAGTATTTTTTGTTATAACTCGATGCTCCTATAATGCCAAAATAGGTCTTGGAACAGAGCCAGAATTTATTAGATGTGTAATGTGATCAGGTTTCATGTAATGGTCTTTGTAAATTATAGGGTGTGTTGTTCATCGGCTCTTCTGAGGGTGTCTTCAGAGTGCCTGTAACCAACTGCTCAGCTTATCCAAACTGTGCAGAATGTGTGCTGGCACGTGACCCGTTCTGTGGATGGGACTCAGAGACCAGAGCCTGTGCTACTGTGTCCAGAATGGGGTCTAACCTGTGAGTTTTCTCTTCTTTACCACTATCTGAAATTAAAGTTGAGATCTTGAACAGTCATACTCATCACTAAATGGGTCAAAAACCATCCACTTAAAAAGCAAAGATCAGTTTGACCCAGCGTTATTTTAGTATTATTTTTATACAGTTGCAATTTTCTTTAAGTTTATGTATTTATTATTTCCTAGCTTTAATTTATTTTTAATTCAGTTTTATTCATTTTATTACTTAAATTTATTTGATTTTAGTTATTTTTTGTTTTGTTTTGTTTTTACATTTTATTTCAGTTTTATTTGAATTAACATGAAAACATTAAAAAAATAGTTAGTGTTTAGATATTTAATAGTTTTAGTATTAGCAATAACCCCACTGCTCTGACTGAGATGAAAAGTGGCACTTTTTTTTGGTAGAGGTGCTTTGATCTGAAATGGCAGATACGTCATCATATTTTTTTGTGTCTTAAACACAGACGTCAGGACGTGGAAGGTGGAAATGCCAATGAACAGTGCACAGAGTTCAAAAATACTGCTGCTACAGGTAAACACGTTTTCTGTGTGACTCATAAGACTTTGTCATAACCAACCTCAGAGTGTTATTTGCAACTATATGGTGTTTATTTGTGAAGGTGCCAGATTTTCAATTCATAATCACCAACAAACATTGGAAGTTTCTTGCTTAATGTAAAATTCTAGTATGAAATGTTTTGACATCCAGACAGCTTAAAGGAATAGTTTGACTCAAAATTGACTCACTATCAGGCCATCCAAGATGTAGATGACTTTGTTTCCTTGTCAGAAGAGATTTGGAGAAATGTAGTATTACATCACTTGCTCACTAATGGATCCTCTGCAGTGAATGGGTGCCGTTATTATGGGCTATTATTTTAGTTTAAAGTTTTAAAACGCCTTTATAATGGATTTGTTTTATACACACATGCAGCTTTTCACTTCACAAGATGTTAACTGATAGACTGGAGTCGTGTGGATTAGATTACTGTGGTGTTTTTATCAGCTGTTTGAACTCTCATTATGACGGCACCCATTCACTGCAGAGGATCCATTGGTGACCATGTGATGTAACCTCCAAATCTGTTCCGATGAAAAAACAAACTCATCTACATCTCAGATGAATACATGAGGTGAACTATTCCTTTAAGAGTTTAGTTGTTCTTAATGTAAAACTGTAATATTTGATTTAAACTGATACCTTTGTCTTTCTCAAGTGACACGGATTGCACAGTTAAATGAGATTGTGGTTCTACCATGTCAGTCGAGGTCTAGACTGGCAGAGGTGACTTGGAGGTTTTCAAACAACAGCATCGTTCCTCAGTCTCCATACATGCAGCGGGCAAACGGCAGTCTTGTTTTCACCGCCACTCCAGAGACCGTGAGCACGTACCGCTGCGTGTCTGAGGAACTGGGCTTCAAGCAAACCATCACCGCCTTCGCTATAACTCTCCCTGTCATCCCTCGTTCTTTCTCTCCTCCATCACATCAGCAACCTGACATCACCCTGGAGCCTGATGAGGGCATCCCTGATTACTACACAACACTTGAGATTGATGAATCTGAACCTACAAAAGGGGAAAAGACGGATGCATTTATGACACCAGACAGGACCAGTGAGAAAAAAGCCAGGACTAATCATCAGTCTACTATCAACATGAACACTGCAGGAAAAGACACTGTTTGCATTGCACAGAAGAGTTACTATAATGAAATGGTTGCTTTTTGCCTCTTGTTTGTCATTTGTATCTTTGTATTCATTGCTTTTGTCGTCCTTTGGAGGAGCAGCATGAAGTGCAACAAAACCTCCCCTCAGAAACAACCTAAAGACACGGAATCAGACCATGTCTGGCAAACAGAACTGGAAGAACAGAAAAGCTGAGCCCGAAAACCAACAGGATCTATATTGGAAGATTACACAAACTAATGATTCTAGACCCTTATTTAGTTTGAAAAATTACAACGTGATCGCTAGAATGTTTCCAATATATTTGATAATCATTTGATTTTATTTATATTTTATGATTTTAGGTGATCATGCTTGTTTTGTCAAAACCATTGTTCAGTCAAGGCTGAAATCCAAATTAAGATTAAGGCAAGACAGCCCTGCATCATGAATTTTTTTTATTTTTTTATTTTTTTCACAATGCAGGTAGGCTATAAGATTAAAGACTATATATATATATATATATATATATATATATATATATATATATATATGTGTGTGTGTGTGTATGTATGTGTGTGTGTTACGATACATACGAAAATAAAGACTTTTATTGGACTGGAAATTCTGTCTCTATGTCTGAAGGGGTTAAATGGAATCAGTGGGAGGAGAAGGAAGTTTTATTTCCCGATAGGGTTGTTTTGTCTGTAAATGAGGTCGCTCGTAAACTGATCAGTCTGAAGAATCGGTAAGTAAACAGGTTAAAGTACATTATTTTGTTTAGACACAAACTTTTTCCCCAGCGTTGATAAGTTCGTCCTATTTAGTGAGCAATGGTAAAATCATTCAGATAAATCTCTGTCATGATGGCTGTTACTGTGGCAAGCTGCCTATATACACAACGTTATCGTCGTTTTAAAATCTAGCAATCTATTTTCTTATACAGGATTTTTGAATCTATCTTATCGCAAAAAAATGTCAGTGGCGTTTGAAATAGCATTCATATGAAGCTACTGTTTATATACCTTGCTGTTTATGTTTAACGTTACTATATGCATGTACGAGATTAGTTTGTGAAGAATGGAAAACAGTCCAGTTCGATGCAAATGATGCATTCATATATTCAACCGATAATCCGATACAGTAGCTGTAGGCCTATAACATGGAAGCTCAGTAGGTTTGGATAAAACGCACCTGTTGTGTATAACTAGATTGAAGAACAGCATCATTTTGTACTTTTAAATCACATCATGTATATACAACCTTAAGCAAACTATAACATTAATTTGAGATTTGCAACTTTATTCAGGAAATGAGAGGCAGGTTTGACGAGCTAGTCCATATGGCTCATGTATTTGTTGCTTCCTTGTTGTTACAGCATAAAGGTGTCTCATATTTCTGTGAGATATGGCCTCTTCAATGACTACTGAGGCCAATGGAGTGAGGGTAGTGACTCATATTATCCCACTGGAGGAAAAAACAGAGTCTCCGGATCTAAAGTCAAGCTCGGTTGAACTAGAAAAGTCCAACCTGCCACCAAAAACCAAGATGTTCCTAAAGGGGAAGCCTCTGTCACTGGGGGTGAGAGCTGGACATGCAGTTTCACCGCAATATTAAATATAACTTAAGCCTTGCTGACAGCATGTTGACCACAGAAAATAATTTTGGACTTGATAACAGATGCTGTTCATCATTTATATTAATTTTAAAAAGATTTTCACTTAAACGTTCTCCTACTGTTTAGAGGAAAGTGATTCAGGACTGTCAGATTTAAAGTATATTTTACTGAAGTGTTTGTGTGTGTTTGTGCAGTTGGTGCAGGTGTTTATTGGTTTGTTGATCATGGCTCTGTGCACCATCACGGTACTTGTGAACAAGCTGAATTTTGACACTGTAATATCCCTTGGACTTCCGGTGAGTAAACATTTTGAGCCCTGATAATACAAAATATTATCATTTTTACGAAATAAATAAATACAAAATAAATGTCACTGAAATATCAATTAATAAATATGATCAGGAGGCAGTGGGAGAGGGGTGAAAATTTTCTAAAATGGTCCAAAAGTTTTGAAAAAATTATGGAAAGTTTCCAAAAATGTTCCGTTGTCCCTTTTGCAACCCTATTTCTAATTTATCAATTAGTTTTTAGTTTTATTTTTTATTTGCATTAAATAAAATTTCAAATATAAAATGAATACATTTTTACATTTTATTATGATATGATTTTTTACTTTGATTTAGTACAGCATTTACTTTAGGCCCACAGCCCTCAGTCAAGTTTGCACCCAAATTTTTCACCCTTCATAGTAAAAAGTTTGGGCACCTCTGATATGGAGCCTCTATAGTTTGGTTCAACTTAATAAAAACAAATGTAATATACATCGAAATGTAATATTATTAGTATTTTTGTTTTTTTCAGTTTGTCATCTCTGGGTCTGTGGCAATCGCTGCACACAAGAGATCCAGTTCTACTCTGGTGAGCAGATTCTCATATTTACGGCACCCATACCTGGTGTGTTCTGATACCTCTGCACCCTTTCTGAAGTCTGAATAAACTACAGGATTTCTTGTGTTTGTGCAGATCAAAGCCACGCTGGCCATGAGTGTGATCTGTGCTCTGCTGGCTGCTGCAGGAATCGGCTACTTCAGTTGGGAGCTCAGCAATAGACCAGGGGAGGATCTTTGTGGCGGCGAAGATTACTGGTCATGTTCGTACATGATATGGAGATTTAATGTACGTCTGTAACTAGTGATGATCTCAAGTTTACATTAAATTAATGCAGATGTATATGCATGCCTGTAGCATATTCACAAGCCAGAACTTGACTGTCTGTATGCCATGTATAATATTTTTTATTTAGAGTTTGGTGGATGGATTGAGGGGTCTCCTGCTGGTGCTGTGTTTTTTTGAACTGTGTGTGTGCATCGCTCTGTCCATCTTTTCGGCCCAGGCCAACCAACAGGTGAGACCAAACCCAGATCAAACCTCATTAGGGGTTCATGTTTATATCATTTCATGAAGATATGAAAATGATGGTCTGTTGTGGTTGAAAATCTCATAAACTTCAGTTCTCCGTGTAGCCTTGATTGTGAAATGAAGATGTGATCTCTCTTTATTTCAGGGTGAAACCGATGTCGACACTTATGGCAGTGAGGCCAGTCTCCTGAAGGTTGGGGTGGATTGTATCTCCAACCCCTGAATAGCCACACAGTTATGGCCAAGGTTTCTCTAGTCAAAAGTTGAATCATCATACAGGCTAATGTGATAACATTTGCTTTATAGAGTTCTTTCTTTTTGATGGGATTGTTTGATATAATACAGGATAGACATTTTCCACTAGATGATTTGTAATTTTTTGCAGTATACACATTTCTGCTTGGTAATGTTCTTTGAGACCTATTGCACATCGCTTGCTGATTTTCTGAATAAAATACTGTTTCATTATTTCTCTTGCACTTTATTGAAGAAATGCTCAAGCTCTTAAAATTCTGATTGGCTGTCAATGTTGTTAAAGTTCAACAGCTGGGAAAAAAATGTATTCTGAAAGTGATTCCAACAGTGTTTTCTCAATACTTTACTAATGCCGGGGAAAAAAGTGCACATTTATTTCTAAAACTATAATTTGCTTACTAATACAGATCCTAAAGAAAAAGCTTAATTTAAAAAAAAAAAAAAGAAAATTATGGAAGCCCATTTCAGCCACATAAGAAAAATCATGCTTTGATAAATAAATGCAAAAGTATTACATACTAAGTCATAATTACGACACAAAAATGGGAAATTATGAGATGCTAAGTCACAATTATGACATCAATGGACATAAAAAGTCCAAAATTATGTCACAAAAAGTCAGATTTATGACATACTAAATCATAATTATAAGAGATGTTGAAATTATGAGATAGCAAATCATAATTATGGCATCAAAAATAATTGAATTATGAGATGCATTTTTTTTTCATAATTTGACTTTTTATGCTATAATACGTTTTTATACACAGGACAAGATGTAAACATCCTTTATGTGTGAGCACGTACCTGAGTATCCTTGTTCTTGACAGTTGCACTTTGACTTACTTTGTAATAATTTCAACTTTTTTTATCCAATAATTATGACTTTCTATTTTATTATTTTGAATTCATCTTATAATTATGACTTAGTATGTCATAGTTTCGCCTTTTATGTAATAATTATGACTTCTGACAATAAAACACAAGAGTTTGGTATATTCTTTACTCCAGTGTCCAATATATATATATATTCTTTTTTACGAAGCCCCTTGCCCCCCTTGTTTAATTTAGAAATTAGTAGTTAAAATGAGTAACTAAAATAATTACATTTTGGAAAACCAGAAGTTTGGTGGTGAATTAAAATAAGAACTACCTTGATGTTTAGTTGTTTTAGCTTTAAAGCTTTTTGTATTATTTTAAAGTCATGTTGATGCCCCATGGAAGTTTGCTGAGGGCCACGGACCCCTGGTTGAGAGCCACTTCTTTACTCTAGACTCTAGAGCAGACATACATAACCATCCACAGCCCACATATGTATGAGACATTATTTAGGGAGAAAAACATAAACAGCTGTTTTTACAAGCCTGCAGTTTCTCTGAGCACACTCTTGTCTCAGCTCTTATCCTCGACATAATTCATAACCGGGTTAAAAATACCCCGCTCTCCAGCGCTTGCAAGGGTGATTTCTGGACTAAGGGCCGGTTGGATGAGTGAGTTCTGCTATGGACCGAGCCAACTTGGTGTTCTCCTTGTTTAGCCGCCGCCTCCCCTCATGACATCAACACTGCGGAGAGCCGCCGCGCGCTCAGACTCTGCTGCAGAACGCCAGTGCGCAAAGGTAAGCGAGCGCTTCTCAGCACGCACCAACACGTTATAAAAGAGTGAGTGGATTGAAAATACCCTTCTCAATGTGCATGAACAACGCGTTCGCTCGTATCCACGCTGTTTTGTTGATGTATGCTGTTGTGATTGTGTTTGCAGCGGATCGTGTGGTATTGATGAGTGATTGGTGATCTATCAGCATGTCGCTGTTCGCGTCTCAGATTAAAGCGTTTAAGAGCGCAGAGCCCAAGACACTTGGCGTGAGTTTCACTACAGCACACTATCACATTTTTTTTTCTATCGACAGTTTGCCGCTGGATCATTAACTACAGATGTTTTATCAACTAGCCTGCACCATTGCGCTTGATTTTATAGTCTGAGCACATTGTTTACATATTGATGGTATGTTGCATATGAGTTTTTAGTAATTCAATCGGTGCTGTCCTATAGAAGATAATATTTAGGCTCTAGTTTAATATGAATGCACATGTAGTATATTTAATAAATGACATCTGGCCAACATCCAAGGACACACCCATATCTGGGATGCAACACACACATACACACTGACAAACTGAACTCAATAAAATCAAGTTAAAACAATTAAAAATTAAATTCAACTTTGATGGCATGGCAAAACGAATAGTATCTCATATTGATTTGTTTGCTTTTTATTATATATGTTGGTAGACCGTTTTATTTACATATAATCGTAAACATTGCATAGATAGACAAAAAAATACTAATATTTTTTAGCATGGAAAACTGCAGTTTGTTTACAATTGTATTATTTTGTGTACTTTGGTTTAGGCTATTGAGATCATATTTGGAGTGTTTACTGTCATTTTGAGCTCAATTGTGTATAAGCTGCACTACCATATCCAGCGTGAAATCATCATCCTCATCGTCAATGGTGCTCAGGTACAAATAAACACACACACACACACTCGAATAAGCAATTTAAGATGCTTAAAATCAGTCATGTGACATGGCACTGTTTCCTACAGCTTGTGATAACTGGTGTTGTCCTGGTGCACACTGGGAGGAAGCCATCTAAATGTCTGGTACAGTATGAACATTCATATATGAATATCATCTGAAAATTAGAAAGTGTCACAAATCACGTCAGTCTTGCTCTCTTCATTTAAATCCCTTTAATGTCCCTCCATCAGAAAGGACCTTGCACATCCTCATCCTGTATTGACCAAATTAAGTGCAGTCTCAGCAACAGTAGTCTTGTGTAATCAAACGATTGACAACAAAGGTCCCCTTTGCATATTATTTTTGCCAAGAACTGCCCACTTAGTTTGCAAGACATTATGAAGTCTATGTCTATGAAGTCTGTATTTTTATTTATTTCAGTTTTAGTTATTGTAGTATATCAGGTTAAACTAAATTAAAATGAGAAATGTCGGCAACAAGCTAAAATATATATTTTTTAAATATTTTATTTTATTTCAGTTAATGTTTTTTACGTTTTATTTTTATTTTAAGATTTATATCAACCACCATATATTTTTGACCATTCATTATTGCAAGACTGTAAATGAGAATTTTATTTATTGTTGAAATACATATCTGTTTGTTTGTCGCAGCTGCTGACAACCATTGTTCTGCAATTACTAACAGCAGCATTTGATATTGTTGGATTTGGGCTCATGGCCAGACACATCCCATTCAGAGGAGAGTCGTACTACTACAGGGACACAGAGGTAAACAAACAGAGATGCCCCATCCTGCTCATCCTCAAGCCAAGACGCCTTCATTCCCACAAGTGACTCAATATTTCAAATACTGTAAACAAAACTGATCATTCACTCGGTTATTGAAGTAACACAAGAATGTCTTCATCTGTTTAAAAAAAAGGGAAAATGTTATACTTCAACTGGCCCGCTTGCTTTATTCATTGCCAAGCAATGCTTTCAGGCAGTTTTATTTCTGCCTGACCTGTACGTGGAACAGAAAAGCAGATGATATTGAGAGTAGGAATCGGGAAGCTGTACATCGATCTGAACGTCGGTCTCTGTCAGACAGCAGACTGTGGTTAAATGTGTGTGAGTAGAAAGAGAGATGTGACTCCAGGCTCTGTCCTGCTTGTTTCAGTGGTGTTGTGACCCACTTCACTCTGTTTGGGCTTGCTGTGGAGAAGGAGAGAAAGGGGAACATAAAGAGGTGAGTCACCTTACAAGCTTTACGATGCAGCGGGAAAACCATAAACGCATCCAGAGACTCTGAGCAGTAATTCGGTTCAAGATTAATTTTTCCCCTGGTTTTTGACTGGTGTAATGCACAACTATTAGTATTTTAGGTAAGAACTCACAAGCATTTATTAATTTAGAATAACTTTGCTCTTTGGTGCATAATTTAGACTATTGGACGATTGATATGGGTTTTTCAATGACAGGTGATGATACCAATAACTAAAGAGCGGCATGGCCATGTAATGTTAATGTGTCAGTTTTATTATTGTTAATGAAAAGCATTAAAACTTTAAAAATATATATATTTTAAATTATTTATATTTAATTATATATTTACGGTTATTTACATTATTTAAATTAATTAAAAAATATATATAAATATTAGATGAAAAGCTTATAAAACCTTAAACAATGTTGCATTGGCAAAGCCGAACTACTAAAATTACTCACATTAAAGCTAAATAGAAATAGTATAATAACTAAAATGACAAAATTACGCAAAAAAATGAATAAAATGTAAACTGAAAGTATACAAATGAAAGCTAAAATACTATAATAGTTTAAAAATAATGCTAAAATAACAATGTCATGTATATAGGCTAATGCATTATAGCTAAATAAAAATATATACGTATACTCTATATTTTCTTTACAAAAATGTGTAGAAATTGTGCAAAATGCAGATGGCCAAATATCGAAGTCTATCACTAAATTAGAATTTTCCAATATGATTAATTGAAGTATAACATTTTCCATTTTCCCTCTCTGTGGATATTCATATTTTTTATATTATTTGAATATGATTGTGATTTACCATGTAAATACTGTTTGTATATATAGTTATATCATAGAACAGTGCTGCTGTAATGTACTATTGTATTTGTGATTTGTATTACAGTTCTTAGTGAATGGGATCTTGGTGACATTGATTGGTTTCCTGGTGCTAGCATGTGTCATTGGTTTGGTTGTGTCTCTTTTTGGGGTCTACGCCCTTTCTGTTAGTGCCATAAAGGTTTGTATTTCAGGACTGTTCTTAATATCTGAGAATTATGTTCTGTTTCAGGTATCTATTAATGTTTTAAGGCAAATTTGACTGTCCAATTCACTGTTTTGCCTCAGGAGCTGACGCCCATTCCTCATTCTACAGCAAACCAACATTATGGTGCTGGCGTTCAGACCCAGAACATGATCCATGCCGGAAACTGACAAAATAAGAGCTGTTCAGAGCAGAAGGACACAGTTTTAGCACAGTTTTACACCAACTTCAAAAGAGTACTGTTTCACCTACAAACCACTCACAGGTAAACAACCACGACTACAGAAAAAAAAGACCTTTTGTGAAGTTGTAAATAATTTTTTGAAAATAAAATGGATAAAATCTCGTTTTTTGCTTGGCTGTTGCTCTCACAGGCTGTAGGACTGCTGTAATTTTGAATGCTCAACTTAATAGTTATTCGTACCTCATTAATTTTCGCTCTTACAAACTGAAGCTTCTTAGCATGAAATGTCTACCCAGAAATCTAGACCAGAATCCAGTGTTATCGATGTATGTTAGAGGGGTAAGTGAGTTTATCGTTCTTAGGAATTGTGAAATTAGGCACATGGCAGAAACAGAAAATAAATTATGGTGAATGTGAACGTTAAGAAGGTTCTTTGATTCTGTCTTGTTTCATAGTACCACCCTTTGCATGAATCTTTATATCGGTCAACATGTTTGTTTTAGCCACATGAGGACATATGGGGCTACATTTATCAAGTTGATATTTGTTAATTGCAATTAGAAAATAAAAGCTCTTGAAACCATAAACACTGTAAGCAAGCCAAATGATTTTATATATATGCTTACAAAAAATGTGTGATAAATGTGGCCCATGTTCAGTGAAACTCCTCTAAAGCAGAGTAATGTGAATTTGAACACCAGTGAATAACTAAACAGCATCGCTTGGCTTTTTTGTCATCTCGTTTTATCCGTACTGATTCTTCAGGAAAGCTATGATGACTGCCAACTCTGTAAGTGCCACCACTTGTGACCAAAATCATGGACACCCTAATGACTAAAGGTCAGAGGTTGAACCCTCAGTCAAGGGCTCGACTTTGGTGATGTAAAATCCTCTTGTGGAAGCACGTGTCGTCCGTTTCGTGTCTGTAGATCTTTGTCTTTATGACAGCATGCGAGATTTACATTGTGCCTGTTCTCAGTGAACTCTTGACGTGTAGTAAAATGAAAACATGTAGTATGTAGTAATATGACTGTGTTTGTGTTTGTATTTGACTGAATGATATTTCAAATAAACTTGATTTACTACACAATCTGATGCTGTCTTGTTAGCAATGTTTTCAGTGCACAAAAACAATTAAATCAGCAGATATGAAAATCGAATTGTATTTTGATATAATTTTATTGTAAATTCCCTCTCTATACGATAATGTAATAACGTAGAAATCAGTTTTATATTTTAAAAACTAGGTTATATAAGCAGACTTTTATTTTAAAATATCAGAAGAAGCTCATACATATGTATTACGCAGCATTACGTCACACCAGTATGTTTTCCTGATTTGCGGAAAGGTTTCTAGTTAATATTCATAAGATGCGCCTAACAGGACTTTTATTTTGAAACACCAGAATCCATTTTCCGGAGTATGGTGTTTGTTTGTTATGGTTTGGGTTCAGAGTCTGGACAGCATGAGTGTCTTTCTGCTGTAAACACTCATTCATGCGCTCCGACGATTTCCTGGATAGTTAAGTGGTTCACCCTGATGAGTACTATATGTAATTCAGTATGAATATTTGGTTTTACAGTATAATATATGCAATAACGAGGGAAAAACTTAATCATATTCTATGATGGTGTCACACAGTATGGAGAAAGTCCGAAAGATTCTAGTTCATCTGTCCAGAGAAAACACCCCTCCGCAGTGCGCACGATTCGTGCAGGTCAGCTGAGCTAAAATATGTACAAATGTGTATAAAAACTATATATATATAATTCTATATATCTCATTTTTAAATGATAATGATAAAATGCTGTAGTAAATGCAACCATATTCAATATGTTAAAAAAAAAAATTATATACACTACAAATAAATAAGCTATACACGCACACTATATTATTCTACTGTACTACAGAAATGTATATAGTATGTATAGAGTGATCATATACACACTCATACAGTTATTAGAACACTAGTGTTTCCACCTGCTAAAAAATGGTTTAAAATCAGTTATTTCTATCTTTTGCTGTAGTGTGTCAGTAGGAAATATCAGTTTACATTTCACAAACATTCATTTTGTCATTAATTGTAATAATCCAGTGAGATTGTTGTTTGCACAACTGCACACAGAGATCTGATCTCATCACCATCATCCAGTCTGTCTGGAATAACATGAACTGAGACTAAATCCAGAAGAACTGTGGCAACGCCTCCAAGATGTTTCAAAGCTACAGTACTGTTAAGTGTTCAACACTTGTGTAAAAGTGCTTTAAAATGAGAATGCTGTCAAAAATAATGTCATAAATAGATTTTCTTTATATATAAACTTCTATTCTATTATCCTTTGCATTTAAAGTAGCTTCTGCCCTCGGTGCACTTGCACATAGTTTCTCAGGAGCTTTGCAGGTAGGTCTCTTGAAGCATCTTGGAGATGTTGACACAGTTCTTCTGGATTTAGTCTGTATCCGTTTGTTCTGTTTATTATATTATAATAATATAGTAATATATAATAATAATATAGTATAATATAGTATTTTATTATATTATACTGTTGTATAGTGTGTGTGTGTGTGTGACCCTGGACCACAAAACCAGTCTTGAGTGTAAATTATTCGAAATTGAGATTTATATATCATCTAAAAACTGCATACATAAGCTTTCCATTGATGTATGGTTTGTTAGGATAGGACAATATTTGGCCGAGATACAACTATCTGAAATCTGAGGGTGCAGAAAAACAAAATATTGAGAAAATCGCCTTTAAAGTTGTCAAAATGAAGTTCTTAGCAATGCATATTACTAATCAAAAATTAAGTTTTGATATATTTACGGTAAGAAATTTACAAAATACCTTCATGGAACATGATCTTTACTTAATATCCTAATTATTTTTGGCATAATTTTTTTTGATAACTTTGACCCATAGAATGTATTTTTGGTTATTGCTACAGATATACCCCAGCAGCTTAAGACCGGATTTGTGGTCCAGGGTCACATATATGATTTATTTAATTTGATTTAAAAAGTATAAAATAATGATATTAATCATGATCTGTTTTAAATAATCATATATGTAAATATAAGTCCTATATCAAAGCAATAATAATCTCTTGTGTAAAAACATATGCAAGTGTCATTTTTTTTCCAGAGCATAACTGGACACTTCGTTGGGAGTGTTGAGGATCAGGCAACTGTGAGATGTTCTTTGGAGAATAACAGATTTATTTTATGTGACAGGCTGTGTGATGGAGGAGTTCCTCTGAAGGTGAGATCACATTGAAGTTGTTTTACAGCATTTGCATTTTGTTAATTAAATCCCTTTAATCCAGGAGATTTTCATTTGTGGATCAAACTCATTGTCTAACCCTAGAGGGCATCATTTTGCCCCATCAAATACCTGTCTCACTCAGAGGCAGACTCCATACCCCCGGATACCCTCAACCGTGGGGTAGACGTGGGCGTGGCTGTGCTGCTGCAGTCAGCCAATCAGAGACTGTTGCTAACGCGTCGTGCCTCCAGCCTCCGGATCTTCCCCAATGTCTGGGTTCCACCCGGTGAGTGTCATTCCACACTGACCCAAATGATTCCTCAGATCCACACGCACATATGTGTGTGTTCATGTTTATGATTTACAGACAAGTGAGGTCATTTTTGGTCAGGCAGACCATTTTGTCTGGTTCTGAGGACCACAATTTTAAAGGGTTATTTAAAAATTGTTCTTTCCATCAGAGACTGTGATGTTATCAGCTGACGTTAAACAGCAACAGAAATGTGGCCTGCATGTGTGTGAGAATCCTGTGGGGGTCAGGACTAATGGATGTAATTTGTTTGTTCAGGTGGCCATGTGGAGCTGGATGAAAAGGTACATGCTGCATTACATAAACAGTGCACTGTCAATCAGTCAAATAATCAGTCAGTCATTAACAGATATTGTCAAGTAATTTTAAATTAAATTGAGAGAATTAGTTTGTGATTGATTTTTTATAATTAATATACAATGGGGTCCAGTGTCTGAGACTACTTGATAAATGTTATGTTTAATGTATTATCTTTTGCATAAAAAAAAAAAAAAAAAAAAAAAAAAAAAAAAAAAAATATATATATATATATATATATATATATATATATATATACATGCAGTGCCCTCCAAAATTGCTCTGTTGGCTGTGGAGTCAAGACATTTACAAATATGATTAAAAGATGAATATGAGACAAAACTACAGAATGTCACATTTTATTATTGGGTGATTCAACACATAGATGTTTTACCAGCTAAGAAGTTCAGCACTTTTAGAGTTTCATCCCTCTATCTGATGTGAGCATAAGTATTGGAACAGTTGCCTCGCAGGTCTTTCTAAGTGATCAGCTGTGTCCTGTTGCATTAATTCTTCAGATATTAAAAGCACCATTACTTCTGTTTTCTGAATCTTGCATTCGATGATGACACACACAAACCAGGATGAAGATGAGGGAGCTGACTTTGAGAGAAAAGCAAGCAATTTGGATGCTACAAGAAAAGAGGAAATAAAATAGAGCTATAGCAAAAACAAAGGGCATAGAGAAATCAAGAGTTTGGAAACCACCAGCAACGACCTGATCAACTGAGAAAACAACAGTAGTTGATGACAGACAAATCATAAAAGCTGTGAAAATGAACACAAAAAGACATGTCTGTAAAATCACCAACAACTTCCAGAAAGCTGGGGTGATGCTCTGACAAGCTACTGTCCTCAGGAGACTTTGACACAGAATTACAGATGCTACACAGCAAGATGCAAACCTCTGACCAACACCAAAAATAGAAAGGCAAGATTAGAGTTTGCAAAAAAGCACAAAGATGAGCCAGAAGAGTTTTGGAACTGTTTATGGACCGATGAGACAAAGATGAACCTTTATCTAAGTGATGGGAAAGCAAAAATGTGGAGAAAAAAGGGAACTGCAAATGATCCCAAGCATACAGCCTCATCTGTAAAGCATGGTGGAGGTGGTGTCATGGCATGGGCATGCATGGCTGTCTCTGGAACAGGCCTTCTCAACTTTACTGATGACTTAATGTATGATGACAGTAGCAGAATGAATTTGGAAGGGTACAAAGCCATCTTTCCTACCAATATTCAAGAAAATGCCACCAGATTAATTGGGAAGTGCTTCATATTGCATCAGGACAATGACCCAAAACACCCTGCCAGTTCAGTCAAGGAATTTATAAGGGCAAAGAAATGGAAAGTCTTAGATTGCCCAAGTCAATCTCCAGATTTAAATCCGATTGAACATGAATTTCACCAGCTGAAGAGGAGAGTAAAGGCAGAAACTCCTCAAAACAAGCAACAATTGGGATTGGCTGCATTAAAGGCTGGGAAAGTATTTCAAAGGATGAGACCAAGAGTCTGGTGATGTCTATGGGTCACAGACTCACTGCTGTGATGGTGTGCAAGGGATCTGCAACTAAATAATAGCTTTTAATCTTTTATATCTGCCTTATGTTCAACTGTCCCAATACTTATGCTCACATCAATGAGTGGGATGAACTCTAAAAGTGCTGTTCTTTTTATTTGGTAAAACATGTATGTGTTGAAATGGCTAATAATAAAATGTGACATTCTGTAGTTCTGTCTCATATTCATCTTTTAATAATATTTGCAAATGTCTTGACTCCACAACCAACAGAGCAATTTTGTCTTTACTGTTCCAATACTTATGGAGGGCACTGTATATGAGTCTCTTATGTTCATCAAGGCTCCATTTATTGGATTAAAAATACAGTAAAATACAATATTATAAAAAATTGAATAGAACTGTTTTCTGTTTTAATAAATTTAAAAATGTAATTTATTTCTGTGATGCACAGCTGAATTTTCAGCATCATACTGGTGTCATGATCCTTCAGAAATAACTTTAATATGCTGATTTGCTCCTCAAGAAACATTTCTTTTTATAATCAATCGTAAAAACTGTTGTGCTCTTTAATATTTTGTGTGGAAACTGATACATTTTTCAGGATTCTTTGTTAAATAAATAGTTCAAAAGAACAGCACTGATATGAAATAGAAATGTTTTGTTACATTAGAAATGTAATGTTATAAATGACTTTACTGTCACTTTTGATCAATTAATGGATCCTTGCTGAATAAAAGTATTACTGTAATTTTCTTCAAAAAACATTACTGGGCCCCAAACCTTGGGTAGTGTACATAATCAGTTTTATTATTTTATTTTTGTAAGTAATTCTTTGTATTAAAATTAGCATATTAAACAAGGAAAATAATATTCTCAATCAGTTAATGAAAGAACGGTACCATGTTTCATTGATTTCTGTGTGTGTCTTAAACTAGCTGTTGGATGCAGGACTCAGGGAACTGAAGGAAGAGACCGGTCTGAAACTGAGCCCTGATGAGCTCTCCACTCAGCTGCTCGGCCTGTGGGAGGTGTGTGTTTATAGCACACTGTTTTTTGTGAGACCTGCTGCCAAAGACCAGAGGGGCCACTGACTGCACGCTGAATTTGACAGATTGAGGCAGATTGTTTGCAAACCTTATTTGTGTAACCTGGAACAGTCAGGCGCTGCACACATCTGTTGTCCATCTCAGACTTTTAATCATTGACACTAAACTGTTTGCTCAAGATGTGAATCTAATCAAGCTAATCCAGATTTTCATGAAACAAACATATATCAGACAATAACGGAATAGTTTGTCCATTGATGTTGTCAAGTCCTCATTGCCATGTTGTTCCATCTCTGTGTAATTTAAATTTTTTCCATGAATACAAAAGTTGTTGGCAGAATATCCAGACTGCTCTTTTCCATACCTGGAAAGTGAATGAAAAAAGACATTAAAAGGACCATAAAATTTTTTTATAGAAGTTGGATACATGACTTTACAAGTAAAGTATAAGTCTTTTGAAGCCACACAGACTGAAACACTAAATAATCTTCACCTCAGCCGTAACTTTCTAATGCCATCAGTTGAGGTTGCATATAATCAAACTTTTTGGCAGTAAAAATCACCATTTGATGCATTGAAAAGAGCAGTTTGGACATTTTTCCAAACATTTCATTTTGAGTTTAATGGAAGAAAGAAAGTTGGAATGATGTGAGGATGAGTAAATGACACAAAAAAGCACACTCCTGTTTGGGGTCAGTAAGATTTTTAAAAATGTTTTATAAAGAGGTCTCTTATGCTCAACAAGGCTGCATTTATTTGATCACAAATACAGTAAAAACAGTAATGTTGTTAAATATTATTTTGATTTAAAATGCTATTTATTCCTGTGATTGTAAAGCTGAATTTTCAGCATCATTACTCCATTATTCAGTGTCTCTTGAGCCTTCAGATGTCGTTCTAATATGCTGATTTGCTCCTCAAGAAACATTACTTATTATAATCAATGTTGAAAACAGTTGTGTTACTTAATACGTTTGTGGAAACAAATACATTTTTTGCAACATTAGAAATTGTAACATTATGAATATTATTTTTTGATTCATCCTTACATCCAGTATTAATTCAAACTAATTTCATTTTATGTATTATACTTGTATTCTCTGTCCAGTCAGTGTATCCGCCCATGTTGTCCAGCGGACTGCCTAAGAGACATCACATTGTTACATACATACTTCTGAAGAGCTCTCAATCACACCTGCAGCTACAGGTACAACTTTAGGTCATCCACACATAAAAACGACAAAAAAAGGCTGCTGATTTGAAGTCAATGTGTGCCATAAGATCTCTGTCCTCTTTTCTCAGGCTTGTTTGCGCCCTGATCCTGCTGAAGTCAGTGCGTGTGTGTGGGTCGATGCAGGTCTGGTGAAAGTTGTAGTATCTGCAGTAGACGGTGAGAATGATTCTGTTCAAATACCAACTGACCTGCCACAGACCATCAGGTATGGAGAACACCATTAATCTCTATTGAAGGATTAGTTCACCCAAAAAATGAAAATTTGCTGGAAGTGTACTCACCCTCAGGCCATATAAGATGTAAATGAGTTTGTTTCTTCATCAGAACAAATTTGGAAAAATGTTGCATTACGTCACTTGCTCAGTGTAGTGAATGGGTGCCGTCAGAATGACAGTCCAAACAGCTGATAAAAACATCACAATAATCCACACGATTATTGTGATGTCTTGTGAAGTGAAAAGCTGCATCTTAAACATCATTAAGGCTTTTAACTTCAAACCATCGCATCTGCCCAAAATACAAGTCCATAATCCGTAAAATTGATTCCTCCAGTGAAAAAGTCCATCCCCTTTTGTCAAATCAAAATCAACAACATATTTGATTATGAACTGTTTTGGACTGTTTTGCTTATAAAGATTGCTTGATCGGTGCATATTTCTCTCATGATTCACAAGAGAACTTTTTCACTGGAGAAAGCAACATACATTATGAATAGTTGTGTTTCTTACAGTCATACAGCTTTTTGATTTAGAAGACGTTAAATTGTGTGGAATATTGTGATGTTTTTATCAGCTGTTTGGGCTCTTATTCTGACGGCACCCATTCACACCCATTCATTTCTCCATATCTGTTCAGATGAAGAAACAAACTAATCTACATATGGGATGGCCTGAGTAAATTTCAAACAGATTTTTATTTTTTGAAGAAACTATTCCTTAGTATTAATTCCATAGTTTTGAGTGTCTGTTTTTCTATGTGTCGTCAGTGTGACAGAGGTGTCTCCACACGGTGAGCTAATCGAGACCTCGCTGCCTGTTTCTGTGCTCTGTAACCGGGCCCCGGATCATGGCGAGGACATTGAACGAGTCAGCACTGGAACCAAATTTGCCTTAGAACTGTGGCTGAAAACACTGGAGCCTCATTCGGAGATGGGCTGATGACTGTCTGCTGGTTTGTGTACGTTACCATTTAACCAGTGCCTTGAGGAAGACAGCACCACCTGCTGGACTGGAGCTATTTCAACATTCAAATCAAAATTTGTGAATTGTGCAGATGGCCTAAAAAAAGAGTTTTGATTGGAATATGATATTATAATTATCAGAATGTTTATCCAGCATTTTATTATTAATGCTTCTTCCCTCTGCAAAAGCTAGCAAATTAAAGTTGATTTAATGCAGTACAGTGATTAACCTTTATAATTTTATCTTACATTTTTCTTCCACACACAACTGCGAATGCTTTTATTTTAAAGGAAAACCATTTCTTTTCTGTTCACATGACCAGCAGAACATTCACTGTGTTTCAGTAACCTCCCAAATGATCAGACACTTCCATATGCAGAATAAATTAATCATGACAAATACTACACTTATTAATTGGATATTTCCTGAACAGTTTGTGTGTGTGAATTCAGGGTCAGTTTACACAGCAGAGACGAAAATATGGGAAAAATTTAATTTCATCATATAATATATTTGACTGCTGAGATAATCTGCAGAATTTCACTTGCTTCACCCATCCTCTGACACATTTATGTTCTTGTACAAATAGTCCATATCTTGATTTCTCAATCAAGTTAATGCCTGGCTCATTTTTATCCTCTTTGCTTTTAAAAAGAATTTGACCTGAAGTGACACAGAGTCGTCTAGTTCTGTTTGGTTTACTCCATACTAACTTTGTCACCCAATGCACAAACTAGCTAAAACTCCTGCTTTTGAACTGTGGTAGAACCAGGCAGTGTCACCAAAAATGTTAGGGTTTATTCCCCATGAAACAGTATTTTCCATTAAAATTAAGATTATTTTGTCCAAAAAAACCTAGTCACCCGAAAGCCATTTTCAGAAAATCTTTTTAATTTCACTAAATCACTGTTAATGCATCACTATACTGTCATCATTCAATCCATTTTTTTTTTTTTTTTTACAAATTTTAGTTACAAATTACTTTGTGCAAAGGTATATAGTAGGAAAATAAATTCTAAATCAGTGTAATGGCATGTAAAATAATTTCCCTGTCCATTCAACATCCTGCAGTACAGTGCAGATGTATGACAGTTTTTCATCCCACAAGGGTTTCCTCAGGCCTCGTTCTTCATACATGGAAGGAGGGACAATGTTGTGGGTCAGAAAACCTGAATGATTGAGTTTGAGCTGGGTTATTTACAGAAGTGTGTCATGTTCACCACTGCATATGTGTTTTTTTACTATACCTGTGTCCTTCATTGGTTCACCACGTACATTCCTGTCCTGTTTTTTGGAGGTTTTTCTCGGACATCCTGTTAAAACAAGAGTCACTGAACATTAGATGACAATGAAGGGCATGTATAAACTATAACATCCATCAGCATTACAAATAATTTTTGATGTCAAAAATAATTAATTAACTTTAACTTAATTATCACTATTATTTATTATTATTAGGCCTATATATTTAGATTTTTGGTTTTATTTATTTAATTTGACTTAAATGTTAGATATAGTTGATATTCCTTCATATATTTACTTTATATTTTGTGTATTTTTTATTTACTTTGTTTTTCATTAATATTGTGATTTTTTTTGTTTTGTTATTAGACCTCTTTTTTATTTTTTATTTACTTAATTTTATTTAATTACTGTAAAATATTGTTCTTTTTATTGTTTTATTTTTGTTTTTATATTTTTGTTTAAATATTATACACAGACACACACACACACACACATATATATATATATATATATATATATATATATATATATATATATATATATATATATATATATATGGTGAATTACACCTCTGTTTCTTCCTTTTTTGTGTGTGTGGGGGTGTGGGTGTGTCTGAGGCCATATGGGTTGGGCTGTTTCGAGTGATTTAGATAATTTTGTTTATATCATCACTGAGAATCATCCAGCTTGTTATTAATATAAATGCCAGTGCCCTAACAAATGGCTCCGTTCAGTTAATCACTCTCTGCTCTGATCAGCTGTCCACCAAAACCTGCTGCTCAGATGCATTCAGCCCTGGAGGCCTGAATGAGGGTTGGATTCAGAGCTTAAGTCTTTCTCTCCTGGCTCCCGTTATTGTTCGAATGTAGGCAGGGCATTGTGAGCGGTGACGCTGGGGCTACTGGACGATGGAGGAGACACAGATGGAGGCCTCACAGTCTCTGAACGAGAGTCGAGTTTCCCACGCTTCAGGTTTCTTAGTCAGAGCCGCACAAAGAGGGGCCTGTGCTGGCGACAGGGACGCTGGAACGCCAGGTAACAGTAGCCAATTTTCCCTAGTTCTGATCTGTGATTGTGGGTTCAGTGTTTTTACATGGACAGAGATGCTGATGCCTTCTGAAAACCCATCTGTTTCCCTCCACAATAAAGATGCAATTCTATTTGTATAGTTAAAAGTCTCTGGATACCTTTTTAAAGCGTACACTTTTGTACCTATTTTACGCCTAAAGTCTGTGAATTAGTACATATTATTACCCTAAAATGTTCATATTAGTACCTAAACGGTACATATTAGAACCTTTTGAAAGGGTACCACCCCCCTGTGAGAGATTTTGTACCTTTTTTCTGAGATTGTAGCATTTTTTAATGTTTTGAATTTATATCAGAATTATTTTTATATTTTCAGGTTTCATTTTAATTTGAGTAATTTTGGTCAGTTCGTTTTTGTTTTTTTATATATATATATAAAATATATAAAATATAATTTTTTTTATATATGTAGCATTTTAATAGCTACTCTAACTTATTTTAAGTTAGTTGTCAATGCAACTAATTTTTGTTTAAATTTTTAAATAAATATTTTAAGTCATCTAATAATTATATTTTATGTCAGCTTTATTTTAATTAACAATTTTAAATAGATTTAGATTAAGCAAATAATAAGCATCAAAACACAAGTTTGTCAATTCTGTTCATAAAGTATAGCACATTCGCTTTCCAAATTTTGTTATAAGTCTTGAAAATTTAAGGGGGTCACTTTTGTTATAGAATCTAGTTTCACTGTATAGGAACAAAATATAAGATAAGTTGCATCAGAATGTGTTATGAAAAGTATCGCACCGCTTGTTTGCCGTTGGATGTATCAAATGTGCTTTGTGTTGAATACATAGGGATGTCTGGATTGAAGTACATGGGAGGATTCATCTCTTCAACTTCGTTCACGAAAACTCTTCGTTTCGGACAAGAGCACCAGATCACCACCTGAGAGGAGGAACACCATTGTCCTTTAACAGTAAACTGTTAACACTGACAAAAACACCCCCAAAATGTTCCAACTTGGCTTTGAAGTATTTTGCCATGAATGTCTTGCTTTAGATATAAATATGGTAATCATTTAGTAGTATTGTTTATATACGGTGACCCAGTAGTGCACCACACAACAAAATCTCCACAACACAATGTATACGACTAATTTTGTGTTGTGCTAATTTGTTAGCGTTGCGCCTTGTTTCTGTTGTGCTGTAGCTTGTTTCCGTTGTGTTGTGCTAATTTTATTCTATTGTGACTTGTTTTCTTTGTGTTGTGGCTTGTTTCCATTGTGTTGTGCTAATTTCGTTATGCACTACTGGGCTTTACAGTATATAGCATATATATACCGTATATAGCCTATCAAAGGTTAAATTGCATACAATCTGATACCAAAACTGTGCCAGTCTGCTGCCTCTATACTTAGGGATAATAGTACAGAAGTTGGTCAGTTTTATTATTTATTCAAATGAAACAATCAAATGTGTCACATTTCAAACAAATCACAAATACCATATTTTAAAGTTGTTATCATGTTCTTCTATAAAACCAAATGTTTATATTACATTGATCCTAAACCCTCGATCACTCACCAGAATGATGAGGATGATGAGGAGGAAGAGGCTGACAGCCACCAGCGTTAAGAGGGCAACCGCCCATCCAGGCACCAAAATAGTGACCTTTGTAGTAGGTGAATGTTTCATGGTTGTGGTCTTCGAGGGCTGTGCTGTTGTAAACTTGGTGGAGCTGATTGTTGGTTTCCCAACAGTGCTGTGGATGGAGGTAAATGTGCTTTGTGGGGCTGCAGTGGTGGTGTTATTGGGGGCTGTGGTGGTGGTGCCATTTGGGGTTGGAGTGATGGTGGTATTTGAGACTGAAGTGATGGTGTCAGTGGTGGTGGTGCCATTGGAAGCTGTAGGGATGGTACCAATGGGTGCTGCTGTGGTGGTCCCATTGGGGACTTTTGTGATCGTCCCATTGGTTACTGCATTGGTGGTGCTGTTGGGTGCTGCAGAAATACTTGTATTATCCATCGGTGAGCTGGTTGTGGTGTTTAGGTGCATTGTGGTGGTGTTAAAGGGTATGGGGGTAGTGGAGTGGATGGAGTTTGTGATGTTTCCTACTACAGCACTGGAGCCCAATGGGTGGGAGGTTGACATGTTGGGTGAGCGTGTGGATGGAAGATGGCCAGTGAAGGATTCAGAGTCCATTATGATGTCAGGAGTGGAAGTGAGGGGTGTGGTCACGGAGGGCATGGTCGTAATGGTTGTTTCTTTATGTGTTGTCGTTGTGAAGATCTTCTCTTCCTCAAGATGTTCTTCAGTTGGTAGTTCATCTGTGGATGAGATTGAATGTACTATTTATTGGTTGATGATGATGTTTTTGTCAGTTTTACATGGATGCTTATTTCTGCCACAGAATTAAAAAAAAATGTAATTAAAAATAATTATTGTAACTTTTTATTTTACAATTCTTATTTTTTTAGTTTATTTTCACAATCTAGGCTTTCATTTTAAGTATGTTTTTAGGTATTTGGTAGAATTGCGAGATGTTAACCCAGAATTCTGAGAAAAATTTGGAATTGTGAGATATAAATTAAGAATTCTGGTCAGCGCCGAGAGCCTTGTGGGCAGTGTGCCGACATAAAGCACTGTTGTGCTATGAGCGTCCCGAGTTGGAATCCTGGCTCGAAGACTTTTCCCATTCCCGCCTCCCTCCTCTTTCCCATTTCTTTTCCTGTCTCCTCTACACTGTCCTTTCACAATAAAGGCAAAAATATGCCAAAAATAAATGTGGAATTCAGACTTTTTTTCACAATTCAGAGTTTACATCTTGCAGTTCTTATTTTTTCTCAGAAATTTGCATGTGTATGTGGTCAGTTTGAGTTTCAAAAAAATAAAAAAAAATAAACAAATAAATAAAGAAAGAATTGCGAGATGTAAACATAGAATTCAGAGAAAAAAGTCAGAATTGCAAGATGTAAACTCAGATTTCTGAGGAAAAAGAATATAACTAAAAAACTAAAACATAAACTTCCAATTGTGAGATAAAAAGTCACAATTACATTGGTGGAAATAAGCTTCCATATAGGTTTAGATGGCCAATACTTAATGTCAAATCCTCCATGTCAAACCCCCATTAATGAACAATGTGAAATCAATGTAAATTCAACCATTGTTGACTGTTATTTTACTTTCTATGTGGCTGAGGTCGATCTCTAGTGCTGGCGATGGTATTTGTTTGTACGCAGGAAAAAATATTCCTCTCACAAGCTCTGGATTTACTTGAGTCGGCCCAAACAGCAGACGAGAAGTGACGATCACAGACCCATTACTGTAAGAGAAACATTTTAAGATCAGACAGATGTCTTAGATGTAAATCTTAGATTATGAGTTAATCAAACCTGAAAATCATCTCCTCTGTCCCCAAATATATCAGATGAGTGGTGTCATATGATCGTTCATAAATATCTGCAAACTGGAAAAAAGTACTCAGAGTAAGACCAATTTACTCATCTTAATTGATAGCACAATTTATCACTTTGATAATACTGGCATTCTATAAAGTACATTAATTTATTAGCATAGCTTATGATGTTCATAGTACCATGGTAACATACGGCATACATTGTAATATCTTTGAATTACTATAGCAAATAAATCTGGTACCTTTTCAAATATCACTGTGGGAGTCCCATGATATGATGGTATTACCAAGGTACTTTAGCGGATATCATGGTATTTACATGGTATTCAATGATAAATGGTACTTTACTGTAAGTGCAATCGTTCTGTAACATAATATTAAAGTACTGTGGTATTTTTATTTGAGACCTTTACTGCACCCTGGTATAATTTCTGAAGGAGTTCCAGATGACCACTAGTCATTGATCTGATCATTCAAATCATTCACTTTCATCTAGAGTATACTGCATGTCTGTCGGTGGATGTAATATATCCTAGAATACTGTAAATATCCCACGAGTGCTTTTCAAACACAAGCATGATTAAGAAGAGACCCTCACCAGTTGTTCCACCTCTTGCTTGAGTGTTGTATATTCTCCTGATTGCTGGTCAGCCAGTGAGTCATTATAAACACGGTTAGTGATTCTGAGACCCATGATAACTGAAGTCAAAGAGTGTGGAGTCCAGGCATCTGTGCTTTCAGTTGGGGAATCCACCGCAGAGATATTGATAGAGTTTACACCTGAATCAGATATCGATATAATGATTGAAGGTTTTTATTTCTCCCACAATAGAAAATGTTGAAGATATTTTGAGGAATATGTTTTTGTCCATACACTGAAAGTCACTGGTGTCTAAAACAACAAATACAATGACATTTGAAATATTTTCTTTTGTGTTCCACGGAAGAAAGAAAGTCATACAGGTTTGGAACGACATGAGGGTGACTAAATGATGACAGAATTTTCATTTTTGGACTAACTATCCTTTAAATCTGTTTCAATGATAAAAGTTAACTGTCGTATTTCACAGCAATTTTTCATATTTAAATGTTTCATAAATCACATATTGAAAATAAGGTCGCTACTCACGCATAAAAAGTACAATCCAACCAACAACTAAGGTGGTGGAGACTCTTGGTATAATCTTCATCATTTTTGAAGACGAGTAATCCTTCAGCGTGTGATCTCTGCCAGCAGGTTGAGTCAACATCCACTAATGTTCTGGACTCTGGAGAAAGTGGCTCTTTATCAGAGTGAACAGTCTTTTTATTGTTTGAGCACCTGAGCAGGTACCGCACACAGGTGGGTGGAGCTCCTGCAATTCATTGTCTCTGAGGAGTGAAAAAAAGATGATGGAATTTCTAAAACCACCGTTAAAATGAGAAAAAACACAAATCAGATCTCAGTTATTTCTCTTTGACAGCTGTTAGATTCAAATGAGACTTTCGCTCATCTCTCCTGCTTTTCAGATTTTTCTCCTGAGACAAAGCCCCCAGTAATCCCACATCAGTAGAGTTTCTCAAAAGAGCTCTCAACAGTGTCTCACATTGTACTCAGATTTGCCTAGAAATCTAGAATATCCGTTTTTCTAAGATCATAGTCTGAGGTATGCTATCCACATAGATTTTATAGCTCTGTGCGCTTGATTTATGCCAATATTTGACTCATTTGTGACTTTTAACTGAAGCATCTGAGACAAAGGTAATACTTACTTAGGTGATAGTTCACCCCAAAAAATGAAAATTCTGTCATTAATTACTCACCCTCATGTCGTTCCAACCCCTAAGATCTTTGTTCTTCTTTGGAACACAAATTAAGACATTTTTGTTGAAATCCGAGAGCTTTCTGACCCTGCATAAACAGCAGCGCAAATGAAACAGGAACGTAGTAAGGACATCGTTAAAATAGTCCATGTGACATCAGTGGTTGAACCATAATTTTATGAAGCGACGAGAATACTTTTTGTGTGCAAAAAAAACAAAATTAACATCTTCTGAAGATTTGTAATGACATGAGGGTGAGTTAATAATGACAGAATTTTCATCTTTGGGTGAACTATCTCTTAATGAAACTGAGCAATGTTTGAGCAAATTGTTCCTCTGCAATATTTTTTATGAATTGGTAAGAAAAGGCTTGGTAACATTGACCTGATTCATTTTTGTAAGTATGCATTAGTGTCTGTAGTATATAAATCTGATTTGCATTTGAATAGAGAGATGAAATTGTGGGAGAGTATGAAGAATATACATATTCACATGAGGTTTAGTGGGGCACTTCTTGCACCTCAAATTCAATATATAAATTAATGTTTGTTTAATTTCTGTGTTCTGTGAAACAATTTTCTTAAAGAGATTCACAAGGGCCCCAGCCTTTTTTGTTGTTGTTGCTGTTAAATAATAGCAAATAGCTAATTATATTTTCTCATTGTTTTTTGTTGTTGTTGTTTTTTTGTTTTTTTTACACTTATATATTCATGGTCATAACATCTGTCTATAAATAGCACATCTCACCTCTGCTGAAATGAATCCATGTGATGACATCAGCTATGACATCAGCAGTGGCATTATCCAGCAGGAGAGAGAGAGTGTGTGTGTGTGTGTGTGTGTGTGTGTGTGTGTCGTCTGGCTGCAGCAGTGGGCAACTCTCTCCTCAAGATATTTTAACAGCCATAACCACATCTGTCAGCCTTTTAAGTATCCCATCAGATAAATAAAATAAGTGTCTTTTATTGTTTTTCCAGTTTGCATTAGAGTTGAAATACTATTTTGACACGTTTGTGTCAGATGGTTCAACAAAATCATCTGCATTCATATAAATATTTGAAATCCCTTGATGTTTTTTCCTCCAGGTCAGAGACGCTGTGGTAAGAACTCTTCCTCTCGGATCAGTGATGTTTTATTCACTTGAGGTTTTAGTGTTTGTCTGTGTCTGAAATTTGAGTTGTTAAACGGGTCATTTGGTTTTTCCACAGGGCTTCAGTGAAGTGCTTTATGCCACCCTGATGTTTGCTCTTGGGAGGAAGGACGTCATCTCACCACACACAGTCTGAAATGTTTAGTGACACCCTGGACTGAGTTTATAGCTACTTTAATTATTTTACATGAAATAATAATTATTAGTATAATTTTCCAATCCTTTAAATATTATTGCATGTTCCTTTAAATATTAAAACCATGCACAATGTGCAAGGTTCCTTTTGTCCTTTAGCCTGTTCTTGGAACAGTTTCAGGGAATTCTGGAATGTCCCAATGATGCCCAAAGCCCTTTCCCAGAGATTTTCTCAATATATTGAACTTTCCTTGTCTTTACCCTCGATGAAACTCAATTATCTAAATGGGAACACAACACACAGTTACATTAAGTGGTTGCATGTGTGTTTTTCCAGGCCATAGATTGAGTAAAAGTGCTCTAAAGAGAGAGAAGAGGATTACAGTTCACACAAACGGACGGGATGGGTGCTCGTGTCCTGAACAGGAATGTATTGGACTCTATCAGTCCCTTGAGTTTCTGGAGATGATGTCATCATGTGTGCATGTAGTTTTGGCTCATGAATTCTTGGCGGCTGTTTGTGATGGAGAGTTGCAACATATGCGGTTGATTGTCCATTTGGCCAAGATATGACATGTCTGCTCTCCCTTACTTAAAACACTGATAATATACTGCATAACACAAACACACTCGGTTCAACATGATTATGATGAATTTGTAAGTAAATGTAATTAACATCTAAATGAATTCACAAGAGCAAGTATATTGTTTGCACATGTTTATTTACATTAAAGGCAAAATAACTGAAATAAGAGCACAAGTATAGATCTGGAACTTCTTTAAGTCTGTCTAAATATCATGTAGTAATTGCAATGTCTTCTGGTCCATATCCTTTCCTCAAGAAGGTGTGCTAGACACTAATTAATGTAACATAAAAATACTATACATATATATTTTGCTATTGTATTGTGGAGTGACACTTTCATAAACTTTTCTATGCTCCTCTGATTATATAATGGTAAATATCATAGCACAACAACAGTGATCAGCAATAATGATAAGCTTAATACTCACAATAAAAATAATAAGGTCATATAGATCATAACAGTCTCGAGTCGGAGGTAAGAAGTGGATTATCCTTCACATGAAATGCGAGGCTAATGTTGGATCCCAGTAATTAGGAACCACAGTTTCCACAAATCCCTTCACTCCTTTGGGATGTTCTCTTTTATTCTGGACAGGGCAGTGACTGTAGTATTTTGCAGTATTAAAAATGTATTTATACCGATTTTATCAGGCTCTGAAAATCGTTCTGGAAGTGATTCCAACCATATAGTTTCTCTGTGCCTTCATCTTTATAGTTGTGTTGTGGACGCTGCTATTCTTTATATTTCTTTATCGTTATCGTGCTTGGTGTGAACGGGGCTTTATACTAAACAAGGCTGCATTTATTTGATCGAAACTACAGTAAAATAGTATTGTGAAATATTGTTGCAATTTAAAATATAATTTCCCACTTTATTGTGTTTTAATATTATTTAGAATATTTTCAATATTATTATTTATCCTCTGATGACAAATGATAAAGATTCATTTTCAGCAGCCATTAGCTAGCTTCTCTAGCTGTAACAAATAACGCACTGAATTAAACATGAGATTTTAAAGTTTTTTTTTTTTTTTTTTTAAAGATAGCCTAATATTTTCTTGTAAAATGTGGCTACTCCAGTAGTCTTGTTTTATTTACAAACTCGATTTTTAGTGTAGTTATAAAATGACCAATGCTGTATGAACATATCACATCATTTTACACACCCACAGACTTAAAGTGCGTTAAAAACGTATTTTAGGCCACCCATATATTACACCAACCAAGCATCATCACCTTTGAATGAAACGCAGCCACAGATTGGTCGGGACTTTTATTTGTCGAATCATCAGTTCCGGGTCACAGGTGTTTGGATTCTGAAGATGGCGGCGCCCTGTGAGCTGTTCTGCTGGAAGGCTGGTTTGGGTTTACCGTCAGTAAATACAGACTGTCTTATCGTGCAGGTGAGTTTTCATCACTGGCTCGTGTAGTCTGGATATTTATACGGGTTGGGTTCTGCTTTTTCTGTAGAAAATCGCCTCGGTACCGATCACTTACTAAAGTACAGTGGCGGTGCGACATGGTGGCATATATATATATATATATATATATATATATATATATATGTAAGTTATAGTAATGATAATATTTATTTGTACCAGGATTTAATTTTATTACATTTTTACCAAATTTGTATTCTCTGCGTGATACTAAAATACAATGTACTTGTATAGTTTTGTGTGATTAGTGGTTTCAGCTGGTGTTTATTATTACTATTATTATGTGTAAAATATAATAGTGTGTGTATCTCATTATAAACAACAACCAACAGTTGTAACCATTATTCACATAAGATTATATTTGAAGTACCTTGTATACACACACACACACACACACACACACACACATATATATATATATATATATATCACAGAATAATGTCAATATTTTATATTATACTAAATATTTTTTATTATTATTACTATTACCAGTATTATATATTTTCCAGAATAAAAATCTGGATATTTTTGGCCCCGGCTACTATTTTTAATTAAATAAGAGCATACCAAATTAGGTTTACTCATTTGTTTTGTGTTGCAGAACCATGATCTTACGCTGTCTAAATACCAGTCAGGTCATGCTGCCCTCTGAAATGGGAAAATCTCCACTGTTTACTTTTTATGATTTCATGATAAGCTCATGTGTTTTAATATCTCAGTTAATTCCACAGCCAAGGTGTTTATCTACAGATATTTTTGCTGCATGAATCATCTTGTGGGATACGTTTCCTCCACTTTTCTTATTTTTCCACTTCAGTTTGGTCACACCAGGGCGCCACCTGTCTGTGCTACTGTAAGCCACAAACCCGGCACTGTCATCTGGAGTTAACATCAAACTCATCTCCCATCGGCAGCTTTGGAGATGCATTCAGATTCATTTTATTCCTAATCAACAAAGGTTGTGTGTGGGCTCAGAACCAGGTCACTGTTGCTGAAATCGCATGTTAAAGTGATTAGGTTACATCAGCGCTGTGAGTTTTGGACTCTCTAAAGTGTGTGGTGGGATTTTTCCAGGTCGCCAGTGGTCGGGATGATGTCTGTGCATTACGATCTGTCTGCAACAACTCTGGGCGCTTTGAAAACCACAGGCATGTTTTGCTCCCTGGGTCTGATGGTTTAGTAATATAAAGTTCATTCAGAATTTTCCAGATTATCTCATTGCACCAGGAAGGGTATAGTTGCATTAAATCGTAACTGCATGTGAAGGCCTGAGGATGTCTGGAGATTTGCCTGGTAGCTGCCAGCATGAATTAGGCCTGTCATAATCATAACATTGTTGACAGTGATTAATTGTTGGTTATCATTAATGATAATGATTTTTTTTTCATTAATTTTGAGACAATTAACACATTAGTCACATCAACTTACATTTTTATGCCATAATGTGAATAAATGGCATAAAAATGTATTAAAATTCAAATATTGAAGTGTTCCTATAAGACAAATAAAATTAAACAACCTAATTTAAAAAAAAAACAATGTTATTGTATTTTTTGTATTTGTTTAAAATGGCTTTTTATTGTGATATTAAAAGTAATTTAACATTTATGTTATATTATATTATAAGTAGCACGGGTATATTTGTAGCAATAGTCAACAATACATTGTATGGGTCAATTTTCTTATTTTTAATTTTTTTTTTGCACCCTCAGATTCTAGATTTTCAAATAGTTGTATCTCGGCCAAATTTTGTCCTTTTCTAACAAACCATACATCAATGGAAAGGTTTATGTTAAGGATTATGTATAAATCTAAAAAAAATTGATCCTTATTACCGTTAATATTTAATAATAATCACATAATATCAAATAATCTGACCAGCCATTTCTAATAATTATGACAAGCCTACTTTTATTTAGGAGATCTCTTGTGATGTTATGTTCTTGGTTTATTCTACAAGTTTCTGTCTTGATTTTAAAAATATGCTTATTTTATGTTTATGAAGTCAATTTTTTCTTTATGCAGTGCTTGATGTTTTGCAGTGGTCTTGGAATTTCTACTAACACCTGGATACAGTGTAATCTTGTCAAAAAAAAAAAACAACCTCTCCCTTTCTTGTCATGGTAAACTTAGTTGCTTGGTGCACTTTTTAAATTTTAAAATTAATAAAAAAGTGCTCATAAGAAAAACGTTCAGCAAAAACATTTACTCTAGCGTTTATTGATGAATTAACCGCTGCTGTGGTTGCTTTGTTTTGGTGTATTAGAACACTGTTCCTTAACGAGGAAGCAAAGAGCAGTGATTGGATGTGCTGCAGGGCGGGGGCGGGGCTTAAAAGCAGGACACTCCAATCATCATCTGCGGCACTCTATTTAAGGATCTTATGAGCGGCTCAAACTAATTATTACCATCTGCACTTTCAAGAGAAGCTGTTCTGTCATCCGTGGCCTAATTTCAGTGTGTTTATGTGTACAGCAGGAGTCTGATGAACTGCTTTTTCTGTGGGCAAAGTGGATTTCAGCCAGCTGTAGTTTTCCTGTTTGGATTTGCTTTGGATAGTACCGGTTGTTCACATAGGAATGATTTATTTCCAAACTTGATCCCCTCTACTTTACGAGCCACAATTTAGGATTGTGTAGGAATCAATCTAGTTATAAATCTGAGGTTATGATGTCAGCCTTTGATGGAATTTACGGCGCTTTTCCAGCTCACCGCTCAACTGCAGCCGGGAAAAGGAGAAAATCTCAATACTCAGCTTTTTCCAGAAATCCACCCCCCCCCCCCCCCCCCACCCCCACTTTTACAGTCACAGTGAGTTTTTGAGTGCTGGTGATAGCCTAATGTTAAAGCAATCGCCCAGAAATGATTGTGCTGCTGTTTTTGCAATGAAACACAAACAATCTGAAGGATCTTTTATGCAGCTCTTTTCCTAAAAAAGACAGTTCATAGTGACTAGCTCCAAAATGAACATTAAAGAAGTCCATACTATTCATATCTTCTGAAGCCATAAAAAATCTCTGAGGGACAGACTGGCATATTTTGTGTCCATCCATTTTCTATACCCACTTATTTTATGTAGGGTCATGGAAGAGTTCTAGAGTAAAAATAAAGTTATTCCCTGAAGTTAACTGTTATGCTATTTGCTATTTATTTTATTTGTAATAACTGCTTCATTTGTAGTATTTTATAACATTTTGGAGCTTCACAGTCAAGGTCAGTTGTTCAAGTGCTGCTTGAAGATTCTTCAAAAATTACACGGTTGTCGGCTCTGGTAGCCTCATGGGCAGCGTACCGACATATAGCGCCATAGTGCTTTGAACGTCCCAAGTTCGAGTCCTGGCTCGCGGACATTTCCAGATCCTGCCCCCTCTCTCCCACTTTGCTTCCTGTCTAGCTACTGTCCTATCAAAATAAAGGCATAAAACGCTAAAAATAAATCTTAAAGAACAATTCCATGATTGTTCATATTTTGGGTGAACTATTCCTTTAAGAATCAAGTCTGATGATTCTTGAGTCATTCTTGGCTTCGGTCTCAAGTGTAAAGAAGTGCTCCAGGGAATTTAACCCCAGTGTTCAGCAGTATAAGATGCTTTCAATGGAAAGAATCTGCTAAATGACGTGCTGAAGGTCTGAGCCAGGTGTGAAGCGCTCAATCTGTCAGCTCTCAGCTGCATGTGTAGGAATGTGAAATTACGTTCCTCTTTATCGGATGTCGTCGTAAAGCGAGGCATCCCATCCTAAATCCCTAACCCAGTCCAAGAGCTGAATGGAGCTGCTTGAAGTTAGCTAACAGTTGTTGTTTATTCAGGTTGCATTCGTGCTTTTATTGCAACTGCATATTATGTTAACTTCATCTGTGTTGTGTATGAGGTTGTGTTGTTGCTTGTTGTAATTTAGTGGAGCTTGCTAAGGAAAGCAACACAGTTCATCCTTAGTTTGGTTTGGTTTTGTACATAAGTGATCGCCTTAAATTGCTTTTCTAGCTCTTAAGATTTATAATTTTGGCTGGATGTTGTAAATAAAATCCTGTGAACTTGGAGGAGGGAGTTCTATTTGGAGACCAGAATGCCACGTATTGACATGAGGCTAGCAACACACTAATAACCAGATTGTGTCTAAACCTGGAAGCTTAAATCTAGTTAACCAGAAAGTGAAATTAGTGTACATAATAATAATGTCTTTTATATAATTTTCCAGGCATATGCTCGCTTTGCTGGAGCTCCGCTCAAAATTCACAAGATTTCAAACCCCTGGAGAAGCCCCACAGGTAAGCAGGCAAAGTTTTAACAATCTGTTTCTTGGCAAACACTCCACATTCATTAAGACGAATATTTAGCGTGTGCTTTAACTGAGGCACGCAGGCCTCTTCCTCTTTCCTGCCGAGCTGCTGATAACTTGCATCTGTATGTTTTCTCTTTTCACATTCTTGTCTGTCTCCGTTATTATTTTCCTTGGCTCCTGAATTCTTCCAAATTTCAATATTATTCCATATTGAAGACCAATATTCCTTCAGCAGTTTTATATTGGGTAGACCCTTTGACTTTGCAGGAACAGCTTACTTTCACTTCATCATTCTTTACAAAGAAAATTAAATAAAAATAAAGACCATCTAAAGTGTAACAGTTAATTAGCCTGTTTATCACATTATAGCGGACCTCCTCTTTGGATGTATATGATTGCTACATTTTACAGCTACTAAAAGCTTAATAAATAAACAAAAGATCATTTTATTTATTTGTATTTTTGGAAAAATTAATACTTGTTTAGCAATTATGAATTAAATTGATCAAAAGTAACAGGAGAGACTTAAGATCCTTGCACGCTGAGTCTGAAATTTTCGCATGCATTTTTCTGTTTTTTCGTATTCGTTATCCTTTCCTATTAAAATGCATGCTACGGATGCGAAAACGCAGAAAATCGAACCTGATCGGATTTTTTTTATGACGGACGAAAGTTTCGGAGGCAGTGTGTAAACGTAATTGTCACAACGTGAGGTCGTATTTATTTTTTAACATGCAAAAATTTCGAATGAAAATTTCAGACTCTGAATACAATTCTATTTTAAATAAATGCTTTTCTTTTGCACTATATATTTATCAAAGAATCTTGAAAAAAAAAAAATGTATCATGATTTAAAAGAAAACAAACATATCAGCAGCACAACTGTTTATTATGTAATATTGTTTTCTAGAGATCATGCATTTCTATTCTTAAGTCCAGAGTGATAGTCGAAAGTGGACTGTGTGATTGATCATCTTTATAGGCCTATAGAAAATAAATGTTTTTGTTTTTATGTTTTTACTGATGCTGATGTCTTCACTGAAGGTTCACTTCCTGCTCTCAGGACCAAAGATGAAGGCAGCTGCTCCCAACCCAGTCAGATCATCATTCAGTTAAGGAAACAGGTGATTATTTCTTACCTCGCTGCTGTCATGGTCACGTTTTGCTTTTTATCAAGCATTACACAAGTTTCCCTGTATATTTCACTCTTTATTTTGGGTTCATTCATTTGAGAACCGTAGCCTTTCCAGTGAAGCCTGCTGCCATTACAAAGGCTCCCCTAATTTTCTCATTAATCATGTTTGATTGCACAAAGGCACCCATTAAATTTGAATGGAATGAGACACAATAACCATGTGTTTTCAGGAAAGGTTTTAATTAGGTGCATAATTAAAACCCTTCCTAGAAACACATTTATAGTTTCTCATTCTACCAGTAGTAGTGCTGTTCTACCCAGAGCTGATTACAGAGTCAGGAGCATACACTGATCAGATCAGGAATGCTTTCAAACTGTTCTAACTCAGACGATCCAACTTGTAGATTTTAAGTAAAGATTAAAAGATTTGTCAAGCGATCGTGGTGTAGTTTGTTTATAACCAGCCTCTTGCATTCAGGCTTCAAAATTCATAAAACTTATTTTTTGTTAGTGAAGATTATCTTGATTTGATACCAAATTTGTAATCATCTCAAACTTTTGCTGGTCACAGAACTTATTTTCTGCAATAATAAAAAAGCTATTTTTGTTGGTCAAGGACCGCCCAAGAGGCCATCTGACAGACATGTAAAGCAACCAGTCACAGTTTGATTTGTTCAGTGTCGTATAGTAATACTGGAAATTTGTGTTTCAGAAATACAATGCAGACTACGATCTCTCGCCCAAAGAAGGCGCAGACACTCTGGCCTTCATCTCGCTGCTGGAGGAGCGACTGTTACCTGCACTGGTGAGATTCGAACACTGGACTTTGAAGAGGAAATTTTAGTGGGTACATGCTCAAACTCCCATCTCCCTACAGATCTATGCTTTATGGATCGATCCTAAAAACTACGTGGAGGTGACGCGCCGCTGGCACGGAGAGAACATGTCCTTCCCGCTCAACTTCTTCCTGCCGGGCCGCATGCAGAGCAGGCAGCTTGAGCGACTCCGCCTGATCCAGGGAAACAGCTCGCTAGAGGCGGGAGAAGAGGCAGAGAAGGAGGTTGGTGGCATTCTGGATATTGTGCTTGATAGTGTTTGTTTTGTGCTTGATAGTGTTTGTTTTTGCTGTGCGATATGCATCAGATGGTGGGTGGGCTGTGTCTGTTGTGACACTAACACCTCCCTGAGACACCAGGGCGGCTGTTAGACTCCAGCCAGAGGCAACAGTATTCTGGTCCCTGAAGAGGACACTGATAAACCAGCAGATGTGTGGAATCCTGGCTCAAACAGAGCAGAAGTTCCGTTCTGGCAGAGAATTCTATTTTAGATAGTTGCTAGTCTGATGTTGGGAAACAGCTCAGCTTGTTTATGACTCTGTAAATCAGAATGTGCATGCTTGTGAACTGTTTACTACAGCTGAGCAATATATTAAGTGTTACATTTGCAATGATGCTTTTAATGCAATATTAAAGGAATAGTCCACCAAAAATGAACTTTGTCATCATTTACTCCCCCTTGTGTCTTTCCAAACCTGTATGACTTTCCTTTTTCTACAGAACATGAAAGAGCATATTTTGAAGAACGTTGGTAACCAAACAGTTTTGGACTTAATATTTTTGTCCATACACTGAAAGTCAATGGAAAGCAAACTGTATGGTTAGCAGCATTCTTCAAAATATCTTCTTTCATGTTCTGCAGAAGAAAGAAGGTCATACAGGTTTGGGAAGACATGAGGGGGAGAAAATGATGGCATTTTCATTTTGGGTGGACTATCTTTTTACTAGCACATTCACACTGAGAAAGAAAACCGTATTAGCTTTCACACCAGTGCACGATAGCGTTCTGATTATTATAAGTGCACTTGTGTTATATCGTCTGCTCAAGCTCTTTAAAGTTGGGTTCTGATTGGCTTTTCAAAGGTTGATTCTGGTTTTATCATTCAGCAGCTGTAAAAAATCGTTCTGAAAGTGATTTCAATAACGTTCCTTTGTGTTATTAAAGTTATAACAGTGGTGTGGTGTTTTAAAAAATGTTTTAGAAGAAATAAATGTTGGTAAAAATACTATCGTAATGCTATTTATATAAATATTGGTAATACTACTATTATACTTATACGCTATACTATATACTATACAGTATACTAATTTTAAAATGCATTGGTATGTTGATCCATGTGAATAGAAATTATAAAATATATTTCTTGTTCATGGTAATTTGGTGAGAAACATTTTAACTAATGTTTTTTTTCTTGCATTTAATCCTTTTTAATCTAATCTCTTCAGTGGCTGTTTGGATAAAACAAAGCTCTGACTGAAAAAAACATCGGTTACACTTTATTATTTTTATTTTTGCTACACTTAAGGACTGAGGAATATTAATTAACTACATGTCCTTACTATATGGTTAGGGTTAGGATTAGGGTTTGATTTAGGGTTGCTTGCATGTAATTATGCATAATTTATTGTTATTATAATAGTAAGTACATGTAACGTGTAACAAGGACACCTTAAGATAAAGTGTTACCAAAAAAAATTTTTGCAAAGCAAATACACGAATATTGAGATATATAAAGCTAAATACTGATATTCTAGATATAAAACATAATGACTGGTAGAAGTAGAGAAAACAAACATGAGAATCTATAATCTAGTTGTTTCTTCTACATCCTCTCAGTTGTTATTCTCTGTAACTCTCTCCATCTTTCCCTCCAGCTTTACCATGATGCTTTGGAGTGCCTCAATCTTCTCTCTCAGCGCCTGGGATCGAACACATTTTTCTTTGGCGATTCGTAAGTGTTTTACCCATCAAGGTCGACCTTTAAGCTTTACTCTCAGTTGATTATGGGTTGGGTTTAATATACATTTGATGTCTTTGTGTGTGTGTGTGTTAAAGGCCCTCTTCTCTAGATGCATATGTCTTTGGTCATCTAGCTCCGCTTATTAAGATCCGGCTGCCTAACTGCCGACTGCAGCAGAACTTGAAAAATCTGGACAACTTGAACACATTTTGCTGTAACATCCTGAGCTTGTACTTCCCCAGTGAGTGTAAAGGTGGGAGACCAACAACCACAATATAAAGTGCTTACATAGAACAAAACGTCCATTGTTCTGTCTGTAGAATAAGAATCATTGAGTCCTCATGTTCGTGCCTGTTCTGTTTGCAGAGGGCGTCAGTCGTCCGATGTCCAGCACACAGCAGGGGAGCAACGTTGACAACGAGCCATACAAGAGACGCAAGCAGCTGCTGTCAGTGCTGGTCGCAGTGGCAGCGATGCTGAGCTACGCTCTCCTCACCGGCATAGTAGCTTTTGAGCATGTGCAGGAGGAGGAGCCTGTAGGCCCCGCCCTACTCAGAGGCCCCTCCCACGAGGAAGAGGAGGAGTGAATGAGGATGAAAGAAAGTGGGACTTTTTAGTTGCACTAGGATGGACATGCCTACATGGTGGAGGAAAACACAGGAACAGCATATGGTTGGGGATTCATGTATTTATTCATTGAGCTTTAATTGCATGATAATCTTTGGTTTTATATCTTATTTTTCCATAGAGCTGCACTCCTTGCTTTAGTCTCTTGACTGGGTGTATGCACCGGAGTTTTCTTTTTTACCGAACAAAATAAAAAGCAGAACTACAAATGTTAAGCTAAGTTTAGCTGAGGAAGCACTTAAAACTTGTCGTCACCAACCTCAACTTTCATTGTGTGGACCAAAACATATTACAGTTTTAAATAGCTTTATGATAATGAGATTTACATCTCTTGCTATTGCATCTACATGGTTTTGCCTTATTTGAAGCTCTGTGTTTTTCTTTTAACACATTTTATTTGCTTACCTGTGATTTTCTGCTGTGCTGTCAGTACTGGTCTGCTGTTATATACTTCAGAGCGATTGATGCTCATGTTAATATGATGATCCTATTGAGTGAAATAGGAAATTACCCATATTTAATGATGTTATAGTCTTAAAGACCCAAATCACCAAAAACATCATTTATTCTACCTTGTCTCATTCCAAACCTGTGCGACTTGGTTTCTCATGTGAAATACAAAAGACATATTATGTAAAATGTCGACATTGATTTCTTCTCAATTGAAGTGCTGATTTGTGCTCCAGAAAGAGAAAAAGTAGCTCAAACAACTTGATCTATTTTCTACATATTCTGCAGCCATACTTTAGTTAATTTATATAATTATTCACTAAAAATATCTCTCTTGGCTATTGGAATTTATTTGTGCTATATATTCTTATTCAAATTTGAAAGTAAAAAAAAAGTTCAAATATGAATCAGCATGTCTGATCACATGTGAAAACCAATGGCATTTGGCATCACTAATTTGTGCATTGCACATTTGAATATTGTGCCAGAATGATTATGGCACATTGTATAGAAAACACTGACTTAATAAAACCTATATAAAAATATCTTCTTTTGTGACAATCATACATGCAGGTTTACAACAACACACGGGTGAGTTAAAAATGACAGAATTAAAATTTTTGAATAAGCGAACCCTTTAAACACTTTCAGCTTACTGCAAAGGATAAAGAGAAACTGTTTTACATTATTGATGATTCGAAATGGAGCTTGCATATTTTTTAGGAGACCGTAACAGATTAAAGCCAAAAGTTACTGTCCAAAGAAATCTTGCTGACAGACCACAAAACTGGCTGAGATGTTTCCTGTAACTTTCCATGAGGTCCATGGCAGTTAAACTAGAGAGTGATTTTTTTTTATTTAGTTAAACTGTTTGAAAGAGAAACAATGGATTAATGAATATGCTTGATTGTTACTTATTGATTGTCCCCCCCCCCCCCCCCCCCCATAAGCATCCTTGTTTTAGACCATAAGGCTCCAAAACTAGTTCACTGGTGCGTTATGTGTGTATTCACTCATACACTAGATTCTACAGAGATGGAAAGGAGACAGATTGAAAAGTCACAAGGTGTTACGGGCTGTAAATATATATTGCTTATGGATTTCTATTTTCATAATTTAATGGGCAAATAAATGGTCCTGAATAATCTTTATTCTGCAGTGGGTTTCTTTATTTTGTGCAGTTGCAATGCTGCATTGACAGAGGGAGTTGCTGATTTTATCTGTTGCATTGTTGTGTGACCCTGAGAACCAATGACCTGTGAACTGTGTGAATTGGAGGTTGTAAGAGAGAAAGATATTTATTTCAAGCTACGGTTTACCTGCCGGCAGTGTTTCCGAGCATCAGAGCTGACTGAGCGAGGGCTCTGTGAATTGGTGCCCTGGGGATACACAGCTGTGTGTTACAGCACCAGACTGGAATCTCTCTCTGGCTCCTGTTCGTTTCCTTGTATTTGTGTGTGGAAACATGGTGAACCCCCTCCCCATGCAGCACTAGATCTAGAGCAATCAGGAGCTCCCCGAAGCCGCACGACATCGTTTAATGACCTCAGAAGAATCATCTGGGAAAGAATTCCTGTTCGAGAAGGAAAAATGCATTTGGATTGTGCTCATTTTCCACACAAGGATCGAGATGGGGAAGTGGTGGGTGGAGTTATGCTTTGAACTATGTGTCATGGACCAAACTGGTTCTGGTTTTGTTCAGGGTGTAAAAGTTTGATTCATGACTCCATTGTGAAGATTTTACTCAAAACTCATATTTTCCCTTCTGGGAAGAGGGCTGTTTAACAAGCTCCTCATTTAAAGTACTTTCTGATGGTGCTTAGTACAAAAAGCTGAACAATTTTTTTTCTGCTTGCAGGGTCCAGTAAAGCTCAAGTATGACAGAACTGTTCCCCCGACACCTGCTGTTAAAAGCTGTTTCTAGGGAAACTCAGTGGTAATGAAAAATAAACATCACCCCAGGACAGACTGTCGGGACTGAATGCTGAAACTGAACAGCCCTCCTACTGCTCTGCTTTAAAATGTCAACAGCATTTTCTTTCTTTATGCCAGGAGATTGTGTTTGCAACTACACTGGCACAAAATCAAGAGCTGACACTGGAATTATGAATTTGTGTGAGAATAGACGTCAAAGCCAGTGTTTGCATCTGTTCTTTTCACGATACAACAATTCTTATGGTATTACCATGTATATTATATTATGTATACTGCCATGGAGTAAATAGAAGGTCTTTTTAAAAAAGAAAAAAAAAAAAAATTGTGTAGGATTTACTTCTAAACAATTGTGACCCTGAAAACTTTTTTTTAAAATTGAGATTTATACATCATCTGAAAGCTGAATAAATAAGCTTTCCATTAATGGATATGTTATGATCAGACAATATTTGGCCGAGATGCAACTATTTGAAAATCTGGAATCTGAAGGTGCAAAAAAATTTAAATATTGAGAAAATTGCCTTTAAAGTTGTCCAAATTAAGTTCTTAGCAATGCATATTACTAATCAAAAATTAAGTTTTGATATATTTACAGTAGGAAATTGACAAAATATCTTTATGGAACATGATCTTTACTTAATATCCTAATGATTTGTGGCATAAAAGAAAAATGGATAATTTTGACCCATACAATGTACTTTTGGCTATTGCTACAAATATACCCCAGCGACTTAAGACTGGTTTTGTGGTCCATGGTCACAACTGTCACTCAGAAATTGTTAGTAAATTTCACAAATAATTACAGTACCACATTAAATAAATGTGAAATTATGCAACTAAGACTTGCAAAACATGCTCCAATAATCTTTTTATTTACAGCGTATAAAAACTTTTTTTTATAGTCTTTACAATGTTTCAGTATCAAAGAAATCATTGGTATCTCAGGGGGTTTCAAATGCAAAATAAAAAGTAAAAATCGTTCTGGTTTATTTTGGAACGCTGAGTCCACGCGTGCGCTCGTGCTTGAGTTTTACACGAGATTAATGCGTTGCATGAGGAGGAGGAGGAGGAGGAGGAGGAGGGCGGATTCAGCTCTCAGATCAGCTCATTCTCTCTCTCTCTCTCTCTCTCCTGTACAGCGCAGGTTTGCTCCAGTGGAAATATTTCGTGTTTCAATGCATCGCTGACGAATCTGTTCTGGATATTTTCTTCATCACTTTTGCGTGAATTATTTGTAAACATGAAAGTTTGGTTCATTCTCTTCGTGTTTATGTTCGTCTGGTTCGCAGAGAGCGCACAGAAACAAGACGTACCGGGTAATTATTCTGATTTATTTTTAAGTTTTTTTATAACTTTCATAATTAGTTACACTGACCTCTCTCAGGTAGTTATCAGTTAATATTCTTTATCTTTCCTGTATGTCGGCCTATATATTTTAAAGTCATTTAATTTCTCTTTTTTTAATTCGCATTCACTCTTTTTGCAGTCTTTAATTTGTATTCACTCTGTTTTGAGGAACATCCTACCTGGTCCATTTTCATAAAAGCTCTGATAGAAGAAGAGTGAGGGGAGGTGATTAGATTAAGCTCCAGGAGACTGTAGTAGCTACTAGTAGGCTATAGTAAATTCCTCATGTGTTTTTTTTCCTTCAATGAATCAGTTGACCCATTTCACAAACCTAGTCTGAATGATTAATTCACCAATAGGTCTGATCCAGTTCAACTCACTGACTTTTGATCAATTTAACTAAATTAAAATTTTACATTTTTATTTAGCCAACCAAATAACTTAAGAACAAGATGGACTGGGAAGGGAATGAAAACTATTAAGAATAATTAAAAATAAACGCCATGGATTACATCAGTGAAACATAATAGACATGATGTATTAGAAAAGACATAAATCAATTCTAAAAAGCTTGCTAAGATAACAATGGAATTATTGGTCATTATTTAAAAATCTAAATTGTTGAACTTTACCATGCAAGAGTCACATGGACTGCTTTTGTGGGGCTTTTATTGCTTTTCATTTTATTGGTCGTTTTGGTTCTTTGGAGTTTGACAGCTGTGGTCAGTATAAACTGTCACTGTACAAAAAAAAGGAGTGAAATATTCTGCAAAATTTCTCCATTCTTGGAAAAATGACAGTATATGCATTTGTAACAACGTGACATTATTCATTTACTGTTCCGTTATTTCTCGCTGTGTCTGTTTCGCTCTCTCAGTGATAGACGTGTTGAGTTTGGAGGATGTGAAGCAGACCGTGGCTGCGGTGGAGAAGATCTCTTTAGCTCTGAAGACTCTCAGTGATGTGTATGTGATGTCTTCCTTCCGTCTGCCTCCTAAACTGGGTGGAGTTCTGCTGGGCCTCTACAACAAGCAGGATAACAAGAAATACCTGGAGGTTGCCATCATGAGCAAGATTAACAAAGGTAATGACCTTTTTTTGTAATCTATAATCAGAATCAACTTGCTTTGTTTCTGAAACAGCTTTTCTTTTCTGTTGACTTCACTGCATATACTGTTGCATAATGTTGACCAACAGCCAACAGCATGTTGCTTGTTGTTTCACCATACTTTCATTTAGATATGGACTGCCCACTTTTTAACCATCAAATCCTTTTTTGATTAATAAAATCAAGTCTTTGAAAATTCTGTTTCACTTGTAAATACATCACATCGCAGAGATAAAATGAGTTGCGGATGTGGTCTCTGCTCAGAACATCTCTAAAAGGTTTGTTTTACTCTAGTTCTGGTCCGGTATGTTCGTGAAGATGGGAAGCTGCACACAGTAAACCTGCAGAGCCCAAACCTGGCAGACGGACGCTCTCAGTCTGTGATTCTCCGCGTCGGTGGCCTGCGCAGAGACTACCTGAGCCTCGAGCTCTATGTGAACTGTCGTCTGGCTGACTCTGCCCAGCGGCTGCCCCTATTGGTCGCTCTGCCCAGAGATGCAGAGCTGGTGGAGATTCGTAATGGCCACAAGGCATACACTCGGATGCAGGTGAGACCTTGATGATATGATGCCTTGATTATGTTTTCACCTCACCTGCACTACCATTCATAAGTTTGGGGTCTGTATAATTAGTAATGTTTTTTCGAGTTTCTTTTGCTGCATTTAATTTATCAAAAATTAAGAAAAACAAAATTCTAAATTGTGAAAAAAAAGAATTTCAGTTTAAAATGTGGAATATTAATTTAAAAGTGTTTTATTTCATTTAGTTCTGTGATGACAATATATTATCAATGTTATAAGCAGTTGTGCTGCATAATATCTTTTTTCTTTGATAAATGAAGTTCAAAAGAACAGTATTTATTTGAAACAGAAATATTTTGTGACAGTGTAAAAGTCTTTACTGTTTTCAATTTAATGCTTTCTTGCTGAATAAAAATATAAATTTCTTTTTTTTTTTTTTTATTTACTGTCCCCAGATTTTTGGAGAGTAGTGTTGTTTATTGTAATGTTTTTCCATGGAAGGCAGAAATGTGAACTTGATATGAACTGTGCGTATTTTTCAGAAATTCTCCTTTTTGAGTTTCTGAAATAATAAAGCATTCAGGATTTCTTTGAGTAAACTATTCTTTTAATTTTTAACGAAAAAAGAGATTAGATGTTGTGATTGATTAAGACCTGAAATCCAGATATCAAGAAATTATAACATTATAAGATATTATAATCCAATTTTTTTTTTTCTTCCAGGGTTCAGTGGAGTATCTTAAACTGGCACTAGGGGGCACTGTTGCCCAGGCTGGGGCCCTCACCGACTGCCCCTTTCAGGGGGATGCCTCTTCATATAACATAGGTTAGCCAACATCAACACAAGATTGTAAATGGAGCTTGGATATGTGGTTTTTGATTGCTTGCAAATTCTTTGTCTGAAATATGTTTTGCTTAAACATTGCTTTTCAGTGAACGGCGAGGTTAATTCTATTCTAGGTGAGTAGACATTGGTAAAGTCATAATATGCAATTTGTTTGTTTTTATTTATTTAATTTGAAAATATTTGATACCTTTTTGTACAGGTGATCACACTAAAGCTCTGATTGGCCAGCTGATCATCTTTAATCAGATCTTGGGAGAGCTGAGAGAGGACATCAGAGAACAGGTGTGAGTGAGTTAATGTATATATGTGAGAAAATCTCTTCTGAAAATGTTTGATTTATGTGTTTTGGCACTATTTAGGTGAAAGAAATGTCTCTCATCAGGAATGCTATTCTGGAGTGCCAGATGTGCGGTGAGTAGAAATGTCAAATCATCTAACCATCCTGTCAAAGCACATGGGCTGCAGTCAGACAGCAACAACAACAAAAAACACGCTTTTCAGTCCTATTTGTGCTAATAGCTGGGTTAAGAAAGAGAATAATAACCAGAACTACAGGCGACAACTAGTTGTTTGTCATGCCTTTGTAAAGATTTCCTGACAACCTTGATAGATTTATATATTATTATTATTATTATTATTATAATGCAAACTGTTTATTACATGGGATCAGAGAGTGAGTAAAAACACTACCATTCAAAAGTTTGTGGTTTAATTATAATTTAAAATAATTAAAATACAATTTATTCCTGTGACGACAAAGCTGAATTTTCAGCATCATTACTCCTGTTTTGTTTTTGTCACATAGTTTTGCTGCTCAAGAAACATTTCATATTATTATTATTATTATCATCATCATCGTCGTCCTGTTGAAAACAGCTCTGCTGCTTAAAATTTTTGAGGAAGCTATAATCTTTTTTATTTTATTTTGATTCTAAGATTTTATCTGAAGCATTTATTTGAAATAGAGATTTTTTTAGTTAAATGTCTTTTGATCAATTTAATGCATCCTTGCTAAATACAAAAGTATAAAGTTCTTTACCAAAAAAAAACATTATACTAACCGCAGATTTTGAATGGTAGTATATAATTATTTTTTGCCTGCATATTAATTGAGAGGATGCAATTATCAGCAGTGTCAAAAAATGGCAAACAGTTTAGAATAAAGGTGAATTATTTATTAAAATTGCTAAAATAATGACTGCCATTGTCTGCCATTTTACAGGTAAACTGATATCCTCTCCAAACCTCCCAGTATTTAAAACAGCAAACTCTATAGAATGTATCCCATAATCTAATTCGACTGTCTGGACTTTTATTTCATGATTAAAATTATTTTTTCATATTTATCACATTTGGTCAAAAGACTCTTTTACATAAAACTGAATCAGGAATTCAGTAATGAGGTCATGTGACAATGTTTGAAATGTTTACATATGCATAATGCATTCTGTTTCAAATACTACTTTTTAATAGTAGGCAGTGTATACAGTACTATATATGCAGGAAGCAGTATGCAATTATCCATTACAAATGTAACGAGACAGAGGGCTTTTATTCTTTTGTGTATGTATAATTCACATAATATTAGATTGCTTGAGCTTATTGATTCTTATTGACTTATTATGATACAATGTCTCTGGTTTGAAGGATTTCATGAGCCGCGTTCACACTGTCAGCCCAACCCCTGCTTTAAGGGTGTGGGATGCATGGAGACGTTCGAGTTCCCAGGATACCGCTGTGGCCCCTGTCCGGAGGGCATGACAGGGAACGGCACACACTGTCAGGATATAGATGAGGTGGGTGGGGGCATTTAGTGCTGGTTTTATCTTCGTATATTGATAAGTCTTGGTCCAGAAAGCACTGTAAGTGTTTATGTCCGCGTTTCAAAGAGATTTGTATAAACATGCCTTGATTTTTTAAAAGCTGTTTCATATTAGCATGTCTCTACCCATCAGTGTGCTGAGGCTCAGCCGTGTTACACACCAGGCGCATGTGTCAACACAGCTAAAGGTTTCACCTGTGAGCCCTGCCCACCCGGACTGTGGGGTCCTCCTCTCTCTGGATTCAGTGTGGAATTTGCAAAGAGTCATCGTCAGGTATGTGCATTTATTTGATCAAAGATACAGTAAAAACTGTAGTGTTATGAAATATTATTGCAATTTAAAAGAACAGTTTTTTATGTTAATAATAACTTTTAAATGTAATTTATTTCTTGTGATGGCAAAACTGAATTTTTAATATCATTACTCCAGACTTCAGTGTCACATGATCCTTCAGAAATCATTCTATTGATTCTTTTATCAAAAGAAAATTCAAACGAACAGCATTTACTGTATATAAAATAGAAATCTTTTGTAATGTTTTTACTGTCATGTTTAATCAATTTAATGCATTGAAATTTGTTATAACACACTAAAAAAACTAAAAATATATTTTCCTACAAAAAAAAAAGAAATATTTTTCTATAATTAATTTTTGCCTATAATTAATTATTTTTCATCTGCCACTTATTTGAGCGGAAGAAAGCAGCTGGACTATCAAAAATGGCAAACTATTTAAAATAAAGGTGAAATTCGTAATTCAAATGTTTGTAATTCAAATTTGAATATTGGTGTACTATCTGCTAAGAGTCACCTTTAGGTCCAATGGCTCCAAAATTGTTACGACACTTAAAAATGCCTGAATGCATTAGATAGCAAAACAACTAGTGTCTTTTTCTGATTAATTTGTTTCAGGAATGCTCTGATATCGATGAATGTCTTTATTTGGCCAATGCCTGCACACCCAACTCCATCTGCATCAACACTATTGTGAGTATGAGTCACAAAAACTTCAATACTTTTTCTCTGAAATCATACAAAGTGTTTATGTTAATGTTTTTAACTACCTCTCCTTTCTTAGGGATCATATCGATGCGGTCAGTGCAAGGTTGGATATGTTGGTAATCAGACAGCTGGATGTTTCCCTCAGAAATCGTGCGATTCGCTCAGTTTCAACCCCTGTGACACTAACGCTCACTGCGTCATTCAGCGGAACGGCGACGTCACCTGCGCAGTATGTCTACACAATACACACACATTGTGTCCTAACTAGATGCGATGTGTAAAGAATTCAGAGAAAAATCGCAGTTTGTCACACAATCACATTCAGCCAGAATGCATTAGATTCTTAAAGCGGTAGTTCAACCAAATATAAAAATTCTGTTATGAGTTATTCATGCTCATGTTGTTCCAAATCTGTATGATTTTCTTTCTTCTCTGGAACATAAAAGCAAAAACAAATTGAGAAATGTCTCAGTTTTGATTACCTCTGACTTATGGACAAAAAGCAGTGTTTTTTTCAAGCTTTGAGACAAGGGTGAGTTAATGATGACAGAATTTTTATATTTGGGTGAATTATCCCATTAATGTACAATTACATGGAGCTGGATTTTGAACCAATGAGGTGTCACAGTGGGTGGGGCTACTGAGAGCAATGCAGTATAAAACTGACAAGATGCCCCGTCACTCAACTTATCATGGCTTAAGAATAAAAAGAAATCAGATTTACATGTATCATATCATATCTTTATTGCATCATTCTCAAGTTTTCTGGTGAACTTCTGTATGATTCTCTTAGTGTAATGTCGGATGGGCCGGTAACGGTCACACCTGTGGGAAGGACACAGATATTGATGGTTATCCGGATCGTTCCTTGCCCTGCATGGACAACCACAAACACTGCAAACAGGTCTGAAACTCACAATCATTTTACCCACAATCCTTCTCCCTGCACACACTGATGCTGTATAAACTAAATTGATGTGTCTTTTTATAATTATTCGAAAACCATATTGTTCTATTTATTCTGATGGTTTATAGACTTGATTCTTTCCATTTAAAAAGGTTCGTACATGTTGTACCTTTCAGGGAAATTAAGCTATTCATCCTAGATGAGGTAATGCGTTTACATAAACCAAGTTTGTTTTTGTGTTTGTGTTTGGATTTTTATATGATAGATTCACCGTAGTTTGCAGTCCCAGAACTTTTCCCATGTCGGAATGCAGGATTTTATGCTGCTCTTACTTGAAGTGTTGCAATAGGGATGTTGTGTGTTTTTCAGGACAACTGCATCTTCACACCCAACTCTGGTCAGGAAGACGCAGATAATGATGGGATTGGAGACCAGTGTGATGAGGATGCAGATGGAGATGGAATAAAGAACGTAGAGGTGTGTTTGTGGACTATCCGAACTAGCCTGGGAACTAACTGAAATAATGTACTAAAATTAATAAAATAAAACTGAAATAAAAATAAATTGAAGCTAAATGGAAATATAAAAATTAATAAATTAATAAAAATTCAAAATATCAATTAATACTATATATATATATTTATATAATTTTTTTCAGGATAACTGTCGGTTGGTTTCCAATAAAGATCAGCAGAACTCTGACACTGATTCGTTCGGTGATGCATGTGATAACTGTCCCACCGTTCCCAACATCGACCAGAAAGACACTGACAATAACGGAGAGGGAGATGCTTGCGATGAAGACATCGATGGAGATGGTAAAGACTGTTCAGTTTGATAAAATGATCTTTTTTTGTGTCCCTACAAAATCATCTTTGCGTATGTGATGAGTGTGGATGTTTTGCAGGAATCCAGAATGTGCTGGATAACTGTCCCAAAGTGCCGAACCCAATGCAGACAGACCGGGACAGAGACGGAGTGGGGGATGCATGTGACAGCTGTCCTGAGATCAGCAACCCCATGCAGGTACTTAGTTTATTTAAAACTTTTAAACTTGCATTGTACATCGATGCAGTCTGTAAAAGAAGTTCACCCAAAAATGACATCTGTGTCATCATTTACTCACCCTCATGTCCTTCCAAACCAGTGTGACTTGCTGTCTTTTGTGGAAAATAAAAGAAGGCTATATGTAGTATATTAAATTTCAGACTGATTCTAATACAAAGCTGTCATATATCTTCAGAAGACTTTAAATTTAACACACTTTTCAAACTGATAATTTATGGTGGGTTTTTTATGGTCGTTTTGAAACTTAATAGAACCTGTCAGTGCAATTCTTCATCATTCAATTTTAGTACAATTTTCATAATATTTTTCTTTAACCAGTATAATTCGTAATTTCATCATAAAGTCCAGCTCTCACTTATTGAAGAGCTATTCCTGCTATGCAGTTCCCTTTGATCTCTGTAAGTTTTAAAAATGTAATATGCTTTTGGTGTAATTTAATAACATGCTCAGACACATAAACTTTATTTATTATGATTCAATTATTTGCAAGAAAATTCGTAGGATGGAAAAAAGAACATTGATTAGATTTACATGAGGGGAGTCAATATATCAATGGCTTTTTATAGATACATTTTAAAGGAAAATTGACAAAGGACATCATATAAATTGATGACCAATTATAACATTATTGGCAGATATTTATTTATTTCTGTCAATTTATTAAGTTTTTATATTTTCAGTTTTGATTTGAATTAGTGCTATCAAACAATTAATTGCATCCAAAATAAATTATGTAAATTTTGTTTACATAATATATGTATGTGTACTGTGTATATGTATTATGTGTATATATATATATATATATATATATATAAATACACACACATGCATGTATATATTTCAGAATATGTTATTTTTATATATTAAATATTAATTATACATTATATTAATGTATTCATATAAATATAGACATGTAAATACATGCAAATATTTTCAAAATATAAACTGTATGTGTGTGTATTTATATATACATAATAAATATACACAGAAACCACACATATATTATGCAAACAAAAACTTTTATTTTGGATGCGTTTAATCGAGATTAATCGTTTGACAGCACTCATTTTAATTTAGTTTTATTTTTAGTAATTTTGTGATGTGCTTTTGTCTTTTTCTTGTTTGTAATAATCATTTTTAGGTTAATTTATTGTTTATTTCAGTTTTATTTAAGTTTTAGTGTCTGTTTATTTCCAGTTAGTGATTTTAGTACTTCAACTTGTTTCAGTTAGTTATCAAGGAAACATTTCTAATTTTCGTTTAGTTTTTCATTTAAAATGTATATTTTATTGTATTTCAGCTACAATGATAAAAATCCTTTTATTTCTGTTTGGAATGAAAAGGAACTATTTCTTTAACATATCATTTGAGTAACTGAAAAAAAGCTAGTTTTTGCTTCTGCAGTGAATGGTATTTTTATATACTTTTATAGAAATTAATTGAATGAATAATAAACTCAATTATTACCATTGCAGACAGATGTAGACAATGACTTAGTCGGGGATGTTTGTGACACCAATCAAGACACGTAAGTAAACAACATATAAATCACACAATTGTCAGATTATCCATTGGCTCATTAACCTGTATATGGTGAGACTTCTGCCATCTAATGTCTAATAGTTGCTCTTATAGTTAATTTTCATCTCAGCTCATAGTGTTTAAATGTTGTGTGTTTGCAGTGATGGGGATGGACACCAGGACACTCGAGATAACTGCCCTGACATCCCAAACAGCTCTCAGCTGGACTCGGACAATGACGGCATTGGAGATGACTGTGACGAAGACGATGATAACGACGGGGTTCCGGACAATTATGCCATCAATGGCATCGGACCCGATAACTGCAGACTCATTTCCAACCCCAACCAGAAGGACTCAGACAGTAAGAGCGTTCATTTCCACTAATGCCTAATAATCCTTCTGATTAATGACTTGCGTTATTCCTTTCTGTTTTGGCATTTAGGTAACGGAGTCGGTGACGTATGTGAGAACGACTTTGACAATGATGCGGTGATGGATTTGATTGACGTGTGTCCAGAAAGTGCTGAAGTCACACTTACAGATTTCAGAGCCTATCAGACAGTCATTCTGGACCCGGAGGGTGACGCTCAGATCGACCCGAACTGGGTGGTGCTCAATCAGGTAAAGCATCATGGGATTCCTTCTGCTCTCTTTGACACAAGATCATCATGTTGCACTACTTTTTTTCATAGATTAAATTTTACTTTGAACTGATGTTTATCGGGTGCCTTATGAATGAAACATAGTCCGTAATGTTCACATAGCCCTGTTTTGCACACACACACACACAGCATATATATATATATATATATATATATATAAAGTATATAAGTAAACATATTAGAATCTGATTTTTTTTTGCTCATTGAAGCATTTAAATATTTTTTTTTTCCCCAAAGGATGCATAAGAGGCTCATATTTAAAGGTATATTAAAGGCTTGGACTCCATTTTTGATTTTGCATACCTCCTGACAAAATAAATTATTGTAGCTATAAGATATTTCAAACAAAATAGAGGTCAAAAATGGAGATTTAAATAAAGAAAAAAGACTTATTACTTTATTTATGCCTTAAATACTAAAAAACATAGAAATGGTTATCCACTGTCTGTACATTTCTGTCTTGTCTAAGTGCTTATATTAATACAGATGAATTTGTGTTTCAGGGTATGGAGATTGTTCAAACCATGAACAGCGACCCGGGCTTGGCAGTGGGTAAGTTTGGTTCCAGTATTCAGGAGCTAAACACCCAGTGGACTTCCAAAGGCGAACTGTAAATCGCTTCCCCACAGGTTACACAGCATTTAACGGTGTGGACTTTGAGGGAACTTTTCACGTTAACACGGTGACTGACGATGACTACGCCGGCTTCATCTTTGGCTATCAGGATTCATCTAGTTTCTATGTGGTGATGTGGAAGCAGACCGAACAGACGTACTGGCAGTCGATCCCCTTCAGGGCCATGGCTGATCCTGGTCTGCAGCTCAAGGTGCAAAAAATTGCTTTGAGTCATGGAAATATATTGGCTTCCTAAAGTCCATATGAGCTTTTTAAGGCTTTAAAACTCTGTGTTTGTGTAGGCAGTGAAGTCTCGTACAGGTCCAGGTGAGTTCCTTCGTAATGCTCTGTGGCACACGGGGGATACGGATGGAGAGGTGAAACTGCTCTGGAAAGACCCAAGAAACGTCGGCTGGCAAGATAAGACCTCTTACCGGTGGCAGCTCAGCCATCGGCCACAAGTCGGCTACATCAGGTGAGATATCCTACAAATGGACAATTGTGCAGCAACACAATATACACTACCCTTCAAAAGTTCAGTTAGATTTGTAAAAAAAAAATATAATAATTATACTTTTATTCAGCAAGGATACATTAAATTGGTCACAAGTAACAGTAAATATATTTATAATGTAACAAATAATTTCTATTTCAAATTAATGCTGTTCTTTTTAACTTTCTATTCATCAAAGAATCAAAAAAATCAAGGTTTCCACAAAAATATTAAGCAGCACAACTGTTGTCAACATTGATAATAGTAAGAAATGTTTCTTTGGCATCAAATCAGAATATTAGAACGATTTCTGAAAGATCATGTGAGACTCAAGACATTAGTTATTTTAAGTTGTAATCAGGGTTATTAGTTAACTAAAACCCCAAAAAAAAATGAACTCATAATAAAATAATATAGACATATTTAAAAAATACAAAAAAATACAAAAATAAAACATTTACTAAAACCTAAAATACTACTATAAAATGACAGCACAAAATATACAAATAATACAACTCAGAATATTAATAAAATATATATTACTATCTCAGTGATACTAAAATAAATATTACTGTTTAACTGTATTTTCAATCAAATTAATTGGTGGTGTTTAAATACTGTAAACCACCTTTTTTACACTTTTGTTTGTTGTTGTTGAAAATATTTTAATTGACAGCATGCCAAAAATATTACTGTTATCCATTCTGAATTATATTTGAACTGGGGTATTCCTTTAGTAATAGTAATAAGGTGTTTGTCCCCGCTGAAACTACTTTTTCTGTCTGTCGGATTGTGGGTCATCTTTGTCGTCACTAGAGGGCGCAATACCAGCCTCGGCCATTGACTGCACTGGCAGCTGATGGAAGCTTGTGCTGGTATACTGGAGAGAGGGCGGTGGGGTGGATGACTAGTTATCCTTAAAATTTCTTCTCAATTGCCCCCTCCTCTTTTGCCCCCTCACACCCCTGAGACTCTGCTGAGTGGTTGGGCCCCCTGGCCGCCCATTGTTGTGGTTGCCATGCCAGTGAAATCCTTGGCAAGAATTTTCTTGGTGCCTGTTCATATGCAGATCCAACGGATCCAACTACTGTAGTGGACGGGCCGTTAAAGAAAGAGAGAGATCGGACCGCAGAGGACAGTTAAACATGTATTGTGTATGATTTCCTGTACTGCGTAATTTCTTGGCATTGTGTTGTGAATCAGATGCTCTTTGCCAAAGAAATGACGAACGAACTCTAGCAAAGGCTCAGAAATGTGATTTTTAATAATGTCATAACAAATTGATTACAGTAACGTCTTGTCTGATGGTTGAGCAGTTCTGAAGCTTTCAAACTTTGAGTCTACATGATTATTGAACACTTCAGATCAGAACTTTCCCAAGTTTCTAGTGGTTATAAATACCTACAGGAAGAGAGAGAGCTGTGTGGAGCTCTGTGTGTGTGTGTATGTGTGTGTGTGTGTGTGTTTACGTACACGTGTATGCACAGTTTTGTGAGACAATGTGTTGCTGAGGCTTTGTAAGGGGCCTTTCAAACACACACACATAAACACACCTGCTTTGTATTCAGTGAGAGGAGTGAATAGAGCACTGGACTTCAGTCTGCACACACACTCAAACTGGATTGTGCTGCAGACATGCTCCGCTCATACATAATGCAATTTAAGTCCAGCCTGCCGCTAAATCAAATCAGATCTCATTTATTATCAGGTAATTAGAGGGTGAGCAGGTGGAGTTTAGCAGAGGCCTGTAGCATAAAACAGCTTTCGGCTTCATTCAGACCGAATATTCTAGAACAACGTTTCCCAACTGCTAGATTGTGAACAATGCTAAATGTGACTAATAAAATTCAACTAACCTTATAAGCGTGCATTTAGGATGGCAAAATAAAAAGGTTTTTAAGTGGGAGGAAAAAATGTTTCCCATTTTGGTCGTGTGTCCAATATGACTCTAAAGTACTAGCAAATTTATTTTTCACGTGGTAGAAGATGAAAATGTATTTTATATTTTCTACATTTTAGTTATTACATTAATGCACTTTTTTTGGGGGGGGGAATTAAGACTTTTTTGAAGTCTCTTCAAAAAATGCTCACGAAACCTGCTTTTATTTGATCAAAATACTGTAAAAACAGTACTATTTTTAATACGTTAAAAAATAAATAAATATACTTTTGTCTTTTTTTTAATATATAAATATACTATATAACTGTCATATATTCCTGTGATGGTAAAGTTGAAGTTTCAGCAGCCATGACCCTTCTGTTGCTAATGATTATGTGGAAATATTTAGGGTAAGTTTTTTTTTTTTTTTTTTTTTTTAAAGGACACATTAAATTAATCAAAAGTGACAAATGTTTTGTAACATAATAAATGTCTTTTGATGTCCATCAAAGAATCCTGAGGAAAAAAATCAGTTTCCACAAAAATATTAAGCAGCAAAAACTTTTCAACACTGATAATAATAAAAACTATTATTAGTAATTTAGCACCAATAATAATTCAAGATTCAAGATTTTTATTTGTCACATACACAATTATACAGAGTATAACCAGCAGTGAAATGTAAGGATGATAATGGAATAATCCATTATCATCACTTAAATAATAATTGATGATAATGGAGCACCTTATCAGCATATTATAATGATTTCTGAAGGATCATGTGACATTTTTGATCACATAAATGCAGTCTTAGTGGACATAAGAGACTTAAAAACATTAAAAATTCTTCATTTCAATCCTCACCTTTGAAGCAGTAGTGTAAATTTGTAATTTATGATTATTAAAAATTATTAAAAAAACACACACACATATCTGTAGTTGCAGAAATTGTTAGTTTTTCTATTTATGCAGTTTGGGGTATTATTAATGAATCTCAGCGTTTGATGTTTTGCTTACTTTAGCATTGTAAACAATTTTGGTGTTTACTTTATGTCCAATATTAAATCTAGATCCAGTCCTGCACAGTAGTATTTTACAGTCACACATAAGAGGGTTGTCATGTGTGCGCCTGTGCTCCTGTTGCAGGGTGAAGCTGTATGAAGGCACAGAGATGGTGGCTGACTCCAATGTCGTGATTGACACCACCATGAGAGGGGGGCGCCTGGGCGTGTTCTGCTTCTCTCAAGAGAACATCATTTGGTCCAATCTGCGCTACCGCTGTAACGGTAAAGATCAATCCACTCTTTGATATTTAAATCATGATCTCCAGACCCTCAAAGTCTACAAATTCTGAATAAAAGTTTTTTATTGACAAAAAACAGGATTGCAACAATAAAACAACACACTCACAAAGCAAATGAAACATATATTTTCCAGATACTGTTCCAGAGGACTTCAGTACACACCGTAAACAGGTTCTAATGCACATAAAGGTGTGAGGGGAGTGAGACGCCCTCCGTCTCTCTCTAGACCCTCTGAAACCCAGCGTGGGGCCACTGAACTGCTGTGTGCGAGGGGCCAAACAACCAGGACAGATGAGAGATTTACCCAGCGTCCGTGTCACTCCGGATGAGGAGACTGAATGACAGGAGAGAAAAGACTTTTATTTTACGTTTTGTGCGTTTATGTGTCATTGCGGAGCCGTATGAGAGAGTCCATTTGCGTGTGTTTGCATTAACAGTTGTCTTGAAATAAAGGGATATGATGTATTTTCTAGAACACAACAAATATGGTTCTATAATCATTATTAATAATACATGACAAAAACAAAAAACAATTGTAAAAAATACAAAAAATGACAGTTTAATATGTCATCCCCAGAATTCTCCTGTTCTGTATGCCATTAATGATGAATGAGAGCTAAGCTCAAGCATATGCATAGAAATATATTAATTTAACATTACTTAAAATAAAATTATATTAAACATTATATTTGAATATATGAAAACTCTCGGAAATATATTTTATATCAACTCAAATGAGAAATCGGTGCTATGTTTGGAATAGCATGCTTGTATACTCTTACTTTTTGTGCAATATATAGTATGTATAATGCGCACAATATGTGAATTTTCTGTATGCATAAATGCATAAACATTTTAATTATCTATTATATTTTCCAAACTGTGCAGTATACGTCAGTGCACACAGTATGGAATACTGTATGCAATGCAAAAAAAGTACACGGTATATGATGCATACTGCACAATATTCAGTAAGTGGTAAGCTACTAACTATGAGTAACTGCCATATACTCACACCTGCAGTCTGGCGCCGCCCTAGTGGTCGAGCTCTTCATAAGCGGCTGTTGTGGCGGGAGTCGCGTGTTCCTCGTGGTCAGGGAGGCCGGGACGAGTGCAATATTGGCGGGAGATTGAACAACAATGCACAACATCCCACACCTGCCAGACCACAGGACTACAAACACACTCTCTTAAAGACTTCAGAGTTCTCCTCAGAACTGTAAACAGATTAACACAAATACACAATGTTTTTTCTATAATAAGTTGTCATATATTAAGTTTGAAACATTAAAAAAGTTATTTTTAAATTAAAAGGTTAGCTTTTTTATTTAGTTTTTTTTAATGGTTAAAGTTTTTAATTTAGAAGTGAGGGCCAATGCGGCAGGTGGGTATTGGAACCCATGAGGCCACTAAAGCCAAACACTGTTTGCATCTTGTAAAACTTAATGAATATTAAAGATACTTCGCATCATGTTTCCCACCAAAGTTTTGCAACGTTTTTTGTCTTAAAAAAGACAATCAGTCAGTAGCCTGATGTACTTATTAATACGTATCAGCATGTAAAACCCTCACCATAACAAAACTATCACAAGACGTCTTGTATTAATATGTATTAATATTAGATTTATAATGTGTGGGAGAAGTTATAACATTTTTACAGTTCAATATTCAGTTTGTGTAAATGTTGATGCATTTCAGGCATCAATGGCATTATTCACTATTATTTATTTTAATATAGGCTACTCTACTGACAGATACACATTTTACATTCAACTTGTTTTCTTTTGCTTTTCAAATTTTAAACAACGCGAAATCGTAATAGTTCCAAGTATTCCTGACGAACGCCTCCTGCTCTGTTCTAGTTTCTAGACGACTGGTTGCTTAATAACGGGGTAATAAAACATTAATAACGGGGTAATCTGTTGACCAGCGAATAGTCCAGCAGACTAAAATGCACAACACAAAAGATAACGTATGTATGTCTATAAAGAAAAGAAAGTTGTTTAAGATAACAAGTCACTTAACTAAATACCCTCAACATATAATAATAATAAAAATAGAAAGTTTTTCTCCTGGCCCAACAAGGAGTTTATGACTCACCTACAGTTCCCCAAACGCTGTGTTAAAATCACGTCGCTGTTAGTGAAGTTTTTCGTTTCGTATAGTCCGGTTTCATGCTTCTGGCGCGTCTGCAGCGCGGTGGTTCTGGTTTTGCCCAAAATGTGAGAGGCACAAAAGGACCTGCGGCCCCGCAGCGCCCCGCCTCCATCCAGCCAACAAAGAGCCTGAAACTCACTGATGCATGCATGCATACAGCAGACAACAGAGCAGATCACACTCTAACACACACACACACACACACACACAGTCCCAGATCACTCTGATGCATGCAACCGCAGACACTGAAGATGCCAGCCAAACCAGTACGCATGCACCAGTGTGTGAACATCTTACAATTGTTTTAATATAAAACAACTGTTAAGCTTTAAAAGGCTGGAGGCCGCGATGCACTTCAGTGTTTGCAGTTATTCTGAAGCACAATTTCGTGCGACTTGCAACAAACTCGCTGTATTTGCGCACTTTAGTTGCGCGCTGGTCAACACCGTCACCTGCCGGACGCACCCTGAACTGCAGCCCTGTGCTTTCGTTTCTGTGTATCTGTTCAGCAAATATAACAAGTGCAAACTGAGTGTGACCTCAGTTATTGAAAGAGGGGAACTTTGCGGCGTCCCGGAGGTAGGGAACCCAAAGATGGGCAAACACATCCTAAAACACACACATTTAACACCAAACAGAGAAAAGAGTCAGAGAAAGCACACAGCTTTCTCTGACTCTTTTCTCTGTTTGGTGTTAAACAGGTCCTTCGCTACACTTAGGCCTTTTAAAGCATTTTTGCATTTTATTTTACATGTTTTGATGTTATGCACATGTTTTCTTCAACAGTGTCTATGAGGTGATTTCAGGACACACGTGACTAGGTCTGTCACAAGTTAACTTTTAAAACCTTTTAATCAAAGACTTGTGGTTCAAATTCTTAATATATTAATATAAACTCGATTTAGTGGCTTCTTTGTGCTTATTAATTTTTATTTGTATGCTATCCACCTCATTTTGCAACACAGAAGCAAACTATTTTCTTTAAATGTGCGAGAATTCCGCTTCATTAGTCGCTTTAACTAATAGGACAAAAAAGGGATTAAAGTAGAGGGTTAAACTATTTGCGTTTACGATTATGATAATAGATTAAAATAATATGATGACTAAAAATACAAGTTTACAATATAACTGGAGGCATGTCACCAGAAGCCACGCACAGTCAGTAGCTACAAAATCCTGAGACCGCTCTTACGTTAAAAATAAAACGGATAACATCTTTAGAAAGATGTTTGTTTGGGTTGACAAACAGCTCAGAGAGCGATTGGAGCACCTCTCCGTCAGCTGGTGCGCGTGTGGCAGGTGCGCGCGGTGACGCGACGCGACGCGGGGGTCACACCGCACATGAGCGCGTCACAGTCAGAAGTGCTTGGGAAAAATCTCAGCGACGGTATACAGGAGAGAGTCCTCTGATTCTGTGAGTTTCTATTTACAATATAACTATATAATGTAATGTTTACATTCTAAAAATTATATTTCGAAGTAGGCTATATTTCATTTTTTTATACTTCAAAATTTCACGTTTAATTTAATGTTACTTACCGATTCTTTGTAAGTGTGAAATTTATTGGCAGAGTGAAAATTGTTTCTATACCAATTTTAATTTCACTTTAACACTTAAGAATAGTTATGTTTATGCATTTAAGCAAACATGATAAAAATCAGAATAAAAAGTAGGCAACTATAGTTGGACATTTTTTGGAGTACTAGGACTTTTGGAGTACCATGCAAATTATATAGCACATATCAAAATACCATAGTATTTCTGATACATCACTGTACCATGGTATTGCTGCAGAATTTTCTTTCTGAGGGATAGTGTCCACAATAAAGTACTGTACCATAGTATACCATGGCACTTTGCTATACACTATGGTAATGAGTTATTAAAAACATAATAATTTTCTACGTTTTCTGTTAGTGCTGTTAGTGTATTGTGTGCATGTGTTAATTAATTTGTTTATTTTAGCAACATATTCTTATGTTCCAAAGGTAGTCTGGATTGAGTTCATCTTTTTGGTTAATTTTGTGTACAATAATGAGTAAGGTTTGACAAAGACTAATAATGAGAAATTATTTATATCATGCACTGTAAAAAAACAACAACAAAAAAGTTGTAAATAAAACATTAGAATAGGTTTCATAAGAAAATACTATTTCAGTCTTTCTAATGACAAATTTACTGGATCAACATTTTACTAGTCATAACTGTGAAATTTACTAGCAGTTTCTCAGTGGAAAAAATTTCAAAGTAAATCCTATGCCATTTTTTTATCAGTGCAAAAAACCTATATGTTTATTTTCAAACATACACACACAAACAGAGTAATGCACGTGTGCACGCTGTGCCACAGACAGTCATGTCTAACAGGAAGGCAGGAGCTGATTCACAGGACTCGGTGTTCTGTGTGAGACTGAAACAGAAGCAGCTGTTTGTAGGAGGATCCTGTTTCCTGAAACGTTTCGTACCCGATGAGCATTTAGACACGTTTGGAGTGGAAACAGGCTCTCTTTAAAAGTGCTGGCACACCAGATTCAGCCCGTTTCCACATGCAGTACACTTCAGTGAATGATTCTGAAGTATTTGCCTGAAATTAGACCGCAGAAGTAAACGGAGAGCTGTTGAGTTTCTGCTGTGTGTCTCACACCTGCTTCTGTACCACAGAGCTTTCAGCCCTGTCTATTTCCACTGGGGCAGGTGCTGGAGGGGCAGGCCGGTGTGGTGGGGTATATTTAGACCCCCCTATTTCTGCCCTGCAACTCCAGTGACTGCAGGCCCATCAGCTAGAATAAATATCAGCTGTCAGTGTTGGAGCAGACAGGAAAAAAACTTCATGAAGATGGAAATGCAATGGAACTGATTTTAATGAGATTTGAGATATTTACTAAAAATGGGCTCCAGGTTTGTTCTAGTTAAACTAAATGATTCAAGTCTGTTTTGACAGATTGTTCACATCGGAGCTGTTAGTCAAATGCAAACATACATCTAGGACTGGAGTTTACTCTTGCGTTCCACCACTGTTTGTTCTTGAGTCTTAGTAAATAACGCATCAGTGGTGAGAGTCCAAACTGCGAAATATCCCCCAGCACTGAGAGCATTGCTGTGAATCCTCTTTGCAGGAAAGTTTATTTCCATCCAGAACTCATCTGATCTATTACCTCTGTAGTTGTGGTATTCAGACGTATGTGAATTCATGGGTATGGTGGTCTTGTTTCACTCTGTTTCAGTGATTGTGGTTCACAACATGTACCCAAGAGTCCACAACACTGTGAATGCACTTACTGGCATTTATCAGATTCTTCTTTCTCTCCCAAGGCTGGTCAACATGACATTACCAGTCTCTTGATGGATCTCAGAAACTCGATCAGATGAGATCTTGAGGTAAAAAGTTTGCAGACACCATATAACTGTATATGTTGTTTTATCATTATGTATGATGCCTGTTAGATGAATGCTCTTGTACTTAGAACTCAGATTAAACAAAAGCATCTAAATTATACTCAATATAATTTAATATAATATGTTTGCGGATTTGTTTGGGTTTGTCTCCCCCGTGTGGTTGTTTTATAAAGTGTGCTTTAGCACCTGTGCAGGCAGCTGTGAGCAGGCCGTCCTGCCTGTGTCTGTATGGGTGGGAATGGCAGCATCAGCTGTTGGTGGGAATCACTTACACGCAACATGGAAACACATTGTGATCATTGTTACAACGCTCCTGGTCTTAAGTGCTCCTTCAGGTAACAGTCCCTTTTTATCCTCACAAAAAAAACTAGGTTACACTTTATTTTAAGGTGTCCATATTTAAGTGTATTATTACACTTTATTTTAAGTGTAATTATACCTTTAAATATTGAGGAATATTAATGAACTACATGTACTTACTATATGGTTAGGATTAGGGTTTGGCTTTGGGTCACTTGCATGTTATTATGCATAATTAATTGTTATTATAATAGTAAGTACATGTAACATGTAACAAGGACACCTTAAAATGTATTTATTTATTTCAGCTTCAGCTTATTTTAAATCCTTTACATTAATGATAATTTAAAAGTGTTTTAAATGTATGTTTTTCCACCTAATGTTAATATTTGCTTTTATTTCAACTGAAAAAAAAAGATTTGTATTCATTCAGTTTGGAATTACAAGACTGTGTTACATTTATTTATGGTGCTCCAACATATTTTTAAAAATATGAAAATTGTCTCCCTGTTTAGCCTCACAAAAAAGTACAGTAATGGTATCAGATATTATTGTGTAATACCGTAATAGTACCATAATACCGTAATATTGTGGTTCTCTTTGCAGTTTTATTTTAGTATTGTTTATATACTTATTACAGTATTTATTATTAATATAAATAATAGTTTGAGTCATTTTGTAAAATGCTTTTGTAATATTTATTAGATTTTTAATATTTCAATTTAGATATAATTTATTTTTATTTTAGTTTTAGTAATTAATCTCATTTAAAATATTTTGGTATGGCAACATTTATAATTTTCATTCAAGTTTGTTTTTTATCTAATATTTATATTTTGTTTTATTTCAGCTTCATTTCATTTAACAACAACCATTTTTAATCATTTGAATTAACAAGACTGCATTACATTTATTTACATGACACTCCAACATTTAAAAAAAATATGATTAGAAAAAAAAAATCATTATACCGTGGCATTTAAAACCTGTTACATTCGCTTAAAAATATTTGTGGAATATTGTGGCAAAAGCCAACGATACATTTTATGCCAAAAATCATTCGAATATTTAGTAAAGATCATATTCCATGAAGTTATTTTGTTAATTTCCTACTGTAAACATATCAAAACTTAATTTTTGATTAGAAATATGTGTTGCTAAGGACTTCGATCGGACAACTTTAAAGGAGATTTTCTCAATATTTAGATTTTTTTGCACCCTCAGATTCCAGATATTCAAATAGCTGTATCTCAGCCCAAATATTGTCCTATCCTAACAAACCATACATCAATGGAAAGTTTATTTATTCAGCTTTAATTTATATTTTATTCTATATAAATCTCCATTTCAAAAAACTGACCCTTATGATGGGTTTTTTGGCCCCAGGTCACATATATCAATTGAATTCTGGAAATTGAGCCATTAACATTGTGATAAATTAGTTTTCTTTCCTTGCAGTATGTGCACAGTGTCGAATCTTGCGATGCAACTCTGATTTTGTGGCTGGAACTCTTGAAATTGGTGTCATTGGAGGAGGGGGTAAGGAGGGAGCTAATGCTGTCTACTGCAGTGCCCTGCGGTCCTACGCACTCTGCACCCAGCGGACGGCCCGAGCGTGCCGTGGAGACCTGGCCTACCACTCTGCTGTGCAGGGCATCGAGGACCTGCTCATACAACACCGCTGCCCCAAAACAGGCCCCACGGCTCAGCCACGGCCCCTGCCCCTGCCCCAGGCCCCTCTTTCAGGGGACGGATGCTTCTATGAGAAGGGCTTTATGCAGAGGGAGGGCCGGGCCCCAGAGTACCTGCACTGCGGGGTGTTTGGAGACCCTCATATCCGCACATTTAACGAAGAGTTCCAGACGTGTGCTGTGCAGGGCGCCTGGCCTCTCATAGACAACCAGTACCTGTACATCCAGGCCACCAGCACACCCACTAGAGGGAGCTCTTACACCAGCATACTCACAAAGGTGTGGGAAAAAAAACGTGCACACCTTTATCCTATTGGATTAGTTTCACATAATTAATATAACCCTAGAGTTTATTAAGTAATAATATGTACTAATTACTATTTCTCAGAAATGAGTTGTATGTTACTCATTTTAAAAAAAAAAAATGGGTGGCCTTCATTGCTTCTAGTATTCACATAAACTCTGGACTAATCAGAAATTTTTGCATTTACAGAAAAAAGCTAACGTAGAAATACACAACACAATTTTTGCCTCAATTTGCAGACTGGATGCATCTACGGTAGTTGGTATATAAAGGTTCCAAAAGGGGGATTTTATGGAGATGAAAGAACCATTTTGTGTGAAGAGCATTGTAAAAATCTAAAGAACCTTTTTTTAGCTGTAGCCTTTGTGCATTGGAAAGGTCCCATAGATGTTAAAAGTTCTTAATTTGCCTATAAAGAAGCTTTACATGAGTTTACATGAGGGTGTCTGTTAGAAGACTCAGTTTCAGTTAGTCCTTCAACACAAACACTTTTTATTGCCCTATAAAAGGCTCCAGCATTACTTTTATCTACTTTAACATCCAATCAAAGTCATTTATAGCACGTCTCCCCTTTCATGAGCCTTTTAAACTGAGAGGGAAGTAACAGATTTGTCTTTTTTTCAGAACTGCTGTTCATTGCTTTCAAACATACTGGGTATATTTCACAGCCTGACATCTAATGATGAATTGCCATGAATTATTACTAGGACATGCATAATGAGAGACGTGCATGAGTTTAGAATCAGTCTTGTTTGAATGTCCTGCACCTGACAGTTCTCCGCTCTCTGGTTCTTCATCAGATCACGGTTATCTTGAAGAACTGGCGTGAGTGTGCAGAGCTGCAGATATATCAAGCGGAGCTGGATAACGTTCCTCCGGCGTTCGTGGATGGTTCTGTGACCGGCGGTGATCGCAGAGGGCATCAGAGCCTGCGCGTTCACTCTCACGACCCTGGCCGACACGCTGAGATCTGGGCTACGCACATCGGGACGACGATCGTGGTGCGTCAGGTCGGCCGGTCGCTGAGTCTGTCCGTGCGCTCCCCTCGTGCGATGGTGGAGTCCCATACGCCTGAGCAGGACTTGCAGTTGTGTGTATGGGGGTGTCCGGTCTCGCAGCGTCTGGAGACGCCGTATGCGCATCCATCCACACCTGCATACACACACTGCTCCTCACTGCTTCCGGTGCGGGATGTGTATTTCCAGGCTTGCTTGTTTGATCTACAGGTTACTGGAGATTTGAACTCCAGTGCATCAGCCGTGGCTGCTTTAGAGGATGCTCGTGCGATGATCTCAGACCCTGATAGGGTTCACCTGCTGACGGACAGGGCAGGTAACAACCCTCCATCATTGCCGGTGGTGCTGATCGTAAGCATCCTTGTAGAGACTCTCAGATGTACTTTCTTGGGCCCAGTGTGACATCAAAACACTGCACTAAAACATGCCATATGTGATATTTAAAGGATATTTATACTGTTGTTCAATGTTTACATCTCAGTGGTTTGGAAGTTTGTGTTTTGTGAATAGAGGCTGTCTGGAACGGCGGTGGAAAAAAATAATAATTTTATTGTATTTGTTTCAGTGTTAAATGCACATAAAGTGTGTGAATTAACATATTTGTGGATATTTTTATCTGGATAAACGTGAATAACCTTTGAAAAATTTGAAAATTTTGAAAAATTTGCTCATGCATCTCAGTGTATGTTTTCTCAAAGGTGGATGAAATTTATTAAGGAGTGTATTTGATAAAGAAAAATGTTAAATGTTTCCACAGCCAACACAGCATTAATTAATGAAGGTCATTGGGATTATTTTTGGGACTAGTTTTGTTTTAGTATTTTTTTATTGTTATATTTAGTTATCATTTAAGTTTTAGTATGTCAGAGTTAATGCATTATATCATTTAAATATATTTGTACTTTTTATTTTTATGTTTAATGAATTTTTTATTTATTTATTCACTTTATTTTAATTTGGGGTATGGATAAAAAACAGACGATAATAAAATAAAAAATAATAAACAAAAGAAAAACATAAAAAAATAGAATCAATACTATATTTAATTGAAAATTAATAGCATTTTTTATTATTTTCCTTTTATTACAGCTATTTATTCAAAACTAAAATAAAGAGTACTGAATTATTTTTCTGTCAAATTTATGATATTAGAACATTTTGTAAATTATGAATTTGGGAAAATTATCAAGATAATCTGATTTTTTCCAGTGATTACAACAGAAAGTCTGTGGAAGACCATGAATATCCCCTGTGGGATTCATTCTCCGTTATCGTCTGTTGTTTAAAGTTATGCTGATAAACCTTGCAGTGGGTGTGAGATGCAGGCTTCAGTTTCTTCTGGGTGAGGATCACAGATGACGGAGGTTTCATTCCTTGTGAATGATCAAAAATTGGTGACTACTTCTGAGTCCTTCACACTTGAGTGACACTGGATGGTGTTCATTCATATGAACTTGAATGTTTATGTTATATTGGTATCGGTTACGTGATTGAAAGCTGTCTTTTCCTGTACTCTTTCCTTAAAAAGGTCATTCACTACTTTTTATGTCATGCTTGTTTTATGTACATGTATAAGACAGATAATAATACTATGTACAATATAGACAGCCATCCAAAACAGAGGGAGTCAAGCATTACGCATATCCCACCTTTCTTAAACAGCACTGCAACTGGAGATGGAGGGATCAGGACAGACAGCATAATGAATGAGGTAAGCAGCTGTTTGTTTATAGACGCACTCTTATCACCATGAAGATGAATGGTTGGATTATATAAACAGACTCCTCCTAAACTTTTTATATAGAGACCCTTGCAGTGAAGTGTGTTGGATCAGTCAGCAGATGGCAGTGCTCATCCAATCAGAACAGAGTCTCCATCACACATACACGTTTCTGAACATGTGGATTGTTCATGGTTTCATTTGTTTGGTCATCTCTGACCACTTTAGTTCACTCTACATGTCCATTCAGTCTGGTATCTCTAGTATATTTAGTTTTCACAAAGTACTGAATATATGAATTGGACATATACCAGGGCAATATCAGTTTTTAATATGTACCACCAGGGTAATGCTATGTTTACTGAACATGCACCAGGGCAATGCACCAATTCTCACATGTACCAGAATAATACCATGGTATTTCAGAAATGTACCAAGTTCATTTAGTGGTTTTTGGACATGTACCAAGGTAATGCCATGGTATTTTTACCATGTACCAGGGAACTACCATGATATTTTGACAAAGGTAATACTATGTTCTTTGCACTAATACCAGGACAATACTATGCTAATTCAACATGTAACAGGTAATACAATGGTTTTTGGACATGTACCAGGGCAATACTATGGTATTTTGGACATGTACCACAGTAATATTGTGGGTTTTGGCCATGTACCATGGTAATGGTATTTTGACATGTACAGGTAATACCATTGGACTTGTACCATAGCAATGCCATAGTATTTTGGACATGTGCTACAGTAACACCATGGTATTATCTTTAGTATATATGGGATGCCATTTAAATACCATGGAAAATGAATCTGGTCCTCATTCGGTACTATGGTATAGGCTACCCTTAAATACTGTGGCGATATCAGATCATAATGCATTTACATTGTACTCTAAGGCTGATGATACACGGCACAACTTTTTGAGCAATTTTACCGGGCAATGTTTTTTTTTTAGCAATGTTGCTTGAGCACTATTCTATTAAGAATGGGTTACAAATTTCTATCTGGATTAGATCGGTCATGGGCCCTGTGTCTTACCTGTTTGCCCGTTGACAGCAACATTTCCCAAAGTTGACCTAAAGGTACTTCTAAGAATACTACATTATCACTGTGGCATATGTCCAAAATCATGTACTTTTTGGTACTTTTTGCATATCAAAATAACCATCAGATTCAGTTACGGTACTGCCACACACAGTCCCTTTCGTTTTTTGTCTTTGGGATAAACTAGACAGTGTAGAAATGCTTGATTTTGGTGCCATCCAGTTTAGATACAAATAAATTCTTCATGCAGAAAGAAATCGCCTCTATTATGAACGTGTGACACGTGCGTGTCCGTCTAACATGTTTTGGAGCAGGGCACTGGACTCTCCAATGCGCTTCCACACTCCACCCCTGCTCCGCACAATTACTCCACCCCCTCAACGACTGCTGCCCCTTACCCACGAGTTGTCCACGCGCTCTGTACGGGCTCTCATTGGCCTGGGTGGACGCAAACAGCCTGTGTGTCCTATGAGAGAGACCTGCGTGGGGAGATCCACGAGGCGCATGTGGCTCTCCAGCACTGATGCCCATGTGTGTCCAGCTCGCATCATCAGCACAGCGGCTGTGTGAACTATATAACCACCCGCTCCCACTCAGTGTTTACTGACAGATCAGAGTCACCAACAAACGACAAAACATCTAATAATAATCAAATAGTTAATAACACCAGCCGTACTGTTGAGCTTATTGCGCAACTGATTCATTTAGTTACTTTAAACAAGCCTATAATACAACGTTTAGTGGCATTACTGGAATTAATATCCGCAGAGTTAATAAAACAGCAACATGGGTGTACTAACAAAGAAACCCAAGACCTTCGAGGTTGAGTTTAGTGACCCGAACAAGAGCGCGTACAGCGGGGGAGATAAAGTGGCTGGGCAGGTGATCGTGGAGGTGGCGGAGGTGGTGCAGATTTCCGCCGTTAAACTGCTCGGAATCGGATGCGCTACAGTCGATTATAATAAAGGAAAGATGCACTGCAGGGATGAGATTGAGTACCTGAAATATGAAGAAGTTCTTCACCTCGATCATCAGCCAACAGGTGAGGCACTTTGGTTAACTCGGTGTGCGAATTCAATCGCTCATTTCCGGGGGCATCTTAAGTTGTTTTTGCCATGCTAACTAACCATCAACTCTCTTAAAGATATGTTGAACAAAAAAACTACTTGCTATATTGAAATATATTAACGGAATCTATAGCAAAGTGATAATTAATGACTGAGCTTGCGTTTTTTCGATGCAGTGCGTACACGCACGCTGTGTTGCTACAGTAACCTCCTCTAAAGCTACTTATCTAGCGCACTCTGACTAACCTATAATCTAGTTGTAACTAAAAAGTTTTAAATCGTAATTGTACTTAAAGAGCTCTAACATTTTGTTTAGACTTCCTTTGGGGGTTGTTCATGCGTTAATTAGGGTGCTGCTAAAATAGCCTGCTATTGTACTAGTGTAGTTTGAATGAGGATGGACTTGGACAGATGTCTTTCTCCCCTATAATTTAACTCAGATTTTGGTGTCTTTGTTGTCTCAGAGTTTAGATTGAGGAGGTTCATTTAGAAATGGGGGGTTGGGAGGGGGTGAATGTAAGTTGAAGGCTTGTTTTTTGAAAAATCTTTTCTAAATAGAAAATTTGAAAGACATGAACATAATTAAATAATGATAACTGACTGTTTCTCAAAACGCAATCTCTCCTTTGCAGATGCAGATGGCTCCATCACTCTCAGGCCTGGAAACAGATACAAGTTCATGTTCGGGTTTGAACTTCCACAGGCAGGGTGGGTTTCATTATCAAAATTCCCCATTACAAATACTGCATTCAAATAATTTAGCCACAATTTTAATGTAAGATCTACCCCTCCCAAACAGGTGCCTTGTTTCCTCCTACGTAGGGAAGTTTGGCTCAGTCCAATACTACGTGAAGGCCATCATCGAGAAATCAGGCCATCGTTATGCAGAATGCAAGCGATATTTCGAGGTGGAGGAACCCATTGACATCAACACCCAAGAGCTCATGGTGATTAAGTCCAGACAGTTCACACACATTTCTGTGAAATGGATGTGATTGAAACATGAGATAGTAATTCAGCCTTTTCTGCTTCCTCTCAGGCCCCAGTTACAGGAGCAAAACAGAAGAGAGTCACCTGCATGTTTATTCCCGACGGCAGTGTTTCCGTGGCTGCTCGCATAGGCCGGAAGGGTTACTGTGAAGGAGAAGTCATATGCATTGATGCTCAGTTCGAGAACTCCTGCTCTCGGATCGTCGTTCCTAAAGCCGCCATCATTGCCAAGCACATTTACCTGGCAAACGGCCGCACCAAAGAGTTTCACAAGAAGCTCACTTCTGTCAGGGGAGACCACATCATCTCTGGCATGTGTGATGTGTGGCAGGGGAGAGTGCTTCGTGTGCCAAAGCTGAAGCCAACTATCCTGGGCTGTGACATTATCCACATTGACTACTGTCTGCGGGTGAGTTATATTGTTGATAATCAATGCAGATGCTTTGGACTCCACCAGTCCTTAAACTTTGAAAAATAAAAGTGTTTTATTGTCTTTGATGGTTCCATGAAGAACCTTTAACATATTTAACATCAGTTTCTAAATGTTCTTCACTAAGAATAAAATCTTTTAAGAACTGTTCACTGAAAGGTTCTTTGAGGAACCTAAAATAGTTCTACAAAGGCATCACTGCAAAAACCTCCTTTTGGAATCTTCATTTTTAAAGGGTGTATGTCATCTTTTTCTCTCCGGGGTCAGATCTATTTGCATATCCCAGGAAGTGAGAAGCTCATCCTAGATCTTCCTCTGGTCATCGGGACAATCCCCTACAATGGCATGAACAGTCGCACCAGCAGCATGAGCAGCCAGGATGGCAGTGGCACCTCCAGCACCTGTGTGTCACTTCCGTCTTCTCCACCTAGCTACAGCGAGATCTCCCGAGACAACTGCACGGATAGTTCTTTCATTCCTCTCCTAGATGATTATGACGAGGATGACAGTCCTATATTCATGTGCATTCATGCGCTCCCCCCTCCCCCAGCATACACTGAGGTACACATGCACATATAAATAGACAAATAAAAACATAACCTCAACCATAATTGAGATTGCACTAAGGATTGTGTCTATCTTTCTTCTGATTAAACAGCAAAACTAAGACTGCATCGGAAGTGAAGTTCCCCTTTAGAAAATACTCCAACAGAAGATCAAATGCAGGGAGATTCAGATTTCAGATCTCATAATGACACTGCTAATGGACCATGCATGCTTTACTTCAGAGTTGCGGACTATGAAATGCTGTGTCATGCCAAGAACTGGTTGATTGCAAGTCGGTGAAGTCATCTGAAGCTGGACTGTTTTGCTGATCCACCTCTTGAAAATGATCATTGACATCTTCATGTTTAATTCTGAAGAATCCTCAGCATCTGAGAGCATTTTTACATTTACGATTTTGCCATATTGGTACTATGTTATGCCTGCACTTATTTCAAATTGGAATGTGTTTGTGGTAAAAAAAATCTTTTGGATTAGAGGGACAATATTTTTGTAATGCACAAAAATGTGATCCAGTTTTGTGAGTGGAAACAATTATATACCATTTTGAGTTGTTTGCTCAGCTGCTGGTTTGCTGTTAGTCTAGTATTACAGTCTTTCCTAGCAGCATGTGTATTTCTAATTTAATATAGAAATTAGAATATGCATATATAGTCAGTATATAGCCAGTTTTTAATAGTATATAATTAGTCAATTTAGTCCACTTTGAAATTTGAAATTATGTGCATTTTGTACTCTTGATTTGTTTTTAAACTTTTAATAACATTACAGAATACAATAAAATGTAATCAAGTGTCATTTCTATGAGATCTATCTATCTATCTATCTATCTATCTATCTATCTATCTATCTATCTATCTATCTATCTATCTATCTATCTATCTATCTATCTATCTATCTATCTATCTATCTATCTATCTATATATCTATCTATCTATCTATCTATCTATCTATCTATCTATCTATCTATCTATCTATCTATCTATCTATCTATCTTGTACATTTGCTGTATATCTATAATTAATTCCCCAGTTACTGTACTAAGAGTGTAGTTTTGTTTTATGGAACATCTGGTATATAAATGCATTAGCGCAGAGTCTGTCTACACTCCTGGCATGAGGATGAATGTAGAGGAAAGGTTGATAGCCGGAGACAAAAGCACGTAGCACCTGTTGTGTGTATATGAAGGGAGTGTTTTCTGGCTGGAAAATATTCAAGAGCTATTTCCTCATGGTAAAAGCACTTCCATCCATGGGTGTGTGTTCAGAATAGCATTTCAGTTATGTAAGATCAAATCAAATGGGCAAAGTGAATGTGCTGGTAACCATCTACAGTATGTCTACAGTACACTTACAGTAGGCTATTCTGTGCTTATTGTGCGTTTTGTCATATGGATAAATATATAGATACCATATTTTGGTTGGGCAATGGGGTCCATGTAAACTAGTGAAAATGCTTCTATTTAGTATTTTTCCAAGATTTTTGTTTTCTTAAAAGTGTTGCTAAATTAATATATGCAATACAAAAACATTAATAAAAGGCAGAAAATCAAATAATATGTGAAAAAACTCAAAAAGGTGTTGCCCTGTTCATGGTCATCCGTGCAGGACCACATGCGTGCAGGGATGGAACTGAGCCAAGGACGAGATCAGCAATCCTGGAACCATTAAATCAGACATAAGCAACCTGATGCGGCTGTTTACTCACTGTGCAGCTGTTCCTCTCTATAGCGCTCTCTCAAAAAGGAACTGTACCTCTCCTGACCCCCCGCTGTCTCACTCACGTACTCGCTCCATTTCCAGCTATTGAACTTGAACCTTGCTCAGAAATCCAGAGTTGACTCGCATTCTCTTGATTTTTCTATGAGTTTCTGTAAGCTGGAATGAATTGTGTAATAAATCAGTGGTTGAAGCCCACTGCATAGGTCAGAAAAGGAGGCGTCTTTGAACCTGTGCTGGCCTTTATCTCTTCACAAACAAATAATAGGGCCACATATTGCAAAACAATCTTAAAGGTGAAACGGGTTTCTTTTCTAAATTAAAGGGATAGTCCACTCAAAATTATTTACTCATTCAATCATTCAAAA